>NC_135234.1:677650914-678253641 GCF_051348905.1 Ranitomeya variabilis
TCATTTTTGGATACATAACATTTTTTTTAATAATCTATTATTCCATTTGTTTGGTGGGAGAGATGAGCAGAAACAAAGGTAATGGATTTTTTACAGCATTTGCTGTGCAGTATTAGCGACATGGTAACTTTACTTATACTGTACGCTGTTACAATCACACTTGCAAATTAGGCCGTGTTCAGCCAAGGCATTTTCTTACCACGATTTTCTAAAAATGAGGTAAAATTGTTACAGTGATTTTTGCAAAATCGTAGCAGAAAATAACGATAATGCATTGTATGAACACGGCTTTATATTAGGGTTTTTTCATGTTTTTCTACTTTTGCAAAAAATAAAAATTATTTTGAAAGGGAACCTGTCAGGTTTTTGCTATGTAATCTGAAGGCAGCATGAATTAGGGGTTGAAACATTGAATTCTACGATGTGTCACTTATCAAGCTGTGTTTTGTTTACTTACAATGAAGGTTTTAGTACCCGTTGATTATCATTGTCTGAATTAAAGCAGCACTTCAGACCTAGTCGGATTTTGCCCCTAATATAAGTAGCTCGCTGTCTATAGACAATGTACACATTTAGCTGCGGTGTGGTCGGGGTCAGCTTTCTCAGCTCTGCTTCATGTTAAGAACTCTGATTATGTCACAGCTGCTACATCCAGTAAACTAAGTGACACATCACTGGAATCAGGGTCTCTTTGCCTACATTATGCTGCTGTCAGATGAGGTGGCAAAAACCTGTTTTTTTTGCATTGTCATTTTTTGACAGGCATAACATTTTTATTTGGTCAATAATGGAGGTGTGATGGCTTGTTGTTCTTTTTTTGTCTAACAAGGTGTAGTTTTTGCCTGTCCCATTTTGGGGTATTTTATGGATTAGATAAATAAAAATCCAATATCCCGAGACCAAAGGCTCTCTGAGTGTTTCTTCACTAGCAATGAGGAGCTAATTAGTGATGGGTCATACAGGAATGATCTGGTACAAAGAGCCGGCACCCCAGTGAGAGGCACTAAGTATTCACTGGGGGTTAAATTGCTGTGTTTGGCGGACGTAACTTCACCCACCCGAACCAAACTTTACTCACTCATCAAGTAGGTGGAATTTTGGCCTCATTAACGTCAGCTTAAATATGTGTACACTAGTGATGGGCGAGTGTACTCGTTGCTCGGGTTTTCCCCAGCACGCTCAGGTGGTCTCCGAGTATTTGTGAGTGTTCGGAGATTTTGTTTTTGTTGACGCAGCTGCATGATTTATGGCTGCTACCCAGCCTGAGTACATGTGGGGGTTCTTACGTTTTGCCAGTCCTACTCTAACATGAAAAACACCAAAAAAGGAAAAATTCAAGAAAATACACCAAAAACAGGCACAGATGCTTACCCGTCTGAATGGGCCTCAATACAAATGCACAAGCAGGGTGCAGCGGACCCAAACAAAATAGCAAATGCACAGGTGCAATACCTAATGAAACAGCCAGCCTTCAATCAGGGATTGGCCGTGTGGCACACCAATGCACTGAGATACATACTCTGTATGTGGCGTGTTCACACAAGGAATGCAAAGCATCTGGCTCCAGCCTATTAATGACGCCCTATGGTGGGCTGCCCAGTGCTAAATTAGGCCCATTCAGACGGGTAAGCATCTCTGCCTGTTTTTGGTGTATTTACATGTGGGGGTTGCCTGGTTGCTAGGGAATCCCCACATGTAATCAAGCTGTCTAGTAGCCGCAAATCATGCAGCTGCCGCCAGGAAAACTAAATCTCTGAGCAGTCATAAATACTCGGAGACCACCCGATTGTGCACAGGAAAACCCGAGCAATGAGTATACTCTCTCATCACTAGTGTACGCGGTACACCTATTGTGAACACAAACTTAAAAGGGATCCATTCAGGATCCAAAGGAGCTGTCTCTTTTTTGGTAAGCAGAACCAGAAGAGCCAGATGACCAAAAAGAGTCAGACTGCCCATCACTAGCGCAAATATAGCAGAGGGAAGAGAATGGTCCCTAAAATAGACTGGACGTCTCCGGACCAAACCAGGGACATCGCATGGCACAATGGAGATGCAGTATCACCATGCCGTGCCGCCAATAACCTGCGATCATCACCAACCCCATTGAGAGCGTCTGTGAAAAGCGGAGCCCCCTTTACAGTGGCAGCTGAGCCCCATGTGCATTGACTTAGGCCGGGGTCACACTTGTGAGAAACTCGCACGAGTCTCTCGCCTCAATACCCGGCACTCGGGACCGGAGTGTGCGGCTCCATGTATTTCTATGCAGCTGAGCGCTCCGGTCGGAGTGACGGGTATTGAGGCGAGAGACTCGTGCGAGTTTCTCACAGGTGCGCCCCGGCCTAAGACTGTGACACGGCACAAACAATTCATTTAGGTGGGATCAACAGAACCAGCAAATGTGGCGTTATTTGTCAAAGCTTTCAGTGTGGGATGATTTAGTTCAGTGAGGCCGTTACAGATACAATCTCACCAAATACTGATTGTACATTTTATCGAAATTAGATCTTTTTTTATATTGGGATGGCGCTGTCTGCTCCTCCTTGTACACAGGCCGGTGTTCTGAAAATTGTCGGCATGTCGTAGATAGTAGGGATGGGCGAGGCTACGGAGTCACGTGCCGCAAACTGACCAATCACGGCCAAGCAACAGCTGAAGATGCAGGGTGGAGAGAAGAGGAGCTCTGGGCGGGGCTCTGGGCGGCAACATGCCTGAAAATTTCAGGGACGGGCGTGATTATGGCACCTGGGGGCCTGGTTAAAACCACAATAGTGAGGGAGGGGGCGTGACAAAGGGAGGGGGGCGTTACTATACTCAGAAATTTCAGGGCGTCTTCATTTCTGCAAAGGGGGGTGATTAAAGCAGCGGGGAGTGACTACATGCCGAGAAGGGGAGTGTATCCATGCCCAGAAATTTCACCAGAGGGACGATGCTGAAGTTGGTTTCTTATTCGTTCAGTTTCTTATTCGGCTATTTTTTATTTTCTGTTTTTTTTCAGGTTTTTCAATAAAAATAAACCATTGTAAGTATATAATATTATGCGGTCATGTGCCCTCTTGTGAATACACTTAAAAACAGATAAAAATATTAGAAGGCTGGCACAAAAATGGGCATCAAAGTGGGCACTGAGGTATGGTATTAAAGGTGTTAAATGGCTTTGTGCCACTGATCTGACACCTGACTTGCATACCTTGTGATGCCACACATCAAGTTCCTGTCAATCCAGCCTGGCACAAATGGGTTCTGGGCATCAGAACTGGCATCAAAGTGGGCAGAGAACCAATTTTCACACATGCGAATAAGTAACAGCTATTTTTAAGGGGTTAAATGCCTTTGTGCTACTTATTAAACACCTGATTTACATACCTACTGATGCCCCACATGAAATCCATGTCACTCCAGCCTGGCACAAATGGGTTCTGGGCATCAAAACTGGCATCAAATGGGGCAAATCGCCCATTTTCACTGATTTGAATAAGTAACAGCTATTTTTAAGGGGTTAAATGCCTTTGTGCCACTGATCTAACACCTGATTTACATACCTACTGATGCCCCACATGAAATACATGTCACTCCAGCCTGGCACAAATGGGTTCTGGGCATCAAAACTGGCATCAAATGGGGCAAATCGCCCATTTTCACTGATTTGAATAAGTAACAGCTATTTTTAAGGGGTTAAATGCCTTTGTGCCACTGATCTAACACCTGATTTACATATTTAATGATGCCCCACATGAAATCCATGTCACTCCAGCCTGGCACAAATGGGTTCTGGGCATCAGAACTGGCATCAAATGGGGCAAACAGCCAATTTTCACAGATTTGAATAAGTAACTGATGTTTTTAAGGGGTTAAATGGCTTTGGGCCACTGATCTGACACTTAAAATACACAAATAGCGATGCCCTGCATCAAACCCAGGTCCCTCCAGCCTAGCCCAAATGGGTTCTGGGCACCAGAATTAGCATCAAAGTGGGCAAATATAGTGGGTTGGTGTCGGGAATGCCTTGGTTACAGCATCAAAACCCTGTTATTAACTGGGTTACTGAGGAAATTGTTCAATGGTCCTTATCTAAGTCCTTGAAGTGTGTATCTGTGTTGTCTGTCGGTCTGGAAGCTATTCCGGAGTATCTGAAGGTCTTTGAAGACGTGTTCTCTGAAAGCGAGGCTGAGGTTCTACCGCCACATCCATCTTTTAATTGTGCCATCAATTTAATCTGTCTTGTCCTGAGCGGCTGGCCATGAAGGAGTATATTGCCGAGAGTCTTCGTAAGGGGCATATCCGCCCTTATGTTTCTCCTATGGCAGCTGGCTTTTTCTTTGTAAAGAAAAAAGATGGTGGTTTGAGTCCTTGCCTCGACTTTCGGGAACTCAACAAAATCACTGTGAGAAACACGTACCCACTTCCTCTCATTCCTGACTTGTGTAACCAGTTGTCTGGGGCCAAATGATTTTCAAAGTTGGATTTGTGGGGAGCCTATAATTGGATAAGTGTTTGAGAGGGAGACGAGTGGAAGACGGCGTTTCTCACGTGAGAAGTTCTTTTTGAGAATCTTTTTACGTCCTTCGGGCTAACAAACACCCCTGGCCATTTTTCAAAATTTTATTAATATTGTGTTTGCTGATCTGATCGGTCACTTTGCGATTATTTACCTTGACGACATCTTGGTTTACTCCCCTGACAGTGAAACCCATTTTCACTATTCGCGTACTGTCCTTCATAGACTCAGGGAAAAACTACTTTTTTCAAAATTTGAAATGTTAATTTTTTGTACAGGAGTTATCATTTTTGGGTTTGATTGTTTCCAATGAGGGGTTTCACATGGATCCCAAGAAGGTGCAGGCTATTAGTGATTGGGTTCAGCCCCGTGACTTGAAGGGTTTGCAACTAGTGATGAGCGAGTATACTCGTTACTTGGGTTTTCCCGAGCACACTCGGGTGGTCTCCAAGTATTTATGTCTGATCAGAGATTTAGTTTTCCTTGCCGCAGCTGCATGATTTACAGCTACTAGACAGCTTGATTACATGTGGGGATTCCCTGGCAAACAGGCAACCCCCACATGTACTCAGGCTGGCTAGCAGCCATACATTATGCAGCTGCATCAACAAAAACTAAATCTCTGAGCAGTCACAAATACTCGGGAGACCACCCGAGCGTGCTCGGGAAAGCCCGAGCAACGAGTATACTCGCTCATCACTATTTGCAACGCTTCTTGGGGTTTGCAAACTACTATCGAAAGTTCATCAAGTGTTTTTTGCAGGTAGTTAATAGTGATGAGCGAATATACTTGTTGCTCGGGAAATCTCCGAGTATTTGTGACTGCTCAGAGATTTAGTTTTTGTTGACGCAGCTGCATGATTTATGGCAATTATGGCACTTAGCCTCTCTCTTCCCACTGCCCTGTAGCGGTGGCAATGGGGTAATAGTTGGGTGGTTGATGTGACCTTTGAATTGTAAGGTCACATCAAGCCCGGCTTAGTAATGGAGAGGTGTCAATAAGACAGCTATCCATTACTAATCCTATAGATCTCCTGTAATGAATAAAAAAAAAAAAAAACAACAATATACCTGTCCGTTGTTCTGTCCCACGCAGTAATCCATATCTGGGGAAAATACAGTTTGCAACCAGGACTGTACTAAGATGCTACCAGCCCAGCTGCAAACTACTGGGGAATGAGGAGATGCTGCCAGCGCAGCCTCAGTGACTAGCGGTGAAGTCACTGCGTCTACCCTCCCTGCTTGCCTGACCCGCGCTGAACTCTGGAGCGTGGGAAAATGCCAGTTCATTTTCCCACGCTGCAGAGTTCATTGCAGTTCAAGCCGGAAGGGAGGGCAGACTATGTGACATCAGCACTAGTCTCTGTAGCTGCGCTGGCAGCATCTCCTCATTCCCCAGTAGTTTGCAGCCATGGCGGTTGCATTTCAGCACCGCTCCTAGTTGCAAACTGTATTTTCCCCAGATATTGATTACTGCGTGGGACAGAACGACTGACAGGTATGGTATATTGTTGGGTTTTTGTTTTTGTTTTTTTTTAATTACAGGAGAACAAGGGCGTTGTATGTATTAGCTGGATAATAAGGATGAAAAACTGTGTTTAGTGTTTTATTTCATTAAAAGACTTTATCCTGGCTGCGTCTTTATTGAACCTGTAACAACTATAGGATTAGCAATGGATAGGTGTCTTCTTGACACTTCTCCATTACTAAGCCGGGCTTGATGTGACCTTACAATATAAAGGTCACATCAACCCCCAAACTATTACCCCATATACCACCGATACAGGGCAGCGGGAAGAGAGAGGCTAAGTGCTGAAATTGGTGAATCTTAAAAATGTGACATTTCTGGGGAGGCTGAGAGCTAGTGTTTGTAGCCATGAGGGGTCAATATCCATGGCCCCTTCCTAGGCTATGAATATCAGCCCGCAGCTGTCTGCATAGCTTTTTCTGGAATTTAATTATAAGGGTACCCCATGTCATTTTTGGGGGCTACCCTATTTTAATAGCCAGTAAACACTAAAAATACAGCTGTGGGCTCATATTCATAGCCTGGGGAGATCCATGGGTATTAACCCCTTCTTAGGCTATAAACATTGGCCTCCAGTCGCTGGCTTTCCCTCTCTGGATTGGAAAATTATGCGGGAGCCCGCAACATTTTTTCCCCCCAAAATAATCTTTTATTAATTACATACATGTCCTCTAATTTGCACACACACTATACTAATTGTATTGATCACTGACATATACAGTACATATCTAACTATTCTGCATCTACTTAGTGTATGTAAACCATGTCTTCTATCCTGTCGGCTCCAGCAGTGATTTTAGAGAGGCTGACAAATGAATTACCGGCTATTCTTCTATGTATCTCTCTCTGCAATATAAAGACTATATATATACAGTGTATATATATATATATATATATATATATATATATATATATATATATATATATATAACCATATGCAAGAAGAAAGAGAAGGCACTCACCGATCTAAATTTCCCAACTTTATTTCATCTTAATGTTAAAAAAATTCCATGGCCGGGGGAGTGAGGAGCGGAGTTCTTGTGAGCAGGGATAGACGACGGCCGTTTGTGCTTGCGCTTCCACGGGTCAGTATTTTGTTAACATGAAGATGAAATAAAGTTGGGAATTTTAGATCGGTGAGTGCCTTCTCTTTCTTCTTGCATATGGTCATGGATTTTCGTGTATTTTCAGAAGAGCACCTATGATCTTGATGCATGGCTGATGCTAGGACTATTATTCATTAATACCTGAACCCGAAATTTTTGGATAACCTCGTTTCACAGACAGTGCCGTTCGTTTTTGGTCTTCTTGGCGTTATATATATATATATATACACACACACCCACTAGCTATTGAACCTGTTCTACGCCCGGGTGGCGAGCATTTGTATTGGTATATGGTCTCCATCCTGGTATGCGCCTCTTCCATCCTGCCCCCTAATCTTGTCATGTGCTGCTACCATCTTGCACCCCCATCCTGTCATACGCTGCTCCCATCCTGCGCCCCCTTCCTGTCATGTGCAGCCCCATCCTGTGCCCTCATCCTGTTTTGTGCGCCTCCATCTTGTCATGTGCTACTCTTTTCCTGTGCCCTCATCCTGTCATGTGCTGCTCCCATCCTGCGCCCCCATCCTGTCATGTGCTGCTTTCATCCTGCGCCCCATCCTGTCATGTGCTGCTCCCATCCTGTGCCCCCATTCTGTCATGTGCTGCTCCCATCCTGCGCCCCATTCTGTAATGTGCTGCACCCATTCTGCGCCCCCATTCTGTCATGTGCTGCTCCCATCGTTGATGGCCCCCATAAGATGCTCCATAGCATAATATGCCCCGTATGCTGATGCTGCGATTTCAAAAAAAAAATGACAGACTCACCTCTCGTCGCTGGGCGCCGAGTGCCTAAGCAGGCGGGAACACCAGCGCACTATGGGGGTCAGGTGCTGGAGTCGCCGCTGGCTAAGGCCCCCGGTGTAACAGCGTGTCCCTCCCCCGGCCTGTGTCCCTGGACTGCTATGTAATCAGGCTTGAGTCAACAACCAGAAGGGGGAGCTTTCCCTCATGGAGGGATGGATCCCAGGACACAGAACAATAGACTCATGTGTTGGCTGATTCAATTGTGTGGTGACTTGCGAAGGGCTGGGATCGTATGCTGAGGCGAGATCCTGGTGCCCGTGTGTGGAGGATTAAAAGCTGCCACGTGGAATGGTGTTGTGTCCCTCATCTGCTGGATCCAGTAAACCCATCCCAGGATTATTTTTCTTTTCCCTGGCTTCGGATTGCCAGGTGGCGCCCCCGGATCTGCTCCCTTTGTGTGGACTCATTGTAGACTAATTACGGACGCTGCAGAATTACTTTGATTTGTGTTGTCCCAGTTCCCTGTTCCGATAAATTTTATTGGATTGATTACTGGCGTGGTGTCTCTTCCTGCTCTGTCGCATGCCCCGTCACACCCGGCACTTGCGATATTCACCTGTCTCTGTTCCACCGCCGCGCGCCACTCTGTCATCCGTGTCCTCTGGCTGTGACTGTTGAGGCAGGGGGCGCGCACTGACCACGTCATCGCGCCCTATGACCTGAACGTCACAGCCAGAGGATGCGGAAGACCCGGCGGTGGAACGGGGACAGGTGAATATAGCATGGCTCACCCTCCCCCTTCATACTCACCCTCCTGGTGCGTCTCTGCTTCTCCGTTGGAGATAGCGGTATGCGTTCAGTGCTTACTCATACCGCGATCTCCTGGGCCACAATCCTCCTCCCCGGATGCGTCACACTGTGGGATCCAGACTGTGCAGACGCGTCGCGCTTGCGCAGTCTATAAAGGCTTTGGACAGAGTGACGCTATCAGCGTTATAATATATATATATATATATATACTGTATATATATATATATACAGTATATATATACTGTATATATGTATACACACACACACTCCACACATTTATTCTATGTGTATATCTCTATTCTATCGTAATCTAACCTGTCACTCTGATTAAAATGTACGTGGCTGATCATTTGCCGGCTTTTAATCTATCTTTCTAGAATATATACGGTATATACATTTTGAAGAATATTACGTTTTAAAACTATGTGTAAATGATTAATAACATTTCTGTATGTAAAATCTCATGTTAAAATCGCACTGCAGTCGGATGTAGATCGGGTGTTAGGTGTGAAAAGTCAGATTGTACTCGCACAAAAACCGCCTGACACTCACATGACACTTGCATTGCACTCGTCAGACTTTCCTAGTGTGTAAATCGCTCGTGTGTCTCCAGCCTGTGTATGTCATAGTGGTGTGAGATCAGTGGCCAAGGTCATTTAACCCCTTAAAATTCAGTTACTTATTCAAATCATTAAAATCAATGCCAACTTTGATGCCAATTCTCACGGCCAGAACCCATTTGGGAAAAGCTAAAGTGACATGAATTTCATGCAGGGCATCAAAATGCATGTAATAAAGGTGTCAGATCAGTGGCCCAAAGTCATTTAACCTCTTAAAAAATCACTTACTTATTCAAATATGTGAAAATGGGCTGTTTGCCCACTTTGATGCCAGTTCTGATGCCCAGTACCCATTTGGGCCAGGCTGAAGGGACCTGGGTTTGATGCAGGGCATCACTTTCTGTGTATTTTAAGTGTCAGATCAGTGGCCCAAAGGCAATTAACCCCTTAAAAACATCAGTTACTTATTCAAATCTGTGAAAATGGGCGATTTGCCCACTTTGATGCCAGTTTTGATGCCCCGAACCGATTTGTGCCAGGCTGCAGTAACTTGGATTTCATGTGGGGCATCAGTAGGTATGTAAATCAGGTGTTAGATCAGTGGCACAAAGGCATTTAACCCCTTAAAAATAGCTGTTACTTATTCAAATCAGTGAAAATGGGCGATTTGCCCCATTTGATGCCAGTTTTGATGCCCAGAACCCATTTGTGCCAGGCTGGAGTGACATGGATTTCATGTGGGGCATCAGTAGGTATGTAAATCAGGTGTTTAATAAGTAGCACAAAGGCATTTAACCCCTTAAAAATAGCTGTTACTTATTCGCATGTGTGAAAATTGGTTCTCTGCCCACTTTGATGCCAGTTCTGATGCCCAGAACCCATTTGTGCCAGGCTGGATTGACAGGAACTTGATGTGTGGCATCACAAGGTATGCAAGTCAGGTGTCAGATCAGTGGCACAAAGCCATTTAACACCTTTAATACCATACCTCAGTGCCCACTTTGATGCCCATTTTTGTGCCAGCCTTCTAATATTTTTATCTGTTTTTAAGTGTATTCACAAGAGGGCACATGACCGCATAATATTATATACTTACAATGGTTTATTTTTATTGAAAAACCTGAAAAAAAACAGAAAATAAAAAATAGCCGAATAAGAAACTGAACGAATAAGAAACCAACTTCAGCATCGTCCCTCTGGTGAAATTTCTGGGCATGGATACACTCCCCTTCTCGGCATGTAGTCACTCCCCGCTGCTTTAATCACCCCCCTTTGCAGAAATGAAGACGCCCTGAAATTTCTGAGCATAGTAACGCCCCCCTCCCTTTGTCACGCCCCCTCCCTCACTATTGTGGTTTTAACCAGGCCCCCAGGTGGCATAATCACGCCCGTCCCTGAAATTTTCAGGCATGTTGCCGCCCAGAGCCCCGCCCAGAGCTCCTCTTCTCTCCACCCTGCATCTTCAGCTGTTGCTTGGCCGTGATTGGTCAGTTTGCGGCACGTGACTCCGTAGCCTCGCCCATCCCTACTATCTACGACATGCCGACAATTTTCAGAACACCGGGAGTCACACAGGTCACTATCAGGCGCCGTCTCCCTCTGGGCTCCCCTCAGTGTACACTGCCCAGGCGCTCGGCTTCCGTATAGAAAGTGCAATCACGTGACCGCTGACGTCACGCCTCCTTCTAGCTCCTCCTCCCACAAGATGGCGCAGACGGTGAACATCACGGATCTGTCTCTGCAGCAGCTCGAGGGATTGAAAAGTCAGCTGGACCAGGTAGAGGCGCTGCTGCCGAGCGGCGAACGGCTCATGTGGGGGAGGATGTGCGCTGCATGCTGATACTTCTAGTTCCTCCTGCACGAGTTGTACTATGTCCCTGCATAGCCGCACCCTCTACACATTATACCCCAGCGGTAGTTTGCACCTCCCGACATGCTGAGCGTTATAGTTCTATAGGGTGTGTGGGTGGCACAATGTCCTGCTGTGCTGCGGAGGAGGCGGCGCCCTCACTTTGCAGACTCTTGTTTCCTAGCGATGGGGCGGTGAGGAGACGCGGAGATCAGGGCAGGAAGGAGGAGCTACAGGGAGGCAGTCACGGGGCGGGGCTTAGCTGTACCACGTGCCTCACACCTGAGTGATGGCTGCAATCAGTGATGGGTGTCAGCAAGTGCAAGACAGTGCCTGAGATACCAGACTATGGTGTCTGTATATGTAAGGTGTGCGCAGGGAGCGTGCTGCGTACGTGCAAGGTGTGCGCGGGGAGCGTGCTGCGTACGTGTAAGGTGCGCGCAAGGTAGGGTGCTGCGTACGTGTAAGGTGTGCGCAGGGTAGGGTGCTGTGTACGTGCAAGGTGCGTGTGGGGAGCGTGCTGCGTACGTGCAAGGTGTGCGCGGGGAGCGTGCTGCGTACGTGCAAGGTGTGCGCGGGGAGCGTGCTGCGTACGTGTAAGGTGCGCGCAAGGTAGGGTGCTGCTTATGTGTAAGGTGCGCGCAGGGTAGGGTGCTGCGTACGTGCAAGGTGCGTGTGGGGAGCGTGCTGCGTACGTGCAAGGTGTGCGCAGGGAGCGTGCGGAGTCCGTGCAAGGTGCGCGTGGGGAGCGTGCTGCGTACGTGTAAGGTGCGCGCGGGGAGCGTGCTGCGTACGTGTAAGGTGCGCGTGGGGAGTGTGCTGTGTACGTGTAAGGTGCGCGCAAGGTAGGGTGCTGCTTATGTGCAAGGTGCGCGTGGGGAGCGTGCTGCGTACGTGCAAGGTGCGCGTGGGGAGCGTGCTGCGTACGTGCAAGGTGCGCGTGGGGAGCGTGCTGCGTACGTGCAAGGTGCGCGTGGGGAGCGTGCTGCGTACGTGCAAGGTGCGCGTGGGGAGCGTGCTGCGTACGTGCAAGGTGCGCGTGGGGAGCGTGCTGCGTACGTGCAAGGTGCGCGTGGGGAGCGTGCTGCGTACGTGCAAGGTGCGCGTGGGGAGCGTGCTGCGTACGTGCAAGGTGCGCGCAGGGGAGCGTGCTGCGTACGTGTAAGGTGCGCGCAGGGTAGGGTGCCGCGTCCGTGCAAGGTGCGCGCGGGGAGCGTGCCGCGTCCGTGCAAGGTGCGCGCGGGGAGCGTGCCGCGTCCGTGCAAGGTGCGCGCGGGGAGCGTGCCGCGTCCGTGCAAGGTGCGCGCGGGGAGCGTGCCGCGTCCGTGCAAGGTGCTCCCGGCAGTAGTTTTCCCCCACATAGGGTATTGGCATACTCAAGAGAAATTGCACATCAAATTTTGGGGTCTATTTTCTACTGTTATCTTTGTGAAAATAAAAAAACTGGTTCTATAGTAAACATTTTGTGAGAAAAGTTTATTTATTCCTGTGAAGCACGTGAAGGATTAATAAGCTTCCTGGATATCTTTTTGAGGGGTGCAGTTTTCAGAATGGTGTCACTTTGTGTCACATAGGACCCTTCAAGTCACTTCAAATGTGATCCCTAAAAAAATAAAAATAAAGGTTTTGTAAATTTTGTTGGAAAAATTAAATTGCTGATGAGCTTTGAGCCCTTCTGACAAAAAAAAAAAAAAAATTTCAAATATGATGCAGATGTAAAGTAGACATGTGGGAAATGTTGTTTCGTAAGTATTTTGTGTGACATAACTCTGATTTAAGGGCACAAGAATTAAAAAGTTCTAAAATTGCAACATTTTCTCAGTTTCTGATATTTTCACAAATAAATGCAAGTCATATTGAACAAATGTTACCGCTATCATGAAGTACAATATGTCATGAAAAATCAGTTGTGGGAATCAGTAGGATCCGTTGAAGCATTCCAGTTATTACCACATAAAGTGACAGTGGTCAGAATTGTAAAATTTGGCCTGGTCAGGAAGGTGAAAACCTGCTCAGGGGGAAGGGGGTTAAAGGGTTATTGCTATTTGTAGAAGTTGAAAACGTGATTACTTGTTAATTGCTGTCCCCACTTAGGCTAGGTTGACACTGCGTTAGTGCAGTCCGTTCAACATATCCGTTAAACGGACTGCACTATTTCAAGTGCCGGCGCTTGCACAGCACTAGCGCAGATGGAGCTCCTGCTAGCTCCATCTGCGCTAGCAGTGACGGACCCGGAAACGCTGCAGCCCGCGTCTCGGGTCCGTCACTCAGATGACGGCACATCGCTAGCGCACGCCCATTGTGGGCGTGCGCTAGCGATGCGTTCGCCATTGAAAGTAATGGCGGCGTTAACGGACTACGTTACACCGCGTTATGCTGCGGTGTAACGTAGTCCGTTAAACGGGTTCACACAACGCAGTGTGAACCTAGCCTTATCCCGAGTACGGGGCTGTGAGATACCCAGTCTGAACTGAGTATTGGCCAGACATGCCCACCACTGCGCTACTCATTTTCTGTGGGATTACTCGAGATCGGGTAGGTTATAATATCCAATGATGGGAATAACCCTTTATGGTGCAGCTGCTAGAAGGTTTGATTGTGGTGGTTCCAAGGGATGAGCCCCCACAGATCTGGAATATGAAGGAAGGGGCTCGCTGAATGCTAATGCTCCCCACGGCTAGTCACTTTTAGTACCGACTCTGCTTGGTTTACCAGCTTTGTCCTATTACAACAGATTTTCAGAACTGAGTAATAGATGATATTACTGCAGACAAATGTACAGAAACCCTGTAGGGGAGAACCGTGCTGTAGGGATGGAAGACATTACTGTCTTCTAATAGTTGATGCGACATCGCATTCCATCCAGGACACTACGCTGTATTTGGAGTGGAGTACATGTCCAAACCAAGTATTAAAAATATAATTTTATTAAACAATCTTTAAGCACATCATAAACATACATTACAACAGCTTATCTTGGATGGAGTACATAGGGAGCTTCTGTGTAACAACTAGGGACACACAAACACCAAAACAGGACTAAATGGGCCAGCTGACGTCAAAAAGTTAAAGCCCATTGAAGCACTATACTATGGCAAGAAAGTGCATAGTGCAAAAAGTTAAAGTACAAGTCATACAAGCCAAAGATAAGACTGGGGAGAGGGGCTTGGTATGGAAGAGTATGTAACTCTCCAACTGTAACTGTACCCACCAGCCCAACTACACTGACAGCCTCCCCGAGGAAGCCCTATGCAAAACGCGCGTCGGGGCTGTGAGGACCCACACCAGCAGGCCTTATGGGTAAGCAAGCTGCCGTCTGAGCTCCGTTAGCTGCTAGGGTAATGTAGTTGGACTGATGGGTACAGTTACAGTTAGACAGAGTGTTACATACTCTTCCATACCAAGCCCCTCTCCCCAGTCTTATCTTTGGCTTGTATGACTTGTACTTTAACTTTTTGCACTTTGCACTTTCTTGCCATAGTATAGTGCTTCCATGGGCTTTAACCTTTTGACGTCAGCTGACCCATTTGGTCCTGTTTTGGTGTTAGTGTGTCCCTAGTTGTTACACAGAAGCTCCCTATGCACTCATCCATGATAAACTGTTCTAATGTTATATGTTTGTTATGTGCTTTAAGATTGTTTAATAAAATTATATATTTTTAATACTTGGTTTGGGCATGTTCTCCATGTTTTCTGTAGGAATTATACTTACAGGAGTGGCCTTGATCGTACTGATCTAGACGCTATGTATACGTATTGGACCTAATTTAGCATTTAATATGCATCAGTGGTTTTTGTTGCTAACTGTATTCGGAGTGAGTCTGCCATCTCTGCCCATGTATGTAGTCAGTAATCGGAGAGCCTCACATGGTGTAACTGAGGACCAGGGGCCTCTTTTAAGGTACCTTCACACGAAGCGACGCTGCAGCGATAGCGACAACGATGCCGATCGCTGCAGCGTCGCTGTTTGATCGCTGGAGAGCTGTCACACAGACCGCTCTCCAGCGACCAACGATGCCGAGGTCCCCGGGTAACCAGGGTAAACATCGGGTTGCTAAGCGCAGGGCCGCGCTTAGTAACCCGATGTTTACCCTGGTTACCAGCGTAAAAGTAAAAAAAAACAAACAGTACATGCTCACCTGCGCGTCCCCCATCATCTGCTTTCTGACACTGACTGAGCTCCGGCCCTAACAGCACAGCGGTGACGTCACCGCTGTGCTTTCACTTTCACTTTAGGGCCGGCGCTCAGTCAGTGTCAGGAAGCAGACGCTGGGGGACGCGCAGGTGAGCATGTACTGTTTGGTTTTTTTACTTTTACGCTGGTAACCAGGGTAAACATCGGGTTACTAAGCGCGGCCCTGCGCTTGGTAACCCGATGTTTACCCTGGTTACCAGTGTAAAACACCGCTGGTATCGTTGCTTTTGCTTTCAAACACAACGATACACAGCGATCGGACGACCAAATAAAGTTCTGGACTTTATTCAGCGACCAGCGACATCACAGCAGGATCCTGATCGCTGCTGCGTGTCAAACGAAACGATATCGCTAGCCAGGACGCTGCAACGTCACGGATCGCTAGCGATGTCGTTTCGTGTGAAGGTACCTTAAGACTACTCCATCTTTTTGTGACAAGGTGTCATTGTAAGGTGATCCTCAGATGCAAATTCCCCTGGCATTACCAGTGGGGAAGCCACCTTGATAAAATAATCTGCTCTAGTGCTGCTGCAAAGATCTCTGCTGGACCACAAGTAATGAAGTCACGACCACCGCTGAGGCCACTGATTGGCTGTAGGGTTAGGGATGTCAATTCTTCCGGTCCACTGCAGAATCTAGATGTGACATTGCTGGGAGTGGATTCTGGTGGTAATATTAGCTTCTTGTAGGAGGAAAGCTTTTCAATGGTAATTAAAAAACAAAACAAAACTGGGAATACCCCTTTAATGCTGCATTTGACCTTATTGATCCTGTTTTCACCTGTAGGAGGTAGAGTTCCTGTCCTCCTCCATTGCTCAGCTGAAAGTGGTGCAGACCAAGTATGTAGAAGCCAAGGAAAGCCTGAGCGTGCTGCATAAGAGTAATGAAGGTGGGTGCGGTGCATGTCATAGCCGGACATCGGTTTTGGATATTTACGCTGAATAACATTATACCTTTGTTTTGGACAGGAAAACAAGTGCTTGTACCTCTGACCAATTCTGTATCCTTTTCACTGGTTGACAATAAGAGCTTGAAGGGATGTGTCTGAAATACGACCGTCTGTCTACGCGCCTATAGTTTTCCTCTGATTGTGCCACTCCTGGTTTTGGCTTAAAAATACTGAGATAAAAAACTCACCAAATACAGGATGTGTGATTGTGAATCTCCTCTGGTATCTCCAGTATGAGTGAGATCAGCTAGAAAGGGTGGCCAGCAGTGTGAGCTGCCTCTTGTTACCTCTGGTATTCCAGTATAAGATCAGCTAGAAAGGGTGGCCAGCAGTGTGAGCAGCCTCTTCTTACCTCTGGTATCTCCAGCATGAGATCAGCTAGAAAGGGTGGCCAGCAGTGTGAGCAGCCTCTTCTTACCTCTGGTATCTCCAGTATGAGATCAGCTAGAAAGGGTGGTCAGCAGTGTGAGCAGCCTCTTCTTACCTCTGGTATCTCCCGTATGAGATCAGCTAGAAAGGGTGGACAGCAGTGTGAGCTGCCTCTTCTTACCTCAGCACTCACAGGGAGCTCCACATGAAGCACATGTTCCTTAACATGTAGGGAGGGGGGCAGCGCTGCCCACTACTCCTATCCTAGAGTCTGGAATGCCTCACTTCTGCCTCAGAGGTGGACAGCTCTGTTGACATCACATCGATATATACCTGGCTATTCATTAGAATAGGACACTGGCAACAATTCCGGGTGATCGTGGGTGTGTCATGGACGCGACATGTCCTGCACCACCTGTCTCTGATGCAAAAGTAAGCGGCGTTGGAATACCCCTCCAACAGTATAGCACTGTAACAAGGGGGAGGTCATTTTAATGTTCTATGGTGATATGCGCCTTAGACAAAACTAAGAGTGATTTTTTGATTAATGGTGTTTTGTAATCTATAATGATTTTCTTTTCTATTCCCGATAAACCCCTTTAAATAGCAAACAAAGTGCAGCTAGTCTAAAAAAAAAATATATAATAGATAAAAATAAAAAACACTGCAAAATAAATGAGGTGCCCTACCAAAGTAAGTCTTTGGGTGTACCTGCCATATGTTGCACTGTGTACAGTAATCTGCATGCTCTGATACAGTTACACTATGATTTCAGCTCTGAAGCTGTAACAAAAATATATTTATATATTACATTTATATGTTATTTTTTGGAAAAAAAACAATGAGTTTGTATATATTTCTTGTTTCAAAATAATTTTATTAGATTTTGATCTTTAAACATAGGTAGGATGAGTTAGGGTGGGGAGGGGGGGAGGGGGAAGAGGATAAGAAGCAAGGGGTAGGTGAATCCCCTGTAACATTTGGGGATTCTAAACAGGAACTATGTACAATTTTGAACAGTTCAGACTGACAACATTACTTTTATGTATAACATTGTATAAAGTTTGTTAGTTAGTTCTGCATTTATTAATGACATTCATAGCTATAATGAATATTACATGACGTAACATGGATAGAGATGGAAAACACAGTTTAACTAGTGGTTCTCGCTGAAAGTTTTGATAGATCCGTGGGAGAGTAAGGCAAGTGGGAATCTAATTTGATTGGTTGGTGAGTGTGAGTTTGGCAATTATTTTATGTGATAGGAGTAGGGAATTGTTGATCCCATCTTGCCCATTTCTTTGTGAATTTTTTGCATTGGTCATTGGCTATAGCAAAATGGAATTCGTGGGATCTGTGTAAAGATATTCTTGTATATATTTGTATATATTTCTTAACCAATTATTCCTGCAGATGTATGTGCCTGGTACACTTAGCGATGTGTCCAATGTGCTCATAGATGTGGGTACTGGGTATTATGCGGAGAAGGTAAGTCATTCCAGTCTCTGTAGATTCTGGTGACTGGCTATTTGTCAGAGAGTGGACAAGGCCAGGCTGAGATGTTTATCTTCATGTCGGTGAATAGAATATACCAACATCTCTTGTGCTCTCTGTCTCTTCTGTTTTTTGCGATGTCTTTGTCACATCTTCTTGTTTTCGATGTCTGTCCAGACTGCAGATGATGCCAAAGATTTCTTCAAGAGAAAGATTGATTTCCTTACGAAGCAAATTGACAAGATTAAGCCAGCACTACAGGAAAAACATGCCATGAAACAAGGTGATGCCATGTTTTGTATTGTGCTAGGTTAACGAATTCCCTAAAATAGGCTAGACTAGGAATGTAAACATGCTGGCTACATTTGGCAGACAAGAAGGTATCTACATGATGCTGCTGTCCACTAAGGTGCACTTTTAAGGTATGTGCAAACAATCAACAATTGCTGTGGGTTTGATGCTGCGTACTTATTTCAAGAAATCCCATGTCCGCTATGTGTCCACAGACACCCGCGGACACTGACGTGCTTGTCTTTCCAGACCGCAGCATGTTAATTTCACCCATTTAATGTATTGAACGCTGTGAAATTGCACAGTTCAGTGAATATATGTGCATCTGCCGGCATTCAGTAGACACAGCGAACATGCGCTGCTACTTCTGGATCGTTGGCACCGGGCCTTAAAAGTTCCATAACCACCGCATGGACATGATCCTGTGGGTGAACAATGACAGAACAGATGTTACGAGATTTGAAACGTGATCTCACTGTGTCTCAAATACATTGCATATATCTGTAAATCCTATTATTACATACAGTTTTGTGCAAACGTTGTAGGACCGGTGTGGAAAAACACGTGCTGCAATGTGATAAATAGAAGTGTTAAAAATAAACTATTAATTTTCTGACTGCTGTGAAATGAAAGTTGTTTGTAATCCCACTCCTCTCTTCTCTACTCGTGGCACTTTGTAATCACACACAGCCACTTGTGCTGCCCGTTGTTCTGAAATACATTAGTACACTATTTTGGACATGAAGTCCACTTTAAATATTTCAGTGTACTTCTTTGATTTAAACGCTGATCTCCAGGTTTGAACAATTTGTTTTCTTTTTTCACAAATGGGTGCTTACCCATTGCTAATAATTTTGGGGTGAAAAACGGTATTTATTATGTATGTGGGCATTAAAGGATGTGAGCATTGATAAATCAGATATACAGACGCTTCTCGCAAACTTAGAATATCATCAAAAAGTGAATTTTTCAGTTCTTCAATACAAAAAGTGAAACTCATATATTATATAGAGTCATTACAAACAGAGTGATCTATTTCAAGTATTTTATTTCTGTTAATGTTGATGATTATGGCTTTCACCAATGAAAACCCAAAAGTCATTATCTCCGTAAATTAGAATTCTTTATAACACCAGCTTGAAAAATGATTTTAAAATCCGAGATGTTGGCCTACTGAAATGTATATTCAGTAAATGCACTCAATACTTGGTCGGGGCTCCTTTTGCATCAATTACCGCATCAATTCTGCGTGGCATGGAGGCGATCAGTCGGTGGCAATGCTGAGGTGTCATGGAAGCCCAGGTTGCTTTGATAGCAGCCTTCAGCTCGTCTGCATTGTTGGGTCTGGTGTCTCACATCTTCATCTTGACAATACCCCATAGATTCTCTATGGGGTTAAGGTCAAGAGAGTTTACTGACCAATCAAGCACAGTGATACTGTTGTTTTTAAACCAGGTATTGGTACTTTCTCCTACGCCTCATTGGGGGACACAGGACCATGGGTGTTATGCTGCTGCCACTAGGAGGACACTAAGTAAACACAGAAGGAATAGCTCCTCCCCTGCAGTATACACCCTCCTGCTGGCTCTCAGTGAACCAGTTCTTGCTTAGTGTCTGTAGGAGGCACTTGGGTCTGTTTCAGACCCCACCATTTTTATTTTAATTTTTGATTTTTTGTTCTATTTTTTTCCTTTAACGGAGCGAATGGGGGCGACGGATCCTTTCTAGGCTCCGATCTCCCCCGAACCATCAACAGGCAAGTACGTGGAGCGTTCCTCCCGTATCCTTTCCTGCAACGTTGGATGCCAGCCCTGAGCTCACCATACGGTCGACGGTTCCTTCACGTTCCGATCTCCCCCCTCCATAGCAGGTGACCACATGGAGTAGCCCTCCATCTACCTCTCCTGGAGCCAGGTGCATAGCCGGACATGATATATATGGCGTCCGTGCAGACCCCTTCTGCATCACCACTGATATAGCGGATGACGCATGGCGGCAGAAACTCTCCCTGACTATGGCGACGGTGGATTGAGCACCGGCCCACTGCATCTACCGTGAGTGCACTGCGGGGGCCGAGGCGCTGGGGGGTCCTGTTCCCCGGGGTATGGGAGGTCCGCTCCTTAAGCCTGTGTCCATGGGTGGTCCGTAGTGCGGCAACCCCACGAAGGAGGGCAGCTAATGATGGCGCTAATAGCGGTCGCGGCGCTGCAGGCCGCAACCGTAGAAGAAAAAAAAAATTCCCTCAATACAGGCCGGAGTTTTGGCCACGCCCACCGGCAGTTACCCCCACCCACTTTTTCTGGCGCTTCTCGTTCCCTGTGATGAGCTCCCACTTCCTGGTCTCGACGGCCATCTTGGGACACCCACAGCCCTGATGCTGCAGCACTGCTCCACCGTTTCCTAGATCACAGCCCTCAGGACTAGCGTTTTTCTCTGCCTACACTGCGGACCTGCCCTGGGGACTCAAGACACAGGACCTGGGTAAGCTGCAGACACATAGCTTAACCCTTCCCCTGCTAGTAAGCGCTTTCCTCCAGGCTTTACTATGTCAAAACCAAAGCCTCACAAAACGTCTGGGAAAACCCACACTGTTTTTCGCTGCATGTACCTCTTGTAAGGTATCATTACCCCGGGGGTCACAATACTGCATTGTGCACAGCTTGTGAACCGGTGACGGCTCAGGAACCACCTGTTGCTGATACTGAACCCAGTGAGCCTAGTCCCCCTGAGTGGGCTACCTTCCTTACCCGGTCTATGGCATCCCTGGCAAAAGCATTAGACTCGTTCCGAGACCCTTCCTCTAACCAGGGCACTAATACGGACGACGCTTCCGATGGTCAGAACCCCTCGTACTCCAGGGGTCGTACCTTGCCAAGGAGTTCTCACTCTTCTAGGAAAAGGACTCATGCTATATCCCCAGACCATCAGTGGTTTTCTGGTTCTGAGAGCTCCATTTCTCGCTCTTCTTCCATTGGGGCTAGTAGAGAACCTGTTTCAGAGGATGATTCTGATACGTCCCTAGATCAGGAATTTCATCATGATCAGGAGACTCTCGACTCTCTAATTGAGTCAGTGAATAAGGCTTTGAGACTTGAGGAGGAACCCTTATCTAAAACGGATCATGCCGTGTCCTTTAAGAGGACCAAACGAGCTCACAGAGTGTTCGCCACTCATCCCAAGTTTAAGCAAATTGTTGAATCTCACAGGATCCGTCCAGATAAACGATTCACAGGGCAGAAGCCCATGGAGTCCAAATATCCCTTTGCCCAGGATCTAAGAAAAGATTGGTCACAATCTCCCCCAGTAGATCCTCCGGTATCACGCCTGGCTACGAAATCTGTTTTATCCTCCTCGGAGGGCGCCTCTATCAAAAATCCAACCGATCGTCAGATCGACAATTTGGCGCGTTCAGCCTTTGAAGCCTCAGCGGCCGCACTCTTTCCATCTTTTGCCGCTACGTGGGTGGCTAAGGCTATGACCCACTGGGCTGAGGTCTTGTCTTCACCAGTACTGGATACCAATCTTCCCCCTGAGATAGCAGACCTCGCTACTCAGCCAGAGCTGGAGATTTTGTAGTGACCGCGTCCCTGGATGCCGCTAACTGTGCTTCTCAAGCAGCAGCAAATGTCATCACCATCCGGAGGTCCTTATGGCTCAGGGACTGGCGTGCGGATTCTACTTCCAAAAAGTCATTGACTTCTCTCCCATATCAGAGCGGTCGCCTTTTTGGCGAAAAGCTCGACCAGTTAATTTCTGACGCCACTGGAGGGAAGAGTAAATTTCTTCCACAACAAAGACCCTCTCAGCCCTTTCGGAACCTGCAACCACAGGCTCGTTTTTTTTTTTTTTTTTTGTTACAACTCAAACTGGTCCTCTACTTCCACATCTCCCGGTTCCGGCCGGGCACAACGTGGAGACAGAGGTTCACAGGCCTCTTGTAAGCCTTCCCCTTCATGGAGAGGCAGGCCAAGGCAGCCGGGATCCAGAGGTGCCAGAACGGGCAGACCTTCCACACAATGACTCCCTGCGGTATCCGGGGGACACCCTCAAAGTAGGCGGCCGCCTGCTTTCCTTCAGTGCCGCGTGACTCTCTGTCGTTCACGACGAGTGGGTCCGCGATCTAGTGTCCTCCAGATACAAGATAGATCTCTTATCTCATCCTCCAAACCGTTTTTTCCTGTCTTCTCCTCCCAGGGCAAAAGCATCAGAGTTCTTCAAAGCTATAAGCTCTCTGAGAAAAGACGGAGTTATTATTCCGGTCCCTCAAAGCGAAAGGTTTCAAGGTTTTTATTCAAACCTCTTCATTGTTCCAAAGAAGGACGGTACAGTACGGCCCATACTGGACCCAAAACTGCTGAACAGGTTCGTCAGGGTACGACGGTTCCGGATGGAATCGCTTCGTTTTGTCCGCCTCCATGGAAAAAGGCGAGTTCCTGGCGTCTATAGAAATCCAGGACACATACCTCCACATTCCTATTTTACCTTCTCACACACCCGAGGAGTGGTGGCGCTCCCGTATTTAGACGATATCCTCATCAAAGGCCCCTCTTTTCGCTCCTGCAAGGAAGCCGTGGCCATCACAATAGATACCCTTTCTCGCCTGGGTTGGAAGATAAACTTCAAAAAATCTTCCCCAGTACCGGCTCAGCGAATTTCCTTTCTAGGAATGATACTCGACTCGTCCCGGGGGTTGGTTCTTCTTCTCCTGGAAAAGATCTGTCTTACAGCGAGAAGCTCAGAAGCTATCTCAGCATCGCTCTCACTCTCTCGCTTCAGTATGAGAGTCCTCGGCAGGATGGTAGCAGCTATGGAGGCCGTTCCATTTGCCCAACTACACCTCCGTCCTCTACAGCATGCCCTCCTGGCTGTTTGGGACAGGAACCCGTTCTCCCTAGACCGTCGGTTCCTCCTTCCTCAGTGAGTCAGACAGTCTCTCAGGTGGTGGACATTGAAATCCTCCCTGAATCAAGGGAAGTCTTTTCTTCCAGTACTCTGGCTGGTTGTGACGACAGACGCCAGTCTTCTAGGCTGGGGAGCGGTGTTCCTTCATCACACCGCTCTGGGCCGCTGGTTCCCCCAGGAATCACGCCTTCCAATCAACATCTTGGAAATCCGGGCGATCAGGCTGGCACTTCTCCAGTTCCATCCCTTCCTAGCAGGTCGCCCAATCAGGATTCAGTCCGACAACGCCACTGCAGTGGCATACATCAACCGCCAAGGGGGAACCCGCAGCAGGGCGGCCATGACAGAGGTAGGCCACATCCTCCGATGGGCCGAGGAAAACCGCTCAATGATCTCTGCGGTTCACATCCCGGGAGTGGACAATTGGGAGGCAGACTTCCTCAGTCGGCAATGCCTCGACTCCGGGGAGTGGTCTCTCCATCCGGAGATCTTCCACCTGATCTGCTGTCGTTGGGGAACCCCGGACGTGGATCTGATGGCCTCACGGCTGAATTCCAAGGTTCCCGACTGCATGGCTCGGTCCCACAATCCGGCAGCCATCGGGACAGAAGCTCTTGTACTCCCGTGGCATCATTTTCGGCTTCCGTACATATTTCCCCCGCTTCCTCTCCTACCGAGAGTCATCAAGAAAATCAGAGCGGAGAGGGTACCGGTAATCCTGATTGCGCCAGATTGGCCGCGCCGGGCGTGGTATGCGGAACTAGTTCAACTAGTTGCCGACGTTCCCTGGCGATTACCGATTCACGCAGATCTGCTATCTCAAGGCCCCTTTTACCACCAGAACTCAGAGGCCCTGTGTTTGACGGCATGGCCTTTGAGTCCTGGGTCCTAACCCAGGCAGGTTTCTCTCCAAAAGTCATAGCTACCATGATCAACGCTAGAAAGCCTACGTCTATGCGTATCTATCATCGCACTTGGAAGACTTTCTTTTCATGGTGTAGCGACCGAGGACGTTCTCCTCTACATTTTTCCATCCCTTCCATTCTCGAGTTCTTACAAACGGGTTTGGACTTGGGACTCGCCCTTAGTTCTCTCAAGGGGCAGGTTTCAGCCCTGTTTGTTCTCTTCCAACGCAGGATTACCAACAGATTACAGGTCAAGACGTTTATTCAGGGAGTCTCCCATCGGGCGCCCCCCTATAGGATGCCGTTGGAACCATGGGATCTTAATCTGGTCCTCGGAGTTTTGCAACAGGCTCCTTTCAAACCTCTACAGGAGGTTTCCCTGTCTCTTCTTTCATGGAAAGTTGCTTTTCTAGTTGCGGTCACCTCTATCAGACGAGTCTCCGAGCTGGCGGCTCTGTCCTCTCAAGTTCCGTTCCTGAATTTTCATCAGGATAAGGTGGTTTTGAGGACATCCCCGTCTTTTCTACTGAAAGTTGTATCCTCTTTTCATCTCAATGAGGAGATTGTCTTACCGTCACTCTGTCCTGCACCAGTCCATCGCATCGAGAAGGCCCTTCACACACTGGATTTAGTGAGAGCTCTTAGGAGATGCATCTCGCGGACAGCGTCTTTCCGCAAGTCAGATGCCCTATTCGTGCTCCCGGAAGGACCGAGGAAAGGTTTTCCCGCTTCCAAGGCGACAATAGCCAAATGGATCCGTTCGGCTATTCAGGAGTCCTACCGAGTCAGAGGTCTTCCTGTCCCAGCAGGGATTAAGGCTCACTCCACTCGGTCAGTGGGTGCGTCTTGGGCCATCCGGCACCAAGCTTCGGCAGCACAAGTTTGTAAGGCTGCGACTTGGACCAGCCTGCATACCTGTACAAAACATTACCATATTCACTCTCAGGCCTCGGCAGATGCGACCGTCGGCAGACGAATTTTGCAGGCGGCTGTGCCGCATCTGTAACTTGTGGGTGCAAGTAGCAATTGCAGTTAATTGTTTCCCACCCAGGGACTGCTTTAGGAAGTCCCATGGTCCTGTGTCCCCCAATGAGGCGTAGGAGAAAAGGACATTTTTGTGTACTCACCTTAAAATCCTTTACTCCGAGCCAAGCATTGGGGGACACAGCACCCACCCTGTTAGCCTATTGGCTTTGGTTTTTGTTGAGTTAACTTGGTTTTTGACATAGTTCATCCTTGTTAAATATTAAGCTCCTACTGCTTTGTTACCGAACTGGTTCACTGAGAGCCAGCAGGAGGGTGTATACTACAGGGGAGGAGCTATTCTTTCTGTGTTTACCTATTGTCCTCCTAGTGGTAGCAGCATAACACCCATGGTCCTGTGTCCCCCAATGATGGGCTCGGAGAAAAGGATTTTACGGTGAGTACACAAAAATCTCCTTTTTCGCAGTGTGGACAGGTGCCAAGTCCTGCTGGAGAATGAAATTTACATCTCCAAAAAGCTTGTCAGCAGAGGGAGGCATGAAATGCTTTAAAATTTCTTGGTAGACGGCTGCGCTGACTTTGTTATTAATAAAACAGTGGACCTACACCAGCAGATGACATGGCTCCCCAAACCATCACTGATTGTGGAAACGTCACACTAGACACCAAGCAGCCTGGTTTGTCTGTCTCTCCACTCTTTCTCCAGACTCTGGGATCTTGATTTCCAAATGAAATGCAAAATTTACTTTTATCTGAAAACAACACTGTGGACCACTGAGCAACAGTCCAGTTCTTTTTCTCCTTGGCCCAGGTAAGTGGTTTCTGGCATTGTCTATTGGTCATGAGTGGCTTGACACAAGGAATGCAACACTTGTAGCCCATGTCCTGGATACATCAGTGTGTGGTGGCTCTTGAAGCAATGACTTTAGCAGCAGTCCACTCCTTGTGAATCTCCCCCAAATTTTTGAATGGCCTTTTCTTAACAATGCTTTCAAGAAAAGACAACTCAACAAAGATTGTGGTACCAATATCAATCATTCATTAAATTTTATTGCAAAATCTTATTCATTGTGGTACACTTATCATGGACAAAATCATGGGTCGATCATTAATATTATAGGGACGAAAACACAAGGAAAAAAACGATCTCTCAACCCAAAGTTATATGAAAATATAGAAATACTTTATTATAAATTTCATAGAAGAGGTTAAAAATGGAAAAACCACAGTGCTTATGTGCAGTTACAAACATGGGACGCAACTGTGCTGCAATGACAGTCCTTCAAATATTATATACATTCATAATGGCTAACATGCCATAAAAAACTTTTATATTAATTAGGGGACAGTGCCCCAGAAAAGCCTTCAATGATAGACTATTCTATCATGCACGATACATGGTTATAGTCCATCCTAAAAAAATGTATGCAACATAGTAGGATCACAATGGATTAACAGACACTCATGCGCCCAGTAATTTTCACATTAGCATACTTTAGACAGCTGGACAGTAGTCTAATAGCCTATCATGCACAATATAGAAATATAGTCTATCCTAAGACATATGCAGACAGATTGTATGGCAATAAATAAATCAATACTCATGCAGGGGGCATGACGAAGGTTCTGCCAAGACGCGCGTTGGGGAGATGCGTGTGTTGCTGGGTGCCCCCCTGCCTCCTTACACGGTGACTATCTAACGTATGCCTACTTGAACATTACCGTACACATGAGTATTGATTTATTTATTGTCATATTGCCATACATCAATCTGTCTGCATATGTCTTAGGATAGGCTATAATTCTATATTGTGCATGATAGACTATTAAATTACTGTCCAGCTGTCTTATCTAAAGTATGCTATTATGAAAATGACTTGCTAAACGCATGAGTGTCTATTAATCCATTGTGATTCTACTATGTTGCATACTTTTTAGGATGGACTATTACTATGTATTGTGCATGATAGACTATTATATTACCGAAGGATTTTCTGGGGCACTATGTCCTAATTAATATAATTTTTTATGCCTTCTGGACATCTGTCAAGTTAGCAGTCTTCCCCATGATTGTGGAGCCTACTAAAACAGACTAAGGAACCTTTTCAAATGCTTAGGAAGCCTTTGCAAGTGTTTTTGATAATTTTTCTAATTTACAGGGACTTTTGGGTTTATAATCATCAACATTAACAGAAATAAACACTTGAAATAGATCACTCTGTAATGACTCTATATAATATGTGAGTTTCACTTTTTGTATTGAAGAACTGAAATAAATTAACTTTTTGATGATATTATAATTTTGTGAGAAGCACCTGTATTACTATTATTCTTTATGTGCAGTTTTTAATCCCATTTATATCTTTCTCTACAGCGGTAATGGAAATGATGAGTATAAAGATCCAGCAGTTGACAGCAGCTCAAGCTGGGACATCCAAGGCCTAGCCCAGTCTACAGAGAGCACCCCCTACAGATTCTATTTCCAGAAGATGCTGCAACATCTTCCAGCAGTGAAGGCTGATCACTAGCATCTCTGGTCATATCTGCCAATGCAGTAAACACCCCTCCTCCACAGACACCAGCCGAGCATCGCCTCAGAGACTGTGTGACACAGATCTACTGTTTCCTCTATCAAGGGGTTAATTTATTCTTATTTTTTGTTTTCTTTTGTATTTGAACGATATAAAGGCATCCAACAAAAAGAGGCAATTCATGTCTTTATTTATGCTTCAGTGAGTCCATTAGTCTTTATTTTGTTGTTGTTTATTTTTGCAATCAACTTTTGTAGAAAAAAAAAAAGTTCATCCTTCAAACATGCCAAGATCACCCCGATCCTCAAAAAGCCCTCCCTCGACCCATCCTCTGTGTCTAGCTATCGCACGATATCTCTTCTCCCTTATGCCTCAAAATTACTGGAACAACATGTCTATCTTGAACTGTCCTCCCACCTCTCCTCCTGCTCCCTCTTTGACCGGTTACAATCTGGCTCCGACCCCATCACGCAACTGAAACTGCCCTAACTAAAGTCACCAATTACCTACTAACTGCGAAGAGCAAGCTGTCCTCCTTCTCCTGGACCTGTCTTCTGCCTTTGACACTGTGGACCACCCCTTCTGCTACAGATCCTCTCATCTCTTGGCATCACAGACTTGGCCCTATCCTGGATCTCGTCATATCTGACAGACCGAACATTCAGTGTCTCCCTCCCCCACACCACCTCCTCACTTTGCCCCTTGTCTGTCGGTGTTCCTCAAGGCTCTGTTCTAGGACCCCTACTCTTCTCCATCTACACCTTCGGCCTGGGACAGCTCATAGAATCCCACGGTATGCAGTATCATCTCTACGCCGATGACACGAAGATCTACCTATCCGTACCTGACCTCACCTCCTTACCAAAATCCCACACTGTCTGTCCACTATCTCGGTCTTCTTTTCTGCTCGCTTTCTAAGACTGAACATGAACAAAGCAAAATTCATCATCTTTCCCCCATCTCACTCTACCCCTCCACCAGACCTATCCATCAATGTCAATGGCTGCTCACTTTCCCCAGTCCCACACGCCCGGTGCCTCGGGGTGATCCACGATTCTGCTCGCTCTATCAAGTTACATATCCAGGCCCTTGCCTTCTCCTGCCGTCTCAAACTAAAAAATATTTCCCGTATCCGCGCATTCCTTGACTGCGACACCACAAAAACACTAGTGCATGCCCTTATCTCCCACCTTGACTACTGCCCGCCTTGACTACTGCAATCTCCTACTCTCTGGCCTCCCCTCTAGCACTTTGGCACCACTCCAATCCATCCTACTCTCTGCTGCCGACTAATCTACCTGTCTCCCCGCTACTCCCCAGCCTCTCCCCTATGCCAAGCCCTTCACTGGCTTCCTATCGCCCAGAGACTCCAGTTCAAAACCCTTACAATGACATACAAAGCCATCCACAACCTGTCTCCTCCATACGTCTGTGACACGGTCTCCCGGTACTTACCTACACGCAACCTCCAATCCTCTCAAGATCTCATCTCCTTCTCTACTCCCCTCTCTTCTTCCCACAACCGCATCCAAGACTTCTCTGGAACTCTCTACCACGACACATCAGACTCTCGCCTATCATAGAAACCTTCAAAAAGAACCTGAAGACTCACCTCTTCCTACAAGCCTACAGCCTGCTGTGATCCTCGACCTACTGAACCGCCGCACAACCAGCTCTACCCTCTCCTAGTGCATCCTCACCCATCCCCTGCAGACTGTGAGCCCTCGCGGGCATGGTCCTCCCTCCTTATGTACCTGTGTACCTTGTTTTTTGCTCATGTTTAATGTATTTATATTTGCCCCCCTTTTTCACTTGTAAAGCGCCATGGAATAAATGGCGCTATAAAAATGTATAATAATAATTACACAACAACCTAGATCAAGCTGAAAATTATTGCAGATGTGCTGGTCCCCCCGATTGTTTTGAAGTTTGCAATAAACAGTTCAAACAATAATCATTTGAATCGCTCAGTGTAACTAATAAAACAAGTGGTTCAACACAAAATGCCACTTTTGCTGACTGCTGCAGTCTCCAGACTTATTCACTCTCTTTCTGGCAATTGTCTTGAGTACATAGTAGAGCACCTTTTGGCTTTTACGACCTGTTGCAAATGTGATAGTCATACCTGAGCTTCTGGCTGTGTTCCAGAGGCGTGTTTGTTGATTATTCATGAGTAACTGCCTCTAGTTCAATAATATTGTTGGGTTTAGGTTCTGCAACCGCCTTCAAATCCAAAGACTTTCTATTGGTTCAAGTCTCAACTGTGACAGCCATTCCAGATTCCTAAAGTACTTCTGAAACGAAGGTGAACTCTGAGGTAAACTTGGAATAATTGTCTTTTTAGAAGGTCCAATAAGGCCAAGATTCAGCGTCCTCACCAAAGATATTACGTTTCTCCTAAGGTTTCCTCATACTTATTTGAATCCATATTTCCACCCACTAAAAGGCAAGTATCAAGTGCACAGCAATAAAGCGACCTCAGAGCATCACCATGCTGCCGTCATACTTCATTATAGGCATCACCAACCCACCACTCTACTGTAGGCAGGGTGTTTTTTTTTTAGCATAGGCTTCCTTCTTTGTCATCCTCACTGATCCAGAGGCCTGTAAAGTTCGTTTTGCTTTGCTGCTACTCAGTGCAGAATACCAAAATTTCTGTGGCTTTATTTAGTTTTGAGCATACTGGAGCTGACTAACCTTGTACTTTTTAGTCAGTAGTGGGCTATAGCTTGGCGCTCGGGCATAGAGACCTTCAAAGTTTAGATCGTTTGCAGTCACTTGAGGGTTTTTGACCAGCTGCCTCCTTAGGAATCTGGTGGCAATCTGTGATAGTTTTCTATTGTGCCACATCCAGTTAGTGTAGCTGGTGTTCCTTAACTTTGCACTTGTGAACTATGCTTCTAAGGCAGGGTTCACATTGCGTTGGTGCAGTCCGTTCAACGCATGCGTTAAACGGACTGCACCAACGCTAGTGATTTTCAAAGATTGCATTATGCGATTGCGCAGATGCTCCACCTACGATAGCGGTGAAAGACCCGGAAACGCTGCAGACCGCGTCCGAGGGTCCATCACAGAATGACGGCACATCGCTAACGCATGCCGATTATGACATGCATAGCGATGTGCTACATAATGGCAGTCAATGAGTGCGCTGAAGCATCCGTTACATAGCGTTAGTGCCGCTGTGTAAGGGATGCCCTCAGCGTATTGCCATTGACGCAATGTGAACCTAGCCTAAGGCTGATGTCACACTAAAAGGATAAAAAACTGCTCACACAAGTGTAAGGCTGCTTTCACACATCAGGTTTTTTGTTTCAGGCGAATTCCGGCTCTTCCGCCAAAAAACGGAACTGAAAACCGGAGAAAACGGATCCGGCTTTCCCCCCGTTGAAGTGTATTGGCACCGGATGGCCCAGCGTTCCTTCCGGTGTGATGCCGGATCCGGCGTCGACTAGATTCCGGCGTCTGGAAAAAACGTCTACTGTAACGTTTTTTGTCTCCGGCGAAAAAGCCAGAAAGGCCGGATCCGGCCTATCCGGCTTTTTGCAAAAATGCATGTCTATGGACGCCGGAAAGCGCCGGATCCGGGAAAAGTCGGATCCGGCGGCCGTTTCCAGCTTTTTACACTGAGCATGCTTAAAAACCTAAGGTCAGCCCCCTGGACTATATATAAAGCAGGGCCATGAGGCCTTCATCCATTTCCAGCCGAAAAGCAGAAGAGCCAACACCCTGCCAAGACGGAAGGAGCCAGAAACCTGCCAGAGAGCCTGCCAGTGAGCCGGGAGCCTGCCAGAGAGCCTGAGGCCTGCCAGAGAGCCGAGAGCCTGCCAGAGAGCCGGGAGTCTGCCAGCGAGCCATGAGCCTGCCAGAGAGCCGAGAGCCTGCCAGAGAGCCGGGAGCCTGCCAGAGAGCCGAGAGCCTGCCAGAGAGCCGGGAGCCTGCCAGAAAGCCGGGAGCCTGCCAGAGAGCCGAGAGCTTGCCAGCGAGCCGGGAGCCTGCCAGAGAGCCTGAGGCCTGCCAGAGAGCCGCGAGCCTGCCAGAGAGCCGCGAGCCTGCCAGAGAGCCGGGAGCCTGCCAGAGAGCCTGAGGCCTGCCAGAGAGCCGAGAGCCTGCCAGAGCCGGGAGCCTGCCAGAAAGCCGGGAGCCTGCCAGCGAGCCGAGAGCCTGCCAGCGAGCCTGAGGCCTGCCAGAGAGCCTGAGGCCTGCCAGAGAGCCGCGAGCCTGCCAGAGAGCCGCGAGCCTGCCAGAGAGCCTGAGGCCTGCAGTCATGTCTTCGGGGAGCCCTCCTCCTCCTCGTCGTCAACGCACAGAGGTAAATATGAACATAAGTTCTCTTGCTCCATTGTTGGTGAGTGTGTGTGTGTGTGTGTGTGTGTGTGTGTGTATCTATAATGTTTTTTTTTTATCTTTCATCGTAGGAAGCTGATGAAGCTGACTTCCCAGTAGAAGAGGTGCTCCCCGAAGAAGAGTGAAGGGGTGGAGAAACACACGGAGAGGGCTCACAATTGGTATGTATCTGTCATGTATTGCGGAAACACACCCTACACTACACACAAAACATAACACGAGATACTTACAACAAAACATAGAAACTGATACTTTCAAACCTCACACAAAACATACAAAACTTATTATAGATATCACATGGCAAACAACACATAGAATGGCTACCAACAAGCGCATCATTTTTTTCATTTCTCTTCTAGAGTTCGGAATCTGGTGCCCAAGCAAGAGGTCCTTCCAGTGGCTCCCAGGGTCGTCGGCGTGAATCTCGTGGCGGTCGTCGCCGTGTAGTTTTTTTGTTTTATTTTTTGGGGGGAGGTTAGCGCAGTTTCAAATTTGGTGTTAATTTTTCTTTTTTTCCCCTCTTTTCAAACAGGTTTCACGGCGTGCTCAAGATTCTGACGGTGAGGAGGTCGGTCTTGATATTGACCTCCTCATCGATCTTGTCCGAGACAGGGAGCCGCTGTGGAACATGGCTGACCGCCGCCATGCTGACCTGTCAGTGACCCGTCGACTCTGGGAGCAAATCTGCCGCGAACTGATACCGAGATGGTAGGACCTTGATGTTCAGGCCCAGATTCAAGAACGTAAGTATCCTCAGTTCAGTTTTGGTGATGCATTCTAAAATGCTGTTTCTAACCAAGTTGTCTTTCTCCTTTTCTAACAGGTGAGCAGATTGTGAAAAGGTGGCGGTCGATCAGGGATCGCTTTAAGAAGGAGTTCAACAAAGAGATGCGGGCCTCGAGTGGATCTGGAGGACGCAGGAGCACGTGCAAATATGCAAGGGCCCTGTCGTTCCTCAGGTCAACGATGGTCACCCGAAGGTAAATATTACCCACCACATGCACAAATGTTTTACATGTCTAAACCTCTTTTGCTCTTTCAGCCAGGGCCATGTAATGACAGTATATTAATTGTTTGTTTTTATCTTTTTTTCCACAGTACCGTCGGGAGCACTTAGGAGCCTGCAGCACAGTTGAACCCTTCTGGGGCGATCCCTCAGGAGGCCGCCACCGAGGTACACTTTGACAGTGAGGAACCCTCTGCACCTTCCCACTCTGCACCTTCCCACACATCGGATCCCTCTGTCCCATCCACGAGCGCTGGAGCATCCTGGCCGGTTCCATTGCATGTATCTGCTGGTGAGGATATATCGTTTCCTGTACCTCACCCCTCTGCTGCAGCCACCTCTAGTACACCTGTAGCATCGGGGCGATTTCGGCAGAGGGGTCAGGTACATGGTTATGCTCCCGAGTTCTTGCACCTGAACGCATCGTTCCAGAACTGTCTGAAAGTTTTGTCCGAGCAAATGGCTGCAGGTTTCAATTTCATAAATAAAAGTATGCTCGAGATGCATACACTTCTGGTAACGATGCGTTCAGAGGCAAGACAGTCACCGAACAACACTTTTTTTCAGTCGGTGCTTGAGCAAATGGAGGCGCTATCTACTTCTCGGCAGATGCAAGTAATGGAATCCTGCCAGTCTACTCTAGCGCTCATTGCCTCTAGAGCAGATAGTCTTTCCAACCATCCTCCAACTGCCCCCCCTTCCTCCACTGTCCATCACTACAGCCAGTACCATCCTCCTGACCCGTACCGCCAAACTGACCGTGCCCCATCCCGCCCACCTCACCATCATCCACATCGTGCCCCGTCCCAACAGCCACAACACTTACAGCGTTCCCGTGCCCCTTCCCACCAGCCACACTACCAGCCCCGTGCCCCTTCCCACCATCCACACTACCATTCTCCCGCCCGTGCCCCTTCCCACCCATATGATGATCCCGACCCATACAACTTCCCATCTACTTCATCCTCGCCTCCTCTCCCTGCCCACTTCCAACAGCCTCTATCACCCTCTTCCCAAACATCTTCTCCACACATCACTCCTTCTGCCTCACAAAACATTACCTACACCCCTCCATCCTACCAAATTCCTAACCCAAATCCCACTTTCTTGTCCACCCTCTCAATAGCTTTCTCCACTCCTTCACCCCTAACTATAGAACATTCCTCTCTCCACACTCCCACTGTCGGTGTCCCTATCCGACAGTCCCTCCGACAGTATCTCCACCCCGACGTATGAAAACCTTTAGTTGCCTGTATGTTTTTTTGGTTGTTTAATAATGTTAATAAAATTTTTGGGTTGAAAACTCTCATGTATTTATTCATTAGGGACAAATAACACTTTTGTTAAACAAGGTTTATTGGTAACAGCTAAAGTACTTTGGGTAAAACCCAAACAGATGCACATCTTGGTTAAAAATTAAAATCAAACAGGTACCCAACAGTGCTAAAAGGAAAACCCAAACAGGTACACAACATGAGTAAAAGGTAAAAACCAAACAGGTACACAACATGGGTAAAAGGTAAAAACCTAACTGGTACACAACATGGGTAAAGGTAAAAACAACAGGTACACAACATGGGTAAAGGTTACAGTTATTACTAGGTACATACAAAGTGTTTAAACTCATCCTGCCAGTGTATTCTTCCTTGGGGTGAAATAAAATATTCTGCAAAGTGATCCCGTATTCTGGAAACTGTGGCAGAACTTCTGTATGTTTGGTTGCTATAATCCGTCAAGGTGGTTTCGGAAGAGTGGTCCTCAATGGAAAGCTGTTCCTTCGATATAACATAATTGTGTAGGACAACACACACTTTCACCACCTCATCCACAGTGTCTGTCTTCAAGTTAATGGATGTGAGTAGAACTCTCCATTTGGCGGTTAGGATCCCAAACGCACACTCCACCATTCTCCTTGCACGTGTGAGTCTGTAGTTGAAAATTATTTTAGTATTGGTTAAACCACGGCTGGAGTAAGGTTTCAAAAGATGCTCGGAAAGCTGAAAAGCTTCATCCCCAACACATACAAATGGCATTGGTGGCTCAGAGGTTTGAGGCAGTGGTCTTGGGGGGGGAATTGAAAGGTTTGTCCATATAAATGCCGCCCCATAGACTGGACTGAAAGCTTGCGAATCATTGGAACGGCCATACGCCCCAATGTCCACCGCTACAAATTTGTAATCCGCATGAGCAATGGCCATCAGCACTATGGAAAAGTACTTCCTGTAGTTGAAATACTGAGATCCAGAACCAGCCGGTTTCACGATACGGATGTGTTTCCCGTCCACCGCACCCAAGCAATTGGGAAACTGGCACACTTCCAGGAATCTGTCAGCTACTTACAACCATGTCTGCATTGTGGGATGTGGAATGTATTCTTCATGCAGAGAGTCCCACAGTGCACGGCAAGTGTGCCTCACTATTCCTGATATGGTTGAAATGCCCAGTCTGAACTGAAAATGTAGCGAAGACAGGGATTCACCAGTTGCTAGGAATCTGTGGACAAAAGCAAGGCTGAAATTAATGTAAATTCAAAATATCAACGAAAGTGCCCTACAAGAGTTGATTCAAAAAGAATGCTTACCGAAGAGTGACCATCAGACGCTCGGCCGGGGTAATGGAGAATCTGCAATAGGTATCACTCCTTCTTATTAGATGTTCAACCCGCTCCACCAATACATCAAAGTTCTCAGCTTTCATCCGAACATAGCTGAAAAACTTGTCAGGGTCACCTCGAAGCTCCATATACAAAGTGGAAAAGACTCCCCGGGTCATTTTCTGTGCCGTGATGGGGTGGATCCACAAACGGCGTCGTCGCAGACGCATGACACGCAGTCTCTCTCGCTCTTTCTCAATAACAATTGCTTTCAATCGATTCGCCTCTGCGATGAAATCCACGTTGTTCTGCAGAATCTTTGCAATAATGCCGGCCATCTTGCTCTGTATCTTGCCCCTCTCCAACCCGTCACAGATGTTAGGAACACTGTGTGTATATATATATATATATATATATATATATATATATAATATAGTTTTAAGCCGGCCAATCAAAGTTTTTAGCCTTTTAGGGGGCGTTTTTAAATGCCGGATCCGTAGAAAACCGGAAAGAAAACCGGATGAGACGGATCCGTTTTTTTGCCGGATCCGGTGTCCGGATCCGGCAAAATACCGGATCCGTCTCATCCGGTTGTCGTCCGGTTTTCAGACAAAAAAAACGGATCCGGTGATGCGGCGCGACGCCGGAACCGGCATCCGGCAAAAAACCTGATGTGTGAAAGCAGCCTTATGTGTCGTGTTTGCGAATACAAGCTGATTTTTCACACCTAGCATCCGATTTACATCCGAATGCAGTGCGATTGCTATCTGATTGCAATGCGATTTTTAACATGAGTTTTTACATTTGGCAATTCTGTCATTTACACATCGTTTTCAAAGTAAGTATTCTTCAAAACACATAGATATACACATGTGGTCAAAATTGTTGGTACCCCTCCTTTATTGACAGAAAAACACACAATTGTCACAGATATAACTTGAATCTGAGAAAAGTAATAATCAAAAATCTATGAAAATGAAAGGCTAACATTGCTTTTCAACCATGCTTTCACAGAATTAAAAAAAAATAATTTAAAACTCATGAAATAGGCCTGGCCAGAAATGATAGTACCCTTAACTTAATATTTTGTTGCACAACCTTTTGAGGCAATCACAGGAATTGTTTGATTGCAGTAACTGTCAATGAGACTTCTGCACCTCTCGACAGGTATTTAGGCCGACTCCTCAAGAGCAAACTGCTCCAGCTGTCTCGTATTTGAAGGTTGCCTTTTCCAGACGGCATGTGCCGTGGTGCCATTTACCCAGCGACTCCGGTCGCATTACACGTGCGCCCACCGTGGACAGGACTTCTTGCTGCATCCAGGCTACCCTACCAATATTGGAATTTATAGAGACAGGATTAACATTTCTCCCTGCACCAGATCTCTTATATTTGTTTTGATGAAGGTCCGGATGTGGACCGAAAACGTTCGACTTGCCTTTATGGATGCACATCAATAAACCTTTTGCATATGATAATTATTCATCTAGAGTGCCAAGTTTTTTCAGATTTGAATTGGAGCCGAGTGTCACTTGCATTATTGGGTCTGATTCTGTCGCATGAGTCAAAAGACGCTTGTGTGACTCCTCTTAAAGGGGATATCCGGGACTTTGTATACAAAAAAAAAAAGTGCGTAAGCACTAACAGGTAGACAAGTGCTACCTGCCTGCCTGTTGTGCTCGGCGCTGTTCTTCTCTGGCAGAGCTGTCACCGACCGCTCCCGCTGGCGATTTGTCTGCCTCTGCTGACATGGTACCGCTGAAAACGTCATCTTGTCCCGCAAAAAAAAAGCCGCCATACAGCATCATCAGCAGAAAAATATAAAAGTTACAGCTCTCAGAATAAAGCGATGCAAAAACAATTATTTTTTTTATATAAAATAGTTTTTGTGTAAAAGCGCCAAAACAAAAAAATTACATAAATGAGGTATCGCTGTAATCCTACTGACCTGAAGAATAAAGCTGCTTTGTCAATTTTACCACACGTGGAACGGTATAAACGCCCCCCCTAAAAGAATTTCAGGAATTGCTGTTTTTTGTTCATTCCGCCTCCCAAATATCGGAATAAAAAGCGATCAAAAAATGTCATGTGCCCGAAAATGGTACCAATAAAAACGTCAACTCGTCCCGCAAAAAACAAAATCTCACATGACTCTGTGGACCAAAATATGGATAAATTATAGCTCTCAAAATGTGGTGATGCAAAAACTATTTTTTGCAATAAAAAGCGTCTTTTAGTGTGTGATGGCTGCCAACCATAAAAATCCGCCAAAAAAACGCTATAAAAGTAAATCAAACCCCCCTTCATCACCCCCTTAGTTAGGAAAAAATAATAAAATTTTAAAAAATGTATTTATTTCCATTTTCCCATTAGGGTTAGGACTAGGGTTAGGGTTAGGGCTGGGGTTAGGGCTAGGTTTAGGGCTGGAGTTAGGGTTTCAGTTAGAATTGGGGAGTTTCCACTGTTTAGGCACATCAGGGGCTCTCCAAACGCAACATGGCGTCCGATCTCAATTCCAGCCAATTCTGCTTTGAAAAACTAAAACAGTGTTCCTTCCCTTCCGAGTTCTCCTGTGCGCCCAAACAGTGGTTCCCCCCAACATATGGGGTATCAGCGTTCTCAGGACAAGTTGGACAACAACTTTTGGGGTCCAATTTCTCCTGTTACCCTTGGGAAAATAAAAACGTGGGGGCTAAAATATCATTTTCGTGGAAAAAAAAATATTTTTTATTTTCACGGCTCTGCGTTATAAACTGTAGTGAAGCACTTGTTGGTTCAAAGTTCTCACAACACATCTAGATAAGTTCCTTGGGGGGTCTAGTTTCCAATATGGGGTCACTTGTGGGGGGTTTCTATTGTTTAGGTACATCAGGGGCTCTGCAAATGCAACATGACACCTGCAGACCAATCCATGTAAGTCTGCATTTCAAACGGCGCTCCTTCCCTTCCGAGCTCTGCCGTGCACCCAAACAGTGGTTCCCCCCCATATATGGGGTATCATCGTACTCAGGACAAATTGGACAACAACTTTTGTGGTCCAATTTCTCCTGTTACCCTTGGGAAAATAAAAACGTGGGGGCTAAAATATCATTTTCGTGGAAAAAAAAATATTTTTTATTTTCACGGCTCTGCGTTATAAACTGTAGTGAAACACTTGTTGGTTCAAAGTTCTCACAACACATCTAGATAAGTTCCTTGGGGGGTCTAGTTTCCAATATGGGGTCACTTGTGGGGGGTTTCTACTGTTTAGGTACAAATGCTCTGCAAATGCAACATGACACCTGCAGACCAATCCATCTAAGTCTGCATTTCAAACGGCGCTCCTTCCCTTCCGAGCTCTGCCGTGCGCCCAAACAGTGGTTCCCCCCCATGTATGGGGTATCAGCGTACTCAGGACAAATTGGACAATAACTTTTGTGGTCCAATTTCTCCTGTTACCCTTGGGAAAAAAAATTGCAGGCTAAAACATCATTTTGTGGAAAGAAAAAATTGTTTTTTAATTTTCACAGCGCTACATTCTATAAACTTTAGTGAAACAATTGGGGGATAAAAGTTCCTTAGGGGGTTTTCTTTCCAAAATGGGGTCACTTGTGGGGGGTTTCCACTGTTTAGGCACATCAGAGGCTCTCCAAACGCGACATGGGTTCCGATCTCAATTCCAGCCAATTTTGCATTGAAAAGTCAAACGGCGCTCCTTCCCTTCCGAGCTCTTCCATGCGCTCAAACAGTGGTTTATCCCCATATATGAAGTATCAGCGTACTCAGGACAAATTGCACAACAAGTTTTGGGGTCCAATTTATCCTGTTACCCTTGGGAAAATAAAAAATTTTGGGCAAAAAGATCATTTTTTGTGAAAATTAATATGAAATTTTTTTTACGGCTCTACATTATAAACTTCTGTGAAGCACTTGGAGGTTCAAAGTGCTCACCACACATCTAGATTAGTTCCTTAGAGGGTCTACTTTCCAAAATGGTGTCACTTGTGGGGGTTTCCACTTTTTAGGCACGTCAGGGGCTCTCCAATTGCGACATGGGTTCCGATCTCAATTCCAGCCAATTTTGCATTGAAAAGTCAAAAGGCGCTCCTTCCCTTCCGAGCTCTGCCATGTGCCCAATCAATGGTTTACCCCAACATGTAGGGTATCTGCGTACTCAGGACAAATTTGTGATCCAATTTCTCCTGTTACCCTTGGTAAAATAAAACAAATTGGATCTGAAGTAAAAATGTTGTGAAAAAAAAGTTAAATGTTCAATTTTTTTTAAACATTCCAAAAATTCCTGTGAAGCACCTGAAGGGTTAATAAACTTTTTGAATGTGGTTTTGAGCACCTTGAGGGGTGCAGTTTTTAGAATGGTGTCACTTTTGGGCATTTTCTGTCATATAGACCCCTCAAAGTCACTTCAAGTGTGAGGTGGTCCGTAAAAAAAATTTTGTTGCAAAAATGAGATCGCTTGTCAACTTTTAACCCTTATAACTCCCTAACAAAAAAAATTATGTTTCCAGAATTGTGCTGATGTAAAGCAGACATGTGGGAAATGTTGTTTATTAACTATATTATGTGATATAACTCTCTAGTTTAAGGGCATAAAAACTAAAAGTTTGAAAATTGCTACATTTTCATAATTTTCGTCAAATTTTTGTTTTTTTCACAAATAAATGCAAGTCATATCGAAGAAGTTTTACCACTAACATGAAGTACAATATGTCACGAGAAAACAATCTCAGAATCAGCAGGATCCGTTGAAGCGTTTCAGAGTTATGACCTCATAAAGTGACAGTGGTCAGAATTGTAAAAATTGGCCCGGTCACTTAGGTGAAAACAGGCTTCGGGGTGAAGGGGTTAAGAGGCGCCTAATCCAATTCACAGCCTTCAGTAGTGCTCCTCCGCTCAGGGACAGGAACAGATCTCTGGCGTCATTTACACCGATAAAGTGGCGTCAATTCTGATGGATTTCTTGTGTGGGCTTCACTTTGGTGGAGAAATGACAAAAATTACTTTCTTTCGCACAAATTTTAATTGGGCAAAAACGTCACCTTGATGAATCGGGTCCCTCAGCCCCCAGACAGCATTTTAAAATACGTTTTATTTCCGGGAAAAAAAACACGGGCCTGCAAAAACGCAGAGAACAGCGGCTTCCTCCGGAGAGGAGAGAATTTGTCAGATGGCTGATGCAAACAAGCCATAGAGATAGTAAATGTAACCTGGCCCGGCCATACAGTGAGAGGGCAGAGCAAGCAGCCCTAAAGTGACTCCAAAGGATTTGTCCCAATATTATAGACTGCAGGAAACCATGATATTAATAAGGTGCAAACATCCTGCTTGGTAATCAGGGCGCCATTAGAGCTGCACAGCAGTCAGTTGCACTAGCATGGGCAAACGCCCTCACTAACAATGGTAGCCGCGGCTCCCGGAAGTGCTATGTCCGCACTTTTATCCTTTCCGCCTCCAAGTCTATCTGGTTCCACATGGTGTGGCGGGCCCTGCAGTCCCGCGCCGTCCATTTGCTCTGCCGCGCCAGCTTCTCCATCACTGCAGGCGGATTCACTCCACTCTTGATGCCTGAAGACCCAAAGCGGCCCCGGCGGGAGGAACGACTCATGGCGCCGAGAATTGGCACCCACAACGGGACCTTCCATTGCGATGAAGCGCTGGCGTGTTACCTGCTGCGGACGCTGGAGCCCTACAGAGTAAGTCATGACATATCGTGACATGTGTGGGGAGCCCGGCGTGACTGCAGAGCGCTCCTTGGGACTTCTTGCAATGAGCAGTGTATGATTCGGGCTGTGTCCCGGGTGCTGCTGCCTCGCCGTGGTGCGGCCCTCTCCTGCAGCGCAGCGCCCCCTGATGTCCCGTGTAGTAACTACAGCAGTGTGCGCCATGAGGACACCACAGGTGGAGACACTGGTGATGTTGGGGGCTACAAGGTGTCCTTGGGAGACATGGTTGGGGTATACAGCTTGTCCTATATAGTGGGCAATACCTTATACCCCCTACCACGTCATCCGTACAGGTACAGAAGGTGATTGGAGCGGAGCATCTGAGCGCGCTCCGCACATGACAGCTGCTGGCTGTGTTATACTGCAGGCACCCACCGCTAACAGCAGCGACCAGAATGAGCTCTGATTACTGCTGTTCCACTATTAAAAGTAGCTGTCAATCACTGGCCGTGGCGCGATCCCACCCCATCACCTCCGTCAGGGCGCCAATTCGGCATTATTCTTCTCTTGACATGGTTTTTCATGCATTATATAGGGAAGTGAATGGTGTTTTGTTTTGATTTTTTAAAAAAGTACAACTCATCCTGCAAAAGAAAAGCTCTCCTTGGGCTATTTCGACAGGGACATAAAACCATTAGGGTATATTCCCGCGGTCAGTAAACGCTGTGGGTTGGGTGCTGCGTACTTGCGCAGCATCCAACCTGCGGCGTCCAGATGTTAGAGCGTAGTAGATGGGATTTCAAGAAATCCAATGTCCACTATGCATCCACAGACGCCCGCAGATCACCCGTGGAGACGGACATGTGGCACATCTTTCCAGACCGCAGCATGTCTATCTTGCAGAGATGCGAGCCTCAGTAAGGTAAATGTCACCCATACAATCTATTGGACGCGGTGATTCCGCACAGTTCAATGAACACATGCACAATCCCTTGCTTTCAAAATCTGGCAGTGTTTTGGACGCAGTAGACATGTGATGTGCTGCGTCCGAAGCCCTGCCAATTACTGAACATGTGCACCTACTTATGAATCTGAATAAAAAAATGAAATTCCAAAAAATGAGAATTGACTGCATCATTAAGGGGTTAAAATTGTAAATCCTTGGCGTACAGTGGGACTGGGAAGCTGAAGGTTGTCGATACAGGTGTCTGGCCTTAACCAACGTGGCATTCAGAATCTACGTCTTACTTCACCGTGCAATAATGCAACACAAGAAGCTCGTTCTCTTTAAAGGGAACCTGTCGCCCCCAAAATCGATGGTGAGCTTAAGCCCACCGGCATCAGGGGCTTATCTACAGCATTCTGTACTGCTGTAGATAAGCCCCCGATGTAACCTGAAAGAGGAGAAAAAGACGTTAGATTATACTCACCTACGCGGGCGGTCCGATCCGATGGGCGTCGTGGTCCGGTACGGGGCCTCTCATCTTCTTACGATGACGTCCTCTTCTTGTCTTCACGCTTCTCCTGTTGAGGGCAGAGCAAAGTACTGCAGTGCATAGGCGCCAGGCCTCTCTGTCCTTTCCCGGCGCCTGCGCACTGCAGTACTTTGCTCTGCCCTCAACAGGGCAGACAAAGTACGCCTGCATCGGAGCCGCAGCGTGAAGACCAGAAGAAGACATCATCGTAAGAAGATGGGAGGCCCCGGACCGCGACGCCTATCGGACCGCACCAGCAGCGGGACCGCCCCTGGGTGAGTATAATCTAACCTCCTTTTTCTCATCTTTCAGGTTACATCGGGGGCTTATCTATTTTTTTTTTTATCGATTTTGGGGGTGACGGGTTCCCATTAAGGTGGTCGTCATGTGAAAGAAATATTTTTATCTACTGTAATTCTGACTATATAGATCTTACTAACATACTTGAATTTCCAAAAGTGCCCTGATCTTCAGATCTCCGTAATGGATCTGGGTCCCAATATGAAACTCTCCTGTTCCCATATCTGTACCTAAAGGTACCGTTACACTAAAAGACTTACCAACGATCACGACCAGCGATACGACCTGGCCGTGATCGTTGGTAAGTTGTTGTGTGGTCGCTGGGGAGCTGTCACACAGACAGCTCTCTCCAGCAACCAACGATCAGGGGAACGACTTCGGCATCGTTGAAACTGTCTTCAACGATGCCGAAGTCCCCCTGCAGCACCCGGGTAACCAGGGTAAACATCGGGTTACTAAGTGCAGGGCCGCGCTTAGTAACCCGATATTTACCCTGGTTACCATTGTAAAAGTTAAAAAAAAAAAACACACTACATACTCACCTTCTGATGTCTCTCACGTCCCCCGGCGTCCACAGGGTTACGCGCTGCTGCTCAGAGCTTCCTGCACTGAATGTGTCAGCGCCGGCAATAAAGCAGAGCACAACGGTGACGTCACCGCTGTGCTCTGTTTTACGGCCGGCGCTGACACAGTCAGTGCAGGAAGTTCTCGGCAGCAGCGCGTAACCCTGTGGACGCCGGGGGACGTGACAGACATCAGAAGGTGAGTATGTAGTGGTTTTTTTTTTTTTTTAACTTTTACAGTGGTAACCAGGGTAAATATCGGGTTACCAAGCGCGGCCCTGCGCTTAGTAACCCGATATTTACCCTGGTTACAAGTGAACACATCGCTGGATCGGCGTCACACACGACGATCCAGCGATGACAGCGGGTGATCTGACGACGAAAGAAAGTTTCAAACGATCTGCTACGATGTACGATTCTCAGCGGGGTCCCTGATCGCAGTAGCGTGTCAGACACAGCAAGATCGTATGTATATCGCTGGAACGTCACGGATCGTACCGTCGTAGCGACCAAAGTGCCACTGTGAGACGGTACCCTTAGGGGACTGATTTATTTCAGCAGCTAATCCAGTGTCTTTTTGCCTTGACTGCTGTATAGATATACTGTACAAGAGGCTGGCTTAGGTATTGAAATAAGTCAACCAGCCCCCTTTATAGACTTCTCTGCTCATGCAAGAAACAATTAGTTTAGTTTACTGGACCTCAACGATGGTGGCAGCAGCCTTCACCGGTCACCGCATTGACACCCCACTCTCGCTGACGGCACTGCTACAGCCAGTGACAGACTGGGGCCTTCTGTAGAAGTGGTGGGTGAGCTTGTTTGTACCAAACTTTGCTAAATAATGGTGGAAAATGTAGTTTTCCCCTTCACCATGACAGCACCGCACATGAGAGATGGCATCCGCCCCCAGGAACAGGAAACCTGCAGCAGAGATAAAAGAATGGGGCGGCCACTCTCTCCTCAGTTTGGTTTCCTGTTCCTGCAGGTGGACGCCTGTCGCAGAGCTCCTACCTCCGGAGGGATCCCCCTCTGATGATTCCGGTCCGGAGGCCGAGGTCCGCGGGGGGGACCAGCCATGCTCGGCGGCACTGCGTGCGGTGCTGTCCGGGTGAAGAGGCTGCTGTGCCGCGCCTGTTTTTCCCCTCGCTGGACTCCCCGGCGACCGCTCTGGGCAGGAGGCAGGTCCGGGGATAGGGGGCGTGTCCTTCACTGACACTGGCCGCCGAAGTGAAGGATGACGACTTCTGGTCGCGCCGGAAGTGACGTCACACACCGAAGGAGCCGGTGTGCTGGACACTTCCGGGCGGAAGCTGTTCCAGAGGCGCGCACACTGCTCTTTCTATATAATGGGAGCAACCGAGAAAATCGCTGGTCCTCTACAGCAAGCAATCTGCCTGCCAACATGACCGAACCAGCGATGGATCCAGAGATGCCTGCGCCAAGAATGTCTGAGGAGGCACAAGCTACCGCGGTATCCGGGGTCCTGGAGGGGTGAGTGCCTTTGTAAGGCAAACCACACATACTGATACCCTGTATACTGTGTCTTTTAGGGAAGAAAAGCCACCTCCAAACAAAAGAATAGGGTCTGTCCACTATGTAAGGAAACACTCCCTAGGCTATATAGCAAGAAAATCGGCCAGGCCTGTATAGACAAGACAGTTGCAGAAGAATCATCTTCCTTATTACAGAATATTAAAACAATAATACGAGAAGAAGTTAAACCTACGGTTAAACAGCAGCTGAAACATCATACAGCAAAAGAACCCCCCCTCCCCCAACAAGTGAACAGGGGTCGGACATAGATTCAGGGGATGAGCCGGGAGCATTAACCCCCTCTGATGCCTCAGACTTAGACTCCTCGGATGAGGAATATGGCCACCCGTATTTCCAGTCAGAGGTTATTGGGAAACTGCTCAAACTCGTTAGAGCAACTATGGGGGTAGAAACCCCAAAGGAGCCGCGGTCAATTCAAGACACCATGTTCAGTAACTTGGAGGGGAAAAAGCGTAAGGTTTTTCCCTTCCATGATAATATAGTTAATTTAATTAAAAAGGAATGGAAAAAGCCCAATAAAAAGATGTCCATCCCTCAAGCCTTAAAACGCAAGTACCCCTTTGATGAAGAGGTCTGTGAAAAGTGGGAAAAGGCTCCTAAATTAGACGCTGCCATAGCCAGCACCTCTAAAGGGGTAGCATTGCCATTTGAGGATATGGGAGCCCTAAAAGACCCCCTCGACAAGAAAGCAGATGCCTTTCTAAAATCGGCTTGGGAGGCATCAACATGGTCATTTAAACCCGGTGTTGCTGTCACTTGCACAGCACGTGCTATGTCAAGTGGTTAGAGGAGTTAAGTGACCAAATCAAAAATAAGTGCCCACGAGAAAGACTACTGGAGGCATTGCCCTCCCTACAAGGCGCCGCAAAATTCCTGGCAGATGCCTCAATAGATTCTGTCAGAAGTGCCGCACGTGCTTGTGCTTTATCCAACTCGGGTCGTAGAGCATTGTGGCTGAAAAATTGGACGGCTGACTTCCAATCGAAGGTCAAACTCTGTGGGGTACCCTGTGAAGGGCAATATCTTTTTGATAAAGCTCTAGATGAGATTCTTGAGAAGGCGTCAGACAAGAAGAAGCGATTTCCACCTCCTTCCTTTCCTAGGCGCCGATGGGAGACCTCTCGTTCGTCCTTTCGGGGATCTGGATACAGAGGGGCCCGCGGCCGTTCAGATGACAGGTCTGGTCGAGGCAGACCTTGGAGAGATCGAAAGGAAAAGGGATTCCTTTTCAACAAGCCTCCCCCTAAGTCTGATCCCAAACACCAATGACGCCAGGATTCCGGTGGGGGGAAGACTTCGATGGTTTGTCCACCACTGGGCAGCACTGCCGGCTTCTCAATGGATAACCAACTTATTGTCAGAAGTTCTCCAGCCTCCCACCAAATCGTGTGATAATGACCCAAGTGGCGGAAAAAAATCAGGCCACGCTAGAAAGAGAAATTCATCATCTCCTCATACAAAAGGAGGTATTAGTAAAAGTTCCTCATTAAGAAATGGGAAAAGGGTTCTACAGCACCTTGTTCCTAACACCGAAACCAGACGGCTCGCTGAGAGTGATATTCAACTTGAAGGCTTTAAATCATTATATTCAAACAGAGAAATTCAAAATGGAGACTCTAAGAACGGCGGTAAAAGTACTCAACCCAAATTGTTATATGGCAGTAATCGATCTTACAGATGCTTACTACCATGTGCCGATCGCTGTCCAACACCAGCAATATTTGAGACTAGTGGTAAACCTCGGAAAACCCCCCACCCACCTACAGTATCAATGTCTTCCCTTTGGGGTAGCCATAGCGCCCCGCGTATTTACCAAAATTATTTCCGAAGTGGCGTCCTTCATCAGGAAAGAAGACATAATGCTGGTACCTTATTTGGACGATTTTTTGGTGATAGCAAACAGCAAAGAAAATTGCGAGAAAACAGTCACAAGAGTGCTAGATGTGTTAACCAAATTAGGATGGATGATAAACCTGAAGAAATCAAGACTTATCCCAACACAGTCTCAAGAATAACTCTGGATCCTACTAGATTCCATCAAACAGGAGTGTATCCTCCCACAGAGAAAAATTCAATCTATCCAACAGAAAGTACAACTGTTCCAGCTACAACGGTCTATCTCTCTACGGAATGCAATGTCGCTCCTGGGAGTTCTAACGGCAACAATTCCAGCAACACGGTGGGCTCAAAGCCATACAAGAGAATTGCAATGGCAGATACTAGCCGAACAAGTGAGGAATCCTTACAATCTGAATCGGAAGATTCTCCTATCCCCAAAGGTTCAGGAATCACTAGAATGGTGGCTAAAAACAGAAAATCTAAGCAAAGCAGTACCGTGGTCAATACAAAATCCAGTAGTCCTCACTACCGATGCGAGTCCATGGGGATAGGGAGCGCACTTGGAGGATCAGGTCCTACAGGGTCAATGGGAGGCCTCAATAACAGCAGCGTCTTCCAATCTAAAAGAACTGTCGGCAGTGAGGCAAGCACTTCTTCATATAGGAGAGAGGATACAAGGAAGACATGTGGTGGTGTTGTCCGACAACAACACAACAATAGCCTATATAAATCGCCAAGGGGGCACAAGATCACCATCCCTTATGGCAGAAGCCAAAGAGCTTTTTATGTGGGCCGAAAGCAACCTTCTCTCTCTAACCGGAACATACTTAAGAGGATCAGAGAATCAAGTAGCCGACTTCCTAAGCCGTCACTCATTACATCAAGGGGAGTGGTCCCTGAACCAGGAAGTTTTTGGGGAAATATGTGCCAACTGGGGCGTTCCAGAAATAGACTTTTTCGCCACAAAAGAAAATCGGAAAGTGAAGAAGTTTTATTCTCTGAACCCAAGAGAACACCCGGAGGGAGTAGACGCGTTTCTATACCAGTGGAACTTCCATCTGGCATACGCATTTCTCCCAATACCATTAATCCCGACAGTCCTCAGGAAAATTCGGGAAGACAAGGCACGAGTGATCCTCATAGCTCCCTTTTGGCCGAAAAGGGCATGGTTCACGTGGCTCAGACGCATGTCTATCTCGGACCTGTGGATCCTCCCGGATGCCTTGGATCTCCTATACCAGGGACCAGTTCAACACCCTCAAGTACACAGGCTACATCTCACCGCCTGGAACTTGAGGAGACTTCTATTAGCAAAAGGATTCTCAAACCCTTTAGTGACCATATTGCTCGCTAGCAGGAAAAAAGTCACCTCAGAGAAATATCAAAAAATGTGGCAAAAATTCCTGGAATTCTCAGGGCGACAGTTGTCCGAGACAAGCCAAGAAGTCCCGGTAAAAGAAATTCTAGAATTTCTCCGAAAAGGGTTAGAGAGGGGGCTATCTACTAGCACCCTAAAGGTGCAGGTCTCCGCCCTGGGTGCGCTGTTTGATCAGAAACTTGCTGACCACCCTTGGGTCTATAGGTTCATCCGAGCCTCTTTTACATCTAGACTCTCAAAATTATTACCTAAGGTGGCTCCCTGGGATCTAAATTTAGTTTTAAATGCTCTAACTGTTCCCCCCCCTTTGAGCCTCTCGATTCCATTTCAATAAAGTCCTTAACCTTAAAAACTGTCCTCCTGGTTGCTTTAACTTCAGCCCGCCGTACTTGCTAGCTGCAGGCTATTTCGGTAAACCCCCCTTACACTACCTTCCAGGATGACCGGGTGGTTATCAAAACCGACCCGGCCTTCCTACCAAAGGTCAATTCTAAGTTTCATAGGGACCAGGAAATTATTTTACCCTCATTTTGTCCTCAACCAAAATCCCAGGGAGAGCAAACCTTCCATTGTCTTGATGTCAGACGCTGCCTGCTTCAATACATAGAAGCCACAAAATCTTGGCGTCAGTCATCAGCCCTTTTTGTCACCTTCCAGGGGACAAACGGGAAAAAAGGCCTCAAAGGCAACTATTGCACGGTGGTTGCGTACGGCTATTTCACTTTCGTATTCCTCTTCTGGCCAAGTCCCCCCACAGGGTGTTATAGCCCACTCCACGCGTTCTATTGCCACATCCTGGGCGGAAAGGGCAAACGCCTCGGTGGAACAGATATGTAGAGCGGCAGTATGGTCTTCACCCTCTACCTTCTTCCGACATTATAGGCTAGACTTAGGTCTATCAAACTTGTCTTTCGGGAGAAAGGTGTTACCTGCTGTTGTCCCACCCTTGGAGTCTTTTATTTCTTCCTCTCATGTGCGGTGCTGTCACGGTGAAGGGAAAAAATGCTAATTACTTACGGGTAATTTGATTTTCCAGAACCATGACAGCACCGCATTAATTCCCGCCCTATCTTGGTGATGGTTGTGTGATTCACAAAAAAGAAAAAAAAAAAAAAAGAGAAAAATTTATTATATACCTAAATATACTTTAGAAGATATATGTATAGATAGAAGCTAATAAACAGCTATGCAATGTAAATATGATATGAGTGTGTACTAACAAAGCGGTCATCTTCCATACTCTGAAACAAACTGAGGAGAGAGTGGCCGCCCCATTCTTTTATCTCTGCTGCAGGTTTCCTGTTCCTGGGGGCGAATGCCATCTCTCTCATGTGCGGTGCTGTCATGGTTCTGGAAAATCAAATTACCCGTAAGTAATTATCATTTTTCTTCACTAGTGATGAGCGAGTATACTCGTTGCTCGGTGGGTCTCCTAGTATTTGACTGCTCGGAGATTTAGTTTTCCTTGCGGCAGCTGAATGATTTACGGCTACTAGGCAGCTTGATTACATGTGGGGATTCCCTAGCAACCAGGCAACCCCCACATGTACTCAGCCTGGCTAGTAGCTGTAAATCATCCAGCTGCAGCAAGGAAAACTAAATCTCTGAACACTAACAAATACTCGGAGACCACCTGAGCGTGCTCTGGAAAACCCAAGCAACGAGTACACTCACTCATCGCTACTCTTCACATCAATGTTGTAAATCTATTTGATGACATGATGTCACATATCGGAGTGCTGTTTGTCCTTCGTTGTCGTAGATGACCGTGACTTCAGGGTTTAGAGGAGGATCAGTGTCTGTTTCCAGAATTGACTCTAACTTTACCATTGTCATGGACCCTCCATTTTTCCATACATACATGTTTATTTCAGTAGGGAGAGAGGAATTAGCTGATCGCAGGCTCCTTGCGGAAAAAATTGCAGAAATCTGTTTTATGAGCGAAGTGTTGTAAAATAAATGTTGTACATCCTTAATGAGTGGATCAAAATCGCCTCACTGCAGGACATGCATGTGGTTATTATGTAGCATTAGTTTTAAGCAAAAAAAACCTCGTAGAACTACTCCTTTGGAAGCTGCATTTGTGGATGAGCTGACGCTTTCACTGCCATCATCTGTACTCCAAGTGTGTATTCTGATTGAAGTGCAGGCAACTAGGCTGGGGGAAAATCTGCAGCAGATAGGTTTACTCTGCTATATGCCCTAACATTATATCTTGCTTTTTCTGTAAGTATTATTAATAAATAGTATTTGTCCTGTTTATTAGGAAGCGGAGATAGTCAGAACCCGGGACCCTCAAATTTTAGCCCAGTGTGATGTTGTCGTTGATGTGGGTGGAGAGTATGATCCTTCCCGGAATCGTTTTGACCATCATCAGAGGTAAATTTACATCTACAAGTCTTGTATTTTATTTTATTTTGCCTTTTTTCTTTTACTTTATCCATTGAAATGTTGCAGATCTTTCTGTGAAACCATGAACAGCTTATATCCTGACAAGCCATGGGTTACCAAGCTGAGCAGTGCAGGCCTGGTATATGCTCACTTTGGCTCACAGATACTTGCCACACTTTTAGGAACGGATGAGGAGGACCCCATTATACCCATTCTATATGACAAGGCAAGTGTTAAGTGTGTGGTGTGTGGTGTGTGGGTTTTTTTTTTTTCGTGTGCATAATTTCGATCAGTTACTATTGACATGAGGGCTTGATGACATGGCCCATCCTTATGAGATGGCTCTTGGCCGATCGATCGCTTATTTGAACTAGCAGTGTGGGTGCATCCAGGGTTGTGGAGTAATGGATAAGCCAAAGTTCTGACTTCTCTATTTCTTCAGACTCTGACTCCATTATACAGTGCTATGGAAAAGTGTTTGCCCATTCCTGATTTCTTATTTTGCATGTTTGTCACACTTAAATGTTTCAGGTCACCAAACAGATTTACATATAAAACAATGATAACGCAAGTAATCACAAAATGCAGTTTTTAAATGAAGGCCTTTATTACTAAGTGAAAAAGGAAATCCAAACCAACACAGCCCTGTGTGAAAAAGTGATTGCCCCCTACACCTAAGAACTGGATGGGCCCTTAGCAGCAACAACTGCAATCAAGCGTTTGTAATAACTGGCAATGAGTTGGGTTGTTTTTTTTTTTTTGTTTTTTTTTTTACAGTGCTCTTCAGAAATTTTGTCCCAGTCACCTCTGCAAAATTGTTGTAGTTCAGCCACATTGTAGGGTTTCCGAGCATGAGCTGCCTTTTCATAAGCCATTCAGAGATGGACTTGCTGATGTGTTTTGAGGTCATGAATAGACGGCCAGACGTTCTCCTTCAGGATTTTTTGGTAGACGGCAGAATTCGTGGTTCCATTTACCGCAGCAAGTCTTCCAGGTCCTGAAGCAGGAAAACAGCCGCAGACCGTCACACTGACACCGCCATTGTTTACTCCTAGTATGGTGTTCCTTTTCTGAAATGCTGTTACTTCTACACCAGATCTAATGGGACAAACACCTTCCAAAAAAGTTCAATTTTTGTCTCGCCAGTTCACAGAGTATTCTCCCAAAAGTTTTGGGGATCATCAAGATGTTTTCTAGCAAAACTGAGATGAGCCTTTATGTTCATATACTGCTCAGCAGTGGTTTTCATCTTGGAACTCTGACATGCAGGCCATTTTTTGCCCAGTCTCTTTCTTATGGTGGCGTCATGAACACTGACCTTAGCTGAGACAAGTGAGGCCTGCAGTTCTATGGATGTTGTTGTGGGGTCTTTTGTGACCTTCTTGGATGAGTTGGCGCAGCACTCTTGGGGTAATTTTCATCAGCACGCCACTCCTGGAAAAGTTCACCACTGTTCCGTGGTTTTCGTCATTTGTGGATAATGGCTCAATGTGGTTCACTGGAGTCCCAAAGCTTTAGAAATGGCTTTATAACCTTCTCCAGACTGATGGATCTCCATTACTTTGTTTCTAATGTGTTCCAGAATTTATTTGGATCGCGGCATGATGTCTAGCTTTTGAGGATCTTTTGGTCTACTTCACTTTAAGACCGTTCCTATTTGAGTGGCTTCTTGATTGAGAACAGGTGTAGCAGTAATCAGGCGTGCCTAGGGAATTTGAGCTCATCTTCCCAAAGATGTGAAATACCACAGCTAATTTATGTTTTAAGATGGCAATCACTTTTTCACAAAGGGCCTTGTAGGTTTGGGATTGCAGAATGCAAGTTGAAACATGACTATTAGATGAGGGGATCAGGCAAAATTCAAATTCACCTGTTCACATCTCTTTTTTTCCTCTGAAAATTTAATTTGCAAAGAAATTGTTCTCCATGAATTTATTAATGTCCCTTATTATGCTCTTGGCTCTCTCCCACATTTTGGAGCATAACAAATGTAATATGCAAAAAATAAAGAAAATACATGGCCACCTTTCCACTCCTCACCATCATTCATCTGGCCTATTGCCGACGCTCGCACTGAAATCGTTGGACTGGACCTCTCATGCTGGGTTAGGACTTCTGGCTTTCACAGCTGGGGATTAAGGATGTAAGGTCATGCCGCACAGTTGGACTCCTGGAGTTCTGTATTTTTGTATGGGCTGTTCTCAGTTGGTTACTCTCCACAGGTTTAAGAACCCTCCTCCTTGCTTCTTTTTTTTGCCAGTCATAGTTAACCACTTCCTGGTTTGGCGTTGGAGAGTTCAGTGTTAGTAGCAGGTGGTTGGAGTTGTTTTCAGAAGATTTCTGTGTGGATTTGGTTTGTGTGTTTCTCCTAATCCTCTTACCATTTGGATTATCCCAACTATCCCTCGCTTGATTCCCACTTGGTTCTTTTGTGAATGTATTTGTATGACTGTGGTTTTCTTTTATCCCTGTGAGGTTTGTTATTCCATTTGCTTCTGTCCCATACCTACTTGTGTGGGGGAGGAAACAGATAAGTTTGCACAAAAGAACATAGTGAGATATGAGACCCCGGAATCCCCACCATCAGAGCTAATCTGGTTTACAGGGATACCCTAGGGTCCTCCTAGCTTGAGAGACAGGTAGGAGCCTATTGTCCATGGAAATCCTACTGCAATATCGTGACGGATACAATGCAAAGTTACTTGTTTTTACTTGTTTAATATAGGGTTGAGCGACCTTTACTTTTATAGGATCGGGTCGGGTTTCACGAAACCCGACTTTTTCAAAAGTCGGGTCGAGTGAAATCGGCCGATCCTATAAAAAAGTCGGGGTCGGACAAAACGCGAAACCCAATGCAGTGCAATCGGATACTATGGTTCCCAGGGTCTGAAGGAGAGGAAACTCTCCTTCAGGCCCTGGGATCCATATTTAAGTGTAAAATAAAGAATTAAAATAAAAAATATCGCTATACTTACACTCTGACGGGCCCTGGTACTAACCGGGAACCTTCCTTCCTTAGAATCAGCCTTCCAAGACCTTGCGGTGACGTCGCGGCTTGTGATTGGTCGCGCGGCCCCCATGTGACCGCTCGCGCGACCAATCACAAGCCGCGACGTCACCGAAGGCCCTGGAAGGGCTGATTCTTAGGAAGGAAGGCTGCCGGAACGAAGCCGAGGGTGAGTATATTCCTATTAGGTATATACTCACCCTCGGACACGCCCTGCTTCTTTCCGACAGCCTTCCTTCCTAAGAATCAGCCCTTCCAGGGCCTTCGGTGACGTCACGGTGACGTCGCGGCTTGTGATTGGTCGTGCGAGCGGTCACATGGGGGCCGTGCGACCAATCACAAGCCGCGACGTCACCGCAACGTCACCGCAAGGTCTTGGAAGGCTGATTCTAAGGAAGGAAGGTTCCCGGTTAGTACCAGGGCCCGTCAGATGGTAAGTATGGCGATATTTTTTATTTTAATTCTTTATTTTACACTTAAATCTGAATTCCGATACCAATTCCCGATATCTTAAACATATCGGGAATCGGTATCGGAATTCCGATTCCAGATTCAGAAGATCGCCGACCTCATGGCCGACCCCACACAGGGGTCGGGTCGGGTTTCATGAAACCCGACTTTGCCAAAAGTCGGTGACTTCTGAAAATTGCCGACCCGTTTCGCTCAACCCTAGTTTAATAAGATGAGTCAACCCCCTTAAAATTCAACATGCCTGATTTTTTTATCGCCCTCAAAATCCTCTGTCAGATGACCCTAAATGCCCTCTTACACATCAGATATTAAGCCAATCCCTCTGAAATCTGTGTGTTCAGCCAACATTGCTCTAATAACTGTGGCCAATATAAAACTTTTGTTGAAGTCAAAACATGGATGTGTTGTGTAAACCCAGGACATTTCTATTTTCCAGATGTATGAGAATTTTGTTGAAGAAATCGATGCAATCGACAACGGTATATCACAGTTCGATGGGGAGCAGAGATACAACATTACCACCAACCTGAGCTCCCGAGTGGGACACCTGAACCCACGCTGGAATGAGCTGGACCAGGACACAGAAGTAATAACTTTCATAGGGATCCTTTATATGAGGTTACCTTTTGTAAACTGAGAAGCTGATGTCTGTATTCGCTGGTCTAAGGACCTCATGTTGTGGAGACATTTCTTAGAATGTATCCAATGTGGATGTAAGGTGACACGATCTTCCACTGTGATCACGGTCCAGAAAAAGGGAGAGGACGTACATAATGATTACAGCAACATTGTATGGAGTTATGTGACAGTTTAGGCGTGAAGCCAGTAACGATGCATGCAGTGATGTCACCGTTCAGGTATAATGCTCACCGTGATGTCATAGCGTGGCTATGTCACAGCTCAAATGTAACTTTCTTTCCTTGCTTGAGACATTACATTGTCCATGGTCCACTTCCATACCCCATAGTCATCGCTTCACCCCATATCTACCTTTTGCTGGGCTCACATGTTCAGCCCCACAGAAGTTTTTAAATGCATAGCCTTGCTCCCAGTAAGAATATGGCCAGGACATGGTGGATATATGTGCTGTAACTTTTCATAAAATTTGTGGCAAAATCTGTATGTGTTTCTTATGTACAGATTTTGGTTGAGGGAAGGTTGCCTCAGGGTTCATTCTTTGCAGTATGTTATGTTTGTTTTCATTTTGTTTTTGGTTTTTTTTTGCACAAGAATGAGAATGCTGTGGATTAATACACATTTGAAACCAGGTTATTTCTATGAGGATTTTTAGGACTTGCTCTAGAGGATTATGAGTTGCAGTAGATGTTTAGGCTTACAAAATTGATGACTTATCCTTAGCCTAGGCCCTCAATATAAGATCGATCTGGTTCACATATAGGGCACCCCCAAGTTCTTGGGTACGGCTACTAGATAAAAATAGTGAACTGAGCCAGAATAGTGCAGAGCTGTTCATTATATAGTGGAGGTGGCCAAAAACTGCAGTTCACTTCAATATCTGGGTTGGTGCTGGATGTCAGACCCCCACAATCGAAAGCAAATTTTGCCTTGCTTGGCTTTTGTTGGCTCATTGTATTGCCGCAAATTCAACTTTGATGAGGTCTGTGCCATAAATCAACTGAAAGAAGCTCAGAATAAAAACATACAAGTTACAATCTGAACTCTGACAAATTCTCAGATAACTCTTTCTATCACCAGCGATAGTGCAGTACAGGATACAGAAGGCAAATGACACATTTTTAATGAAGCCCAATTGCAAAATATAAACATAATTTGTATTTATTTTTTTTGCCCCAAATGCATGTATTTAAGTAAAAAAAAAAAAAAAAAAAAATAGTAGTAAAAAATGTACCCAAATGTGGGCAACTCCTTATTAACAGCTAAAGTGAACAAAAACCTTCCCTGACCGTTGCGGTTGCTGTGTCGGCACTGAGTCTCTTGGTAGTCACATGACACTGGCTGCAGCGGTCACGTGAAATAGTCCATGACGATGATCAGCAGCAGCCTTTTAGTACTCAGCAGATGTCCGCTAATGCTGCTTCCACTTCACTTGCATCTGGGGAGCGAGGGAGGAGGACTGCTGTGCGGGGAAAGTGGGTAAGAGGACACAGCGCTAACACAGAACTGTTACCCCCTTCGATTTTGCGATCTGTGTTGATGACGGTCTATAGGTCCTTGTACATGGTGTGTATGGGTACTTTATTACAGGCTCCTCTTTTTATAATTGCCCTTATGTCGGTGTCCGTGTGTTTTCTTATTTGTGATTCACAAATTTACCTTTCAGATTGGATTTAGAAAGGCAATGGACATGGCAGGAACGGAATTTGTGTCGCGCTTGGACTTCTACCACAGATCTTGGCTGCCGGCTCGTGCTTTAGTGGAAGAAGCCATCAGACAGCGATTCCAGGTTTAATAGCCGTGATTGTTGTAATTTGCTGAGGCTGAAAGAGACTACGGTCTCATTCACTCGTCCGTATTTTGCTTAAGATGGCTGTCCGTCTTCACGCATATCACTTATTCATGTGATAGTCTATGGTGTCATTCACATATCTGTGACTCTTAGCAGGCTGAGGGGTCCGGGGAAAATTGCGGAGACATGTGGGATCAAGATTTTTCCATCATACATGATGGCACCACGAGAAAGGGGATCCGCCCATCAAGGACAGGAAACCTTCAAGATAAAAGGGGCGGCTCCTCTCTCCACATCAGTTGGTTTCCTGTCCTTGATGGGGAACCCTCAAGATGGAAGAGCTCAGGATATAACCCTACCCTCCTTCTGTCCCAATCCTAGTAACAAGAAAGAGGAGAGACTCCATTGCCTAGACGTCAGGAGATGTATCCTACAGTATCTAGAGATGACAAAATCCTGGAGGAAACCGAGGGCTTTATTTTTTTCACTCCAGGGGTCAAGGAAGGGCCTTAAAGCCTCGAAACAGACTATGGCTAGATGGGTGAGAGAGGCCATTATTCTAGCGTATAGTAGTGCAGGCAGGGTTGTTCCACAGTGTCTGAAAGCCCATTCCACGAGGGCCATGGCGACATCGTGGGTGGAGAGAGCGGATGCTACCATCGACCAAATCTGTAAGGTGGCCACTTGGTCCTCTCCGTCTACATTTTTTAAACATTATAGGCTAGACCTATCTGCTACCTCTGATCTCACATTTGGGAGAAGAGTGTTACAAGCAGTGATCCCTCCCTAAAGAGAATACAATCTCTGTAACTCTCTCGTGGTGCCGTCATGTATGATGGAAAAACACGGGTATTACATACCTGGTAATGTGTTTTTTCATGAGACATGACGGCACCCTTGTATTCCCACCCTTTTCATCACGTCATTAGTTGGGTGCATTATTAGCATTATTTGTATTATACACTCCCTGGGGTATCGGTGAATAGAACCGTATAGGATGTATTATTTATGTGTACACTAACCAGCGGAGTTCCTCTCGTACTCTGTAAAACAACTGATGTGGAGAGAGGAGCCGCCCCTTTTATCTTGAAGGTTTCCTGTCCTTGATGGGCGGATCCCCTCTCTCGTGGTGCAGTCATGTCTCATGAAAAAACACATTACCAGGTATGTAATACCCGTGTTTTCATTGCAAGTCAATGAGTCTGTGAAAAAAAAAAAAATCAGACTGGAATCTGATGACATCCAAGTGCGGTCCGATTTTCACTGGCTGCCAGAATGGAGAAGGTTCAGAAAATGTTTCTCATACACTGAAAAATCAGATGAGTGAATGAGGCCTAATTCTGGGTCGGAGGGAGTTTGCGCTTGTCAGTCTGCCTCTCGGGGCAGTAATCGCTGCAATGTCTCTTGCAGGTGGATGGCAGTGGAGAAGTGGTGGTCTTGGCCCAGGGTGGATGTCCTTGGAAGGAGCACTTATTTCAGGTTGAAAAGGAAACCAGTCTGGATAAACAAATTAAATATGTGATCTATGCAGATCAGAGCGCTAAATGGAGGGTGCAGTGCGTCCCCACAGGTCCCAACACTTTTCAGAATCGGTTAGTATTAATTTCTCATACCCTAAACTGAACACCTGCATTCTGCAATCCTTCTTTATCTATCAATACATCACATAAACGGCAGAATCCTAAACTATACACTTATGTGATAAATCTCTTGGAAGATGGCCGTCATTTTAACATGCATGTCATCTAGACAGTGGTCAACTATTTTCAGTATTTGAGCCTTGTCTGTTTCATTCTCCAGATGGTCACCACCATTGTAATGGCGGAGTATGGTAGACTAAACAGAGAATACTTTTGGGGTATTCTAGAATAATAAATCGTTAAAGGGAACCTGTCTCCTGATTCGTGCTAACCCAACCATAGACGCCAGAAGCCGATGGTGCACAGGGTTTGGGTAGAGTGAATCGACTGACAGCTTCCATTTAAAGGTTTAGTCTAATGTTCCCTTTTCAGGAGCGCATTTCTTTTGCCTCCCGACTCCATGCTTATCTGGGGGCTGTACACCTGATGTGTGACAGTTCGGACCAGTGGCAAGGCTGCCAGCAGATTCAGCATAGGAGAAGTGTAGGGGGACTGATGCTGGTGGCATTCACAGCCTCAGAGCTGTGTGAGGAGGCTGTTAAGAATGGAGTCTATGCAGAAAAAGAGGAATACGGTGATTCCGAGTCCACGCTGCCCAAGGTTCAAAGGTGTAGTCACACACAGGGTTAAAGCATGAGTGCGGTTTATTGTCAACGCGTTTCAGCATTTCCAAACCTCTTCATCAGGACCAAACCACAATGAAGAATGCAGCCTACATGTTGCGTGCTCCATACCTAGGTAACCAGCCACTCAGACTTTGGGTTGGCCAATAACTTGGGTAACGAGCTTTGCACTATAATATTGAAAATCCTCTACCAAGAACATAAGGATTTTTAAATAAGGGTTAAATAGCAAAGTTGCTTGTACCCACTCGATACAATACTTGAAGGTTTATTCTAGTTGTGGTATTTTGGGGGGGAATAATAGGTAACCTTGTTTCTTCTCTTTTAGGCTTTCTTTACCAGAGGACTGGCGTGGGCTTCGAGCTGATGACCTCTCCTCTGTCAGTGGCATTCCTGGTTGTATTTTTGTTCATGCCAGTGGCTTCATTGGTGGAAATGAGACACAGGAAGGAGCTCTGGAAATGGCACGGAAAGCACTGACGTCCTAACGCTGTTACTTTGTGTTTTAAGGCGAGGTTCTAGGCACATTCATCATGCAGAGCGGGGAGTCTGACGATTTTGTATTTATACCATGCAACATCAGTAAATATTTTTGTATTGAACGCTTGTCTGTAGTATCAATTATTTTTACCCACTCATCTACATGTCATTGACAGTCTACTGTACAGTATTACATAATCAGTTAGGAAACCAGACTTAAAGGGGTTGTCCCGGCTTTGGGCACAAGTCTCCGTGACTGCAGACTTGCGAATCCTCACAGTATGCACGATCTGTATTCTTCAGTGCCGGGACTAGATACATGACCACAAGTATGTGACTTGCATTCATGCGGTCACATGCCAACAAGACGTGCAGCCTTGCTCAATAGAAGTGTATTGAACGAGGCCGGACAAGTCTAGTCGGAACGTGGACGGAAATATTCAAATCACATAAAGTGACTGTAGACTTGAACCCTAAGCCTGGACAGCCCCTTTAACGTTCAATTAGTGTGCCTTATGTTGTAATGTAAAAGCATTATGTCATAGCAATAGTACATTCAAAAGTGTGGCCAAGGTTAAAAGGCATGAAGTGTCTTTGAAAGCCCTTTCTTGCTATGATCCTGGCCTAAGCGGCTACTCTTCTGTTTTGGATTAGTAGTAAGATTGAGTTTGTGAAACTCTGCTGCGCTCACTATCCCTGCGCCAGCTACTGTATAAGTCCATCATGTGCCACCTAAGAAGGCTTAACTTGTGAAATCTCTGAAGATGTTCTGTGGTATTTGCTCTAAAGATATTAGCAGCCTTTAACCCCTTAATGACCGGACGATTGTTGAAATGGGGGATAAATTCATAGTGCAGTGAAAATAACATTCTTTTGCTATTGGTTTTACGGTGTTCATTTTGTGAACAAGTTTTTATCCTCGTTATATAGCAATCCTCATATTTCTATAGCACTGTGCAATTACAATTGCTCATTTTGCCTTTCTACTCAGCTAATTCTCTTTTCTATGTCGAAATAGGAAGTCTCTCTTCCCTGCCTAAATCATTCCCCTCTGCAGCAGCTACCCCTCCCCCCTGCCAGGGACTATTACAGAGAATTATGACTCCTACAAGGAAAATTGACCTCCTATTTCTACATAGAGCTTAGAAGGATTAAGCTAGTCAGTTTTTTTTAATCACATGATGGCATAGACCTAATGGAAAATAGAAGAATTAATTTGGTTGAAGGGCAAAATGAGCAATTGTAAGTACACAGTGCTATATATCATGGTTGCAATAAATTAAGCGGATACAAATTTTGATGGACGTGCTTATTTAAAGTGACGACTGTGTCTTAGTCTGTAATCTTCATTCCTTCATTCATTTTCAGAACCCCTGATACATAGTTTGTTCCACATTTTAGATTTTACTATTGTGGCAGTGTCCCTCTCGGTAATATAGACAGGATGTGAAGTCTGTGAATACAATGTGCTCTTGTCTTTATATATCAGCTCAGCTTCTATCCTGCACATATTAGATCCTCACAGGATCGGATTTACTCATTGTTACGTGCTAGGCCAAAGCACAAAATTCTGCGCCCTCAAAAGTTGATTTAATTTTCAATTTAATATGTAGTACGGTAATTTATGTTTGTATTAGGTGCTTATATGCTTCAATCTCTGAACCATATTATATTTTCAATTAAAAACTACACTACTTATACTATTGCATAACATGAAGGCCACCTTCAGTATTTGGTCAGTATTTTACATCCGTATTTGTAAGCCAAAACCAGAAGTGGAGAAAAATCCAGAAGTTGTGACGCTTTTCTATTATACTTTTGCTATGATTGTTCCACTCCTGATTTTGGCTTTCAAATACTGATGTAAAATACTGACCAAATATGCAATGTGGGAATGAGGCCTTATACCAACAGAAAAACATTAGACATTGAATGTCTTCAAGTCATCTTAAATATCTACTAAAATGTCTTCCTTTGCACTTATGTCCATGAAAAGGGTCCCATTGTTTCATTAAAGTCAAGAGATCTTGTTAAATCTGCTTCAATGCTAAGAAGTATAGGGACATCCAGCTTATTTTGCTGCATCATAGATCTTAAATGATCCTTGATTCTTTTCATAGAACAATTGCCGCCCCCCCCCCCCCCCCTTCTTAAAACAGAAATTACCTGTGGTTTATCACATCCTTGGGTAGCTGTGTTCAAATTCCCTAGCCACAGCCAGGCCTAATTACTGCCACACTTGTTCTCAATCAAGAAATCACTTAACTAGGACCTGCCTGACAATGTGAAGTAGATCAAGAGGTCCTCAAAAGCTAGACATCATGCTGCGATCCAACAGAAGTCCTGGAACAAATGAGAAAGTAATTGAGATCTATCAGTCTGGAAAAGGTTTCTCAAGCTGGTCTCCAGCGGACCACAGTGCGAGCAATTATCCACAAATGGTGAAAACAAGGAACAGTGGTAAACCTTTCAAGGATTGGCTGTTAGGTCAAAATTACCCCAAGAGCGCAGCAATGACTCATCCAAGAGGTCACAAAAGACCCCCACAACAACATCCAAAGAACTTCAGTCCTGAGTTAAGGTCTCTGTTCATGACTCCACCATAAGAAACAAATTGGGCAAAAATGGCCTGCATGGCAGAGTTTCATGACAAAAAAACGACTACTAAGAAATAAGAACATAAAGACTTAATTCAATTTTGCCAGAAAACATCTTGATGATCCTCCAAGACTTTTGGGAGAATATTCTGTGGACTGACGAGACAAAAGTTGAACATTTTGGCAGATGTATGTCCCATAACATCTGGCGTAGAAGTAACACGGCATTTCAGAAAAGGAACATCATACCAACAGTAAAAGTGGTAGTGTGATGATCTGGGGTGGTTTTGCTGCTTCAGGACCTGGAAGACTAGCTGTGGTAAATGGAACCATGAATTCTGCTGTCTACCAAAATATCCTGAAGGAGAATGTCCAGCCATCTGTTCTTGACCTCAAGGTGAAGCACACTACTTGGGTTATGCAGCAGAAAAATGATCCAAAACACACCAGCAAGTCCACCTCTGAATGGCATCAGAAAAACAAAATTAAGACTTTGGAGTGGCCTAGTCAAAGTCCTGCCCTTAATCCGATTGAGATGCTGTGACATGACCTTAAAAAGGCGGTTCACTCATGGAAACCCTACAATATGGCTGAATTACAACAATTCTGTACAGATGAGTGGGCCAAAATTCCTCAAGAACATTGTAAAAGACTCATTGCCAGTTATCCCATTGCTGGATTGCAGTTGGTGCTGCTAAAGGTGGCCCAACCAGTTATTAGCTTTAGGGGCAATCACTTTTTCACACACGGCCCTGTATGCTTGGCATTCTCCCTTTATTTATAAAGACCTTAATTTAAAAACTACATTGTGATTACTTGTTATCCTTCTCTAATATTTGAATTTGTTTGGTGATCTGAAACAAGCGTGACCAACATGCAAAAGAACAGGGAAATCAGGAAGGGGGCAAACACATTTTCACACAAAATGCCTAATTTTTTTTTTTTAATTCGTTTATTAATTTCAGAATAAACAAATAATGCACACATTAGCATGTATCATCATCAATTATACCATCAGATACAAAAGGTCATAGAATATCATCATATCCAGAACTTACAGAGGTGATAAACTGTGCATGTTAAATCACTAGCATCTAAAATCTACCTACTATACAGCTTTAACCATTAACATTAAACAGTAAGTCGCCAAAAGAAAAAAAAAAAAACAGAGTTGAATCCTACTCCACCAGCGATGTCCCAGAACCACAAGCCCATCCTCCCGTGCATGTATCTAATCAGCGCAGACTACAGAGTATGATGAGAGGAGTTCCATCTACCCCAGATTTTTTCGAATTTACCTGGGCATCCTCTATTTTGGTACAGTGTTTTCTCATATGGGACGACCGAGTTCACCAAATCGATCCAAGCTCTGAGAGACGGGGAGGAACCACCCATCCACCTCAGCGCCAGTACCTTCCGTGCCAAGAAGAGCGTCTCTCTAAGAAAGATCCCAGTATAGTGATCCCAGGCCTCTGCATCCCACACCCCGAATAAGCAGGTCAATGGCTCAAGTGGAACAGGGATTGACAATAAAGATGTTAATAATGTCGTGACCTCTTTCCAATAGTGCGAGATTACCGGGCACCTCCAAATCATATGGATAAAATCTGCATCTTGTGCATGACATCGCAAGCAATCTGATGAATGGAGGCGACCCATTTTAAAGAGCCGCGTTGGGGTCAAATAGGTCTGATATATAATATATAGCTGGGTCATCTTGTTATTAACTGAAGGAGAAACTTTAGTTGGAGACTCTAGAATATCTTCCCATTCCTCTCCCATTGTATCGGGAAGAAGTCCCTCCCATTTCTCTTTAAGAGAGCTAATAGTGGATCCATCTCCCACGGACAACAAATATGTATATAAAGAGGAAATGAGTCCCTGAGGGCCTTGTGAGTTGAGAATGCCCATTAGAGGTAGAGATGAGATCGCTCGACCCGCACCCACATTTCGCATATGTGATTGGAAAGCTGACCTTAGCTGTAAATAACGGAAGAATTGGGATCTTGGAATATTGTAAGTATCCCGTAATTGTTCGAAAGATACAAAAACCCCTTGGTCATGTACATTGCCCACTGAAAGAACACCGTATGAGATCCAGAACTCAGTAGATGGGTGATTTAGTAGTTCTGGGAAATAACTATTATGCCATAGTGGCATTTCAGCTATTACATCTGCAAATGTGATAACTTTTTTGATCTGTCTCCATATCAATCTCGCCAGTTGAAGCAAAGGCAGCAAACGAGGAGCATTGACTCTCTCTGTTTCCAGAAATCCCAATGGGCAGTCAATCCGGGCAGAGTGAAGTAAATGGCTCTCTGAATTAGGTATAGAGTTATTAGGCATCCATTTGCTTAATGCCTTGGCCTGTCCGGCAAGATAGTACAGATAAAAGTCTGGCAAAGCCGCCCCACCCCCCCTTTTTGGTCTCTGTAAAGTAGATAGTTTAAGTTTGGGTCTAGTCTTTCCCCATATAAAGGATGTGGTTAGGGAATTTAAATTTGCGAAGAAAGACTTGGGTATTGGCACTGCACTGTGTTGGAGGCAATAATTAAGTTTGGGGAGTAATATCATTTTAATTAGATTAATGCGGCCTGCAACAGAGAGGGGGAGTTTGCTCCAGGCTATAAATTTAGATTTGACCAGGTCCAATAGTGGATAAATGTTAAGTTGTAGGTCTAGCCGACTATATTGGGACACATGAATACCCAGATACTTGAAACTGGAGACTACAGGTAACGATGAGAGGTTTTCGAGACAGGGCATCGGAGCATGAGACAGAGGCATTAGGGTAGATTTGTCCCAATTTATATAGAGACCAGAGACTTTACTAAATTTGTCGATGGTCGTTATTACTTGCGGTAACGTTTCTTCTATTTTATCCATAAATATAATCATGTCATCGGCATAAAGACCAATGGTATCCACACGATCCGCAATATTAATTCCTTTGATATCTATAGATGACCTTATACGTATTGCTAACGCTTCTATCGCGAGGGCAAAGAGAGCCGGGGATAGAGGACATCCTTGACGGGTTCCTCTGTGCAAAGTAAAAGAATCAGAGATCGAGTTATTCACAATTACCCGTGCCCTAGGATTCCTATATAGCGTATCTATCCCTCTAATAAATTTATCCCCAAAACCGTATCTCCGTAGGCATGCGGAAAGGAAAGACCATTCAAGAGAGTCGAATGCTTTGGCTGTATCTAGTGACGCCAATGCCCAGTTATTGTCCAATTCTAAAGAGCTATATTGAATCACTGATTGGACCCGTCTAATATTGATGGAGGTACTCTTCCCGGGCATAAAGCCAGTTTGATCTGGGTGTATAAGGTCTAGTATGATCATATTTAGTCTGGTGGCCAAGATTTTAGTGAAGATCTTATAATCTACATTCACCAATGATATGGGGCGATATGACCCACATTCCAGGGGGTCCTTTCCCTCCTTCTTAAGTACAATAATATTTGCATCGTAAAAGGTTTCAGGCATAAACTCTCCCTCCCATATACCCCGGAGCACCTTCAATAAATGTGGTGCCAGATGGCTCCGATATTTTTTATAGAACTCAGCGGGAAACCCGTCAGGTCCAGGGGCCTTCCCGGAAGCCATGTCCATTATAGCATGTTCCACTTCCTCTAGAGTAAACTCGGCCTCCATAAAGGCCTGTTGGGTTGGACTCAGTGAGGGGAACGCTATGTCTGATAAATAGTCCACACATTCAGGGATACCAAAACCACCATCAGATTTGTACAATGACTTATAGTAATTACAAAAACATTGAAGAATCTCTTCAGTTGAGGATACCAACGAACCATCAGGTGCCCGAATCTGTAATACTGTATTAGAGGTATTATGTTGGCGTACTAAAAAGGCTAGGAGTGTACTGGCCTGATTCCCCAATTCGAAATAGGATTGACGGGTAAAAAATAGTTTGCGTTTCGATTTAGTGTCTATATGTTGGGTGTATAATCTTTGGGAAGTAAGCCATTCCACCCTGTTACCACTGGTCTGATTGGCCACATAGGCGGCCTCCGTATCCCTCAGTCGCCGCTCCATTTCATCATCCTCCCCCGCCGTCACCCTTTTAATGTAGGAAATTGTGGAAGACAGACATCCCCGTAAGTATGCCTTTAGAGTGTCCCAGAACAGATTAAGATTCGAGGGGTCTGGGTGAGTAGAGACAAAACAGCTCAACTGATCAACCGTTCTATCACTAGAATCTATCAGCTTCAACCAGAAGGGATTCAATTTCCAAGGTATATAGTTGTTTGGCTGACCGTATTTAAATTTGAGAATGATTGGACTGTGATCTGATATCCCCCTATTACCATGTTCGATATTATCTACCCATAATGCCAGATCACTAGATCCAAATATGTAATCTATGCGAGATAGAGACTGTCTAGTTGACGAATGACAGGTATATTCTTTTATTTCAGGGTGGCGTGCCCTCCATAAATCCAACCATCCGCTATTACTCATAAATAGCGCCAATTGAGAGGGGGATTGAGGAGAAGGTCCTCCAAACGTCCCCCCGTCTAGTCTCAATCTGTCTTTAAAATTATCCATAACCAAGTTAAAATCTCCCATACAAATAACACTAGCATTAGGATAATTTAGGGAGAAACCCATTGCCATGCGGAGAATCGATATACTAGCCGGGGGTGGGTTATAAACACATAGTATCACATATTCTCGCGTATTAATAAAGGCATGTACAAAAACAAAGCGACCTTCGGGATCACGTCGTGCTTCCCTAGCCTCCCACCTAACATTTCTATGTATCAACAGAGAGACCCCTCTGGAGTAACTGGTATGGAATGCATGAAGGGACCACTGCACCCACGGCTTTTGTATACATTTAACTGTGTCCCTGGTCAGATGTGTCTCTACAAGGGCTACAATATGGGGATGATACCTTTTAATCTGAGAGAATACCTTAATTTTCTTATGGGGGGTTTTAATACCCCGTATATTCCATGTCATAAATATAATCTCAGACCCCATATCCACGCCTAAAAAAAAGAATAACATACATCGCAATTCAGGCAGGGATCAGGAACATCACGTAGAGCACAAAATTATCATTGGCGACTAGCAAACATATCAAACAGTCAAAACTGGTGTAAAAACCCAAACAAAACAAAACTCGAACAGTGGAGGAGTATAATCTTACACTCCTACAGTCAGATAGAAAAGGGGATACCCTCACTGGAACCAGCGTCCGGTATTGTAGATTAGCTCAGCACCAATACGGAGAGCTCCAATTTATGTTGCCATGGAGTAAGGAGAGCAGCTTAGGAGTTCGGCACACTGGACCCCTTATATGACCGCAACCATTCGGTTGCCTCCGCCGGATCAGTAAAGAACAGGGAGGAGCCTTCATGGACAATGCGGAGCCGAGCCGGATAAAGCATGGAGTAGATGATGTTCTTATCCCTGAGCTGCTTTTGAAGTTCCATAGAAAAGTCCGGGAAGATTGAGATAGTAGCATTATTAAATTTAATGGGGCTCTTCTGCCTCGCCAAGCGAAGGATCGCATCTCTGTCTCTGCAGTTGAGGAGACGCGCCAAGAAGGGCCGAGGTGGGGTTCCGGGGGGTAGAGGTCTCGTTGGGACCCGATGGGCCCTCTCCATGGAAAATGTTGAGGAGAATCCATCTCCCAGAGAGGTTCTAAGCCAGTCCTCTATAAATTGCTCAGGTTGCTGACCCTCCGAGCGTTCTGGTAGGCCAATAATGCGAATGTTATTGCGGCGCAGTCTGTTTTCCAGGTCATCTGCTTTTTGCTTCCAAGCATTCACAGAGCCAACGGCTTTCGAGAGCTTAGCCTCCATTGGGGTAATGGTGTCCTCTATCTGAGACACTCTTGTTTCAACCTCAGAGATACGCCCTCTCATAGCCTGCATATCATGTCGCAGGCGGCCCACCTCAGTATGTACGTCTTCTATTTTCTCAGTGAGAGAGGACCTAGTGAGGGATATAGCTTGCATCAATTGCTCAGATGCTTGCTTAAGAGTTAGTTCGCCTTGTTCCCTTTCCTCATTACTGTCAGAAGGGCGATTTTTGCGTTGATTCTGTGAGGAGTTATTTCTGAGGGTACGTACACTGTCAGGAGTATCGTCTCTGGCATATTTCTTTAACTTTTCAGCAGCCCCCCCTCCTTTAGAAGATTGCATGGCGATTAACAGAAGGTCCCCACAAAAGGATCAAGCTTATGGTTATGGCAGTCTATTCTCCAATAGCAGGGCAGAGTCAAACTAGGATATACCTCAAAGAGGCAGCCAGGCAGGGAATCACCAAGTATGAACAGGAGCAGCAGCTAAGAATTTATCAGGCACAGAGTCTCAGAGCAGCCCACAGCCCCCACAGGCAAAACAGTAGGGAGGGGGGATAATCCCTCCAAAGTTATGGCGCAGACAGGAGCTCGTCTAACAAGGTGGGTGCAGGACCCAATTTTCCAGGGCACACGCCGCACCACCCCTCTATTAATGCAGGGTGTTGGCTCACCTCCTGAGCTGCACCGCAGCTGTATAGTATAGCGCCGCTCTCCTTGCTGTTGGAGTGCGCGCTGTAATAATGGCTGCAGCCTTTTTAGGGACCGCCCGCCGCCCGGACCCGGCACCTGCTCCTCTCCTCGGTGACTCACTGCGTCCCCGCTGTGTGCTGATGTTCGGGGAATGCACCCGGCCACGGCTGCCGCCGGCGCTGTGTCTTTCCCGCCGGCGCTGTGTCCTTCCCGCCGGAGCCGCACTCAAAGATGGCCGCCGCAGCTCAGAGACTCCGTCGCTCGTTCAGGGCGCCGCTGCCACCGGCGTCCTGGGGCTCCAAAGTCGCCGTTCAAGGGGGTTACCGGGCTCCCGGGGTCCAGAGGCACCGCTCCAGCCGGTGCAGACCGCAAATCAGGGGGATTAAAGGCAGGATTAGAACCAGGATAGCAGGAGTCTCCAGAAGGTGCGTCTTCCCTCACAGCTTACATAGCCACGCCCCCCCAAAATGCCTAATTTGATTACCTTGGCTTATCTTTAGGAGGCGTCACACTTTCCCACCCCCCTGAACAAATGTCCTGCTGTAGTATTCTCTAAGGCCATGTGCGCACGTTCAGTATTTTTCGCGTTTTTTCGCTATAAAAACGTGATAAAAACGCGAAAAAAACGCTAACATATGCCCCCTATTATTTACAGTGTATTCCGCATTTCTTGTGCAAATGTTGCATTTTATTCCGCGAAAAAATCGCATGGCGGAAAAAAAAGCAACATGTTCATTAAAAATGTGGAATTGCGGGGATTCCGCACACCTAGGAGTGCATTGATCTGTATACTTTCCGCACGGGGCTGTGCACACCATGCGGGAAGTAAGCAGATTATGTGCGGTTGGTACCCAGGGTGGAGGAGAGGAGACTCTCCTCCACGGACTGGGCACCGTATAATTGGTAAAAAAAAAAAAGAATTAAAATAAAAAAATAGTGATATACTCACCTTCGATGTCTTCCCGCCTCTCAGGTGCATGCTGCCGCTTCGGTTCCTATAGCTGGTGTGCGGTGAAGGACCTGCGATGACGTCGCCGTCCTGTGATTGGTCGCGAGACCGGTCATGTGACCGCGACGTCATGGAAGGTCCTGCGCACACACACCAGCTATAGGAACGGACGCCGCTGAGGAGATCAGCTGTCTGCAGGTGAGTATAAGCATTTTTTTTTTTTTTTTATTATTTTTAAACATTCTATCTTTTACTATAGATGCTGCATAGGCAGCATCTATAGTAAAAAGTTGGTCACACTTGTCAAACAGTATGTTTGACAAGTGTGACCAACTTGTCAGTCAGTTTTCCAAGCAATGCTACAGATCGCTTGGAAAACTTTAGCATTCTGCAAGCTAATTACGCTTGCAGAATGCTAAAAAAACGCAAAAAAAAAAAATGCGGATTTCTTGCAGAAAATTTCCGGTTTTCTTCAGGAAATTTCTGCAAGAAATCCGGACGTGTGCACATACCCTCAATGTTGTGCTTGTTTCTTATTAATCTATTTGTAATCTTGCCTGAAGGAGCCACTGTGCTCTGAAAGCTTGCAAACATATTATTTTCTGGTTAGCCAATAAAGGTATCACTCCTAGAATACTTCTGTCATCATTAACCCCTTCATGACCTTGGGATTTTCCATTTTTCCGTGTTCGTTTTTTGCTCCCCTCCTTCCCAGAGCCATAACTTTTTTATTTTTCCATCAATATGGCCATGTGAGGGCTTATTTTTTGCGGGACGAGTTGTACTTTTGAGTGACATCATTGGTTTTAGCATGTTGTGTACTAGAAAACGGGAAAAAAATTCCAAGTGCGATGAAATTGCAAAAAAAAGTGCAATCCCACACTTGTATCTTGATTGACTTTTTTACTAGGTTCACTAAATTCTAAAACTGACCTGCCATTGTGATTCTCCAGGTCATTACGAGTTCATAGACACCTAACATGACTAGGTTATTTTTTATCTAAGTGGTGAAAAAAAATTCCAAACTTTGCTAATAAAAAAAAAAAAATTGCGCCATTTTCCGATACCCATAGCGTCTCCATTTTTCATGATCCGGGGTCGGGTGAGGGCTTATTTTTTGCGTGCCGAGCTGACGTTTTTAATGATACCACATTTGTGCAGATACGTACTTTTGATCGCCCGTTATTGCATTTTAATGCAATGTCGCGGCGACCAAAAAAACGTAATTTTGGCGTTTTGATTTTTTTCTCGCTACGCCATTTAGCGGTCAGGTTAATGCCTTTTTTTTATTGATAGATCAGGTGAATCTGAACTCGGCGATACCAAATATGTGTATGTGATTTTTTTATTTTATTTTGATTGGGGCGAAAGGGGGGTGATTTGAACTTTTATATATTTTTTATTTTTTTTATATTTTTAAATACATTTTTTTTTTCTAATTTTGGCATGCTTCAATAGCCTCCATAGGAGGCTAGAAGCATGCACAACTCGATCGCCTCTGCTACATAGAGGTGAAGTACAGATCACCTCTATGTAGCAGAAATGCAGGTGTACTTTGAATGCCGACCACAGGGTGGCGCTCAAAGCAATCGGCCATCAACAACCATAGACGTCTCGAGGAGACCTCTGGTTGTTATGGCAATGCACCGATGACCCCCGATCATGTGACGGGGGTCAGCGGTGCGAGCACTTCCGGCCGCGCGGCCAGGAGCGCTAGTTAAATGCCGCTGTCAGCGCTTGACGGCGGCATTTAACTAGTTAATGGGCGCGGGCGGATCGGGATTCCGCTCGCACTCATTGCGCGCACATGTCAGCTGTGCAAAACAGCTGACATGTTGCGGCTTTGAGGTGGGCTCACCGCCGGAGCGTACCTCAAAGCAGGGGATCTGCCAGCTGACGTACTATTCCGTCAGCTGGCAGAAAGGGGTTAAGGGTCGCTTACCATTCGATCCTGAAGAAGTCAAGCTATGGGAGGAAGTACCTAAGATTGATGTTCCTGTGGCAAAGGTCGCCAAAAAGACTGCCATATCCTTTGAGGACTCATCCAACTTGTGCGATCCTATGGACAGGAAGGCTGACATACTTCTTAAAAGGGCCTGGGAATCTTCTGCGGCCAATATTGCCTTGCGCAGGCATGCACTCCAGAGGACAGAGAATGAACTTCAATATTGCGGCCAGCATGCAGCCAGCGGGTAAGTAAAGGGTGAATCAAACACCCGAAAACCCCGCCCATACGACCCAAAACCGGTCCCGCCAAATTCAGGTGACAGGTTCCCTTTAATTAAGACTAACATAGCAGCCACTTCGGTGGCCAGATCTATGTACCTATGGATGGGGCAGTTGGAAGAGCATCTATCCAATAAAACCCCGAGGTCTGACATTTTGAGTTCCCATCCCATTATGAAATCAGCCATGGCGTTTCTATCTGATATGACGGCGGAGTCAGTTAGATAAAGAGCCACTTCTGGCTGACAATCTAACGCGGCTAGAAGGGCGGTTTGGATCCTGGTCAGGAGATAATGCCTCCAAGACCAAGCTCTGCTCAATCCCCTTTTCAGGGTCAAGAGTATTTGGACCTTCTCTAGATACTATTCTAGAATCTGCCTCTGATAAAAAGAAGGGGTTTCCAGAGGACAAACCTAAAAAGCCTCAGTTTTTTCGGAGAGGATTCTGCTTCAGGAAACTATGATTTCAGATGGGGTAGGTCCAATAGAGGATCCTACAGGGGTTCCCGTAGCCAGGGCAATAAGAACAGGAACTTCTTCAGCCCATTCTCTAGATCCAAAACACAATGACGCCACATATATCGAGGGAGGCTTCGCCACTTTGCAGAGAACTGGGTCCAGATCACTCAGAATCAGTGGGTCCTCCGAACCGTGGCAGAGGGATACAGCATCGAGCTCTACTCCCCTCCTCCAGAAAGATACATTGTTCCTACCGTTGTCACGCAGTACACTGCCATGCTGATAGACTTGCAAAACATGCTCTCTTCAGCAGTCATAATTCCGGTCCCTCCATTAGAGGTAGGCCAGGGACACTACTCTTCCCTATTCTCCATCACAAAACTGTCCGGCGACTCCCGCACGATAATAAATCTAAAACCTTTGAACGCCTGGGTCAGGTACAAAAGGTTCCGTATGGAATCCATACAATCAGCAAATCACCTCATAGATCGGGATGCTGTAATGTGCACTCTCGACCTGAAGAGCTACTATTATCATACCCTGGTTTCTCAGGAAGGCGACAATCTCTGAAACCAGCTTTGTGAATATACGGGGCGCTGAGGCAAGCCCGAAAGGAAGGCATTGAAACTGGTAGTGACAGGTCCGGGACGGCAGAGCTACAGCAAACCTCAGAAGCCTTTGAGATGAGGGATGGACAGAGGCCTCTGTCCATCCCTCATCTCAAAGGCTTCTGAGGTTTGCTGTAGCTCTGCCGTCCCGGACCTGTCACTACCAGTTTCAATGCCTTCCTTTCGGGCTTGCCTCAGCGCCCCGTATATTCACAAAGCTGGTTTCAGAGATTGTCGCCTTCCTGAGAAACCAGGGTATGATAATAGTTCCATATCTCGACGACTTTCTCCTCGTGGCAAAATTGCCAGAGACGCTATCTGTTCACAGAAGCCAGACAATATCAGTAATGGAACAATTAGGCTGGGTCATAAACTGGCAAAAGTCTGACCGGATTCCGGAACACAGGAAGATCTTCTTGGGAGTGTGTCTAGACTAGACGCAGAATATCCCTATTACCAGAAGACAAACTGGAGGCAATCCAGATCAGGCACCTACTAGAACACAGAGTCTCCATAAGGATGGCCATGAGAGTGTTAGGCCTAATGATGGCTTGTATACCACGTGTCAGATGGGCACAGTCACATTCAAGACCTCTGCAGAGACTGATTCTCTCCAAGTGGGATCGCCGCCAGTCTTCACTGGACAGTACCTTGAAGCTAACGAATCCAGTACGAAGGTCTCTCCATTGGTGGACACAGCCAGAGAACCTAAGAGTAGGAGAGCTATGGTCCACTTCCCCTTATGTAGTGATCACTACGGATGCCAGCGCATGGGGCTAGGGAGCCCACCTAAAGGGCAAAATTCTACAGGGCAGGTGGCCAGCACACGTCAATCACAGCTCCTCCAACTTCAAGGAGCTGTATGCCGTCTGGGAGGCCTTGAGACGAAACCGACACACGCTCGCAAATTGTCATGTCAGGATATTATCTGACAATGTGACAAGTTTCATTCCTGAAACATCAAGGAGGCCCAAGACACCATCAGCTCCAGGATCTGGCGGGAAGAATATTCCGCTGGGCAGAAGATTCGGTCCTATCTGTATCTGCATTTCACCTGGAAGGCTCTCAGAATGTGATAGCAGACTACCTGAGCAGAAGGCGGGTGTGCCCAACAGAGAGGGAACTCAACCAGGATATCTTCCAGGAGTTATGTCGTCGTTGGGGAACTACCAGAATCGATCTGTTTGCAAACAGAAGAAACTCGAAGGTCTCAAAATTCTTCTCTCTAAACCCATTGGATCTCCCGGACTGGGTAGACGCTCTGAGCCAAGATTGGGTGGAACCTCTCTCATATGCATTCCCACCTTTAGCGCTGATCCCAGCCGTTCTCCGGAAGATCAAGGAAGACCGAGCTCAGGTCATTTTGATCGTTCCATACTGGCCAAGAAGGAGCTGCTTCCCTCTGCTAGGGGCCCTGGCAATCGAGAACCCAATAGAGCTTCCTCTCCGGGAGGATGTAATTCATCAAGGTCCGATTTACCACCCGAATCCAGGAAAACTCCATCTCTCAGCATGGATCTTTAAGGGGACATCTTAAAGGCTAGAGGCTTATCAGATCAGGTGATAGCAACTATCAAGGCCAGCAGGAAGCCAGTCACATCGGCAATCTATTCAAAGATTTGGAAACAATTCTGTCTGGAAGGTGGCAGGTCCGACGTTGCGGCAGACGCTCCTGACATACCTAGAATCCTAAACTTTCTGCAGGCTGGGTTCAACAAGGGCTTTAGACCAAGCACCTTGAAGGTGCAGATCTCGGCACTTAGCGCCTTCTTTGACTATCCTCTAGCATCACACCCGTGGGTAGTTAGATTTATCCGAGCTACTCAGAGATTGCGCCCCGCCATTAGGCAGTTGACTCCTCCCTGGGACCTCAACCTGGTCCTCAGATTCCTGTGTAAAGACGCATATGCCCTGGCCGATAATATGCCCATAAAAAATTCTCACATGGAAGACAGCATTTTTAGTGGCAGTCACCATGGCCAAGAGGGTGGGGGAAATCCAAGCCCTATGTACCAGAGATCCGTATCTACAGATTAGAGAGGATAGTTTAATCCTTAAACTCGATCCCTCATTTATTCCAAAAGTAGCCTCTGCAAAAAACATAAATCGAGATTGCATTACCTTCATTTTGTAACAACCCTGCCAACGCAAAGGACAAAACCCTTAATTCCCTTGATGTCAGGCAGGCGATCTTAGATTACCTAGCAGCCACCAGTTCTTGGCGGGTAGATCCAAACCTGTTTATCCTTTTTGGGGGGAAAAATAGGAGAAAAAAGGCCTTTAAGGCCTCGATTGCTCGTTGGATCACGTCTGTGATTTCTGAGGCCTACCAGTCTGAAGGGTACACTTAAAAAAACTGACGGTCACATCCAAACATAGGCCAAGTGTGAACAGGTGCTGAACCTAGAGTCACCAACTCATATACAGTCAAATAAGGCAGCACACTGCAGCGCTGAAACATGCAAACATGAAAACTGAACTGCATTACTGCACTAGAAATATGAAAAATGAGAGCGTTTAGCGCATAAAAATGGCCAATTTTATGTGTACTTGGTAGCCACTTTAGGGCATCTCTCGTGCTCTCATTTTTCATATTTCTAGTGCAGTAATGCAGTTCAGTTTTCATGTTTCATGTTTGCATGTTTCAGCGCTGCAGTGTGCTGCCTTATTTACTTGACTGTATATGAGTTGGTGACTCTAGGTTCAGCACCTGTTCACACTTAGCCTATGTTTGGATGTGACGGTCAGTTTTTTTAAATGTATTCTTTAGCCTTCTGACCAAGCACTCCGCCTCCTAGCCACAGGTGTTTTAATCGCAACAGGTCCATTACCCCTCCACAGAGAGAGAGAATGTTAGTCTAAGAAAAGGTTTCACAGGTACCCATTCAGATTGAGACGTTTATTCTCAGCGAGGAAAGGAAAGCGTAGGACCTGGTATACGAGAGATGCCCTAAAGTGGCTACCAGGTACACATAAAATTGGCCATTTTTATGCGCTAAACGCTCTCATTTTTCATAGTTCTAGTGCAGTAATGCAGTTCAGTTTTCATGTTTCATGTTTGCATGTTTCAGCGCTGCAGTGTGCTGCCTTATTTACTTACCAGTCTGAAGGGGTCCCCCCTCCGGAGGGTCTACGTGCACACTCTACACGGGGGATATCTGCCTCCTGGGCGGAGAGGGCAGGCACCTCTCTTGAGCAGATTTGTAGGGCAGCAACATGGGCAAGTGCCAATATCTTTTGTAAACATTATAAACTTGATGTCTGGTCAACAGACTGCATTTGGGAGAAAAGTTCTCCAAGCGGTAATTCCACCCTAAGGAGGTGCTTTGGTACTCTCCATGGTGCTGTCAGGAGGGACGTCCTGGAAAATAGGCATTAGACCTACCGGTAATTATGTTTCCAGGAGTCCATCCTGACAGCACTGGTTGTTCCCTCCCTGTCTTGATGTTATGACATATGATGTAATATGTTTCTGTCATTAAAGTATTATTTGCATTTCCATGAGGAGGTTCTTGTTACAACACTGAGGATTTGGGGGTGGGACATGACCTTTAAACTCTCGTGTGTTTCCTGTCCCAGCAAGGGGGAGGAGGACGTCCTCCATGGTGCTGTCAGGATGGACTCCTGGAAACATAATTACCGGTAGGTCTAATGCCTATTATTTTTTTTTTCTCTGAGCAAGGACCGCAATGCGCAGACTGGCCACGGCTTTTCCCACCCATGTGTCACAGCGTTTTAGAACTACAGGTGCTTCTCACAAAATTAGAATATCATCAAAAAGTTAATTTATTTCAGTTCTTCAGTACAAAAAAGTGAAACTCATATTGCGTGATCTATTTCATGTGTTTATTTCTGTTAATGTTGATGATTATGGCTTACAGCCAATGAAAACTCAAAAGTGATTCTCAGTAAATTAGAATAAGTAACAAAAAACATCTGCAAAGGCTTCCTAAGCGTTTAAAAAGGTCCCTTAGTCTGTTTCCGTAGGTTCCACAATCATGGGGAAGACTGCTGACTTGACAGATTTCCAGAAGGCAGTCATTGACACACTCCACAAGGAAAGTGAACTTTGCATTTCATTTTGAAATCAAGGTCCTAGAGCCTGGAGGAAGAGTGGAGAGGCCACAATCCAAGCTTCTTGAGGTGTAGTTTGAAGTTTCCACAATCAGTGATGGTTTGGGGAGCCATGTCATCTGCTGGTGTATGTCCACTGTGTTTTATCAAGACCAAAGTCAACGCAGCCATCTACCAGGAAATTTTGGAGCACTTCATGATTCCCTCTGCCGACAAGATTTTTGGAGATGGAAATTTCATTGTCCAGCAGGACTTGGCACCAGTCCACACTGCCAAAAGTACCAATACGTGGTTTAAAACAACAGTATCACTGTGCTTGATTGGCCAGCAAACTCACCTGACCTTAAAGGGAGTCTTTCACCTCCAAAATCGTATATGAGGAGCAGCCACCGGCATCAGGGGCTTATCGACAGCATTCTGTAATGCTGTAGATAAGCCCCAGATGTATCCTGAAAGATGAGAAATAAAGATTATATTATACTCACCCAGGGGCGGTACGGCTGCGGTCCGGCCCAGCGCTTCCTATCTTCATACGATGACGTCCTCTTCTTGCCGCGGCGTACTTTGTCTGCCCTGTTGAGGGCAGAGCAAAGTACTGCAGTGTGCAGGCGCCGGGAAAGGTCAGCGAGGCCCGGCGCCTGCAGTACTTTGCCCTCAATAGGGCAGAGTACGCCTGCGCCAGAGCCACGGCAGGAAGACAAGAAGAGGATGTCATCTAATGAAGATGGGAGGCGCTGGACCGGAAAGCGACGCCCATCAGACCGCTCCTGGGTGAGTATAGTATAACCTTTATTTCTCATCTTTCAGGTTACATTGGGGGCTTATCTACAGCATTACAAAATGCTGATGATTTTGGGGGTGACAGATTCCCTTTAACCCCATAGAGAATCTATGGGGTATTCTCAAGAGGAAGATGAGAGACACCAGACCCAACAATGCAGGTGAGCTGAAGGCCGCTATCAAAGCAACCTGGGCTTCCATAACACCTCAGCAGTGCCACAGGCTGATCGCCTCCATGCCACACCGCACTGATGCTGTAATTGATACAAAAGCAGCCCCGACCAAGTAATGAGTGCATTTTCTGAACATACATTTCAGTAGGCCAACATTTTGGATTTTAAAATCATTTTTCAAGCTGGTGTTATAAAGTATTCTAATTTACTGAGATAATGACTTTTGGGTTTTCATTGGCTGTAAGCCATAATCATCAACATTAACAGAAATAAACACTTGAAATAGATCACTGTTTGTAATGACTCTCTATATATGAGTTTCACTTTTTGTATTGAAGAACTGAAGTAAATTAACTTTTGGAATATATTCTAATTTTGTAAGAAGCACTTGTATATGAAGCTGTGGCGCTCTGATTAAGGGACCTGTGGCCAGTCCGTGCTCAGACCAATTTGCACGGCCTTCGGCATGAGCCATTTTCTCTATCCCCATGATGGCACCACAGAGAGAGGGGTCCGCCCCCAGGGACAGGAAACCTACAGGTGAAAAAGGGCGTACCTCTCTCCCACATCAGTTGGTTTCCTGTCCCTGACGGGGAACCTACAGCACGTACCTGAAGGATTCTTCGTGGGATTCCAGGGGCTGGTCCAGTCGGTTCTTGATAGGGGGCGCCCTGTCACGGCTGGATCGAGCGGGTTTTTTCTCTCCCCTTTTCTCCCTTCCCTGAAGCACCACCGCTGGGGTCGGCGGGCCTCGTGGGTGAGTGGGGGGGAAGGCAGTGAAAAGGATCAAGTCTGCCTTCCACACGAAAAAAAAAAAGGGGTAGGAAGGGGCTGGTGGCGGCGGTCACCAAAATAGCACTGTACCATGGCCAAGAAGGTAGCGGTGGCTACCTGTCCATAAGCCCCAGACAAAACTGGGAGGCAGGCGACCGGGTGTCGCATGGGACCGCTGAGACGCCGGCGCCATTACCGCCCGGACCGGGGCAGGCGCAGGCAAAGGAACGCTATGGCGCACGCGCGGGTGTCCCCGCTTATATCTTCCCCTATGTGGGGCCGGCAATCCGGGAAAACCGGAAGTCAGGCGGGCGCATGCGCAGATCGCCACTTCCGGCGTCGGCGGCGCAACAGATTAAAAATGAACGCTCCCAGGCGAGAGAATGTGGTTAATTCAAATCTCCGGTGCACTAAACAAGTGCGGAGGCCACTATGAGCGACAACAAGCAGCAGGATGCGCAGGAAGTTGTTCAGCTATCTCCTGAGCAAGCGCAAATAAGAAGTCAGGTGGAGAGTGCCCTTAAAAGCATTAAAACCACAAAGAAAAAACACAAAACAAGTCATGGTTTCCCTGAATCTAGTGCGGACGAGTCAGAAAGCGAGCTATCTTACTCTAGTGATTCATCAGCCTCTGATACCTCTTCGTTATCCTCAGAAGGGGGACGCAGTTGCTTCCCTATCGAGGAGACAGACGCCTTAGTGAAGGCCGTCAGAACGACGATGGGTCTGGTAGATGAACGGCCTAAAAGAACAGCGCAGAACATAATGTTCAGTGGTTTGGAACAAAAGAAAAGAAGAGCATTCCCAATAAATGAAAAAATTCACTAATTAAGAGAGAATGGAAAAAGCCAGGCAAAAAAGTTCTCCTGACTCCCAAAAGGAAGTACCCTTTAGATGACCCAGCCTGCTCATCCTGGAGTAAGGCACCAAAATTAGATGTGGCCATAGCAAAGGCCTCTAAAAAGTTCGCCCTGCCCTTTGAGGACATGGGTACCTTAAAAGACCCAATGGACAAAAAAGCTGAGACTTTCTTGAAAAACTCTTGGGAAGCGGCAGGGGGTGGACTAAAACCAGCCATCGCGGCCACCTGCACGGCCCGCGCCCTAATGGTATGGCTCGAGCACTTGGATTCTCAATTAAAGGGAAAAGTCTCGAGAGACAATTAAAAAATCAGTGTCTGTGATGAAAGGTGCGGCAGCCTTTTTGGCTGATGCATCGGTAGATTCGGTTAGACTAGCAGCCAGGTCAGCCTCCTTCTCAAACGCCGCAAGACGTGCCCTGTGGCTAAAATGCTGGCCAGGGGACTTGCAAACAAAAACGAGACTATGCTCGATACCTTGCGAAGGTGAATTCTTATTTGGATCAACGTTAGACGATATCCTCGACAAAGCCGGGGATAAGAAAAAATCTTTTCCCGGATTCCCCAACCAGTCTTACAGGCGACCCTTTCGGAACAGAAAGTTCATGCGGAGGAGACCTCCAAAAGGGAACAAAGAGGCATGGGAAGACAAAAGAAATAAGAACAGGGGATTTTTGTTCAACAATACTACTCCCGATAATAAGAAAACACAATGAAGGTATTCCCCGGGTCGGAGGGAGACTAGCCGGTTTTCTTCCAGCCTGGGAAAAAATTTCAAACAGTCGCTGGATATTAGGCATAATACGAGAAGGGCTCAAACTAAAATTCCGCATTCCCCCTAACAATTCCTTCATGATAACACCGCAGAGACAATCGCAAGAACAGTCAGCTCTCCAGGAAGAAATTTTGAGTTTAATCCAGAAGGGAGTCTTACAGGAAGTCCCACACCAGGAAAAAGGCATGGGCTTCTACTCCCCCCTCTTCCTTCGAAGGAAACCAGACGGATCGTACAGGACGATCATAAATCTCAAAAAATTAAACAGTTTCCTCGAAATTCCACACTTCAAAATGGAGACAGTAAAATCTTGCGTGAAAATACTCTTTCCCTTGTGTTTCATGACTGTTCTAGACTTACGAGACGCATACTACCATGTGCCGATCCACAGGGATCATCAAAGGTATCTAAGACTAGCAGTGAATATCCAGGGGGAAGTCAAACACTACCAATTTCGGGCCCTCCCCTTCGGGTTAGCTATCGCACCTCGGGTGTTCACGAAGATAATGTCAGAAGTGATGGCTCACATACGGGAACAGAACATCCTGATAGTTCCCTATCTGGACGACCTCCTTGTAGCAGGGACCTCATTCCAACATTGCAAACAACAGTTGGATTTGGTCATGGCTTCTCTGTCGAGGCTAGGTTGGCTTCTGAACCTTCCAAAATCCAGAGTAGTCCCTTCTCAGGTACAGGAGTACTTAGGGATAGTCCTGGACTCGACCACACAAATGTGCTACCTTCCTCAAGGGAAGATTCAAAAAATGACACAGGCTGTGTTACAGTTTTTGACATCCCCAGTCACCACTCTCAGAAAAGCGATGTCCCTGCTGGGCTCCATGACAGCCTGCATCCCGGCCGTACAGTGGGCACAGTGTCATACCCGGGACCTACAATGGGAGACTTTAAATTCAAGCCTATATCTGGGCGGAAATTTAGACGGGCAATTAAGTATATCATCAACTACGATACACTTCCTAGGATGGTGGGCAGACCCAGTATATTTTACCAAGGGGGACCCTTGGGCACTACCGACGGAGAAAGTCCTAACGACGGATGCAAGCCCCTGGGGGTGGGGAGCACATGTAGACGATCAAGTGGCACAAGGGAATTGGAGCAAAAATCAAGAGCTAGTCTCATCCAATATGAAAGAACTGTTAGCGGTAAAGCTCGCCCTAACACACTTTCTAAAACTCCTTCGCTCTCACCACGTAAAAATCTTCTCAGACAACCAGGTAGTGGTAGCATATCTAAACCACCAAGGGGGCACCAGGTTGCGAGCACTGATGGAGGAAACTCAATCCATCTTTCATATAGCAGAGCACAATCTGAAGTCCTTAACAGCTCTCTACATAAAAGGCTCGGAAAACCAAACTGCAGACTTCCTCAGCAGGACACGCTTAAAACAGGGGGAGTGGGAGCTAAAGCAATCGGTGTTCAACCAGATCGTAAAACGTTGGGGAAAGCCAGAAATAGACCTATTTGTGGACAGTCAAAACCGGAAAGTAAAAATGTTCTGCTCAATCGATCCCCGGGGGGGCCCAGTAGCTCTGGACGCTCTTACAATCCCCTGGAACTATAGTCTCGCCTACGCCTTCCCTCCAATATCCCTCATCCCCCTAGTTCTGGGGAAAATTCGGGAGGAGGGAGCAACAGTGATAGTAATAGCTCCATTTTGGCCCCGCAGGATATGGTTTTCTTGGCTAAGAAAAATGTCCATAGAAAGCCCGTGGGTTCTACCGGACACTCAGAATCTGTTATCCCAGGGTCCAGTGTTTCACCCCAGTGTAAAAAGCTTACACATGACAGCTTGGCTTTTGAAAGGAAGCTACTAAGTGATAAAGGTTTCTCACCTAATCTAGTGTCCACGTTATTACAGAGTAGAAAACTCGTAACCACCAGAATATATGGGAAAGTGTGGAAAAAATTTATGTCGGTATCAGGCGCGGACCCATCTGGGGAAATCCCAATAGAGAAAATTCTTGAGTTCCTGCAGAGGGGATTGGAGAAAGGTTTGGCTACGAGTACTCTAAAGGTTCAGGTAGCAGCCTTAGGAGCTTTGTATAATCATGATCTAGCCAGAAACCGATGGATCATGAGATTCATTAAAGCCTCGGGTAGATCAAGGCCTATCCCTCTCCATAACGCTCCTCCATGGGACCTAAACCTTGTTTTAAATGCTCTGACCAAACCTCCCTTTGAACCCCTGGCAGACGCGCCCCTAAAGATCCTATCTCTAAAAACCACACTCCTGATGGCCCTAACCTCGGCCCGTCGTGTCAGCGATATACAAGCATTATCCGCGTGTCCTCCCTTTACTCAAATCCTCGACGACAGAGTCATTCTTAAAACTGAGCCGGCTTACCTCCCTAAAATCGCGTCACAATTTCATAGGACACAAGAGATCTCTTTGCCCTCATTTTGTCCCAACCCCAAAAATGAAGGGGAAAAAACACTGCATACCCTAGATGTAAAAAGATGCCTGGTTCAATATCTATCAGCCACTAGGGAGTGCAGGAAGGATAGGGCTCTGTTTGTCTGCTTCCAGGGCCCACGGAAGGGACAGAAAGCATCGAAAGCCACGTTAGCAAGGTGGATAAGAGATGCCATCGCTCTATCCTACTCATCCGGCGGGACGGCCATCCTGGAGAATATAAAGGCTCACTCAACCAGAGCAGTGGCGTCATCCTGGGCGAAGAGAGCTGGCGCTTCGATACAACAGATATGTAGAGCGGCCACTTGGTCTTCCCAATCTACATTTTTCAAACATTACCCTTTAGACTTGACCTCCTCTGATCTCACCTTTGGGCGAAGGGTTCTAGAGGCAGTGGTCCCTCCCTAAGAGTTACAATCTATGCAAATCTCTCTGTGGTGCCATCATGGGGATAGAGAAAATTGTAGTTACTTACCGATAACGGTATTTCTCTGATCCCATGATGGCACCCGTATATTCCCTCCCTTTTCACACACAGGTGTGCACATTATAATGTACTAATAATTAGCTTTAGTCACGGTGCCTCTGTTAAGTTAAATTGGTTAAGTTTAATTTGTGCAAATATTGAGTTGCAGCTGAAGTTCTGTATAAAGGTACCTTCACACTAAACGATATCGCTAGCGATCCGTGACGTTGCAGCGTCCTGGCTAGCGATATCGTTTAGTTTGACACGCAGCAGCGATCAGGATCCTGCTGTGATATCGCTGGTCGTTGAACAAAGTTCAGAACTTTATTTGGTCGTCAGACCGGCGTGTATCGTCGTGTTTGACACCAAAAGCAACGATACCAGCGATGTTTTACACTGGTAACCAGGGTAAACATCGGGTTACTAAGCGCAGGGCCGGGCTTAGTAACCCGATGTTTACCCTGGTTACCAGTGTAAAATGTAAAAAAACAAACACTACATACTCACCTTCGCGTCCCCCGGCGTCCGCTTCCCACACTGACTGAGCGCCGTAAAGTGAAAGTGAAAGTACAGCACAGCGGTGACTTCACCGCTCTGCTGTTAGGGCCGGCGCTCAGTCAGTGCAGGAAGCGGACGCCGGGGGACGCGAATGTAAGTATGTACTGTTTGGTTTTTTTACATTTTACGCTGGTAACCAGGGTAAACATCGGGTTACTAAGCGCGGCCCTGCGCTTAGTAACCCGATGTTTACCCTAGTTACCCGGGGACCTCGGCATCGTTGGTCGCTGGAGAGTGGTCTGTGTGACAGCTCTCCAGCGATCAAACAGCGACGCTGCAGCGATCGGCATCGTTGTCGCTATCGCTGCAGCGTCGCTTAATGTGAAGGTACCTTAAGGCTCTGTAAACCAACTGATGTGGGAGAGAGGTACGCCCTTTTTCACCTGTAGGTTTCCTGTCCCTGGCGGCGGACCCCTCTCTGTGGTGCCATCATGGGATCAGAGAAATACCGTTATCGGTAAGTAACTACAATTTTTTCTTGCAAATACTTGGTCTACAAAAACATAGCATAGTCAAAAGCCACAAAGACTAGATTGGGTGCTTGATCTATCGGTGAAAAACATACAATATGTGTGTGAAAACCAGACTTCTAAATTAGGCTACAGACTGATCGGTAACGTATAAGATATAATGTTTGGCAGGATCTGATCAGCTATGGTTGATGTCATACGCATGGCCCTGTTAGGCTATGTGCACATGTTGAGAGAGGATCTAAAGTGATCCATGGTTGACTCAGTGATTTCCTCAGTGACAAGCCTACAACCTGCAGTAACCACCGATTAACCAAACCGCTGCATGACCAGCTCTATCCTCACCTACTGTATTCTCACCCATCCCTTGTAGATTGTGAGCCTTCGCGGGCAGGGTCCTTTCTCCTCCTGTACCAGTTATGACTTGTGTTGTTTAAGATTATTGTACTTGTTTTTATTATGTATACCCCTCCTCACATGTAAAGCGCCATGGAATAAATGGCGCTATAACAATAAATAATAATAATAATTTCCAAATTAATCTACAGGGCGTTGCCGGCAACTGAAATTGACCAGACGGAGACGTGTGTCTCTGTTTGGGAGGATCGAGCAGATCTCTGGCCCCCGTTTATTGTGTATCACTTTTCATAATCATAGAAGTTAGGCTGGGTTCACATTGCGTTCAGTGACTCCGTTAAACGGACTACGTTACACCGCAGCGTAACGTAGTCCGTTAACGCCGCCATTGAATGCAATGTCGGACGCATTGCTAGCGCATGCCCACAATGGGTGTGCGCTAGCGATGTGCCGTCATTGAGTGACGGACCCGAGACGCGGGCTGCAGCTTTTCCGGGTCCGTCACTGCTAGCGCAGATGGAGCTAGCAGATGCTCCATCTGCGCTAGCGCGATGGAACGTCAGCACTTGCGTTAACAGCAGCCCATTAGCGTATGTGCTGAAAGGGCTGCTATTAACGCAATGTGAACCCAGCCTTATACTTCAACCAATCAGCATAAGAACACACTTTCAGCACTTAACCTATAAAAATGCAGGAAAAACTTAACCTATGAGGATACAGAAAAACCGGAAACTACATATATGGTCGTGTCTTCTTGGCATAAAAAAAGCATACCAACAGGTGCCCCAGATTCTTGTATAGCGATACGCCCCCGAGTCCCTTATCTGGTTCAAGTTAGAACACTCAACGTCTTCATAACAATTATGAACCATAGCCTAATTAAGTAACAAAATTTTATCTTCGTGAGCAACAAGACGGAGTTACAAGCAAAAAATGAAGCCTTTAGTTTTGATCTTAGTTTAACCCTTCACACACACGATGCGGATTTTGCTGCGGATCGGCAGCAGTTTCCCATGAGTTTACAGTACAATGTAAACCTATGGGAAACTGAAAACGCTGTGCCCATGCTGCGGAAAAAAACACGCGGAAACGCAGCGGTTTACATTCCGCAGCATGTCAATTCTTTGTGCGGAATCCGCAGCGGTTTTACACCTGCTTCATAATAGAAAACCGCAGGTGTAAAACCACAGTTGAATCCGCAGGAAAAACACGGTGTTTTTGCCCTACGAATTTATCAAATCCGCTGCGGAAAAATCCGCAGAGGACCATTCTACGTGTGCACATACCCTCAGGCTTCTGGATGCTATAGCAACCCATTATATTCCCATCATGTATCCAATAAACACAAGAAAAGTGCGCTCTTACGGTAAGTACATATAGCGACCGTGGAATGTATGGTTTCAGTGAAAATCTCCTTTTGAGAATTTGTGCTGTGAGCACAAATCCAGTGTAGACTTACCAGGTGTGGCAGACTGATAGAAATCGTTGCTAGTGCCTAGATCACATTGGGTGTGCCAAAACCTCTTTAGGATGCAATGAAGTATCTGTAGATTGGAAGACATTGTGGTGCAGATGACCAAAGGCATTCCTGAGCAGAGAGACTTTATGTTCTCAGCATGATGGCTCAGTGGATAGCACTGCAGCCTTGCAGCGCTGGAGTCCTGGGTTCTAATCCCACCTTGGATAACATCTGCAAGGAGTTTTGTATGTTTTCCCTGTGTTTGCGTGTGGGTTTCCTCTCACATTCCAAAGACATACTGATGGGGCTCACAATCTAAATTCCCTATCGGGGACAGTGATGATAATGTGTGCAAAAACTGTAAAGCGCTGCGGAATATGTTAGCGCTATATAAAAATAAAGATTATTTTATGTTCTTGCTATTGGCTGCAACACAGCCCCAAAGCATGATTGATCCACACCCAATGCTTAACCCCTTCATGACCCAGCCTATTTTGACCTTAATGACCTGGCCGTTTTTTGCAATTCTGACCAGTGTCCCTTTATGAGGTAATAACTCAGGAACGCTTCAACGAATCCTAGTGGTTCTGAGATTGTTTTTTTCGTGACATATTGGGCTTCATGTTAGTGGTAAATTTAGGTCGATAATTTCTGAGTGTATTTGTGAAAAAAACGGAAATTTGGCAAAAATTTAGAAAAGTTCGCAATTTTCACATTTTTAATTTTTATTCTGTTAAACCAGAGAGTTATGTGACACAAAATAGTTAATAAATAACATTTCCCACATGTCTACTTTACATCAGCACAATTTTGGAAACAAATTTTTTTTTTGCTAGGAAGTTATAAGGGTTAAAATTTGACCAGTGATTTCTCATTTTTACAACAAAATTTACAAAACCATTTTTTTTAGGGACCACCTCACATTTGAAGTCAGTTTGAGGGTTCTATATGGCAGAAAATACCCAAAAGTGACACCATTCTAAAAACTGCACCCCTCAAGGTGCTCAAAACCACATTCAAGAAGTTTATTAACCCTTCAGGTGTTTCACAGCAGCAGAAGCAACATGGAAGGAAAAAATGAACATTTAACTTTTTAGTCACAAAAATGATCTTTTAGCAACAATTTTTTTATTTTCCCAAGGGTAAAAGGAGAAACTGGACCACGAACATTGTTGTCCAATTTGTCCTGAGTACGCGGATACCTCATATGTGGGGGTAAACCACTGTTTGGGCGCACGGCAGGGCTCGGAAGGGAAGGAGCGCCATTTGACCTTTTGAATGAAAAATTGGCTCCAATCGTTAGCGGACACCATGTCGCGTTTGGAGAGCCCCTGTGTGCCTAAACATTGGAGCCCCCCCACAAGTGACCCCATTTTGGAAACTAGACCCCCCAAGGAACTTATCTAGAAGCATAGTGAGCACTTTAAACCCCCAGGTGCTTCACAAATTGATCCGTAAAAATGAAAAAGTTCTTTTTTTTTCACAAAAAAATTCTTTTAGCCTCAATTTTTTCATTTTAGCATGGGCAACAGGATAAAATGGATCCTAAAATTTGTTGGGCAATTTCTCCTGAGTACACCGATACCTCACATGTGGGGGTAAACCACTGTTTGGGCACATGGTAAGGCTCGGAAGGGAAGGAGCGCCATTTGACTTTTTGAATGGAAAATTATCTCCATCGTTAGCGGACACCATGTCGCGTTTGGAAAGCGTGCCTAAACATTGGAGCTCCCCTACAAGTGACTCCATTTTGGAAACTAGACCCCACAAGTAACTTATCCAGATGCATAGCAAGCACTTTAAACCCCCAGGTGCTTCACAGAAGTTTATAGCGCAGAGCCGTGAAAATAAAAAAAAAATTTTCTTTCCTCAAAAATGATTTTTAGCCCAGAATTTTTTTTCCCAAGGGTAACAGGAGAAATTGGACCCCAAATGTTGTTGTCCAGTTTGTCCTGAGCACGATGATACCCCATATGTGGGGGTAAACCACTGTTTGGGCGCACGTCGGGGCTCGGAAGGGAGGGAGCACCATTTGACTTTTTGAAGGCAAGATTGGCTGGAATCAATGGTGGCGCCATGTTGCAGTTGGAGACCCCTGATGTGCCTAAACAGTGGAAACCCCTCAATTCTAACTCCAACACTAACCCCAACACACCCCAAACCCTAATCCCAACTCTAGATATAACCCTAACCCCAACACACCCCTAACCACAACCAACCCTAACCCAACACACCCCTAACCCTAATCCCAACCCTAACCACAACCCTAACCCCAACACACCCCTAACCCTAACCACAAGTCTAATCTTAACCCTATTTCCAACCCTAGCCCTAATTCCAACCCTAACCCTAAGGCTATGTGCCCACATTGCGGATTCGTGTGAGATTTTTCCGCACCATTTTTGAAAAATCCGCAGGTAAAAGGCACTGCGTTTTACCTGCGCATTTACCGCGGATTTCCAGTGTTTTTTGTGCGGATTTCACCTGCGGATTCCTATTGAGGAGCAGGTGTAAAACGGAATCCGCACAAAGAATTGACATGCTGCGGAAAATACAACACAGATTTGGTTTTCAGTAGGTTTACATGGTACTGTAAACCTGATGGAAAACTGCTACGAATCCGCAGAGGCCAATCCGCTGTGGATCCACAACCAAATGTGCACATAGTCTAATCTAACCCTAACTCTAGTTCTAACCCTAACCCTAGCCCTAGTGAGGGAAGAAAAATATATATTTTCTTTATTTTTATTATTGTCCCTACCTATGGGGGTGATAAAGGGGGGGTTCATTTACTATTTTTTTTATTTTGATCACTGTGATAGGTTTTATCACAGTGATCAAAATGTACTTGGAACTGCGCATGCGCCCTCCATTTTGGAAGATGGCGGCGCCCATGAAGAAGACGGACAGACACCGCGAGGCTCGGTAAGTATGAGGGGGGGGAGATCGGAGCACGGGGGGGGGGGAATCGGAGCACGGGGGGAGCGGACAGGACGGGGGAGCGGACCACAGTACAGGGCAGAAAGGAGGACTGGGGAGGCGATCGGTGGCGGTGGGCAGATTAGGTTTTTCAGCCATGGCCGATGATATTGCAGCATCGGCCATGGCTGGATTGTAATATTTCACCATTTTCATAGGTGAAATATTACAAATCGCTCTGATTGGCTGTTTCACTTTCAACAGCCAATCAGAGCGATCGTAGCCATGGGGGGGTGAAGCCACCCCCTCTGGGCTGAAGTACCACTCCCCCTGTCCCTGCAGATCGGGTGAAATTGGAGTTAACCCTTTCACCCGATCTGCAGGGACGCGATCATTCCATGACGCCACATAGGCGTCACAGGTCGGATTGGCACCGACTTTCATGACGCCTACATGGCGTCAAAGGTCGGGAAGGGGTTAATGGCTGGTGAGATCTTTTCCTGACATTCTCTGCCCTTTTTTCTCCACACATACCTTTTGATCACTGTGGCCAAAGAGTTCTATTGTAACCTCATCAGTCCACAGGACTTGTTTCCAAAATGCATCAGGCTTGTTTAGATGTTGTTTTGCATACTCCTGTTGCTGAATTTTATGGTGGGTACACAGGATAGGTTTTCTTCTGATGACTCTTCCATGAAGGCCATATTTGTGCAGGGGTCTCTGATCAGTAGAACAATGTACCATAACTCCAGAGTTTGCTAAATCTTTCTGAAGGTCTTTTGCAGTCAAGCGGGGGTTCCGATTTGCATCTCTACCAATCCTACGAGCAGCTCTCACTGAAATTTTGCTTGGTTTTCCAGACCTTATCTTGACCTCCACTGTTCCTGTTAATTGTAATTTCTTAATTATATTTCATACTGATGAAAGGGAAACTTGAAAATGCTTTGTTATAATGGTCTTCTCCTGCTTTCTGGGCCTCCACCATTTTCTGAGTGCTAGGCAGCTACTTAGAAGAACCCATGGCTGATAGTTTTTGGCCTGAGTTTAAAAGAGGCTGACTTTTTATAATGCTGTGAAATTTGCATCTCCTGGCCCTTCCAAATGCTGATAGCGAACAAGCTATAGCCCTAAGAGGCTAATTAAGGTCTGAAACCTTGGTCAAAGTTTTCTGAGTACACAAATCTCCAAGAGTGCACAAACTTTTGCATTGGCCCATTTTCTGTTTTATTTTTAAAATAAAAAAAAAAGAGGGATTTTTGTGCACTCACCGTAAAATCCTTTTCTCTGAGCCAATCATTGGGGGACACAGACCGTGGGTGTTATGCTGCTTGCCACTAGGAGGACACTAAGTGATACAAAGAAAGTTAGCTCCTCCCCTGCAGTATACACCATCCTGCTGGCTCTCAGCTAACCAGTTCGGTGCAAAAAGCAGTAGATCAGTAACAACATATTAGCTTACTACAGCATGTCATATTATATATGAGAGTATAGCATATCAGATTATAAAAACAAGCATAAGCCAATACCAGGGTGGGAGCTGTGTCCCCCAATGATTGGCTCGGAGAAAAGGATTTTACGGTGAGTACACAAAAATCCCTCTTTCTCCTTCGCCTCATTGGGGGACACAGACAATGGGACGTATCAAAGCAGTCCCTGGGTGGGGACAACATCAGATCAGGCCCTGTGTAACCGCTACTTACAAGTGCGCCACCGCGGCCTGCAGAGTCCGCCTGCCCAGACTCACATCTGTGTAAGTCTGGGAATTATAATGCTTCAAGAATGCATGCGGACTGGACAAATCCGCAAGCTTGCAGGCGTGTCTTGTCGATGCCTGGTGCCTAGAACCCACGATAGACAGAGAGATAGGCTGACATCTAAAACGGAAGGACTCCTGGATGGTGAAAGGAATACACCAGGCTAAATGGCCGATGAAGACGGCTAAACCCTTCCTGTAAACGTCAGGAAGCCTTCCTCTTACCGGCAGGAATCCCAAGATACAGTGTCCAACCTTCGGAAGGACGCCGTCCTCGAGACGTACCTACTCAGAGCACTCGCTTCGTCCGGAATATGGGGAACTCATTCCATTTTGTGGACTGGTGCCGAAAGAGATGAGGGAAGAACTATGCCCTCATAACAGTGGTAATACAATATCACCTTGGTAACAAGGGATGGGGAAGGCCTGAGGACAACCTTGCCTTGAAGAAAATAAGGGAAAAAAGTCTGAAAGGACCCGTTAGCACCGAAGACTCGTCAGGATGAGGATATCGCCGAGAAACAAGGGGCGACCTTCCCTAATAGAATAGATCCCAATGATCTAACGGTATGCGATAGGGATGAACTACATGTGAAACTTCCTGCGAGAAGGTCCCTACTTGCAGTTTTGTTGCAGAAAGCTACCAGCTCCTCAAGCAAACAAACTGACCTGGTCAGTGCGGATTTCCAAGGATCACTGGGGCCCTTTCTGCTTCTGAAAAGCTTTCGGAAGTAGTGGAAGGGGAGTTGTGGAAACTGGTACCACGGAAGAACCAGAGCATGCAGTGCGATGGCTCTTGGATCTCGAGGCCGAACGACAAACTCGAGTACACAGGCGATCAGTCTGGACGCCATCCGAACTACAACTGGAGAGCTCCAGTGAAGGCAGGTCTGATGGAAGACTTCCGGGTGAAGTTCCCACTCACTTGAGGCGAAACCCTGACGGCTGAATATGTTCGCTGCCCAGAGTTATACTCCTGGGATATGTACTGCCGAGATCACCAAGTGATAGATCTCGGCCCATCTGAGAATGTGAGGTACCTCGGCCATGGTGCCTGAACGTGGGTACCTGCTAGATGATTGACGTATGGCACAGCCGTGGCATTGTCCAATTGAATTCAGATGGGTTGACCCGCCATAAGGCAGTGGACCTACTGTAGGACTACCTTTCGGATCTCCAGAGTAATGATCGGGAGAAGAGGACTGGCATTGGAAGTTACTAGTAACCATTGAACCGGGAGAAAGGCCCTGGATGAAGAAGGAGCCCAGGACTATCGTCTGAAAGTCTGCTTGACTTGCTGAAAACGAGCGGAGCGAAGGAAACTGCTTCCATTGTCGTCTCCATTTTAACTCAGAACCCTCCCAGCAAATCGAATAAAATGAGGGGATGAGTGATCAAGTGCGCGAGCTCCCTGTTGAAGGACCATGACCTTGTCTGGAGGGAGAATTACCACCCTTCTGGAAGAGTACCAGATCATCCTCAAAAAGGATATCTGCTGGGCTGGGAATGAGAAGTTGTCTAAGTCTAGCCACCAGCCCAGGTGAGAGGGTATCGCAAGTGATATAGACGACTTAGCGTAGTCCTTGAAGGGCAGGTAGACAGTCGGCCAAACAGGGCAGGATGACCACGCCTCTAGGTGCAAGAGGAACATGACAGCCGCCATGACCCTTGCGAACACTCTGGGTGCGGTAGCAAGGCCGAAGGACAAGGTCGTGACTTAAATGCTGTTCACGAATGGAAAAGCGAAGGAATTTTTGAAGAGGGTAAGCATCCCGAATGTCGATGGATGCCAGAAACTGCACCTTTTTCTGTTGAAGTAATGGCTGAGCGGAGGAACTCCATTCGAAGAAGAACCTTGTGAAAGGTTGGTAGAAGTTTGAGGTCCGGGATCGGTCCTACTTCTCGTTCCCCTTTTTGGAACCAAGATCCCTTAGATCTAGACTGTCCTGGACAACCCTTTCACTGCTGGTCGGGGCTGTAGGAACGTACGATCCTTTGTTAGTCTCCCGCTCAAAAGATTTGATTGACCAGCTGTACTGTCTTCAGGAAAGAGTTACTGGTGTGAATCAAAGTAAAGGTCTCCAGCCAGGAGACCGTTGCTCTAGCAATCCATGCGGCGGCTAGGGAGGGTAGAGGGCTGGACCCGAAGCCGCAAAACGGAACAAACCAGATTTGCTATTTAACAGATCGTGGCATTTTTACTTGATGACACATCGGGCAGGGATACTGGTAGGTAAACCACAGGAGATTGTACCCGGTTAATCTGCCAAGTGGCAGAATGCGCGGCTGCTTCCAGCAGGTGATTGCAGAGTTAAAAATTAGGAACCCTCGATCCACCATCCTCTTAACAGGGAAGTGGAGAGGGATCATCCGCCTTCTTGCATCTTCTGTTAAATAGTGGTGATGCAGAGGGGGGTGCTCAGACGCCCGAAAAGGGTGCCTCTATACATCCAGAGTTCGGGTCTCCGGGTGGACAGGACAGGTTGTCTGGCGTTAGGCCTGGATGCAGAAGAGGATACCTGGAGGCGACACTCCGTGTGCATGTCTGTTGATGGTGTGGGGAGATCGTCGCCCTTTAAAGGGCCCGTCGCCCTTAAAAATCAGACCAGGCATGGCGTCCCACGTAGAGACTTCTGTCCAGTGAATCGCATATCCGGACTGGATGGCAAATGCTCTACGAGGGAGTTTAGTCTCCTTATGAGGGACACTGTAGTCTAGAGCAGGACCGGAGTCCTCGTCAATGTACAGAGATTGGATGATGATATAAATAGGCGAGTCATCCTTTACTGAAACTCTGGCAAGTCCAGGTCCAAGGCAATATCCGATCCGTGTTCAGAGTCTTGTTGTCAGCAAAGCCTTGGAGAGAGATCATGAAATGAAAACTTCCTTTTTGTAGATGCCTGTACGTTTCTAGAATATTCACGGTCCCTGCTAGCCGACGGATCCCATGTAGGAGAGGGACCATGTATATCGGTCCTGGGAGCACTCCGAGCCACAGAGGGATCACGGAGGGATTCGATTTCTTGGTCAGAAAAACCATGGGTTGCGGCAGTGACGAAGTCCACTGAAGGAACTAGTTACACTGGGATAAACTGGGATCAGCGGCGGAGGGCTCCTCATTTATGACCAGCTTCGGATTGGTCATGTGCCTTTAAGACCAGGGAATACTGGTCGTGTGCCTTTAAGACCGGGGAATACTGGTCGTGTTCCTTTAAGACCGGGGAATACTGGTCGTGTTCCTTTAAGACCGGGGAATACTGGTCATGTGCCTTTAAGACCGGGGAATACTGGTCATGTGACATTAAGACCAGGAATACTGGTCACGTGCCTTTAAGACCAGGAATATTGGACATGTGCCTTTAAGACCAGGAATACTGGTCATGTGCCTTTAAGACCAGGGAATACTGGTCATGTGCCTTTAGGAAAAAAATCTCACAGAGAGCGAGAAGTGCCAATTCAGGGGGCGGAGCCACAGGCACGACATGGGCGGAGCCTCGAGACTTCCATGAATAGGCCCAAGCCGGGGCCTAAATTTCTGCAGCCGGCGCCAGCGTAGAAGTGAGGGGCGTTGCAGTGGCCGAGAAAATTGAGCGCTTCCGTGCCAGGCGAAAAGCGCCAGGAAAACAGGCAGAGCCGCCTTAGGGCGCCACAGTGCGCTTCCGGGGTGCGGCCTACACATCGGCCGAAGCCGAGGGCTAAATTTTGTAGCCGGCTGGAGCATTACCTCAGGGAGGTGGGCCACAGGGAAGCCTGAGACTGCCTGTGAATATCCCGCTGCAGAAGCCCATCGCTGGCAGGATCCACTCACCAACGGTGCGCGTCCTGGCATGGAGCCGCCGCAGATGTCTGGTATTGCAGCGTGGACGGTGCAGGGATAGAGGGATAAACCTCAATCCATCATCCCTTTGTTCGGGAGGTGGAGAGGAACCGTCCGCCTCCTTGAGATCGGGACTGTGAAGGCACTGTCTGCCCTGAAGTGAGCTGGGCGGGGCTCCGGCGGTTGGCGGGGATTTCAACTGCGGCCTAGTCCGGCTGAAAAAGCCGGGGACTAAATTTATGGAGCCTGCCGGTGGAGCGCGTCGGCGGGCCACCACGTAGCGCCGAATGATTGCCGCTAGTGTACCTGCCAGCGGCACCTCTCCCCAGGGACCAGGACCGCACCTTCCACGCAGGCAGCGTGAGGAAGGAAACTACTCACCACCACCGAGCAGAGATGCAGCCTCTATTGCGAGGGAATAAGCTCAATCGATCCTCCCTTGGCCGGGGGATGGAGAGTCTCTGTCCATCTTCATATGTGCCTGCCGCAGGGGACTTACGGCTACTGTGGGGACTACATGACGCCAACAGGTGAGGGCTTAATTGCGGAGGAGCCCGGGAGATGCACATAAGAGGTATACTCTATGTGCTCGCCATCTTACAGGGGGGAGATCGGGACCGTATAGCGTAGATTAGGCGTGCCCCAGTCGTCGCAGGAAAGGTACGGGGAGGTATACTTGCCGTGCTTACCTGTTGATGGTTCGGGGAATAGCGGACCCTAGAAAGGAATCCATCGCCCCCTTCACTCCGTTAATTAAAAAATAAAAATTTACAGAAAATAAAAAATGTTGGGGTCTGAAAACAGACCCAAGTGCCTCCTACAGACACTAAGCAAGAACTGGTTAGCTGGGAGCCAGCAGGAGGGTGTACACTGCAGGGGAGGAGCTAACTTTCTTTGTATCACTTAGTGTCAGCCTCCTAGTGGCAAGCAGCATACACCCACGGTCTGTGTCCCCCAATAAGACGAAGGAGAAAACTTTTTTTGCCAACAATACAAAAGAAATGTGTCAGCTTTAACTTGAGGCCTTTTACAGATAATTTCCTATTCAACTTGCCGAACTGTTCACAATTCCAGTAATTTTGACCAGGGGTGCCCAAACGTTTACATGGCACTGTGGACCACATTTTAATCATAAGGCTGAGTAGAACAATAAAACCATGAGTCAGGACTGGGTGTCTGCAACACGCTGAAAGGGTCATGCTTGCTCCTTGCCACATCTATTTTTATTACTTTTATTATGCATTAAGAAGCCATTTTTATATGCAGAATGCTGGAATGCATATTGAGACTCTCTACATATAAACTACAGGATGGTTCAATTAAAAAAATAAGGTTGACTGTAATGACTTCACAAAACCTATTACAGCCTTTGCATTAATGTTATTAAACCTTTTCGTTGAAGAGAAAATTCAGATTTTTTTTTTTTTTGGCCGATAAATACCACTATAGGCTCTTGTGCATCCTCTGCCGCTGGCTTGTAGTCTGCCCTGTGCATAGGCCTTCTGCACATGCACCAGTTCGGAGCTTAGTTTACTAAGATTGATGTGAGGCTGAGATGTGAACCGCACATGAGGAAGAAAGAAGCAGCAGATGCTCTGGGATATTTCTGATATTACAGCCTATAATGTGCTGTGAACGAGACAGGAGGTGTCTGGCACATCAATCACAGGGAGCAGGGTAGGAGAACAGGACGTCTCCATCTTCATCATACACCCAGTAGACATTTCTCTATTCATTTACATATGGTTAAAACAATTTTTTTCTGGGTAAAGCTGTAGTGTTGATGGCACAAAGATGTTCTTTTTACTAGTCAGCATCTACATCACCATTACAGTTGTCTAAGGACATTAAAATGAACTTTCCATGTGTTTCAATGGGTGGTGGGGGGGTGTTCACGGGAACCATGAAAACGGTTTTAAAGCTTTATTCGCACCTGAGATTGTCGGTGAAGAGTAGGGAACAACAAATAACCTTTTTGTGCATTTTATGACACCATCCACTACTTTTGCTAACCGTGTAGGCTAAGAATCATTGTACAGGTTTCCTAATAGAGATTATAGGATTTGTTTGAATACAAGTGTATTACAACCTGAAAATATCCATAACAGCAATGAGAAGCAAACCCAAAAGACCCCACAAACAAAAATAATTTTAATCATAACATAGAACACTCTAGGCATCCTAACAGCAAACATTCAGAACATGGAACAGAGCAGAGGAACTCAGCGTTTTTCTTTCTCTACAAGGATAAGTGTTATTCATCCGAATCCATGACTTGGAAAAGCAGCCTCTAAGTGCAGATATCCAATCAGAAAATTATTGTATTTGCTGCTGAAGTCCTGCAGTCCCACAATGTGTCCAGTTAAGAGTGGAGACAATCAGATACATGAAGTCCACCTCCACAGTATAGGATGTAGTCCACACTGCATGCTGCCAGGTTTATGTCTCTGTGAATAGTGACCGTATGGCAGTGGCGCTGCTTGTGTCGCCAGCTACAACCGTGTCAGTTTCAGGCGAGAAGCGTGGAAACTGTGCATTTATAAAGTAGAAGGGAACATGGGTGAGGCGGCCAGAACTCCACAGCTGCAAAGAAAGAAGAGTCAGGACAAGGAGCAATAAAACATAAGAACTACACACCGTCCATTAATAGAAGTCTGTCAGCCCAAACTGATAGTAAAAGCATTTTGTGTTTGTCCTATATTTTTTTTATTCCACGACTTTGGCTGGTGCTTAAAGTTGCCAGATGTTTTCCACCGATTCATCATGTACAACATACATTTTTTTCCCGCAAATTATGACATTTCAATGGAACATGCAGCTTTGAATTAAAAAGATGCAAAACAGAGTAAAGGGAGGCAGGGGCATGCAAAACCACAAGTGGGACCAGTGACCTGAGGCTCTTGGCCATACCAGGGACGCATGGAGCACCTAATTAGCATATTTAATTAAACTTTAATTTGTGCAGAATGGAACCAGCTATTAGACCACTAGAGACGCCATTTTTTTTTTTTTTATATAGGTGTTATATCTAGAGTTTAGCGAATATATTCGGATTTGGTTGCCGAATATGAATTTGCCATATTCGTGCCGAATTTATGTTTGATAATTGGTTCCGAACATATTTGTTAATTTCTACTTCCATTGACTCCAATGATGTTCGGCGAATAATGCAAAAATAATATTCAGCGTCGATCATAATCGGAACTGAATTTTGAAAAAGTCTCAACTCTAGTTTTATCCCCAACAAGGGTATAATGCTTCTTAGATACAGTCAGTTGGGCTGACAGATGCCTTTAAGCACATAAGCAAGAGGAAAAAAGTGTCTATACAGGCCTGTATAATGAGACATTGTATGGTACGTCCTTGGGGTACTGTAATTGATTTAGGGTAGTGTAAATATAGTTGGCATTCAATAATGCATGCCATCAATGACTCGGTGTAAGAACAACCCCTCTGTGTGCACCTGTATAAGATCCAAGGCATGCAGAGGCCCAGTGTGGTAGAGTAACACTGATCTGTACATTACAAATCTGTACTACATCAGGGTGCTAGATAACTAAAGGCAATATATTCAGGATACATGCAACATCTGGTCAGAAAAGATTTCAAAGTTTTATTGTTGTGGGTATATAGTAGGGAACAACAAATAGCCCGATTGTGCATTTATGCAAATATCAACACGTCTAACAACAAGCAAAAGATGTGTAGAAGTTCACAGGAGAGGGCAAAATATCCAGCATCACTACAAACACACTGGTAAGGCGAGGTTTACACTATGCCCAGATCTGTTCTCCTGTATATCAATTAAGTAAAAGGGAACGTTGTGAAACGACAAAAAATGTTATCAAGCCTATAGTCTCAATTGTATTTGACAAATGCAATGAATAGTGCATATGTTATAGGGGTTATCCAGGACTCTTTTTCTTCTCTGGGGCTAAGAACTTACCAGTAGTTAGCAACTACCTGTATGTTGTGCCCTGCGACTATCTCTTCCGGCTTAGAACAGTCACAAACCTCTCCTGCTTCCTGTGACGTCACTTTGGCAGAGCAGTTCCTTCTCTTCCAGTCTTCTCTATTGATAGGACGACATTACTCACATAATGCTAATTGACAGCTGGTTCCCTGCTGCCTAATTGAGGGGAGACTGTTTAATCAGCAGTGACAACTCGTTGACTGAGCAGACCGGAAGAAAAGGAGCTGCTCTGTCAATGTGACGTCACAAGAAGCAGGCAAGTTCCTAGCCTCCTAAGAAGAAAAAGGCACAGCTAACACTTTTAAATTTTCAGGTGATTGACAGCAATGCCATGAGCATACATTCATACTCAGTGCAAAAAACAAAACAAAAAAAAAAACACTTTACCACAGAAAGCAGTGCTCCCTTCTTAAATCCTGGGTGAAATTGCATGAGTTGTGGAGCTTCGTCCACTTGACTTGGAAGGAAGCCACTGGAAAGAAGAGAAAAAAACGCATTTATTAAAATAAACAAAACAATTATCAACTTAAAAAGACCCATATGATTTTAAAAAAAATTTTTTTAATGCCCTTCACGAAGTGAAAAAAATGAAGGTGCAAAAATGAAAATTTGCTTAAGAGCCATTGTTTCCACCATTAAAATAACGATATTGAGGGCTTGGTTTTTTATTATAGGACAAGTAGTATATTTGAATTACACCATTCACTTTACCATGTAAAGCACTAAGAAATGTGGAAAAACTTCAAAAAGTTAAATGAGTTCTCAAATGTGAAGTGAAAATGACATGGATATCATATACTTTTAGTCAGTTTGATCAAAGTGGTTCCCAAAAATTTTTTTTTTTTAATTTCAGTAAATTAAAATAAAAAAAACAAACAAAAAAAACTGATGCCATTCCCTGTATCGTCATTTTTGTTGGTTCTTTTGCAAGGCACATACAACGTTTTGATCATGTTCCTGCTTCTTTTTTGGGGGGAGTGATGAGTTGTGCTGGACAAACACTCGAAATTCTGGAGTTTCAATTTTATTCTTTACAGCATTTAGCATAATGTTAACTAGTTTAATATTATCATAGGTCAGACTTTTGCAGACTTGGTGATACTATGCATTTTATTCTATTGCTTTATATTTGTATTGGGAAAAGTGAGGACAATTTAAACTTTTGTTTTTTTTTAATATCTTGAAATACTTATTTTATTACAGGGACCCTCTAATATATATATATATATATATATATAAAAAAAAAAAAACAACACCATTAACCTACTATTGTTCTAAAGCAATGCGGCCGCTGCACTGAAAGTCTGGCTGCCGGGAGGAAATTATCTTTATTCCTCCCAGCAGCCTCCAGCTTTTAGTCAGAGGTGCAGCCGGCTCAGCAGTGCATCAGTACAGAGCGGGATGTCAGTCAACGCTGGGGTGTGGTGACAGCCGCTGCTCACTATGTACTGAGTGATGACTCAAGCTGTTGCGGTCGCACCTCTATGACTGAAAGCCGGAAGCTGATGAGAAAAATAAAGTTAATGTCCTCCCGATAGCCAGGCTATCAATGTGGGGGCCGGGCGGCTTTAGAATGCCATTACCCTGCAGATTAACCCCAGGGCTATTTTTTTCCCACATAGTTCCCTTTATTATTTTTTTGCCATTATAGTGGTTTTGAATTTATGAGCATTTGATACTGTGTACTGCCTATAATGAAATGGACGACCTCCCATAATGCCCAATTACAGGGTGGGCTTCATTGGAGTACAAGATGGAGGCGATGAGACTTTCAGTAGGCCCTGACTAACATGGCAAATCATTGGCACCCCACCATTATGTCAGAGGGCCAATAGGCATCAGAGGAGACTTACACTAGATCACAACACAAATTACACTCTCAAAATAATCGGAGCTCGCTCAGATTGCTGCGGTTACAGACAGGTGCCGGCTGTATAACACACACAGCACCCACTATGTACGGTGCAGGCTCAACCCATGAGTTTGCTCCACTCAAGCACAACCAATATCCACTGTACATGCACATCGAATGAGTGGAAGGGGTGTAAAAGGAGCGGACAAAAACTAAATGATCACAATGAGTCTGGTTTCTCTCTGACAATCAGCTGTTATGGTTTATGAAAGCAACGTCTAGGCACAAATGTCCCCTTCTAGAGAACACTGCAGAGATAATGAAGTCTATGTAATGCAGTGGTCCCATCCTGACACAGGAGGGGAACCCCTCTATAATGTCCAAATGTTCTAATAGGGCATATGAACAGGGGTCACACTGACGCCCCATTCGTATAATCGGAACTTTACATACAGTCACCATAACAAGGCTGCATTAAAGTCTTACCATGGAAGGAGCTCAAACTTAGGGTTGTTCTTTGTGCGGTACACAGCTATGGCCGACTCACTCGTCTTCTCATTTGGGTTTTCTGAAAGGGAATTTCATATGTGAGAGACAGACTTCAAAAAGTCATATATAAATTAGGACCTTCACTTGGCCAATAAGCTCTGCCCCTGCTTCACTTGGACCGGCGCCGTCTTGATTGAAATCCTGCGCACGATTGAAACAGAGAAACTGTTCTGCGCACTTGCAAATGCTGTGATTCTTCTTTGGCCAAGCTGTCCTACATGGAGATGTGTGCATGACTTCCTCTGAAATTATATTCATCTGTACAATATTTTAAGACATTTGTAAATGAGCCCCAAATACTGGTATAGTAAAATGAATAAATCCCACCACTCAGCAGCACGGCCAGCCTCTCGCCACTAGGGTCCCAGGCCATAGACTGTATTTCACCACCAATTCTGTAATATATAATGAGACGAGTGTTACGGTGTCAGTGATGTTACAGCAGTCTCCTGTCTTTTTTACACACCTCACTTCCCCCTCTTCTCTCTCAAAAATCACTTCAGACACATCAGCGACTGGGGTTGCACGTTCACTTCCACCAACAAGGGCTTGAGCTTCCCCTATTTATTGTAGGACATGGACAGAAAATTAAGAAGTATGGTACATGGAAATGGGTCCCCAAATTAAATCTAACATTAAGAACAACAAAACTTATATTCTCTATAGCAGCCCAATAACAAGCAAATGCCTGTGACAACAGCATGGGATTATTATCTTTCTCAACACTCTTAAAATTTAAAAGCTGGTATCAGATCAGTTATGGACAATTGCTCCTCTCTTCCTTAGACGAAGTTTCAATAAGCCAGTCCTAAAATATTAATAGGAGCGGTGCTTGTGAGCATCTGCAGTAGAAGCTCTGTCTCCCCCCTTCCTGTGTAAGAGGATGTGTTCTCAGTGGGCATTCAAAACTAATACAGAGGATAAGGGTGCTGAGGTAAGAAGAGGCTGCTCACACTGCTGTCCATCCTGTGTTTCTGATCTAATACTGGAGGTAGAATGTAAGCCCGCAAGGGCAGGGTCCTCTTCCTCTGTATCAGTGTTATTGCTAGTTTTGTTTACTGTAAGTGATATTTGTATTTTGATGTAACCCCTAATGGTGCTATATAAATAAATAAATAATAATAATAATATTAGGAACGCTGAGGTAAGAAGAGGCTGCTCACACTGCTGCAATACTGGGTTTCTGATCTAATACTGAAGACACCAGCAGTACTGAGGTAAGAAGAGGCTGCTCACACTGCTGTCCATCCTGTGTTTCTGATCTAATACTGGAGATATTAGGAATGCTGAGGTAAGATGGGGCTGCTCACACTGCTGTCCATCCTGTGTTTCTGATCCAATACTGGAGATATTAGGAATACTGAGGTAAGAAGAGGCTGCTCACACTGCTGTCCATACTGTGTTTCTGATCCAATACTGGAGATATTAGGAATACTGAGGTAAGAAGAGGCTGCTCACACTGCTGTCCATCCTGTGTTTCTGATCTAATACTGGAGACACCAGCAATGCTGAGGTAAGGCGAGGTTACTCACACTGCTGTCCATCCTGTGTTTCTGGTCTAATACTGGAGACACCAGCAGTACTGAGGTAAGGCGAGGTTACTCACACTGCTGTCCATCTTGTGTTTCTGGTCTAATACTGGAGATATCAGGGGTGCTGAGGTAAGAAAAAAAAACACTCACACTGCTGTCCACCCTGTCACTCTGATCTGTCACTGGATAGATCAGGGGTGCGGAAGTAAGAAGAGGCTGCTCACATTACTGTCCAGTCCACCCTATCTGATCCAATACTGGAGGTACCAGGGATGCTGAGGTATGAAGAGGCTGCTCACATTACTGTCCATCTGATCTAATACTGAAAATCCCAGAGGGACTGTGCTGTCCACTTTCTTTCTGAATGTTGAGCATTTGCTGTGACCTGGAGATTACATACAACTTGTACTATCAATCTCCGGGTCACAGCGGTGGAGACTCTATTGCACATACTCAACTTTTAGGCACTGGTTGTATTAACAGTCTAGGACAGGCTTCTGGCAGCGTAACAAGATGGCGGCCATTTACCGTATTTTCCGCTTTGTAAGACGCACTTTATTTCCCCCAAATTTGGGGGGGAAATGGGGGTGCGTCTTACAAAGCGGATATACCGCTTACCGTTACAGGCTGGGATGAGGGGGTGTCAGCCGCCGCTGCCGCCGCCCACCACCGCTGCCGCCCCGGGTGATGCTGGAGGCTCCGGTGCTGCGGGGGTCTCTGGCGACATTTTGTGAAAGGCCAGAGCCCCCCGGCAGTTCGTCCATGCGTTCCTGTATGACTGACTCTGGGAAAATGGCGCTGAGATCTCATCTCTCGAGATTCCAGCGGCCATTTTCCCGGAGTCAGTCATACAGGAACGCATGGACGAACTGCCGGGGGGCTCTGGCCTTTCACAAAATGTCGCCAGAGACCCCCGCAGCACCGGAGCCCCCCTGCAGCACCGGAGCCCCCCTGCAGACCCCCTCATCCCAGCCTGCAGCACAGGAGCCCCCCTACAGCACAGGAGCCCCCCGGCAGACCCCCTCATCCCAGCCTGCAGCACAGGAGCCCCCCTGCAGACCCCCTCATCCCAGCCTCCAGCAATGCTCTACTCCTGCCTCCAGCAACGACCCTGGGACCCTGATCTACCGCAGCCACAACCCCTGGTAAGTAATAAGATGCATGGATTATAAGACGCCCCACCAATATATTAAAAAAAGTTTTTTCCTATTTTTCTCCTCAAAATTTGGGGTGCGTCTTATAATCCGAAGCGTCTTACAAAGCGAAAAATACGGTAACTCCTTAGTGACCAGGCCTAATTTTTTTAAATCTGACCAGTGAAGGTTTAAAACTGTAGCAGCAATTTTTCATTTTTTCAAGGAAATGTACAAAATTTATTTTTTTGAGGGATCTATCCAAGTTTGAAGTGTCTTTAGGGGTCCTATATATTTGAAGCCCCCCAAAAGTGATGACATTTTAAAAAATAGCACCCCCCTGACATATTGAAAACTGCTGGCAGGTAGTTTATTAACCCTTCAGGTGCTTTTTAGGAATTTATACAAAGTGACATGACAGGAATGAAAAAGTTTATTTTTGACACCTAAGTATCGCTAACTTCTGAACAGGCTGCTAAAGCCGGTGGGCTCTAAGGCCGTTATTTGGCCATGAATTGCCATGGCCAACATCAGCACCACACGATCATGATCTCAGGGTGCCGATGGGGATAAAGAGGGAGCACCCACACTCCGGTAATCATTTATATGTTATAGTTACTACTGACAGCAGCATCTAAGGGGTTAAACAGATTTGGATAGTGCCAACACTGATCGTGGCTGATGCAGCAAGTTGTCAGCTATATTGTACAGCCGACAGCTGCTGGATTGTTACCTGTATGGGGAGGCTATTCTTATATCTCAGGTCAGTAGAAAGACGTATTGGCGGTCATTAAGGGGTTAATTATTTAGTGATTACCTCCCTAGGCAAAACAATTGTGATTTGCTAATTAAGTTATATTTCTGGAGAACCGCTTTAAGAATGATTTTGTGAAGCGGATAAGTGAGTCTGTTAGGCACTTACCTGCTAACATAGAGAATGATAAACTGTATATTACAGACTCTCCTTTCACAGCAAAAAGCAAACGACTGCCATCTGGGCTCCAACATGCAGTCTGGGTTGGGGAAAAACAAGGAATAAAACAAAACACATTAGGCATGGCAAAACAAAGGATATCGGTAGAAAAATGCAGGTCCCCCCCTCAAACAGACCTGACAGCGGCCGTTGAGTGTTGGCCAGCGCTCACACGTCCACATGTATGTCTCCCATACCCTGGAAGATGCCAATATTGATATATCGATAAATCACTAATGGAAACATTAATTTCACAGTAATTTCAGCTCACCGAAACACCGCAGATGGGGTGGCAGACAGCACCTTACTGCCGTCTGGAGACCAAGACAGGAAAGTGACACCACCCCCTCCTACTCTCTGTAGGGGTGCGCAGCTCTCGGTAGCGACATCCCACACCTGAAAACACAAAGAAAACCCATGTCATGTCTGCAGCATTAGGAAGAAAGATAACCTGGTAAGATTGGAAGCTAAGTATGAGACATCATACACTGGGCCACATTGGAGTTAGAGTGCATTTACATGGCATTTCAAGCATATATGAAAGCTCCCGATATAAGTCAAAAGTATCCAACCATCTGTCCAATGCCTAAATAGTGTCTTATTGGCCTCCACCAGATCTGTATATGTAATTTTTATTTTTTTTCCTGCAGAAAATGATATAGTCTACTATATTATTACGCAATACTTCAGTATATATGAAAAGTTAGAGTCAACTTAAAAAAAAAAAAAAAAAGCCTACAGCTGGGCTTCTCCTGACTACCAGCATAGCAGTGACGGGGTAAGGACCTTTTTGGAGGCTCCAGTTACCATGGCAACCCATTGCCTTTCTTTGATAATGTGCTATTTAATGGGTTAATCAGCAGAGAGCGGAGCCTTAAAAAAAAAAAAAACAGCTGACACCTGCCCTAAAGGTTGCAGACTCTGCTCCTGAACCCACTTCATACCCCAAAACCCAATCACATTGACGTACTGGTAGAAAAAAGAAAATTTAAATATTACAATTACATAATACTTTACAGCAGTCTCATTCATTATCGTCACAGGCAGGGTTAGAATGACAGATAAAGCCCCAGTAGGATGCATCACTGACAGCAAGCGATGACGGCTCTTCTCCCACCCTCCCAATGACCAGATCACAGCAAGGGCAGAAGATCCTTGTGTACAATGGATTAGGGTCAGAGTCAATCTATCACTGCCTATGTGGCTGCTGAACACAATATACAAGTCCACAAAAGTGTCTACAATCATCTGGTTGACCAATATTCTGAATTATTTGGAATCCTTCAACTCTTGATGATGTCAAATTAAATTGTCAATTAATATTAGCGGATACTGAGAACAAGGTGGACACAACAGTGGATGTCCAGTACTGCCTGGATTACTCACCAACATAGCGGTGTCCACAGGAGATGCAGACAGGAGCACTCCACCTTTAGGACACCAAATGACGCTAGTGACTGGACTGTGACCTGGATGTGCAAGGATCTGAGCGCAGCCGGATGAAGGCCTGGCAACGGCAGACATAAAGAAGCACATTAACAACGATCATATGCAATTAGGGTAGAAAGGTATGCAGCAGAGAATGCGAGACACGTTTCTCTGTCACAGCAAACCTCTCCGCCTTCAATTCTTCTAACTTTGGTTTAAGATATTGAGAAATGCCCATCCATAAATCCTATTGTCGCTCCCCCCAGTAGTCAGAGCAGAGAGCCGATAAAGGCTGGTTTACACTGGACACACTGTCGCCATACACAATGGTCGTTCGGTAACAGACAAGACATCCAGCAGTTGTTTAATAACCTGTGTAGCCTGACAGCTTCTGATGTGCAGAGAATGATCGCTGATAGATTGTATAAACCAGACTTGTGCTGCCGAGGACAGTCGATGTGATGCCAAAAATGATGATTTTTAAGGAAGCTTAGAAATCATTTTATCTGATGAATGAGACTGGTGCCTGTTCTGGCGGACTATGGGTGTGTGACACGTAGTGACCTACATGAATAATCACTGGACTACCTTGCTTTTCAGGATACCAAGAGGGTAAGATAATGCATCTTTCAATGTAAGAATTGTTACCTTGTGGACAGAGAGGTGGGGTCAATGTGCCACACCAGGACACAGCTCTGACATGCCACAGCTAAGATGGAGGCACAAAACGGTTTCCATGCCATACTCGCCACATCCTTCTGCAGACGGTGCTTTAATGTTGGTATTGTTGGGCTAGAGACATAAAGTAGGGATATAGGTAACATTGTATTGCATAAAAGACAGTTTAAGGGGGTTGTCTGCTCAAATACAAGACCTGTAAGCACTTGTTTCTTTACTAAAATTGCCTGGGTTTTTTTGGTCTAGATTTGGCCTATTTTTCCATGTTCATGTTATACATCTTTGCCTGTTTTTTCTATTTTAAGTTCATTGTTGTTGGAAGAGTTTGGGGGTTTCTAGACGTTTTTGTGATTCCTCAATTGCAACTTTTTAAAAAGTCACAAAACTTTTCCACAAATGTCCTCCTGTTCTACCCCAGGAGTGATTTTCTGTATTTTTTGCATACATTTTTCACCATTTAGTGAAAACAAGTACCGTATTTTTCTGACCATAAGACGCACTTTTTTTCCTCCAAATTTGGGAGGAAAGTGTGGGTGCGTCTTATGGTAGGGATGTAGCATGTGGGGAGGGGGGCAGCAGCGAGTGGGATCGCACTGTTATCCCACTTCAGGAGGCAGAAAAATGTCCCCACTGCTGGGAATCAGGGCTAGGGAAACCATGTGGTCCCGATGATTAAGTGCAGTGAATATTCATTAGCTACTCCCCGCCCACCTATCAGCTGAGCTGTGAGCAGCAAATGAATACTGCACTTAAGCAGCGACACACATGGTTTCCTCAGCGCTGATTCCTGCAGCAGCTGGGGAGATCCGTGTGTCCGGGGGAGGAGGAGGCAGCAGCAGCAGCAGGGTCCGGGGGAGAGGAGATCGCTGGTACCTTCCTGGGCTGGAGCTGAGTGCTGTGCAGTGTGCACAAGGAGGACCTGTGATGATGTCAGAAGTGGGCGGGCTGGAGCATCACATGGCAGCACAGAGCCCTTCCTCTTCTTGACATCATCACAGGTCCTTCAGACTCCAACACTAGAATCTGCTGGCTTCCATTACCTGTGCTGTGGAAAGGCAACAAGAGGGAGGGCTCTGTGTGTGCAGTCATGGGATGCTTTTACCTCACTACAGGCTGGCTGCTACAATTAAGAGGTTAGTCTTTCCAAAACACAATAAAGCACTCTGCCACTCCTTTAGTGAACTATAACTCCCAGCATGTCATAGGATCTGCAGGACATGCTGGGAGTTATAGTTCTCCCATGGGATTTTAAAGCAGCACTCCAGTGTTATTTTGCAGTGCTGGAGTGGTGCTTTCAATATAAGCCCTGTGCCCCCATTCTTATACTCACCCTCCAGCATCTTCATATAGTACTTCACAGCCACCACACTGGTCCCGCAGCTTCCAACATAATAACATACTATTATATATAATAACACCACATATAATAGTATGTTATTAAATATTTTACCACATTTTTTCGCTTCAAATATTTTTTTCCCTATTTTCCACCTCTAAAACCTGGGTGCGCCTTATAGTCAAGTGCGTCTTATAGTCCGAAAAATACGGTAACTTTTTTTTTAGGCTAAAGTCGCAAAATGGGTTAAAGCTAAAAATTAAGACCATTTTGATTTTGAGCAGTTAATTGTCTAAAGGAGACTAATCGTGCCCACACATCTTACCTTCCTGTGGTATATATTCTGATGGAGTCATCTACAAGTGCCAGGGCAAACTTGTTGGTGTGGGGATGCCAAGCAAAAGCTCGGAGGGAACAACCAGTCCTAATCCACAAAAGAAAAAAAAAATCAGTGTAAATCAAATTTGGGCCTGCTAATAAGCAATATTTGACAAAACCTAAAATAATCCACATCACAATACAAATTTCAAAATAAATTTATAATACAGTTAAAATACCTGGTGCTTAATTTTTTTTTCTGGTGCAGCTCCTGATTCCCAGTCCGTTTTTCAGGTACACTACATGGCTTCTTCTATGGCCAGTGATCATGGGTAGTCTGAGACTCTCCTCATGATGTGTCTCAGGTCACACCATGCACATGGTGCTTTGGTACTCTCAGACACTCCCCCTACTCTAATATGGACCACCCCAGAGCTGAGGAAGTGTCTGGGAGCCATGTAATGTACATGGAGAGGGGACTGGGAATCAGGCGCTGCACCAGAAGAAGGGCGAAACTGGCCATTTAATTAAGGCATTTCTTATGAAATTTATACTGCGAGGTGGAGGGTCACTATAAATGCGCAGCTACTCACCAGTCACAAGCCTGAGAGAATTCCGCTGTAAGATCCTCACTCTTCATCTGTGGACACAGACAAAAGAAAAAGCACTTAATCATTCTATAGCTTCCATTGTAACAGACAACACCCATGTGTGCCACCTCTTCCTGAGGAAAGTAGGACTTGGAATCCCCATTCTTAGGATCGGTGGGGTCCCATCACTTCTACCCACTGATCAGATATTTAGGGTATTCGAATTTATAGGTAATTATAGTGTAAACCCACCAACAAAAACCCCACTATTACACGGCCCTGGGCTGAAACTGCCAGAAACCCTCGTGTCAACAAGCAAGAACTCAATTTTGTGACATTATTACTTTTCCTAAATGGATCCTGTAAGGATGATTTTACTACGGAAACTAGTGGTAAGACTATAGACGTCGTAGTATAACAATAAAAATGTTACCTGTCTTGTAGTTATCTGATAAGACAGAGGAACATGCAAATTAACCTAGGAGTGTGTTGGGGGGGGGGGGAGAAGGGGGGTGTCCATGGATTCTAAGTGAACTACCAGGCCCACAATGAACTTCCAGGCTAATTTGCAAGTGGCTTCAATGAATGACTTCTCAGTTGTGAATCACTGGAATACTAGGAGGCAGACATGTTTTTATAGTTGTACTAGAACAGAACCATACCACTAGTTTCAGAGGTTAGATACTCCTAGCAGGTGGCCTTTAAGCATTTATTCACAAATACATTAGAGGCAACTTACTAAAAGGTGTGGAAACAGTGATCCATGGAACGAAGAGACCCAACGGCATGCAGCAAGAAAACAGCATGACAAGCGTCTCAGTAAAGGGAGCACTGCAAGGAACAATCACACGTAATCAAGGAACTATACCGGCTGCCTAGAAGGTAAAATCTGTACCCACTTCATGGTGAAATAGAGAATGACTCGCTTTAGCATCCTGGCCAGCTGGCATGCAGATATTACCTTCTTCCTCAGAATTGGATATCTCCTCCAGCAGTCCAGCAAGTCCCATTTGGTGCCTGAAGAAGAAAACAGAGGATCTACATGATCCACAAAGACCAGTCTGAGAATCATCCATATACCAATAAGTACTGGACTGGCACAAGATAAAGAATGAGGTGGGCACACACCATGCATTTAGGCAGCGATTCCAGACGGTCTCCTTGTGATGTATAAACGCTGAGTTACTGCCTAGCTCCATCCGGCCAGGAGCCTTCAGGGCGTCGAGAGGGATCATGAGTTCAGAAACATGGACCATCTGCTGGGACAAACACCGGGCAACAGGATGACAGCAAAATCAGCAACAGCTATGTGTCTGTATCATCTCATCTGAGCACAAGGATTCCAACCTGCTATGGGTGTGACGCTATCACTGCATGATCGAGCACAGCTCAGACACATTCTATGGGGTTCATGACTAAAGGAAGCCACTGGGTGTTTTTTTGCTTTATTTTAATCTGCCAATCATTTTATTTTATTTATTTAATTTTTTTTGTAACAACATGGCAAGGAGCTTCCTCTTCAGTGACAGCAGCCCACCAGGAAATACTGGAAGCAGAATCCTTTCCATCACGGTGATTTATTCTTCAGTATTAATATTTCTCACACATTCAAGTGCTGATCGTCCTAAAGGGTGTCCGTTTTCTTATGAGCTGCTACTGTACTAGTTAATTCTAGCTATGGTAAGTAGGGGTCTTTGATTTGCCCCTTTTATAAGGTCGTCAGGTTTCTTGGATCTCAGCTATAAAGGATCAACGGCATCTACAGAAAACAATGGATGTCTACTGGAACCATGAGAAAACCCCCAATTCTTTGAACCCCAAGAGGAGGTGTGCTGGCTCCAAGAGACCACAAAAATGTTATTCTTAACCCACTAAGAAACAGGGTAAGTCTGAAAAGGCACTTCACCGAGCTGTCATCAATGTATTTACACGCCCATGCCACCAAAGTGCTGCTTAATCATTGCCACTGTGTGCCCGAATTGCCAGATAATGTTCGTTTGTGCAGATTTCAATACACTGACATCAGAGAGGAGGTTAAAAGGGTTTTCCAGTTTTAACAAGTTACTATCTATTCTTCAGATAGGCCAAAGTTAAGAGGACTAAATGAAGATGAGAGTACTGCACTTGGGTATTTCCATCAGTCCCATAGACTTTAGTGTAGTATTGTACGTGCAAAACCCCAGCTTGATTCAAATGGGAGACAAGAAGCCTCTGATCTGGAGATCAGTGTGGGTCCATTTGGTCAGATATCCAATCTTTTGGCTGTAGAACTGGAAACCACTGTAAAATGACATCTGGTGACATGCATAGCAAGTATAGTGTAACCATTGCCCATCGTCCAACTTTTGGAGAATCAGTGCCTTGTCAGTGGCGGATAACGAGGAAATCTTCATGAGCCCTGACAGAGCAGTAGTAGTGTTCACCCACCAATCTTTAGTTTGGGTGCATGCGTTAGGCTAGGTTCACATTGCGTTAATGTGTGCACGCTAACAGACAGCGTTGCACGGCGAAAATGTCGCAATTAACGCCGTGCAACGGGTCCGTTAGCGCACCCATTGACAGCAATGTGAAGTTTCCCTGTAGCGCATCGCTAGCGCGTGCCTTTTTCGGCTCGCGCTAGCGATGTGCTGTTCTTCTGTGGCGCGCCTCGGACGCTGCTTGCTGCGTCCGCGGCGCGCCCGAGGTCCGTTCCCCGCTCTCGCAGATCGGGGATCTGCGAGAGCGGGGACGTTAACGCGACCCCTAACGCGGCCCCTAAAAAAACATTGCGTTAGCGCAATCCGCTAGAACTAAACGGATTGCCCTAACGCAATGTGAACCTAGCCTTAGCATCTAGAGATCCAAGGAAACATTACAGAGGTCTGACAATGTCTGATATTGCCCACCATCTAGCAGACTATCCTCACATGACCCGTTCTTGTAACACAACTTCTTACCGCAGTGTGGAAGGAGGAAGGTGGGCTCTTATCCGCCAGCCAGGGAACCATTGAATTGTTGTATTCATACATTGTGACACTGCCACGAGGCAGAGGTGGAGGGAACAGGTCCAGGGAGCACATCTTGATCTGTGTATGACAGAGGGGAACACATGGAGCAAAGCGCATAATTAGCTAGAAAATAGCACACCTGTCTTGTATCATGCCAGCGGTAACATCGGGTGTTATCCATAACTGCTGGGAAGAAATGATTGAGCATGTCCCCCATGGACATCATATTAAGCCAACACAAAATGTAGAGCAAAAGAGTTAGGCTATGTGCACACTTTGCAGATTTGGCTGAGGATCCGCAGCAGTTTTCCATGCAGTGTACAGTACCATGTAAACCTATGGAAAACCAAATCCGCTGTGCCCATGAGGCGGAAAATACCGTGCAGGAAACGCTGAGTTGTATTTTCCGCAGCAAGTCAATTCTTTGTGCGGATTCCGCAGCGTTTTACACCTGCTCCGCAATAGGAATCCGCAGGTGAAATCCGCAAAAAAAAAAACCAGGAAATCCACAGGTAAAAGGCAGTGCGTTTTTTTAAAAAACGGTGCGGAAAAATCCACACACAAATCCGCAGCTCCCACTGCTCCTGACACCCGACCAGTTTTTAATTCCTGTTGCTGCAATGGATCGAATACAAGGACAAGTGACTGCTGCAGCCAATCAATGACTGAGCAAAACCTATAGCGCAAACAAGCAGCCAAATGTGGTCTAAAGGCTTCAATTCAATAAAAAAAAATTAAAATATCACACGGGTATATAAAAATATAATAAATCTTTATTGAAAAACCATTAAAAAACATAATACATTTTTTAGTCCATGCTTTTAATGGCTTATTATATTTTATGTACCCTCTGGCAGGCATTTTTCTATTTCTTTTTCATCAATCATTGGCTGAGGTGGGTTATAGCTACGGACAGCAAATGGCTTAGCAGTCACCAGTGGGTTCATGGAAGCAATGAAATAGGAGCAGGAGAAACGGATGATTGAGGCAGCCATCTCTTATTCGTGTTTGTTTTTTCTTAGAATGCCATTAAAAGAACTGTTTTAACCCCTTCTCAACCATAGAACGTAAATACGTATGCATACAAGGACTGTATGGAACAAGCAACGCTCCCGAGTCCAATCCAAAAACGACGGATACTGGCTGTACTTGACAGTCTGCATCTGCCATAACTGGCAGCAATCAGAGCTGGCTCTGATCAATGCTGTTTAATCACTGTAGATGCTGCTGTTATTTGTTCAGTCTGTGGGAAGGTAACACGACTGTGGGCTGCGGGGAAGGTAACACGGCTGCGGGGAAGGTAACACGGCTGCGGGGAAGGTAACACGGCTGCGGGGAAGGTAACACGGCTGCGGGGAAGGTAACACGGCTGCGGGGAAGGTAACACGGCTGCGGGGAAGGTAACACGGCTGCGGGGAAGGTAACACGGCTGCGGGGAAGGTAACACGGCTGCGGGGAAGGTAACACGGCTGCGGGGAAGGTAACACGGCTGCGGGGAAGGTAACACGACTGCGGGGAAGGTAACACGACTGCGGGGAAGGTAACACGACTGCGGGGAAGGTAACACGACTGCGGGGAAGGTAACACGACTGCGGGGAAGGTAACACGACTGCGGGGAAGGTAACACGACTGCGGGGAAGGTAACACGACTGCGGGGAAGGTAACACGACTGCGGGGAAGGTAACACGACTGCGGGGAAGGTAACACGACTGCGGGGAAGGTAACACGACTGCGGGGAAGGTAACACGACTGCGGGGAAGGTAACACGACTGCGGGGAAGGTAACACGACTGCGGGGAAGGTAACACGACTGCGGGGAAGGTAACACGACTGCGGGGAAGGTAACACGACTGCGGGGAAGGTAACACGACTGCGGGGAAGGTAACACGACTGCGGGGAAGGTAACACGACTGCGGGGAAGGTAACACGACTGCGGGGAAGGTAACACGACTGCGGGGAAGGTAACACGACTGCGGGGAAGGTAACACGACTGCGGGGAAGGTAACACGACTGCGGGGAAGGTAACACGACTGCGGGGAAGGTAACACGACTGCGGGGAAGGTAACACGACTGCGGGGAAGGTAACACGACTGCGGGGAAGGTAACACGACTGCGGGGAAGGTAACACGACTGCGGGGAAGGTAACACGACTGCGGGGAAGGTAACACGACTGCGGGGAAGGTAACACGACTGCGGGGAAGGTAACACGACTGCGGGGAAGGTAACACGACTGCGGGGAAGGTAACACGACTGCGGGGAAGGTAACACGACTGCGGGGAAGGTAACACGACTGCGGGGAAGGTAACACGACTGCGGGGAAGGTAACACGACTGCGGGGAAGGTAACACGACTGCGGGGAAGGTAACACGACTGCGGGGAAGGTAACACGACTGCGGGGAAGGTAACACGACTGCGGGGAAGGTAACACGACTGCGGGGAAGGTAACACGACTGCGGGGAAGGTAACACGACTGCGGGGAAGGTAACACGACTGCGGGGAAGGTAACACGACTGCGGGGAAGGTAACACGACTGCGGGGAAGGTAACACGACTGCGGGGAAGGTAACACGACTGCGGGGAAGGTAACACGACTGCGGGGAAGGTAACACGACTGCGGGGAAGGTAACACGACTGCGGGGAAGGTAACACGACTGCGGGGAAGGTAACACGACTGCGGGGAAGGTAACACGACTGCGGGGAAGGTAACACGACTGCGGGGAAGGTAACACGACTGCGGGGAAGGTAACACGACTGCGGGGAAGGTAACACGACTGCGGGGAAGGTAACACGACTGCGGGGAAGGTAACACGACTGCGGGGAAGGTAACACGACTGCGGGGAAGGTAACACGACTGCGGGGAAGGTAACACGACTGCGGGGAAGGTAACACGACTGCGGGGAAGGTAACACGACTGCGGGGAAGGTAACACGACTGCGGGGAAGGTAACACGACTGCGGGGAAGGTAACACGACTGCGGGGAAGGTAACACGACTGCGGGGAAGGTAACACGACTGCGGGGAAGGTAACACGACTGCGGGGAAGGTAACACGACTGCGGGGAAGGTAACACGACTGCGGGGAAGGTAACACGACTGCGGGGAAGGTAACACGACTGCGGGGAAGGTAACACGACTGCGGGGAAGGTAACACGACTGCGGGGAAGGTAACACGACTGCGGGGAAGGTAACACGACTGCGGGGAAGGTAACACGACTGCGGGGAAGGTAACACGACTGCGGGGAAGGTAACACGACTGCGGGGAAGGTAACACGACTGCGGGGAAGGTAACACGACTGCGGGGAAGGTAACACGACTGCGGGGAAGGTAACACGACTGCGGGGAAGGTAACACGACTGCGGGGAAGGTAACACGACTGCGGGGAAGGTAACACGACTGCGGGGAAGGTAACACGACTGCGGGGAAGGTAACACGACTGCGGGGAAGGTAACACGACTGCGGGGAAGGTAACACGACTGCGGGGAAGGTAACACGACTGCGGGGAAGGTAACACGACTGCGGGGAAGGTAACACGACTGCGGGGAAGGTAACACGACTGCGGGGAAGGTAACACGACTGCGGGGAAGGTAACACGACTGCGGGGAAGGTAACACGACTGCGGGGAAGGTAACACGACTGCGGGGAAGGTAACACGACTGCGGGGAAGGTAACACGACTGCGGGGAAGGTAACACGACTGTGGGGAAGGTAACACGACTGTGGGGAAGGTAACACGACTGTGGGGAAGGTAACACGACTGTGGGGAAGGTAACACGACTGTGGGGAAGGTAACACGACTGTGGGGAAGGTAACACGACTGTGGGGAAGGTAACACGACTGTGGGGAAGGTAACACGACTGTGGGGAAGGTAACACGACTGTGGGCTGCCAAGAAGGCCCTGTCAGCTTTACACTGCTAGGAGGCTTAGCGTTCATAGTGGCCACACTGCAGGGCATTGAATATATAGCGGTGGAAGAATACAGCATGGTGTAAATATATCTTAGAGTTCAGAACCTAGACCAATAATGAGATGTAAAAAGAGTAGTAGAGTACAAACGGGGAGACCCCCACTAGGTGCCCCTCACTATCAGGCCACAAGACTTCACTTATATTTAATACCTGAACAAGTGAGGGTATAGAGGTAAATAGTTATAGAAATCCGCCTCTAGTATGCTAGTAATGGGCATAGAAACCGAGCCATTGCTTCTGTCTATCGACAGCACCCTGCAGCGCCATGAGAGAGAGAAGACAGAAAGTCATGAGGTAGAAGTGACCCGGGCGGGTGTGTAATATAGAAGTATAATCACCGCTGACAGGACCAGCCGTTTCCTGCAGTTGTACAGTAATCATGTATCGCGCGCACAATCACGATACAACCCCACGCCACACTGCACCGACCCGAGGAGGGAATATTCAGAACCCGCGCCTCTCCGGACCGACGAATCAGAACTGACTGAGGGCAGAGAGCAGGAGCTGGGGCGCGGAGTGATGACGTCAGGTCAGCGGCGCAGACGTTTATGTCACGTGACTGCCATGAAGCCTAGAAAGTAGTGGGCGGCTAGGAGGCTCCGTCCAGCGCTGAGGGGGCGCGGTCTCCAGCAGAGACAGTCAGTGAGCGCGCATCCCCCCCTTATATAGTACAGTCTGATCACGTGAGCGGTTATTCTCGAGCAGCCGCGCGGGGTTGGTGCCTTTCTCAGCTGTGCTGCGCGCGCACACCAGAACATGCGCACAAGGCTGCAGCAGATGATGGTCGTTGGGTTGTGAACCAGGACCCCAGCGCTAGTGCAAAGCAAGAATACTAACCACTGAGCCACCGTGCTGCATGAAAACGCAAGAAGGATGAAAGCTGGCACTCTCTGTCCACTGAAAACGTCTTCTGTTAGGCTACTTTCACACTAGGGTCTTGCACTGCACGTCGCTATGCGTCGTTTTGTAGAAAAAACGCATCCTGCAAAAGTGCTTGCAGGATGCGTTTTTTTCTCCATTGACTTGCATTAGCGACGCATTGCCACACGTAGCAATCGTCGTGCGACAGTTGCGTCAGACCGTCGCCACCAAAAAACATTGCTTGTAACGTTTTTTGGTGAGTCGTTCCCGTCTTTTTGGACCACGCATGCGCGGCCGGAACTCCACCCCCGCCTCCCCACACCTCACAATGGGGCAGCGGATGCGTTGAAAAACAGCATCCGCTGCCCCCGTTGTGCGGCGCATTCACTGCCAGCGTTGGTACGTCACAATTCGACGTTAGTGTGAAAGTAGCCTTAGGCACATTAAAATAGGAAAGCGGGTCGCATGGAGGACGGCGGCTTCCATCTGACGGACGCTTCACTAGGTCTAGGTCACCTCAGTAGATCGTCCTACAAAAGACTCCTTTGCCCCTCCGTGTTTCCTCTCACTAGGTGCCCTGTCATCCTTCCCTGCCCCACAGTCCACCCCGTACTAGATTTCTTCACCTGTGATCTAACAAGGCCGCTCTTTCCTTTAATATATTTTTATACAGACAATATATTTTTTTACACATGTATTTATTATTCTTTACAAATTCTTGGTGTTTTCACTACTTAATTATTCACCTCTTACACATGCACTTGAAGTTACTAATACATGATTATATATTATATATCACTTGTCATATATACACAAGTTATCTTATTCAGATAGTTTCAATTGTTATGTACGTGCAATACATGCACACACCACTGTATAAATCTGATGATTGTATAATATTCCCTTTTCCTGTTTTTTTTTTACTTATTTCTAACTATTTCTATTTAACTGTTTCTGTAATATTTCGAAGTACGTGCACAGTTAGTGCTATGTTTTGCCAAATATAATAAAGGTGTATTTTATAATCTATATATATATTTTTTTTTTTTGTTTTTTTTCTTTTAGTATAATCCCAAGTGGATACACATACTCTATTAATTGGGAAGCAGGATTGCTATTATTTTATTAATTACTGTGTCCCCATCGTAGTGTAGTGCAGACCTGACTATCTCCCATACAGACCAATCACAGGCTGGGCGTCCGAGGACTTCTACATGTCAACACCTGCAGAACTCACTGTCGCCATATAGAAGCCTTCTAAATGCTACTGTCCGGTTGCCAGTGGCATTTAAAGGGAATTTGTCACCCCAAAACTGGCCTATAAGCTAAGGCCACCGCCATCAGGGGCATATCTACAGCATTGCAGAATGTTGTAGATAAGCCCCTGATGTAACCTGAAAGATAAGAACAAGTTAGATTATACTCACCCAGGGACGGTCCTGGTTAGGTCCGGTCCGATGGGCGTCGCAGTCCGGTGCCTCCCATCTTCATATGAGCAAAGTACTGCAGTGCGCAGGCGTCGGGCCTCTCTGACCTTTCCTGGCACCTGCGCACTGCGGTACTTTGCTCTGCCCTGCCCTCAACAGGGCAAATCAGTACGCCTGTGCAGAAGCCATGGCAGGAAGAAAAGAAGACGTCATGGTATGAAGATGGGAGTCGCTGGACCCAGACCGTGATGCCCATCGGACCCCCCCCAGGTGAGTATAATCTAGCTTTTTCTTGTCTTTCGGGTTACATCGGGGGGGCTTATCTACAGCATTATAGAATGCTGTAGATAAGCCCCTGATGCTGGTGGCCTTAGCTTATAGGCCAATGTTGGGGTGACAGATTCCCTTTAAGAAGTTAACCTTTTGCCTTTGCAGCTGGAAGGCATTAAGCTACTTACCGGTAGCAGCATTTTTCGGAGGCCCATGACAGCACCACGAGAGAGGGGATCCGCCCATTAGGAACAGGAAACCTACAGATACAAAAGGGCAGCACCTCTCCCACGTATCAGTTGTATTACAGAGCCTGAGAGGACTACTGCGGTTAATGACAAGCACACACAAATATTATATACAATTAAATACAATATCTTCAATAAAGTAACAATCCAGAAATCACCAGTGAGAACATTTTTTTTTTTTTTTTACATTTTAAGGAAGTGCAACCCCCACGTGATTAGGGAGGGAACTATGGGTGCTGTCATGGGCCTCCGAAAAATGCTGCTACCGGTAAGTAGCTTAATGCCTTATTCGGACTCCCATGACAGCACCACGAGAGATTAACAGAGATGTAAGCTACCTTAGGGAGGGACTATAGTCTGCAGCACCTTTAACCCGAAGGTGAGATCTGAGGAGAACCCCAAGTCCAACCGATAGTGTTTGAAAAAGGTGGAAGGGGATGACCATGTGGCCGCCTTACATATCTGGTCAATTGACACTCCAGACCTTTCCGCCCAGGATGATCCCATGGCTCGGGTAGAATGCGCCCTCAGATTCTGCAGAGCCGGACCCCCACCTGCTGTATAAGCCAGAGAGATAGCCTCCCTAATCCATTTAGCTAGCGTGTATTTTGATGCTCTAACCCCTTTCCTAGGACCTTGGAAGGATAAGAATAGTGCATTATCTTTCTTTTAATCATTAGTGACAGATATATTGTAAGGCATCTCCTAACATCTAATGTATGGAGTTCTTTTTCTTTAGGCCATGTGCACACGTCAGGATTTCTTGCAGAAATTTCCTGAAGAAAACTGGAAATTTTCTGCAAGAAATCCGTATTTTTTTTTTTGCGTTTTTTTTCCCGTTTTTTTAGCATTTTGCAAGCGTAATTATCTTGCAGAATGCTAAAGTTTTTCAAGCGATCTGTAGCATCGCTTGGAAAACTGACTGACAGGTTGGTCACACTTGTCAAACATAGTGTTTGACAAGTGTGACCAACTTTTTACTATAGATGCCGCTTATGCAGCATCTATAGTAAAAGATACAATGTCTAAAAATAATAAAAAAAATAAAAAAATGGTTATACTCACCCTCGGCAGACAGACGATATCCTCAGCGGCGTCCGTTCCTATAGATGGTGTGGTTCAGGACCTTCGATGACGTCGCGGTCACGTGAGCGGTCACATGACCGGTCTCGCGACCAATCACAAGACAGCGACGTCATCGCAGTTCCTGAACCACACCATCTTTAGGAACCGAAGCGGCAGCATACAGCGGTGAGAGGCGGGAACACTCCAGGGGCCATCGAAGGTGAGTATGTGACTATTTTTTATTTTAATTCTTTTTTTTTTTACCAATTATATGGTGCCCAGTCCGTGGAGGAGAGTCTCCTCTCTTCCACCCTGGGTACCAACCGCATATAATCTGCTTACTTCCTGCATGGTGTGCACAGCCCCGTGCGGGAAGTAAGCAGATCAATGCACTCCTAGGTGTGCGGAATCCCCGAAATTCCGCATTTTTAATGAACATGTTGCTTTTTTTTCCGCGATGCGATTTTTTCGCGGAAAAAAATGCAACATTTGCACAAAAAATGCGGAATACACTGTAAATAATAGGAGGCATATGTTAGCGTTTTTTTCGCGTTTTTATCACGTTTTTATAGCGAAAAAAACGCAAAAAATACTGAACGTGTGCACATGGCCTTAGGTTTAGAAGGATAAGAGTATGTGCACACGATGCGGATTCTGCTGCGGATTTTTCCGCTGCGGATTTGGAAAATCCGCAGTGCAAAACCTCTGCGGTTTTCCCTGCAGTTTCTTCTGCGGATTCCTCTGCGGGTTTTCAACAGCACTTTCCTATTGGTGCATGTTGAAAACCGCTGCGGAATCCGCAGAAAGAAGTGACATGCTCCTTTTTTTCCGCAGCGAATCCGCACGGATTTTTCCACATCGTGGGCACAGCGGTTTTTGTTTTCCATAGGGTAACATTGTACTGTACCCCGCATGGAAAACTGCTGTGGATCCGCAGCATCAAATCCGCTGCGGATCCGCAGCAAAAACCGCATCGTGTGCAAGAAGCCTTAGGGGTAAAGGATGGTAGAACCATCTCCTGTGATCTGTGAAATTGGGAAGCTACTTTTGGTAAGTAAGCTGGGTCCAGCCTGAGAATCACCCTATCCTGTAAGAACTCTGTATACATGGGAAGTCTTGAAAGTGCCTGGATGTCTCCTGTTCTGCGAGCTGATGTTCTAGCTACCTACCAGAAAAGCGGTTTTAAGGGACAACATTTTGATAGAGGCTTCATGCAAGGGCTCAAATGGGTCTCTCATTAGAGATGAAAGGACTAGATTTAGGTCCCACGGTACCGCCTTGTTTTTATACAAAGGTCTAGCTCTACCGACAGCCTTAATGAACCTCGACACCCAATAATTATTGGCAATATTACAAGAGAACAGGGCACCAAGGGCTGATACCTGTACTCTCAGTGTACTTGCAGAAAGATTTAATTCTAATCCCTTTTGCAGAAATTCTAATATCTGGCGTATTAGTACCCCTTCTTCGATGTTAAAATCTGAGAAGGCCAAGAACTTTCTCCAGGTTCTCGAGTAGATTTTTGTCGTCATTTGTTTTCTACTTTTTAGAAGGTTGTCTACCAAATTTGGGCAGAAACCTTTGTCTTTTAATAGTGACCGCTCAAACTCCAAGCCGTTAAATGGAGTCCCTTCACTTGTGGATGGCCCTTGGAAAAGTAAATTCGGGATATCTGGTAGAACCCAGGGATCGCCTACAGACATTGTCCTGAGCCATGCGAACCAGGTTCTCCTGGGCCAGAAAGGAGCAATCAGAATGACCTTCGCACGATCTTCCCTGATTTTCCTCACCACTAGAGGTAACAGGTTCAATGGTGGGAAGGCGCAAGCCAAAGGAAAATCCCATTTTATTAGGAAGTCATCCACCGCCAGAGAATTCTCCCTGGGATTTAAAGAACAAAATTTTTTCACTTTTTTGTTGTCTCTTGTGGCGAATAGGTCCACCACTAGCTGACCCCATCGGCGGACAATCTGACTGAAGACGTCTCCATTTAGAGACCATTCTCCGTGTCTTAGTATATTGCGGCTGAGAAAGTCTGCCTTTACGTTTTCTTTCCCCTTAATGTGAAGAGCAGTCAAAGATTGAAAATTTGTCTCCGCAGTCTGGAATAAGCGATTTGTGACCTGCATCAGAGCCTCGGAATGAGTTCCACCTTGATGATTTATATAGGCCACTGCCACCTGGTTGTTCGAGAGGATCCTGATGTGGTGTCCCTGCAGATATATGAGGAATTTTTAAACTGCTAATTCTATCGCCATTAATTCTCTCTGGTTGGATGAAGATGTTGTATATGGTTCCCATTGTCCCTGAACCACAATGTCACCCATGTGGGCCCCCACCCTGAGGGGCTGGCATCCGTAGTCATCACCCGGGTTATGTCTGTCATCCAGGGAACCCCTGTCGATAAATTCTCTCCATCTAGCCACCATTTTTAGGGATTCAAGAGTTACTGGCCTCAAGGTTATTTTTTCCCGTAAGGCTCCCCCCAAGATTTTATCGTTAATCAAAACATCTTTCTGTAGGGTTCTAGTATGAAATTGAGCCCATCTGACCACTGGGATGCATGACGTGAGGGATCCTAGCAGGTACATAGCCTGTCGAAGGGTCATGGAGGGTGTATTGATTGCCCTTAATACCTGGCGCTGAATTTAATCTGATTTTTCAGTAGGGTGAAGACACTGTTGTGTAGCTGAATCTAATAACAATCCTAAAAACTTTTGAATTTTTAGGGGCTGCAACCGAGATTTCTCATAATTAATTATCCAACCCAGGTGTTGCAATCTAAGTCTCACTGTTTCTAATTGAGACAAATAGTGATCCATCGAATTCCCTGCAATGAGGAAATCATCAAGGTAGGGGACAATAAGAATATTAGACTCCCGCAATTGAATTACCGGCTTTTAAGCTATCTCGCGCTGAATTAAATATAAATACATATAAATATATACACTGTATACCGTATATACTTGAGTATAAGCCGAGATTTTCAGCCCAAATTTTTGGGCTGAAAGTGCCCCTCTCGGCTTATACTCGAGTCACGGTCGGCGGTGGGGTCGGCAGGTGAGGGCGCTGAGGCATACTCACCTAGTCCCGGCGCTCCCCCTGCCTGTCACACTGTCTTCGGGTGCCGCAGCTCTTCCCCTGTTCAGCGGTCACGTGGGACCGCTCATTAGAGAAATGATTATGGACTCCACTCCCATAGGGGCGGAGCCGCCTATTCATTTCTCTAATCAGCGGTGCCAGTGACCGCTGACAGAGGAAGAGCTGCGGCACCCGAAGACAGTGTGACGGGCAGGGGGAGCGTCAGGATCGCCGGGACTAGGTGAGTATTTTATATTCACCTGTCCACGTTCCACCCGCCGGGCGCCGCTCTGTCTTCGCGTCCTCTTGTTCTGACTGTTCAGGTCAGAGGGCGCGATGACGCATATAGTGTGCGCGCCGCCCTCTGCCTGATCAGTCAGTGCAGAGAGACGCCGGGACGGGACGCTGAGGAGCTGCAAGCAAGAGAGGTGAGTATGTGTTTTTTTTTTTTTTATTGCAGCAGCAGCGTTATATATAGCACAGATTTATGTGGAGTATCTATGGGGCAACGGTGCAGAGCATTATATATATGGCACAGATTTATATGGCACATCTATGGGGCAACGGTGCAGAGCACTATATATGGCACAGATTTATATGGCACATCTATGGGGCAACGGTGCAGAGCACTATATATGGCACAGATTTATATGGCACATCTATGGGGCAACGGTGCAGAGCACTATATATGGCACAGATTTATATGGCACATCTATGGGGCAACGGTGCAGAGCATTATATATGGCACATCTATGGGGCAACGGTGCAGAGCATTATATATGGCACAGATTTATATGACACATCTATGGGGCAACGGTGCAGAGCACTATATATGGCACATTTATATGGCACATCTATGGGGCAACGGTGCAGAGCACTATATATGGCACATATTTATATGGCACATCTATGGGGCAACGGTGCAGAGCACTATATATGGCACAGATTTATATGGCACATCTATGGGGCAACGGTGCAGAGCATTATATATGGCACAGATTTATATGGCACATCTATGGGGCAACGGTGCAGAGCACTATATATGGCACAGATTTATATGGCACATCTATGGGGCAACGGTGCAGAGCATTATATATGGCACAGATTTATATGGCACATCTATGGGGCAACGGTGCAGAGCATTATATATGGCACAGATTTATATGGCACATCTATGGGGCAACGGTGCAGAGCACTATATATGGCACAGATTTATATGGCACATCTATGGGGCAACGGTGCAGAGCATTATATATGGCACAGATTTATATGGCACATCTATGGGGCAACGGTGCAGAGCACTATATATGGCACAGATTTATATGGCACATCTATGGGGCAACGGTGCAGAGCATTATATATGGCACAGATTTATATGGCACATCTATGGGGCAACGGTGCAGAGCATTATATATGGCACAGATTTATATGGCACATCTATGGGGCAACGGTGCAGAGCATTATATATGGCACAGATTTATATGGCACATCTATGGGGCAACGGTGCAGAGCACTATATATGGCACAGATTTATATGGCACATCTATGGGGCAACGGTGCAGAGCATTATATATGGCACAGATTTATATGGCACATCTATGGGGCAACGGTGCAGAGCACTATATATGGCACAGATTTATATGGCACATCTATGGGGCAACAATGAACAGTGCAGAGCATATATGGCACTGCTTTATAAGGAGCATCTATGGGGCCATAATGAACGGTGCAGAGCATTGTACAGGTCCTTCTCAAAAAAATTAGCATATAGTGTTAAATTTCATTATTTACCATAATGTAATGATTACAATTAAACTTTCATATATTATAGATTCATTATCCACCAACTGAAATTTGTCAGGTCTTTTATTGTTTTAATACTGATGATTTTGGCATACAACTCCTGATAACCCAAAAAACCTGTCTCAATAAATTAGCATATCAAGAAAAGGTTCTCTAAACGACCTATTACCCTAATCTTCTGAATCAACTAATTAACTCTAAACACATGCAAAAGATACCCGAGGCTTTTAAAAACTCCCTGCCTGGTTCATTACTCAAAACCCCCATCATGGGTAAGACTAGCGACGTGACAGATGTCAAGAAGGCCATCATTGACACCCTCAAGCAAGAGGGTAAGACCCAGAAAGAAATTTCTCAACAAATAGGCTGTTCCCAGAGTGCTGTATCAAGGCACCTCAATGGTAAGTCTGTTGGAAGGAAACAATGTGGCAGAAAACGCTGTACAACGAGAAGAGGTGACCGGACCCTGAGGAAGATTGTGGAGAAGGACCGATTCCAGACCTTGGGGAACCTGAGGAAGCAGTGGACTGAGTCTGGTGTGGAAACATCCAGAGCCACCGTGCACAGGCGCCGCATTCCCCAGGTAAAGCCACTTTTGAACCATAAACAGCGGCAAAAACTCGTTAGTCTGGTACCACCAATCAGTTAAATAAGTACATAAGCAAGGTAGAGCAGTAGTTAAAATTTAAAAATTAACCTTTAATTTAATCCATTAAAAGAGCCCGCTGGCTCCACCCACAAGAAAATAACCCATAATGTGCAAATACTACAAACAGCGCTATCAGCGCAAAAAAGTCACTGTAACGGTGAGCCACTATAACTCTTTTCTCTTAAGGGCTCTAACCATTACAAACAATACCTTCAGGTATTTTTTACTAATAAAAAGGAACGACCTCACCAGAGTTGTGCGTCCTCTAAATCACAGCTTGTAGTAGAAAGCCGGTGCCCGTATACATGAGGGAGCCCTCTGCGTGCTCATTCCTAGCCTCACTTCTCCGGGTTTTTTTTCTTTTTTTCAGACAGTCATCATGTCCTCCCTTATGGTAGATTTCTCCCGACGCGTTTCCCGTGGCCCGGTCATCAGGGGAGAGGCCACTATCGTAAAGTAAGGTGTATGCCGTACATCCAGCAACACCGGAAAGGGAGTATTAGCCCGCGCCTAAACATACCTTTTTAAATAGGGCGCTTATTGCCTGAAATCATCCACAAGCACCGCCTCACGTCAGACGCAATATCCGGTCTTCTGGCGGTCATGTGACCTATTGGAGAGGACACCGGTGTCATAGCGGAATGAAACGCACCATGACACGCAGATGTCATTTACGGTCCGGCAAGGAAAGAACACCCATATCATGGCGGCGTGAACCGCATCATGACACGCAGATGTCACTTCCGGTCCGGGGGGGGAGAAATACTCCTACTCCAGACTTAGTAAAAGACAAAGTGTGCAATGCAAATATCTGAAAATAGTCATCATTTCATATTTTTACCCCTTAAGGTGTCCTCATAAGAATCTTACCAACCTTACAGAAGGGGGTATTTTCTATATAAATCCTACAACCTCCGATTTTTTGGGGGAGGATACAACAGAAACAAGGGGATTGGTGGTCTCAAGACTAGGAGGAGGTCATACTTATAAACTGGGGCGTAAAACAGTGATCCCATGTATCACTCTTTTGTAAACGGATAATTATTCCATAGATTATACTCTTTTCTCTATCACATATACGTATAATCACTGCAGATCCAGGAAATCAAAAATATCACAAAAAGTTCCAAACAAAAGAAAAGAAAAAAGAAATCAAATCTGTAGGGGGATGTCATAGAGACTAGAACACAATCCAGTCATTGGGGAGGGCGGGGTGACTTTTTTGCGCTGATAGCGCTGTTTGTAGTATTTGCACATTGTGGGTTATTTTCTTGTGGGTGGAGCCAGCGGGCTCTTTTAATGGATTAAATTAAAGGTTAATTTTTAAATTTTAACTACTGCTCTACCTTGCTTATGTACATAAACAGCGGCAGAAGCGCCTGACCTGGGCTACAGAGAAGCAGCACTGGACTGTTGCTAAGTGGTCCCAAGTACTTTTTTCTGATGAAAGCAAATTTTGCATGTCATTCGGAAATCAAGGTGCCAGAGTCTGGAGAAGACTGGGGAGAAGGAAATGCCAAAATGCCTGAAGTCCAGTGTCAAGTACCCACAGTCAGTGATGGTGTGGGGTGCCATGTCAGCTGCTGGTGTTGGTCCACTGTGTTTCATCAAGGGCAGGGTCAATGCAGCTAGCTATCAGGAGATTTTGGAGCACTTCATGCTTCCATCGGCTGACATGCTTTATGGAGATGAAGATTTCATTTTTCAGCACGACCTGGCACCTGCTCACAGTGCCAAAACCACTGGTAAATGGTTTACTGACCATGGTATTACTGTGCTCAATTGGCCTGCCAACTCTCCTGACCTGAACCCCATAGAGAATCTGTGGGATATTGTGAAGAGAAAGTTGAGAGACGCAAGACCCAACACTCTGGATGAGCTTAAGGCCGCTATTGAAGCATCCTGGGCCTCCATAACATCTCAGCAGTGTCACAGGCTGATTGCCTCCATGCCACGCCGCATTGAAGCAGTCATTTCTGCCAAATAATAATGTTCAGTTATGCACTCAATACTTGGTCGGGACCAAGTATTGAGTGCATAACTGAACATTATTATTTGATGGTTTTTTTGTTTGGTATTAAAAAACACTTTTATTTGATTGGACGGGTGAAATATGCTAATTTATTGAGACAGGTTTTTTGGGTTATCAGGAGTTGTATGCCAAAATCATCAGTATTAAAACAATAAAAGACCTGACAAATTTCAGTTGGTGGATAATGAATCTATAATATATGAAAGTTTAATTGTAATCATTACATTATGGTAAATAATGAAATTTAACACTATATGCTAATTTTTTGAGAAGGACCTGTATATGGCACAGCTATATATGGAGCATCTATGGGGCAACAATGAACAGTGCAGAGCATCTATGGGGCCATAATGAACGGTGCAGAGCATTGTATATGGGGCATCTATGGGGCCATAATGAACGGTGCAGAGCATTATATATGGCACAGCTATATATGGAGCATCTATGGGGCAATAATCAACGGTATGGAGCATTATATATGGCACAGCTTTATATGGAACCTCCTTTGGGGCAATAATGAACGGTATGGAGCATCTATTTTTATTTTTTAAATTCACCGGTAGCTGCTGTATTTTCCACCCTAGGCTTATACTCGAGTCAATAAGTTTTCCCAGTTTTTTGTGGCAAAATTAGGGGGGTCGGCTTATACTCGAGTATATACGGTATATGTTTTAACGAACATTTGAGCCCATAAATCCATTAGATGTCGGTTTTGCAAGCCTGCGAGAAAATCTCGCTGTACGGATGCCATACGGATTACATACGGAGGATGCCATGCGCAAAATACCTGCCACACCCTGCCTACGGATGACATACGGACCACTATTTTGGGAACATTTCTGCGTATTACGGCCGTAAAAAATGGACAATATTTTCATACGCTGAGTGTGACGCCGGCCTTACTGTGAGTGGCGAGATCGGCCATCACAGATTTCCTTCATCTTCTGCCTGTAAGTTAGAACAGCCAGAGCACAGAGGCTTTGGTGCTCCTAGCAATGTGATATTATTCTACAGCACAGCCATAAGCCGGCACACTGGCTGTCATTAATGCGGTTGTCCAGTCTAACTGCAGTTACTCTGAATCCTTACTGCGTGCACATTACACACGATCCTCTGGTGTGGCCGGTGAGAGCGGGCAGTCACATGACAACATGTATGCCATATGCACACGTCCGTCCATATTCTGACTAGAGGTTTTCTATACAAGTCAACTGAGGGAAGCAGAGCAGATCTAATCAAAATTTGGTAGAAATATGCAAATCGCAGTTATGGTCACAGATCGCCTGCCCCCCTGCCAGCAATATCCCAGAATCTCAACAGCATGGAACATTCTGTAATTCAGAAGTTTGCAGTCAGAGTGACTAAAGACTTATGAAAAGGTCCAGACAATCCCTTTAACTGAAAACTACCCTTTAATATTTTTTTTTCCCAGAAGCATATAAAGAGCCGTTATGTACTGCTGACGAGTGGGTGGTTGGAGCCGGAGACCCCCAAAAGTCTAAACACCTCTTGAGTATACCGATGCTGTATAAGAAGTGCACCGGCTCAATAGTGAGTCTTAGCATGGTATAAATGACTACAAGCTGGATCATTTTTGTATTTTTTTGTAGCCATCTGATCATCCAAAGCTAGACTAGATGCAGAGTCCAGAATACTGAAAATGAAAACAAAGCATAAGAAGTAAATACAAAAGAATGTCTTTATTATGCAAGTTTATAAATTTCCCTGAACATGTTCATCCATTAGAAATATAATCTTTACGTAACTGTCATTTAAAATCTTTTTTATATATTGTAGCCCGTTGAACATGCTGCAGATCAACAAGGGTCTGGACCCCGAACACTGCACAGCGGTGTACAGACCCCTAGACTTTCTATTAAGGTCTGTACAACACCGAGCAGTCTATTATGTGATCAGTGAGGGTCTCAGAAGGCGGACCCTGCCCGTCTACAGCACATTTAAGGGGCTACAACAAAAATACTTAAAATCACAGTTACACTTTGAATTCTAAAAATGAAACCACATGTTTCAATACATAAAAAGAGTAATAAATATCTGAATTTAAATAAACACGCAATTGATTGTAAGCGACGGAGCGGTGGGCGTCACTGAAGGGCCACTGGTAACCCATACGCCACGGGAGCTGCGCCAATCATGTACTTCAGTTTGGGAGCCTGGCGAGACTTGTACAAGTATTTCAGAATTGTAGCACCAGGCCCGGCCTTCAACCAGCCTTGCAAGAAAGCCACCGTGTAGCGGTCAATCTCCCGGTCTGTGACGTCCCACAAGTTCCCGACAACCAGAGGGCTGTTATAAAAAATAAATAAATAAATATTATAAGAACTGAATATACAATCATTCTAAGCAGAGTCCCTTTCCCCAAAATATTACTATGTGTTCACCATCTGCAAGTCCTAAAGTGAGGGGAACATAATGAGGCTGTTCAGTGCTGCTCACTTCCCCCATCGGGAGACGCCAATGACGTTGTGTCACCCACAACCTGCCGTGAAGTGGACAATCAGCAGGTATCGTACATGTGGAGATGGCGCCAGGCACCGGTCACCTCCCAATGTGGGAAGAACGCCAAAAAAGCCTTCAAGATTGGGTATGTTAGCAGGTTCTGCACCTCAGTGGTATTCCTGCTTGGGGGGTGATTTTAGATACATGGTCCCTACTGTTCCAGGGCTGCAGCCCAAATCTCTCCTCTTCTTTCCCTCTTTATATATACGGGTTGTCAGCAGCCAATCACATATGAGCACTGCAGCCAGTCACTGGCCTCAAGGGGTATACAGCACGAGAATGAGGGAAACAACTGACTGCAGCGGTCACGTAAGGTAAACAGGTGATGACGTCTGCAGGCAGTTTACACCAGAGACCACTGGCAAGAGTTGGGGGGGCACAAAGCAGTAAAAGGTCGGCTAAAGATTATGTTCTCATATTACCAGTATTGGGGTGATGTGTAATTAACTTATCACCATTTTAAGATGCGGTCACCCTTAGTCAGGTCCCATCCTCTAGCTGAAGAATGAGGGGTACCAGGAGGACAGACATTCTTGGCCCCGTTTCTACACAGCCATTTCTTTCAGAATCCTGTAGGCAACGTTCTTTATTTGTTTCTATGTAATTTGTAGCGTTCTGTTCCCTTCAAAAGGATTTATCTGGCATATCCCCCAAGACATGCCACGACTTCAGCACCCTTCAGTCTGAAGACTATGGAGGTCCCACAGTTAAATTCACACCCACCAAAAAGGGAAGATCTCTTGTAAAATCCCCTTGAACAGTGAAATATAAAATAAGTCTGTTCAGAACAGTAAACTTGTTAAGGTGTGAAGAATCCTTAATCACCCACCGATCGCTGGGGGTCCCACAGATCCGGAGAATGGGTCTCAATATGCCCTGCTAAAATGGAGGCCGCGCTTGTGAACGCTGCTCTGCCGTCTGACAGTCCAACAGACAAATCTAATGGGGCATTTCGCAGCCTCATTCTTGGGATTGAAAGTTCATGGATTCCAGTGTCAGGATCTTCAGCTAAAAATATTTTTTATGAAAGCATTTAAATTCACATCCGTGTAGGGATATCTGGCAGACGCGTTTCAGACTTTCACATTTATTTAGTTATTGTAAGTCTGAAAACGAGATTTCCCTACAAGGGGGAGGTCATTTTAGGATCTTTGATAAAAATACGTGACGCTGGAATCCATTCCTTTTCGACTCTGTTTCCCCTGCGGCACCGCTGGTCTTCGGGCCTTCATATGGACGAGCTGACTTTTTTTTTTTGCTCTTTCTTGGGATTGTTGGTGTCCCAGAGGTGAATGAATAGATAATTTTGCCATTTAAAAAAAAAAAAAAAAGAAGAATTGCACAGTTTGGTTTTAGAGACTGTGTTTCCCTGCATATTCAACTTCGACATGGTCTGTGGTCATAAATCAGCTGAGAGAAGCTCAGAAAAAGACTTCAACTATCTGACCGGTAGAATGAGCTCACTAACCGATTCTCAGTTTAACCATTCTGCAGCCAGCAATAGACCATGCAGTAGAGAGGCTATAGAAGGCCAACCGTGCGACATTTATAAGGAAACCAAATTACAAAAGACAAAAATACATTCAATCATGAAAACAGTGCCATAAAAAGGTGGAAAACCCTGAAATGACCCCCATATTTTGGTCGAATACCGATTGAAGTGTAGCCACTATGCAAAACACAACTTACCACACATTGGAATAATCTTTGGCAGTATATCACAACTTCATACAGTGTAAATATAATATATCTATACCCATATAGCTACCTATACCCATATATCTATAGAATATAATGGACTGAACCCTTACCATCCAGCCATCAAGTACTTCAAGACTATGCCAGTCCCTTCCAGGTCTCCTCGTACCGCTAAGGCAGCACTGCTACATCCAAACAGCAACACCACCGCATTACAATCCAATCGCTGCAGTGTCTGAGCGTCCAAGAAGTGTACGCCTGCGCCATGTCCCACGTAACTGTACAGAGGACACATTAGTCATGGGCTTGTCTGGTCTCATCAGGATCACAAGTTCTACATCATATACTCACATATAGAGATCCTGATTAGTCAGGGCAGACTGGAGCTCCTCAGACTTTGGAGTAGATCTGATCACTCCTTTCCATCCAGGCTCACTATAAAAACAATTCACAAGGTTACTGAGGGATGTTGCTGTAATATATACCTTAAAGGGAATCTGTCAGCAGGTTTTTGCTATGTAATCTGAAGACAGCATGCTGTAGGGTTTAAAACACAGATTTCAGCAATGCCTCTCTTATCAAGCTCAGTGGTTTTGTTTGGTTGTAATGATTGTTTTCGCACCAGGAGCTTCTTGCTGGACACAGCAGCAGTGCATGATAGTCCTACACGCCCCCTCCTGTGATAAGCAGCTCACTGTCTATAGACACTGTATATGGAGAGCCTTGTGGGCGGGGGCAGCTTTCTCAGCTCTGCTGTATTAGATCTATAAAGGGCTGCACCCAGTAATCTAAGTGATACAATGTTGGATTCAGCTTCTTGATTACATCCGGCTGCCCTCAGAGGAGGTAGCAAAAATGTGCCGATTTACCACTTTAAAGGGAGTCTATGTTATTTATTAATTATTTTGTACAGCATGACTAACTGGTTCAAGGATATAACAGTTTACTCATTGCTAAATTGTCTCCAGATTTGATATTTTCACAAATGACAAGTAATATCAAAGACATTTTAACCACCATCATGAAGTACAATATGGCCCACACACAAAAAAAAAAAAAAAAAAGACACACCGTTGTTACCACAAAGTGACAGTGGTCAGAATTGTAAAATTTGGCCTGGTCATGAAGGTGAAGACAAGTTTGGGGGGGTGGGGTGAGGGGGGTGAAGGGCTAAGGGGTTAAAGCCTAAACAGATTGAGTGGAATGGATGTTTGTAACAAACTAGACTGAGCTGAAAAGGATTGCAGAAGAAATGGTAAATGAATCCGGCAGACTTCTGTCTACAACGAGCAGGATTTATATAGACATTTGTGGTAAATTAGTGAATGTGGTGGAACAGTAAAAAAAAACAAAAAACCAAAAACTTACTTCTTGAACCAATCCCTGAAGCAGTCCTCTGTGCCAGGTAGGTTGGAGTGAGGATTGAGGACATAGAAGGTTTTCTTAGGATCGACCCCACGAACCAGGGTGCTGTGCGGCTGGTGCTGCAGGAAGAACAAAGATGGCTAAACAGAAGCAAAGACGCCAGACCAAAACACACCACCATCAGAGGACAACGATGCCAACGTCTATTTTATAGGAGCCACAAATATGTTCTAGCAATAATATGAGGAGTGTCTGGGGGCAGGCTGAGGACATGGTGTTCCCAAAGTGCTGCCAATGTGAGCGACACTAGGGGGCTCCGCCAGATTTCCATTTTTAAAATCCTAATAAAATCTAAACAAGAAAGAGCAGCAGCAATGTACCTTTTTTAGCAAGCCATAGTTCAGGAGAAAATGCAGAGATGGGAGGCGAGTCACTGATCTGGTCAACAGGCACGGCATGCTTTCCCAAGGCAGCTTCTGAAGGTGCTGTCGGAGGGTTAGACAAAGAGGGGAAGCGCAGTGATGATCTACCATTTAGTTGCAAAGTAAGAAATAGATTTGACTTTATGCCCAATTATTTTACATAAGATTCACAATAATATCAATATGTCATCAGGGTTTTTTTTTTTTATTATTATATACTATAAATGGTAGTGTTGCATACACAGATTGACCTCCAACTCATGTGGTGGTCACTGCAGGGAGCCTAGCTCAGGGCAGATTGTTCCTATTGAGTTCCTTGCTGGAACAGTTTGCAATAAGCGCTCACTAGTGGTGGCTGTAGGTGAGCAGGCGATTATTGATTAAAGGGGTCGTCCGAACTTAGGCTACAAGTATGCCATCACTATGTGACTGCAGACTTGCGAATCCTCACATCGCACACTGTGAGCATTCTCCAGTGGCGGCGCCAGGAGCATGTGACCACAAAACTGATTTGCATACTTCTGGCCACATTCCGACTAGACTTTGTCTGGCCTTGCTCAATACACATGCATTGAGGCCGCGGCCATCTAGTCAGCATGTGACCACATGTATGCAAATAGCACAATTGCGGTTACGCGCATATTGCTCTCAGCGCTTGGGAATCCTCACGGCACACAGTGAACGATGTGAGGATTCGCAAGTCTGCAGTCAAGTAGAGTGACCACAGACTTGTACCCCAAAGCCAGACAACCACTTTAAAAAGGGAGATGCCCAGTGAAAACAAGTTGTGTTAACAGTTACAAAATAGATCAGCGGGTTGGATTAACGACCCCTGGTCCATTAATTCTCTATGGGGCTTCTGGAAAAAGCAGAGCAAAGCTGGGCAGCTCCATAAGAATGATGGAGCAGTGATCAAACGTGCATTGGTGCTACATTCTGAAAGCTCGTTCACACCTCAGTAGTTCTTATTTGTGTGAAACTTACAAAGAAAAACTTTAATTGAAAGATTGTCACCCATTCTGTGTTTTGGAGACTCTCCTGGTTTTGGCCTATACATACCGATGAAATACTCTTCAAAAATACTGATGTGTGAAAGCTACCTCATTCTTCCGAGTGGTGCGGGTCCCACCGATCAATAAGCAGTCACCTATTTTATGTGCAGGTGATAACTTGGTTGTCAGGTGAATACAAACTTTGTGTCTGTACAGGGTATTTATGTTTTTTTCCTTTAGGGGTAGGGGAGCAGGGTGGCTGGTTCTAGACATACTCGGGCTGGGTCCACATCTGTGATATCAATCCCCTTATTCAATAATGGATACAAAACAGGAACATGTGCCGGGGACCAACATGTCACGTGACAAATCAATGGAGTCAGAAGGCCCCAGATTTCAGCCAATTTTCTTAATTTTACTAGAAAAAAAAACAAAACATGCACCTAACCCATGTGAACCTAGCCTTCTATAGCCACAGTGGAAGGGAGCCGGTCCTAAAGATTGCTCTACTGAAGAAAGTGTCGCAGCTCACCTTATCCAGTATGAGAACTAGATGGCCAACAGTAGGTTGAATTTTCAACTTCAGCCTGTCCACAGCTTTCTGAAGAAGCTCCTCCGCATGTTCATGGCCTGAGGTGCAAAATCCCTGGACAAAGGAACGGATGTGCTGTGGGGTTAAGTTTTGGCCTCCTCCTAAAATGGCCTGTAATGAGAAAGCATCAATTGTACCTCAACAGTGTGTACGTTGTAGGGGTCAGTAAGGCTTCACTACTGTGTAAAGGAACAGATATACAATTATTGAATACACTTGGCGCTATGGTTTGCTGTCAGTGATCACTTGTGCACATTCAGTGGTCACACACTTGTACAGCCATCAGCAAAGGAGGGGATACTACTGTACTCAGGCTAGGCACTCATCGGTGATCTGCACTGCCCGGGCTTGGGACAGTTACTGCTGATGTATATAGCTCACAGAGCATTGTTATACACAGGAACCAACAGCATGAACACCTCAGCAGAGGGAAGGACGAGCCACGTAGGGGGTTTGCAGCCTCTGAAGGTAAACAAGACTATTCTCATTCTCTGAAAGCAAACACAACAAATTAACAAAGACAGACAAAGCTTCAATAGCTGTAGAACTTCTCTTAAGGTACCGTTACACTAAACGACTTACCAACGATCATGACCAGCGATACGACCTGGCCGTGATCGTTGGTAAGTCGTTGTGTGGTCGCTGGGGAGCTGTCACACAGACAGCTCTCTCCAGCGACCAACGATCAGGGGAACGACTTCGGCATCGTTGAAACTGTCTTCAACGATGCCGAAGTCCCCCTGCAGCACCCGGGTAACCAGGGTAAATATCGGGTTACTAAGTGCAGGGCCGCGCTTAGTAACCCGATATTTACCCTGGTTACCATTGTAAAAGTAAAAAAACACTACATACTCACATTCTGATGTCTGTCACGTCCCCCGCCGACGTCCACAGGGTTAAAACTGCTTTCGGCAAGAGCGTTGCTAATGCACGCGCTGCTGCCGAGAGCTTCCCTGCACTGAATGTGTCAGTGCCGGCAGTAACAGCGGTGACGTCACCGCTGTGCTCTGCTTTACGGCCGGCGCTGACAGTCAGTGCAGGGAAGCTCTCGGCAGCAGCGCAGCATTAGCAGCGCTCCTGCCGACAGCAGTTTTAACCCTGTGGACGCTGGGGGACGTGACAGACATCAGAATGTGAGTATGTACTGTTTTTTTTTTTGTTTTTTTTTAAACTTTTACAATGGTAACCAGGGTAAATATCGGGTTACTAAGCGCGGCCCTGCGCTTAGTAACCCGATATTTACCCTGGTTACAAGTGAACACATCGCTGGATCGGCGTCACACACACCGATCCAGCGATGACGGCGGGTCATCAGCGACGAAATAAAGTTCTGGACTTCTAGCTCCGACCAGCGATATCACAGCGGGATCCAGATCGCTGCTGCGTGTCAAACACAACGAGATCGCTATCCAGGACGCTGCAACGTCACGGATCGCTGTCGTTCTCATTGTAAAGTTGCTGAGTGTGAAGGTACCTTTACACTAAGCTAGCTCTATATACAACCAGCAGAGCTGATTAAGAATCAAAAGAAGCTTGGTCCAGCAGCCACATTGGTAGTCTGGCCTTTGGACCAGAGCCCTGCGAGCCTCCTACTTACCTGTGGGCATCCCTGGCACCTCTTCTGATTAGTAGGCTTGGTGAGAAGCCATGCACAAGTCACAACGTTGGGACTACCTAATCGGAAGCAGGGCTGGGGATGCACGTGGGTAGGAAGAGGCTCGCAGGGCTTTAGTCCAGCAGCCACAGATTACCAATGTCTCCACAAGGCCGGGGCCTGCTAATCTTTTTCATTGTAATGTAATAACTATAAACCCATTTAAAATTATAACACAATTGAGGCCAGAAAAAAAAAAATATATATATATAAATAAACAAACCATCCACCGGCTTTCCGACACTGCTGTCTTATATCCTTTCCAGAAATTCATGAGATGCTTAATGCATTTCACGGTTATCGAAACAAAATTTAAATGGGGAATAATGGGACCATGCCCAATATTTAGTTTGATACAGCCGTTAATCCATTTTAAGATTTTGAAGGGGTTTCCCCAAGATCAGACCTGGGCAAAATGCGGCCCGGCCCGCCTGATGATTTTAAACGGCCCGCCAGCTAGCAGTCACTTCTGACAGCCGCCCCCGACACCGCTCGGCCAGCTGAGCATGGTTAGCAGTCTGTGCTCGGACACGGTGTGCAGACAGCTGCAGGCAGCACATGTGACCACACAGCTAGCGGGTGTGAGGAGGCGGCACACTGACACTGTGCGGCATGCACGGTGCCCGCCAGGCTGCAGCGTGTGAGGATGAGTGCGGGGCTGAGCTCAGCTTCCACTTCCGGGGGAGGACACAGCAGCCGGAGCCGTAGTACTGGCAGCAGCAGCGGATCGCATGGGGTGAAGGGAAGGAGCCCGTGTCCTGTCTGTGTAGTCCGGGCCACGCTGCAGCCGCTCCGGTAAGGCTCCTGCTCACACGTGGGGTGGGGGGTGTACGGGGGCCATCACTGTGTGGTAATAGAGGACTTATGTGCGGGCTCCCCTCCCCGGGCGCCGATGTCACATGTGGCCACATTCCGTGCAGGTCCCGCTGCAGCAGATGTCGGCGCCTGCAATGGTGGCAGCAGGACTTGCAGAGCTCCTTGTTCGCCCCCTGCTCCCGCCGCGCTGCTATCCCATCCTTTGTGGTCCCCTCCTCCACTGGGGCACGCTTCTCACCCCCCGTAGGCTCATGCCGGGGAGTCCATTCTTTTTGGAATAATAGAATGCAGTGTCATGTGGTGACAACTACTCCTCTCAGCATGTGTGGGGTGTGCTGGGAGTAGTAGTGCATTAGACATGATTGAAGACCACTGCAGTGCTGAGTAATGGTTACAAGAGGATTTGGGGGTCAGACGTGATTCATTGCTTTGCAGGAAAAGTACATATTTGGTGCGCAGGTAAATGGCGTGTAGCAGTGTCCTTGTTCCTGCTGACATCTCACGGATGTTTATTCTCCGTCGCCCTTATAAGACTGGACATAAATATATCCTTCTGGTTTATATTCCCTGGATCCAATCTGACCTCGGCCAGTCTCCCACAGTAAGTGGCTGTCATTGAGACATTTTCCATTGGTTTCACTCATCCTTCACCTATGGTCATCCCATCAGATCTAGTATCAGAACTCTGCGTCGTGTCAAAGGGCTCTCCACCAATCAGTGCTCCGCTGAGGCTCTGTCACGTATGTTTTCTCATCCAGGAAAATTGGGTCAATTATGCAAATCACAACCTGATCAGAGTGTGATCATAGTGTGCTTCGATTCTCTCAAATAAGTAGATGGAGACAGAAATGTCTCCATCTTCTCCATTGTGTCAGTTCATAGAAATGGGACCACACTCAGGTGTCATGTCTGATGTTTTTCACTGACTCATTGACCTGCAGGCCGAACGTGATCTGAAGATCTGTCCGAACTTAATTTTTTATTTTTTTTCCCTGAATCGGCTCTGACCAAGAAAATAATCAGACATATGTACAATGTACAATAGTATTGGGTAAAAATGAGTTAATTACCGTATTTTCCGGCGTATAAGACGACTGGGCGTATAAGACGACCCCCCAACTTTACCAGTTAAAATATAAAATCTTCTTAAAAGTCGGGGGTCTTCTTATACACCCTATGTCGTCTTATAGGGCCGGTGAATATGTGCCTTTTTGGGGGGGGGGGGAGTGATCCTGATGACGAGGGGGCGTCTCACAGGAAAGTGAGTATCCCCCATTACCTTATCGTAGCGGTGCAGCGTGGGGGTCTCAGTGCTGGGAGTGGCGGCGGCGGCTGCTGTGCTCTGGTGCGGCGGCTGCTGTGCTCTGGTGCGGCGGCTGCTGTGCGGGGCCTCTGTGCTGTGCGGTGGCGGTGGCGGCGGCATATCTTTATCCAGTTGGGGCTCCTCCGGCATCTCCTTAGCCCTGGAGGCCCCGCCGCAACTCCATGAGTGCAATGCAGCGGCCATTTTCCCGGAGGCAGCTCAATAGGTGCGATGCGGTGGCCTCCGGGAAAATGGCCGCTGCTCAGATTCAGATCTCGTCCCGAAATCTCGGGACACGAGATCTGAATCTGAGCAGCGGCCATTTTCCCGGAGGCCACCACATTGCACCGATGGAGTTGCGGCGGGGCCTCCAGGGCTAAGGAGATGCCGGAGGAGCCCCAACTGGATAAAGATACGCCGCTGCCGCCGCCACCTCACAGCACAGAGGCCCCACACAGAAGAGGAGCCGCCGCACCAGAACACAGCAGCCGCCGCCGCTCCCAGCACTGACACCCCCACGCTGCACCGCTAGGATAAGGTAATGGGGATTACTCACTTTCCTGTGAGACGCCCCCTCGTCATCAGGATCACTCCCCCTCCCCACCCACCATATACACCGGCGTACAAGTCGATTCCCGGCGTATAAGACGACCCCCGACTTTTAAGAAGATTTTCGGGGGTTAAAAAGTCGTCTTATACGCCGGAAAATACGGTATATTAGTCCGGCCCTCTAAAACCATCCCAATTTCTCATGCGGCCCCATGGCAAAATTAATTGCCCACCCCTGCCCAAGATAGTAAGTAACCTCCTCACTTTAGAATAGAGAATAACTTACTGATGACTGGGGGTCTCTGACTGCCAAGACCCCAAGTGATCCTTAATCCCAAGCTCTGGAACCCAGCTCTGCAGTCTTGTCTTGACTATAGTGACTGTGCACGTGCTTGACCACAGCTATATTCATCATTTATGGGAGGGATGAAGAAAGCAAAGCAGCCATTTCTGACAGTCCCATAGGCAATAAAGGGAGCAGAGATCAAACATGTGCCCCCCTAAAGAGGCGCCACAGAGACAGGTTCCAGAGGCTCAATGGTCAGATCCCTAACACTGAATAATGCATAACTAAGTTATGAGCAATAACCTTTTCACAAATAGTTACCTTGAGAAGTGCAGTTTCTGGTCTCCTCCAGCCACAGAGGGTGAGGGCCTTGGAGAGTCCTTTAGCTTCATCTTCTAATGCTGCCATGGAGCATGGTGGGGACAGCAGACTCTTCCAACATCCGAGCACATGATCATCTAGTGACTGTATTAAAGCCTACATGGAAAAGCAGTGTGAACATAAGAACATTACCCTCAGCACAGGGATCTCAACGGAGACAAGACATTCACCAAAAGACTAAACAATATTAAGAATGAAGTGCGTCTAGCTGCAATCACAGACTGCGGTGCTACAATGGAAGCAATTAAAACCAGAGAACAATGATGATCCCGCACCTTGCCACGCCGCCTGAAGTAACCATTATGTCAAACAAATCACGTAATGCGGACTCCCAACTTTCACCAACGCGACGTTCCGCACCCCTTGGGGATGTCAGCTTGGTACAGTTTTGGCCAGACGCCCCCTGTCCACACAGGCCCAGGAAGGCTGTGACCCACACAGTCACTGATGTGGCACCACACTTTCTCACAGGCTGAGAGGCCCTTTTCAATAGCACCAGTGAAGGAGCACTGTCAGCCCGGTAGGACTGCCACCAGTTCCTTGTTGGATATAAGCCCGGTCTCTTAACAGCATTATATCGGGCCAGAAACCAGCCCTGGTAACATGGAAACAGACATGTGGATTGAGATAAAAGAGCAGCCCAAGATTAAATTATGTATTTAATCACCTTAAGGGAACACTAGACAAGACACTATACACAGGACAGTTATACATATACAATGGTCAGATGTGCAAATACAATGGTGGTAGGACAAAAGATAAGCAGATGGATCATGTCAATTATCAGGTTGATGTCCGACCAGTTGTGTGCTGGGCCGCAGGGGCTTGGGCTGCCAGCTGTCTCCTCGGTCCTTCACAGCACGTTACTCAACATGACCCCCCCTTTTGAAGTGCACCGTATGCATAACAGACCACATGGTCTTACACTAGCCTTTATCCACTTTGGGTCATTACTCTCTGGGCTGAACCTAAATCCCCACCCCTTGCCTGTAGCAGCTAAAAACCTCCATAACTTAAGAGGAGTCGTTTCTTTAATGGACGGTCCTAGGGAGGCGGTTTTAGCACCATCGGATCCAGCCAGGTCCCTGCTACGCGTTGAGACTAAACACATCTTTGCTATTTGGTTCCCATTAGCCATTCTACTTATCTCCCCTCCCCCTGGTATGTTAGAATGAATCAAGACCGTGGGAGGCATTCGGTCTGCTTCAGGGATCTCGATAATGTACAGTACATGATGTACGGCTAGGACATATGGCATCTCTAATTATGTTTCTAGAATGTTCCTTGGTAGCTTCAGCATGACTATTGCAAGCAAACATTTTTCTTGCTCTGAGCTGTCTAGCTGAAGGTGTGAGATTTGTCAGTCTCAGCCTTTTGAGGCTTGACCCCCCCCCCCCACCCCCACACTGAGCTGGGTGTTCTCATACAGGGGTGTTTTAGAATCCCATGTGAAATTATATCTCCCATATTTCTCACACTCACCATTTTTCCAAAGATCGTTTACACAACTTAAAAAAATAAATCCACAGCAGAAGTGTGTACCTTCATGCGGCTGTCGAGAGCCGTGCGTCCTTCCCACCATTCCTTTTTATCAGTCAGATAGTTGACAGTTTTCTGCAGTTTCTGAATTTCATCAAACTCTTGCAGTACAGAGCTCAGAGGAACCTATTGGAAAAACAGTAGTGGTATATTTATATGTGAAAATAGGTAAAAGGTAGTTTTATCAAAAGCCTGAAACACAGCCCCGTAACACTCAATGAACAAGAGGGGCCATGTGGTTCCAGATGGGACCACTTTTTAGGCTTAAGTTCCATGGCCATAGCCTTATTTGCCAAATTGCACCATGTTGTGGAGAGCTGTTAGGATTCGCATCCACAGCATCAGTTTTCAGGGGTAGTCCCATATCACATATTTATGGCATATGCATAGGACATGCTATAGAGATATGGTAAATCTGGGTCCCGGCAATTTCTCACAATCGGGGGCCCCTTCCCAAGCTCTTGACAGAGGTCCCACATACAATATATAAAAAAAGTATACCCCTCAACATTTTTGGAAAAATTTTATTATATCTTTTCATGGGACATCACTGAAGATCTGACACTTTGATACAGTGTAAAGTAGTCAGTGTGCAGCTTGTATAACAGTGTAAATGTTATCGCCTCCAAGACTTCTCCCAAATATCCCCCATAATCTGGAATTCTGTGCCCCAACATGTCCGACTACCAACCACATTTGGATCCTTCCAAACAAACCTGTAAACCCATCTCTTCAAGAAAGCTTACAACCTGTAATGACCACACGGCCACCTCAACACGATTGGAGCTACTGCAATCCCCGACCTGCTGTCTCCTTCCCCACCATCCTGTAGAATGTAAGCCCGCAAGGGCAGGGCCCTCGCCCCTCTGTATCAGTCTGTCATTGTTAGTTTACTGTGATATTTGTATTTTGATGTAACCCCGTCTAATGTACAGCACCATGGAATTAAATGGTATAATAATTATTATTATTTATTATAATATGTGGTGTGCCCTCTAAACAACTCACAGCTATAAATTTCTAAACCGTTGGCAACAAAAGGGAGTACACCCCTAAGTGAAATAGCCAAATTGTGACCAAAGTGTAAATATTGTGTGTGCAAACATTTTCAAGCACTGCCTTCTCTCTCTTGGGCATGGAGGTAATTAGACCTTCCCAGGTTGCCACTGGCATCCTCTTCCACTCCTCCATGAGGACATCACAGCGGTGGTGGATGTTAGATACCTTGCGCTCCTCCACCATCTGTTTGAGGATGCTTCACAGATGCCAAACAGGCTTTAGGTCAGGAGACATGCTTGGCCAGTTTAGTACCTTTACCCTCAGTTTCTTTAGAAAGGCAGTGGTCGTCTTGGAGGTGTGTTTGGGGGTTATGTTGGAATACTGCCCTGCGGCCCAGTTTCTAAAAGAAGGGGAATCATGTTCTGCTTCAGTACATGTTAGCATTCATGTTTCCCTCAATGAAATGTAGCTCCCTGGAGCTGGTTGCACTCATGTCACTGTGACCATGACACTGCCACCACCATGCTTGACTGTAGGCAGGACACTTGTCTTTGTACTTGTCCTCACCTACTTGACACTCACTTGACACCATCTAACCCACAAGTTTATCTTGGTCTCCTCAGACCACAGGAGCGGGTTCCAGTAATCCATGTCCTCAGTCTGCTTGTCTTCAGCAAACTGTTTGCGGACTTTCTTGTGCATTATCTTTAGAAGAGGCCTCCTTCTGGGATGACAGCCATGCAGACCAATTTGATGCAGTGTGCAATGTATGGTCTGAGCACTGACAAGCTGACCCCACACCCCTGTAACCTCTGCAGCACTCGTACATCTATTCTGAAAAAACAACCTCTGGATACGACGCTGAGCACGCGCACTCAACCCCTGTGGTCGACTATGACAAGGCCTGTTCTGAGTGGAACCTGTCTTGGCCACCGTGCTGCAACCCAGTTTCAGGGTGTTGGCGATCTTATAGCCTAGGCCATCTTTATGTAGAGTAAGAATTCTTTTTTTCAGATCCTCAGTGAGTTCTTTGCCATGAGGTGCCATGTTGAATTTCCAGTGACCAGTATGAAAGTGATAACACCAAACTTTAGACACCTGCTTACCCATTCACATCTGATACCTTGTAACACTAATGAGGTACATGACACCTTAGGGGTGTACTTACTTTTGTTGCCAGCAGTTTAGACATTAATGGCTGTGTGGTGAGTTACTGTATATACTCGAGTATAAGCCGAGATTTTCAGCCAAAAAAAATGGGCTGAAAGTGCCCCTCTTGGCTTATACTCGAGTCATGGAAGGCAGGGGGGAGCAACGACTGTCACATACTCACCTGCTCCTGGCGTTCCTGACGCGGTGCCTGCATGTCTCATGGTCTCCGGCGCCTTCTTCCTCCGTTCAGCGGTCACGTAGTACCGCTCATTAAAGTAATGAATATGGACTCCACTCCCATAGGGGTGGAGCCGCATATTCATTCCTGTAATGAGCGGTACCACTGACTGCTGACAGAGGAAGAAGCTGCCACGCCCGGAGGCCATCTGTCCAGGAGAAGCAGGGACCACGCCAGGAGCAAGTGAGTATTTCATATTCACCTGTCCCTCGTTCCAGAGTCGGCGCCGCTCCATCTTCCGTGTCCTCTGCAATGACTGTTCAGGTCAGAGGGCGCGATGCCGTATTAGTGTGCACACCGCCCTCTGCCTGAACAGTCAGTGCGGAGAGACAGGACGCTGAGGAGCAGCAGGCAGCAACGAGAGGTGAGTATGTCTTTTTTTTTTATTATTGCAGCAGCAGCATTATATGTGGCACATTGTTATATGGAGCATCTATGGGGCCATACTGAACTGTATGGAGCATTATATGGGGCATATTTGTATATGGAGCATCTTATGGGGCCATAAAGAACTGCATGGAGCATTATACGGGGCATATTTGTATATGGAGCGTCTATGGGGCCATAATGAACTGCATGGAGCATTATACGGGGCATATTTGTATATGGAGCATCTATGGGGCCATAATGAACTGCATGGGGCATTATATGTGGCACATTTGTATATGGAGCATTATATGGGGCCATAATGAACTGCATGGAGCATTATATGCATTCACACCTGATTGCCCTTAACTGGGGATATATTCACATGCAGGCGTCTGCTACAGACGCAGTCTGCTGCATTTCATCTCTTAACTTCCATCTTTTAAATTACATCTTTTTAATTATGAATTTGAATTAGACTGAATTCTAGAATGCATTTGGCTACTCATCACTACTACATTATCATCATCTGCACCATCTAATCAAGCTGTTCTCCTCTTCCCACAGGTATGCATTGACTTTCCCCAGCTTTCCCCGGCTCCTGAATGTCTCTGTATATTGCATTGAATTTCCATGGTATGCATTGACTTTCCCCAGCTTTCCCCGGCTCCTGAATGTCTCTGTATATTGCATTGAATTTCCATGGTATGCATTGACTTTCCCCAGCTTTCCCCGGCTCCTGAATGTCTCTGTATATTGCATTGAATTTCCATGGTATGCATTGACTTTCCCCAGCTTTCCCCGGCTCCTGAATGTCTCTGTATATTGCATTGAATTTCCATGGTATGCATTGACTTTCCCCAGCTCCTGAATGTCTCTGTATATTGCATTGAATTTCCATGGTATGCATTGACTTTCCCCAGCTTTCCCCGGCTCCTGAATGTCTCTGTATATTGCATTGAATTTACTATGCCTTCCCTGGATCTGAGTGTCTGGGTGCAGCACATATAATCCTTTTTAGTATGCTTCTTACCTATCAGCCTGTTTCCATGACCTGTTTCATGTATCTCATTGTGTTATTCTGGCATCTCTCTGAGTGGTCACTCCAACCCCTCCCTGTCTTTATGACCTCTGCCTAAAGGCCCCGTCTCACATAGCGATTTACCAACGATCACGACCAGCGATACGACCTGGCCGTGATCGTTGGTAAGTCGTTGTGTGGTCGCTGGGGAGCTGTCACACAGACAGCTCTCTCCAGCGACCAACGATCAGGGGAACGACTTCGGCATCGTTGAAACTGTCTTCAACGATGCCGAAGTCCCCCTGCAGCACCCGGGTAACCAGGGTAAACATCGGGTTACTAAGCGCAGGGCCGCGCTTAGTAACCCGATTGTTTTTTTTGGTAACCAGGGTAAACATCGGGTTACTAAGCGCAGGGCCGCGCTTAGTAACCCGATTGTTTTTTTGGTAACCAGGGTAAACATCGGGTTACTAAGCGCAGGGCCGCGCTTAGTAACCCGATGTTTACCCTGGTTACCAAAAAAAACAAACACTACATACTCGCCTTTCGGTGTCCGTCAGGTCCCTTGCTGTCTACTTCCTGCTCTGACTGAGATCCGGCCGTACAGTGAGAGCAGAGCGCAGCGGTGACGTCACTGCCGTGCTGCGCTCTCGCTGTACGGCCGGATCTCAGTCAGAGCAGGAAGTAGACGGCAAGGGACCTGACGGACATCAGATGGTGAGTATGTAGTGTTTTTTTTTTTTACATTTACGCTGGTAACCAGGGTAAACATCGGGTTACTAAGCGCGGCCCTGCGCTTAGTAACCCGATGTTTACCCTGGTTACCAGTGAAGACATCGCTGGATCGGTGTCACACACACCGATTCAGCGATGTCAGTGGGACCTCAGCGACCAAAAAAAGGTCCAGGCCATTCCGACACGACCAGCGATCTCGCAGCAGGGGCCTGATCGCTGGTACGTGTCACACATAGCGAGATCGCTACTGAGGTCGCTGTTGCGTCACAAAACTTGTGACTCAGCAGCGATCTCGCTAGCGATCTCGCTATGTGAGACGGGGCCTTAACTCTCTACATCTGGTCTCCCATACCCAGCCACCTCCTCATTCACACCTGATTGCCCTTAACTGGGGATATATTCACATGCAGGCGTCTGCTACAGACGCAGTCTGCTGCATTTCATCTCTTAACTTCCATCTTTTAAATTACATCTTTTTAATTATGAATTTGAATTAGACTGAATTGGACTGGAATTGACTGGAAGGTAACAGAGTACCAACCACTACAATGTTTCGGTTTCTTTGCTCTTTCACCCCTATACTACTTTCCTTCTTACAATCTCCTGCAATCCCTCCACCTAGTAAGGAACTAGTCATTTCTTCCTCCATCCTCCCCAGCCATCTCACCTTCTCCTCAGAACTGTTCCTCCACATACAATCCTTTTTCTCCAGACACACACGGCCGCATCATGTCCTATCCTGCGCCCACCTTCTAACGCTCTCTCTGCTACTCCTCATTGCTGGTGATGTATCCCCAAATCCCGGCCCACCTCAACACATCCCCACACTCATTTCTAACCCCCTACCTCGATCCTCCACACGTTTTCCCAACCATGACAACCTCATACCCATTCATCCAGCCCCCACTGCCCCGGTCCCCTTACCTGGAGCACTATGGAACGCACGCTCCGTCTGCAACAAACTGCCATTTATCCATGACCTCTTCATCACCAACAAACTCTCCTTCCTTGGCATCACGGAAACCTGGCTCACCCCCTCTGACTCAGCCTCTCCAGCTGCGCTTTCCTACGGCGGTCTCCACCTCTCTCACACCTCTCGCTCCACCAACAAACGTGGTGGAGGAGTTGGCTTGCTCCTGTCTGACACCTGCTCCTTCACTCCAATCCCGCTACCCCCCTCCGCTACTCTTCCCTCATTTGAGGTGCACTCCATCCGCATCTATTCCCCCTCCAACCTCCAGCTGGCTGTCATCTACCGCCCCCCAGAACTAGCCATCTCCACCTTTCTCGACCACTTCACCACATGGCTACTTCATTTCCTCTCTGTTGACATCCCCACTATCATCATGGGTGATTTCAACATCCCGATTGACACTTTCACCTCAGCTGCCTCTAAACTTTTATCACTGACTGCCTCCTTTGGCCTCACTCAATGGTCCTCTGAGGCCACTCACAAAGATGGCCACACGCTGGACCTCATATTCACCCGCCTCTGCTCCCTTACTAATCTCACTAACTCACCCCTCCCCCTGTCTGACCACAACCTACTGACATTCTCTTCCCTCTCCTCTCCTAGTGTGCAACCCCCACTCCACGAACTCCCTCGCAGAAATCTCAAACATCTCAACTTACAATCACTCTCTGAGTCCCTTCTCCCTCTTACCGATATAGCCTCCCTTCATGACACAGATGCTGCCGCTGCTTTTTATAACGCTACAATAACAGCAACACTCGATTCGGCCGCCCCGCTCATGCATAGCAAAACTCGTACAATCAACAGGCAGCCCTGGCTGACCAGCCTGACTAAAGAACTGAGACGGGCTTCCAGGATCGCTGAGCGGAGATGGAAGCGATCCCGCTCTGCTGACCACTTCACTGTATACAAGCAGTCCCTCGCCAGCTTCAAGTCCGCGCTCACTGCCGCAAAACAAACTTACTTCTCATCTCTCATAACCGCCCTGTCTCACAACCCTAAACAGCTTTTCAACACTTTCAATTCTCTACTCCGTCCCCCTGCACCCCCCTCCCTCCCCTCTCATTTCTGCTGAAGACTTTGCCTCTTTCTTTAAACAGAAGATCGATACGATCAGAGAAAGCTTTGGCCCACAGCGCCCACTGCCCCTCTTAGCTGCTCACCCCTGCTCCTCCAAAACCAGCTTCTCCACCATGACAGAAGATCAGCTCTCCACCCTCCTGTCAAGATCACACCTCACCACCTGCACGCTCGACCCGCTCCCATCCCACCTCATCTCTAACCTTTCCACGGTCTTCATCCCAACCCTAACGCACCTTTTCAACCTCTCACTCACAACAGGTGTGTTCCCCTCATCCTTCAAGCATGCCAAGATCACACCCATCCTCAAAAAGCCCTCCCTCGACCCATCCTCTGTGTCTAGCTATCGCCCGATATCTCTTCTTCCTTATGCCTCCAAATTGCTGGAGCAACACATCCATCTTGAACTGTCCTCTCACCTCTCCTCCCTCTTTGATCGATTACAATCTGGCTTCCGTTCCCATCACTCAACTGAAACTGCCCTAACTAAAGTCACCAATGACCTTCTAACTGCCAGGAGCAAGCGACACTACTCTGTCCTCCTTCTCCTGGACCTGTCTTCTGCCTTTGACACTGTGGACCACTCCCTTCTGCTACAAATCCTCTCATCACTTGGCATCACAGACTTGGCCCTTTCCTGGATCTCATCATATCTGACAGATCGGACATTCAGTGTCTCACTCCGCCACACCACCTCCTCACCTCGCCCCTTGTCAGTCGGTGTTCCTCAAGGCTCTGTTCTAGGACCCCTGCTCTTCTCCATCTACACCTTTGGTCTGGGACAGCTCATAGAATCCCACGGTATGCAGTACCATCTCTATGCTGATGACACACAGATTTACCTATCCGGACCTGACCTCACCTCCTTACTTACCAAAATCCCGCACTGTCTGTCTGCTATTTCAGCCTTCTTTTCTGCTCGCTTTCTACAACTGAACATGGACAAAACAGAATTCATCGTCTTTCCCCCATCTCACTCTACCCCTCCACCAGACCTATCCATCAATGTCAATGGCTGCTCACTTTCCCCAGTCCCACACGCCCGGTGCCTCGGGGTGATCCTCGACTCTGCCCTCTCTTTCAAGCCACATATCCAAGCCCTTGCCTCCTCCTGCCGCCTCAAACTCAAAAACATTTCCCGGATCCGCGCATTCCTTGACCGCGACACCGCAAAAACACTAGTGCATGCCCTTATCTCCCGCCTCGACTACTGCAACCTCCTACTCTCTGGCCTCCCCTCTAGCACTCTGGCACCACTCCAATCCATCCTACACTCTGCTGCTCGACTAATCCACCTGTCCCCCCGCTATTCCCCAGCCTCTCCCCTATGCCAAGCCCTTCACTGGCTTCCTATCGCCCAGAGACTCCAGTTCAAAACCCTCACAATGACCTACAAAGCCATCCACAACCTGTCTCCTTCATACATCTGTGACATGATCTCCCGGTACCTACCAACACGCAACCTCCGATCCTCTCAAGACCTCCTTCTCTACTCCCCTCTCATCTCTTCTTCCCACAACCGCATCCAAGACTTCTCCCGTGCTTCCCCCATACTCTGGAACTCTCTACCCCAGCACATCAGACTCTCGCCTACCATAGAAACTTTCAAAAAGAACCTGAAGACTCACCTCTTCCGACAAGCCTACAGCCTGCAGTGATCCTGAACCTACTGAACCGCCGCACAACCAGCTCTACCCTCTCCTAGTGTATCCTCACCCATCCCCTGTAGACTGTGAGCCCTCGCGGGCAGCGTCCTCCCTCCTTATGTACCCGTGTGCCTTGATTTTGCTCATGTTTAATGTATTTGTCTATATTTGCCCCGTATTTCACATGTAAAGCGCCATGGAATAAATGGCGCTATAAAAATGAATAATAATAATATGGGGCATATTTGTATATGGAGCATCTATGGGGCCATAATGAACTGCATGGAGCATTATATGTGGCACATTTGTATATGGAGCATTATATGGGGCGAATTTTAATATGGAGCATCTTATGGGGCCCATCATGAACTGTATGGAGCATTATATGGGGCTCCTGATTCAATATGGATATTCAAAAACACGTAACCTACCGATGTCTTAATTCATTTTACTTTTATTGGTATCTATTTTTTTTTTGAAAGTTATCAGTAGCTGCTGCATTTCCCGCCCTAGGCTTATACTCGAGTCATTAAGTTTTCCCAGTTTTCAGTGGCAAAATTAGGGAGGGGTGGGGTGGGGGGGGGGGGGGGGGGTGTTGGCTTATACTCGAATATATATGGTTATTAGCGTGCACACCACATTTACACTGTTACACAAGCTGTACACTGACTACTTTACATTTGATCAAAGTGCCATTTTTCATTAGACAAAATATTTACAAAGACGTGAGGGGTGTACACACTTGTGATATACTGTACATGCGTGGCTCTTTCCATTTATTTGTATGGGATTTCCAACCACCTGTTCACTGACCGTGAGCAGCGGGGCCTCTTAAGATTGATGGCTGGAACCTACATCCACCAGTGATATTAGCTATGGCATAAGTGTACCAGGTAGGAGTACCTTTTTAAGTTTGCCTGCGATATGAGCACATAAGAGTAGAATGTCAGTCCCCTGAATAATCTCATGCATGTCCTATTCCCTGGTATTTAGTTTTCCAATATGGGCATAATCATGTACTATTCAGAGACGTGATCGTTACCTTCAGATGTGATGTAGGTATTTGTACAGTAACGGGAGCATTCCCCTGTTCGAGCCTACAAAGTAGCAGGGTATCTCCAGGATTCCTGGTCTGAAAGTCCGCTAATGTCAGTATGCACACTGCGGTGTCTGTAAGGTAACAGATCCAGGTTAGCACTTATGCCACAAATGGTGAGAAGACAATTCAGGCTCCGGAGTAATCAGACATACTTGTTGGGATCTGGGCGATCTGCTCCTTGAGTGAGTGTGCTTGTATGGACTGTTTTGGGAACTGGAAAAGAGCCTCAAGTTGTGCGAGATACTGAACCTTGGGGTCCTTGTGATCATCTAGAGACAGGCACTGTAACTTCTCAGTCACATCGCCTAAGCCATCCTTTTTTAATTTCCTAAGAGATAAAAACATTTAATGATAAATATCCTAAACACATTAAGTTGCCAATATACAGGTCCTTCTCAAAAAATTAGCATATAGTGTTAAATTTCATTATTTACCATAATGTAATGATTACAATTAAACTTTCATATATTATAGATTCATTATCCACCAACTGAAATTTGTCAGGTCTTTTATTGTTTTAATACTGATGATTTTGGCATACAACTCCTGAAAACCCAAAAAACCTGTCTCAATAAATTAGCATATTTCACCCGTCCAATCAAATAAAAGTGTTTTTTAATAACAAACAAAAAAACCATCAAATAATAATGTTCAGTTATGCACTCAATACTTGGTCGGGAATCCTTTGGCAGAAATGACTGCTTCAATGCGGCGTGGCATGGAGGCAATCAGCCTGTGACACTGCTGAGATGTTATGGAGGCCCAGGATGCTTCAATAGCGGCCTTAAGCTCATCCAGAGTGTTGGGTCTTGCGTCTCTCAACTTTCTCTTCACAATATCCCACAGATTCTCTATGGGGTTCAGGTCAGGAGAGTTGGCAGGCCAATTGAGCACAGTAATACCATGGTCAGTAAACCATTTACCAGTGGTTTTGGCACTGTGAGCAGGTGCCAGGTCGTGCTGAAAAATGAAATCTTCATCTCCATAAAGCATTTCAGCCGATGGAAGCATGAAGTGCTCCAAAATCTCCTGATAGCTAGCTGCATTGACCCTGCCCTTGATGAAACACAGTGGACCAACACCAGCAGCTGACATGGCACCCCACACCATCACTGACTGTGGGTACTTGACACTGGACTTCAGGCATTTTGGCAATTCCTTCTCCCCAGTCTTCCTCCAGACTCTGGCACCTTGATTTCCGAATGACATGCAAAATTTGCTTTCATCAGAAAAAAGTACTTGGGACCACTTAGCAACAGTCCAGTGCTGCTTCTCTGTAGCCCAGGTCAGGCGCTTCTGCCGCTGTTTCTGGTTCAAAAGTGGCTTTACCTGGGGAATGCGGCACCTGTAGCCCATTTCCTGCACACGCCTGTGCACGGTGGCTCTGGATGTTTCCACACCAGACTCAGTCCACTGCTTCCTCAGGTTCCCCAAGGTCTGGAATCGGTCCTTCTCCACAATCTTCCTCAGGGTCCGGTCACCTCTTCTCGTTGTACAGCGTTTTCTGCCACATTGTTTCCTTCCAACAGACTTACCATTGAGGTGCCTTGATACAGCACTCTGGGAACAGCCTATTTGTTGAGAAATTTCTTTCTGGGTCTTACCCTCTTGCTTGAGGGTGTCAATGATGGCCTTCTTGACATCTGTCAGGTCGCTAGTCTTACCCATGATGGGGGTTTTGAGTAATGAACCAGGCAGGGAGTTTTTAAAAGCCTCAGGTATCTTTTGCATGTGTTTAGAGTTAATTAGTTGATTCAGAAGATTAGGGTAATAGGTCGTTTAGAGAACCTTTTCTTGATATGCTAATTTATTGAGACAGGTTTTTTGGGTTATCAGGAGTTGTAGGCCAAAATCATCAGTATTAAAACAATAAAAGACCTGACAAATTTCAGTTGGTGGATAATGAATCTATAATATATGAAAGTTTAATTGTAATCATTACATTATGGTAAATAATGAAATTTAACACTATATGCTAATTTTTTGAGAAGGACCTGTATAATATTATGGCTGCTTTATTTTGGTAACGGTGTCACTACGGTCCATGGGCGGTGAGCAGTATTGTGGCTTGTTTCCATTATCATGCATGGGGCATGGACAAGAGTGACGCTCCAAAAAACATGCAACTTTGTTTTTGAAATCTAATTAAACTATAAGAGGAGATCATTTAATCTCATAAGGTGTTGGATGTGGATTACTAATGCTGCATTCTCAAGCCTGTACTTTTATCTTGCAGATTTGCATATGGTAATAAAGACTGATTAGTCCTGCCGCAGATCTTTTTAAAGCTCTCCCTAAGCGTGATTGACAGCCTACAGAATGGTCCCTGCTTAACAGGGATTCTATGTAAACTGTCAATCATGTCCAAAGAGGTGTGACTAGAGATCTGAAGCAAAAGGCTAGTCCTGCCTCATTAGCATATGCAAAGCTGCAGTTTAACAGTACATTATAGCGGCTTTTGTAATCCACATCACTCACTTGGTTGGAAGATTTCACCTCCCACTATCATCCATACTATCTATATGGGTATGTAGCTCAAAGTCAAGTCCAGCAATACTGTTAACTGGCCAGTCCGTTCTTCCATTACGGGGAAATCAATTTGAATTGGTATGCAAATGAGACTGAAGAGCTGATTGTAGCCCTGATGCCCCAGTCACTCCAGCTCTATTCACCACTGCCTACTGTTTCACCAATGACTCTTTCCTGAAGTCACAGCATAGAGTAGAGGTGTCAAACTGCATTCCTCGAGGGCCGCCAACAGGTCATGTTTTCAGGATTTCCTTGTATTGCACAGGTGATAATTTAATCACCTGTACAGAATGATTCCAGCACCTTGTGGAATGCTAAGGAAATCCTGAAAACGACCTGTTGGCGGCCCTCGAGGAATGCAGTTTGACACCTCTGGCATAGAGGCTGCCAGTCTACCATAAGGCAGCGGAACTGGGTGGGGGATAGAGCTGGAGTGACAGAGGCTTCAGATCTGCAAAAACCTTTTCAACCTCATGTGCATATCAATTACAACGCTGATTTCTCAGTAATGCAGGAACGGGTTTGGCCATATAAAGAAATTGCTGGACTTCATTGAAAGAGCTACATGTGCATTTAAATACTGTAGTTTGGTGGGTGAAATCCTGCGGACAGATTGCCTTGGAAGAAATGAGTGCATATTGGTGCAGTAGATGTTGGAGACAGATAGATGGTCTTTAAAGTGAACCTGACGGATCCCCTATCTGCCCTCCTGATAGGTTTGCTTTACAAAATATTATTATTAAATGACAAAGTTTCTGAAACATCATAGAACTCTGTGATGTTCCTCCATGAAGTGTATGAGTGAGCTGACAGCGGAGTGTTACCCTTTTGTACATGGTCAGTGTGGGAACACGGCCCTATCGTGCTGGCTGTATAGACAACAAATGGTAACATCCAGTTCATAGTTTATTCATACGCTTATTTTAGAAGGTATAACAGGAACGGCACAATGTAGAGTTAAGGAAAGTGGTGGAAAAAATATGAGAAAATCAACTATTTATTGTAATAGTTATGATGGCAGAGGGGAAAACCTCATACCGGAAAGGGATTGCATATTACTAGGATATACCTTCACCTACTGAACATGGGAGCCCGCAATGAAAGGAATGAAGCTCGGCAGCACTGGTTTAGCACAGCAGGAGCCCGCAATGGCAGGAATGAAGCTCGGCAGCACTGGTTTAGCACAGCAGGAGCCCGCAATGGCAGGAATGAAGCTCGGCAGTACTGGTTAAGCACAGCATGAGCCCGCAATGCCAGGAATGAAGCTCGGCAGCACTGGTTTAGCACAGCAGGAGCCCGCAATGGCAGGAATGAAGCTCGGCAGTACTAGTTAAGCACAGCATGAGCCCACAATGGCAGGAATGAAGCTCAGCAGCACTGGTTTAGCACAGGAGCCCGCAATGGCAGGAATGAAGCTCGGTAGCACTGGTTTAGCACAGCAGGAGCCCGCAATGGCAGGAATGAAGCTCGGCAGTACTGGTTAAGCACAGCATGAGCCCGCAATGACAGGAATGAAGCTCGGCAGCACTGGTTTAGCACAGCAGGAGCCCGCAATGGCAGGAATGAAGCTCGGCAGTACTGGTTAAGCACAGCATGAGCCCGCAATGCCAGGAATGAAGCTCGGCAGCACTGGTTTAGCACAGCAGGAGCCCGCAATGGCAGGAATGAAGCTCGGCAGTACTAGTTAAGCACAGCATGAGCCCACAATGGCAGGAATGAAGCTCAGCAGCACTGGTTTAGCACAGGAGCCCGCAATGGCAGGAATGAAGCTCGGTAGCACTGGTTTAGCACAGCAGGAGCCCGCAATGGCAGGAATGAAGCTCGGCAGTACTGGTTAAGCACAGCAGGAGCCAACAATGGCAGGAATGAAGCCCGGCAGCACTGGTTTAGCACAGCAGGGAGTGCCACCGTCGGGGGGGACGGTTGGGAGACTGGCAGTCAGACCCCCACTGGTCAGAAAGTGATTGCACGTCCTTACATTTGTCGTCTTTCTGGAGGTTTCTTTTTATTCCATTAAAACCCCCCCCCCCCTTTTTTTTTTTTTTTATTAAAAGATAATCATTATGGAGCCATGTATTGGTTATTTATAAATAAGAGGATTAGTCCTGCTTTGAGGAAGGGTTATTAACATAATTTCCCAATTTCACAGCAAAAGCTATCCAAAGCTACACAATTTACCAACGTTTGTTACCTTAGCTTCCGATAAATGTTACTGAGTAACTGATGTCGTAACGTGACAGAAACAGATTCACTAACTAGCAGAGCAGTCATGTACGGGTCTTGTCCTCCCGAGCAAAGGGCGAGAAGTTGGCATAATCTGGAGTATAAGGCACAAGGAGGAAAGTGGGCTACAGCCTCCAAAGCCTCGCAAAGAAGAGACGAGACGGAGCTCAGATCAGAGGTACCTGAAAACAAGAACAGGCCATCACAAAAGGAAAACTGGGTCCACTACATGTGTAAGATTCAGGACACTTGTACCACTGCAAAATTCTCCACTAGTTCCCACTTAAGGTGATTTTTACTTACTGAATGTATCTGGTAGAGAAGAAGAAAGTCCGGAAAAAGTGAAAATATCTGCGTGTGTTTCCCGCTGTTGCGTTCCTGACGTCCAGGTCTGGAGATCCCGTCCAATGTCTCTTCTAAGAATTTCACACTCTGCCGCCTTCTTTTTTGTGGATTTTTGCCCCTTGTGACCTTTGGGATATTTAATCATACAAATATCTTACAGATATTAAATATTAATTAGGTAATCCTAAACAAGTGGCTCTCATAATCCAGTGTTTTATTGAAGGCAGCCATCTTTCTAGCTGAATAAAGAGGCCTGGGTCCTATCCCAGCACAGAAATTGAATATGGTCCAGAGAAGGGAACCTCCGGATCTTTACCTGCACAGGGTACAACATATTGGCCATTTCTGCAGAATTGAGAAAAGGAGTAAAAACATCAGAGAAACAGTTGTTGGTAACGTGCGTACAATGAGCGTGAAGCAAATCACAGCTCACACTGGGGGACGGGGCTCTATTATACTTCAGGGATCCACTAGGCTGGTCCACATTAACCCTTAGTTTCCGTTTTAGGCCTCGTTCAGCATTTGGTCAAAATTTGACCTCCTCTGTCATTGCACTGGATAAGTGCAGGTATAATGCAGAGACTGATCACAACCATTCCTATAAGGCCACGATCACACATTCAGTATTGGCTTACAAATACAGAGTGAAAAAAAACTGACCAACTACTGAACGTGTGAACATGGCCTTATAGGACCGGTTGTGATCAGTCTGGGTTAAACCTGCACTTATCCAGTGCAAATACAGATTTGCAAACAGGTTGGAACCACATTACAAACAATGGAATCAGCACCATAATCAGTTTCCAGCCGGCATTTTTGGTTAAAACACCGGCAATGCATAGGTTTCCATCTGGTTATTTGTACACCCAGCCTTACTCTGCTTTCATGGTTATCCAAATATACATGTAGCAAACAAATATTCACAATAGTGCATGCTTAAAGAGGTTGTCCGGTCTAAAATGATAAGTCTGCAGTCACTGACTACATACTTACGAATTCCGCCAAACACACGGTGTTGCGAGGATCTGCCAGTTTCTGAGCCTGGAACAATGGTCATGTATGCCTTATACATCCTCCAGGCCAGAATCCAACTACAGGGTGCAGCCTTGCTCCATACACTTGTATTGAGCGAGGCTGTGGCTTTGCTGCATACAAGTGTACAGAACGAGGCCGTGGTCACTAGTCGGGTTCCTGCCGGGAGTATGTATAGTGAATACATAACCATTGTTCCCAGTTCAGAAACCAGCGAATCCCGGCATTGCACAGTGCGAGTACTGGAGGAGTGGATAAGTCTGCAGGGTTCTACACTACTCTGACAAACTATTCTCAATCACACGTTTTCCCACTAATTAAGGTAAATCATAGCAACTATACTCCCTTCTGATGTGGGTGTTCTTCCTGTGGTGTCGGCTCTCCCAGCGCTTGTGTGACATTATGTCACACGATCCATACAGCAGCCATTTCACTCTCCCATTCTGTGGAAGTAACTGACATCTGGAGGTAGTCAGACCTTCGGCTGCTCTCACTTCCTTCGGACGTCCGATTTGTCCAATGGATGGCAGTGTGCAGTGGACGCCAGTTATGTGACGCAATACCTGCAGCCAATCGGGGGCCGCTTCACTCTTCCTTCCGACAAATCAGATATCTAGAGAAACTGATAGCAGCCGCCCCTCTGACTTCCACCAGAGGTCAACTAAGTCAGAAATAGGGGAGAGTGAAGCCAGCACTGATTGGATGCATGGTTTACGCGACCTGTTACGCGACTCCCTGGGAGTGGCGGCGCCAACACAAGAGTGGAGTATAGCTGTCATTTTATAAGGGGGAACATCGTGATTGAGAATGGTTGTCTGAGTAGTGTACAACCAACTCCCTTAACTTATCTATATTGTCCACTTACCAAAAATTAGTGTTCAGAACAGAGATTTTCATGTTCTACAATGCAAGCTTTAACTTCAGACGATACCAAAAATTTCAAGTACCAGCCCTTTACCTTTGGATGGTTTGGGATCCTCAGTATCAGATGCCCGCAGTTCATCAATGCCAAGATCTAACAACTCTGGTTCTTCCTCTATGGATCGTAATACTTCCATGGGAGCAGCATCTAATTTTCCTTGCGGACGCCGCTGTTGCATGCCAGGAGAGCTGCACTCTTTTGGAGCCTTTTTGGTGCTTCCTCTTCCTTTTCTGGCACGGCTCTTTGTGGTCATGTCATCCTCAGACTCTGAAGCAGCCTGTGTTACAGAGCTCCTGGTTCTTCCCCGGGTACCAGGCTTGGCGCGATTCATTGGCTTATTATTCCAAGTTGGATCATCGTCAGTGTCATCTGGCATTTCCAAATCACTGTCGCTGAAATCAACCTGAAAAATGTGCAAACGTTTAGAAAAGCCTCCAACACTAGTCCCTTGTTACCCAGATACATGAACATTATTGTTACACGGTGAGTAGGACCCAGTGTGACGATTAGGCCTCACCTTGATCACTGCTCTTGTTTTACGTCTTCTTGGAGCTCTCGGCTCCAATTCTGGCTGGGGAGACTCTTCATTATAGATGGTGACAGAACTCTTTTTGGAGGTGGTTGAGATCACAGGCTTGGTTTGGGAGTTCAGACGGTCCTTTCGCATCGGAGTTTGAGCCTTGCTAAGTGCAGAAGGAATAGAGGAATCAGATTCCTCCTGAGAAAATATATCATTAAAATCTGCTGAAAGCAGGCGAGGTCCCTTCCCTTTATTGGTAGAGGATATAGAAGAGGTGATGTTGCTCTTGAGACTTGCAGCTTTTTTTGCCTCTTGCTGAGGTTTCCAGCCCCATACCTGCATGAAGAGATCTGCAATGCTTCCACCATGTTTGATTGTCAGCTTATAAATCGAGTCCAACGCTTTCACTAGTAGAAGACTCGCCATCCAGTGCTTGGGAAAAGTAGCTGGACGAGAAGAGACAAAGCGTAGACCGTCTTCTAACATCTTCTCGGGAAGATTAGGAGGCGACACTAGATCCTGATACACCCGAGCAGTGAGCGTATCAGCAATTCCCAACTCTGTATACTTTGCACATAGGAGACCATTCAAAATTTTAGAAAATCTGAGTGTTATGGACTGACAACGATTTAGAGCTGATCGTAACAAGGCTCGGTTCTGGGGATCATTTTCTGCATGAGCAACCTGCCATCTTGTGCAAAGCAGAGAGAGGACAAGGTCTGAGCACAAGGCACATGTGCACTCTAGTGGATGCGACACAAACTGAGGAAGGCTCTTCAGAGATGAAGGAGCAATGGTTGGAGATTCTGGAGGTTTCGCCAAGTCTCTGGTTTCCACAAATTTAAACTGAACACCCTTCAGAAAGTCATCTGTTGGAGGGCTCGGTGTGATCTCAGGAGCCTTCACTTTTTTATTTGACTGCTTCCCTTTGGAAACTTTTATTTTTACTTCTTTTTGTCGAGATTTTGAAGTGAAATCTATCAAAAAGAAAGATTTAATCTTCAGTTAGATTGTAAAATATAAACTAACAACTTTAATAAGTCTGAACCTTGTATGCTCTAAAGAATCCATAGCCTTAGAGTGTGTGCGCCTGGTGATTGGCAGACAGTAGTAGTAATATTTCCGGGCCTCATCGCCCGTGTGTTTGGTGAGTGGTGGCAGCGTGTATGAGCAGGGGTGTGGCTCCCATTGCAGCATAGAAGCGATGTTGAATGCTGAACAGAGATAGATTAACCATTACAGGCACAACCCCAAGTCATGTGCTGAGAAGTGGGTACGTGAAACTCAAAGGACGACTGTACGACCAGCCTCCATATAGTCCAAGCCTACAGGCCAACTTACCTGTACAAGACTCCATAAGGAAAGCCACATACTGCAAGTCATCCTCACACTGCTGAGGCTCAGCGCGTAAAGTCTCTAGTTCTGCCTTCCTCACCAAGAAGTCGGCACAGCTGCAACAGGAATGTTTAACAGATTTTAGAAATTTAGCGGGATGTAAAAACTTTCCATTAATAAAAAGGAAAAATAAATCTTGCTAGAAAAAGCAAAATCCCAATGAATATTGCATCTTAAAAGGATTGTCTTCCTTTCATACAATGATCAGTCCTGGCTGCGGTTTGTTAACCCCTTTACCCCCAAGGGTGGTTTGCACGTTAATGACCAAGCCAATTTTTACAATTCTGACCACTGTCCCTTTATGAGGTTATAACTCTGGAACGCTTCAACGGATCCAGGTGATTCTGACATTGTTTTCTCGTGACATATTGTACTTCATGATAGTGGTAAAATATTACCTGCGTTTACTTGTGAAAAAAATGGAAATTTGTCGAAAATGTTGAAAATTTTGCAATTTTCCAACTTTGAATTCTTATGCCCTTAAATCACAGAGATATGTCACGCAAAATACTTAATAAGTAACATTTCCCACATGTCTACTTTACATCAGCACAATTTTGGAGCCAACATTTTTTTTGTTAGGGAGTTATAAGGGTTAAAAGTTGACCAGAAATTTCTCATTTTTACACCACCATTTTTTTTATTTTTTTTTTTTTTTTTTTTTTAGGGACCACATCTCATTTGAAGTCATTTTGAGGGGTCTATATGATAGAAAATACCCAAGTGTGACACCATTCTAAAAACTGCACCCCTCAAGGTGCTCAAAACCACATTTAAGAAGTTTATTAACCCTTCAGGTGTTTCAAAGGAATTTTTGGAATATTTAAATAAAAATGAACATTTAACTTTTTTTCACACAATTTATTTCAGCTCCAATTTGTTTTATTTTACCAAGGGTAACAGGAGAAAATGGACCCCAACTTGTTGTACAATTTGTCCTGAGTACGCTGATACCCCATATGTGGGGGTAAACCACTGTTTGGGCGCATGGCAGAGCTCGGAAGGAAAGGAGCGCCATTTTACTTTTCAATGCAAAATTGACTGGAATTGAGATGGGACGCCATGTTGCGTTTGGAGAGCCCCTGATGTGCCTAAACATTAAAACCCCCCCACAAGTGACACCATTTTGGAAAGTAGACCCCCTAAGGAACTTATCTAGATGTGTGGTGAGCACTTTGACCCACCAAGTGCTTCACAGAAGTTTATAATGCAGAGCCGTAAAAATAAAAAAATCATATTTTTTCACAAAAATGATATTTTCGCCCCCAATTTTTTATTTTCCCAAGTGTAAGACAAGAAATTGGACCCCAAAAATTGTTGTGCAATTTGTCCTGAGTACGCTGATACCCCATATGTGGGTGTAAAGCACTGTTTGGGCGCATGGCAGAGCTTGGAAGGGAAGGAGCGCCATTTGACTTTTCAATGCAAAATTGACTGGAATTGAGATGGGACACCATGTCGCATTTGGAGAGCCCCTGATGTGCCTAAACATTAAAACCCCCCCACAAGTGACACCATTTTGGAAAGTAGACCCCCTAAGGATCTTATCTAGATGTGTTTTGAGAGCTTTGAACCCCCAAGTGTTTCACTACAGTTTATAACGCAGAGCTGTGAAAATAAAAATTCTTTTTTTTTTCTTCACAAAAATGATTTTTTAGCCCCCAGTTTTGTATTTTCACAAGGGTAACAGGAGAAATTGGACCCCAAAAGTTGTTGTCCAATTTGTCCTGAGTACGCTGATACCCCATATGTGGGGGGGAACCACTGTTTGGGCGCATGGCAGAGCTCGGAAGGGAAGGAGCGCCATTTGGAATGCAGACTTAGATGGATTGGTCTGCAGGCGTCACGTTGCATTTGCAGAGCCCCTGATGTACCCAAACAGTAGAGACCCACCACAAGTGACCCCATATTGGAAACTAGACCTCCCAAGGAACTTATCTAGATGTGTTGAGAACGTTGAACCCCCAAGTGTTTCACTACAGTTTACAACGCAGAGCCGTGAAAATAAAAAATCTTTTTTTCCCCACAAAAATGATTTTTAGCCCCCCAAATTTTTGTTTTCCCAAGGATAACAAGAGAACTTGGACCCCAAAAGTTGTTGTCCAATTTGTCCAGAGTACGCCGATACCCCATATGTTGGGGTAAACCCCTGTTTTGGCGCACGGGAGAGCTCGGAAGGGAAGGAGCACGGTTTTACTTTTTCAATGCAGAATTGGCTGGAATTGAGATCGGACGCCATGTCGCGTTTGGAGAGCCCCTGATGTGCCTGAACAGTGGAAACTCCCCAATTCTAACTGAAACCCTAATCCAAACACAACCCTAACCCCAATCCCAACGGTAACCCTAACCACACCCCTAACTCTAATCCCAACCCTATTCCCAACCGTAAATGTAATCCAAACCCTAACCCTAACTTTAGCCCCAAACCTAGCCTCAACCCTAACCCTAGCATGGAAATAAATACATTTTTTTAATTTTATTATTTTTCCCTAACTAAGGGGGGTTTGATTTACTTTTATAGCTTTTTTTTATAGCGGATTTTTATGATTGGCAGCTGTCACACACTAAAAGACGCTTTTTATAGCAAAAAAGTTTTTGCGTCTCCACATTTTGAGACCTATAATTTTTCCATATTTTGGTCCAGAGTCATGTGAGGTCTTGTTTTTTTGCGGGACAAGTTGACGTTTTTATTGGTAACATTTTCAGACACGTGACCGTTTTTGATCGCTTTTTATTCCAATTTTTGTGAGGCAGAATGACCAAAAACCAGCTATTCATGAATTTCTTTTGGGGGAGGCGTTTATACCGTTCCACGTTTGGTAAAATTGTAAAGCAGTTTTATTCTTCGGGTCAGTACGATTACAGCGATACCTCATTTTTTTATGTTTTGGCGCTTTTATACGATAAAAGCTATTTTATAGAAAAAATAATTATTTTGGCATCGCTTTATTCTGAGGACTATAACTTTTTTATTTTTTGCTTATGATGCTGTATGGCGGCTCGTTTTTTGCAGGACAAGATGACGTTTTCAGCGGTACCATGGTTATTTATATCCGTCTTTTTGATTGCGTGCTATTCCACTTTTTGTTTGGCGGTATGATAATAAAGCGTTGTTTTTTGCCTCTTTTTTTCTTCTTCTTACGGTGTTCACTGAAGGGGTTAACTAGTGGGACAGTTTTATAGGTTGGGTCGTTACGGACGCGGCGATACTAAATGTGTACTTTTATTTTTTTTAATTTAGATAAAGAAATGTATTTATGGGAATAATATTTTTTTCTCTTTATTTAGGAATTTTTTTTTTTTTTTTTAAACACATTTGGAATTTTTTTTTTTTTTTTACTTTGTCCCGGGGGGACATCACAGATCACTGATCTGACAGTTTGCACAGCACTCTGTCAGATCAGCAATCTGACTGACAGCACTGCAGGCTTACCAGCGCCTGCTCTGGACTTGGAAATAGTCCCTGCAGGACCCGGATGCAGCCCCCGGCCATTTTGGATCCGGGGCCTGCAGGGATAGGAGGTAAGAGACGCTCGGAGCAACGCGATCACATCGCGTTGCTCCGAGGGTCTCAGGGAAGCACACAGGGAGCCCCCTCCCTGCGAGATGCTTCCCTATACCGCCGGAACACTTCATGTTTGACCGCAGTGTGCCGGGGGTTAATGTGCCGGGGGCGGTCCGCGACCGCTCCTGGCACATAGTGCTGGATGTCAGCTGCAATAGTCAGCTGACTCCCGGCCGCGATCGGCCACGCTCCCCCCGTGAGCTTAGCCGATCGCGCTGGACGTACTATCCCGTCGGTGGTCATACGGGCCCACCCCACCTCGACGGGATAGTACATCCAATGTCAGAAACGGGTTAAAGATATAACCCCTTTGTATCAGTCTGTAATTGTTAGTTTGCTTACTGTAAGTGATATCTGTAATTTGTATGTAACCCCTTCTCATGTACAGCACCATGGAATCAATGGTGTTATATAAATAAATAATAATAATAATAATAAAAGATCAAAACGAAGCAACAACATTCAATGTAAAAGATTGGAACGCCTTTATTAGTATATCACACAATATCTTGAGAGCGCAATGTTTCAACCCCAACGAACATGGCATGAGAAGTTTACACCTATGTGTTTCAAGGAGGCTTATGGCTTCTTTTTTTTCCCCTCAAGGTGGTGTTCTTTCTCCCCTTTATGTAGAGGTTAGCCCAATTATCCCTTGCTTGTCTCCATCCAATCCCAGGGGATAATCCCCCATTGCCAGTCGTTTGAGTCCACTTCTTGCTATTCCTTTCATACAGTCTCAGTCTTCATGCTGTATGTTTTTTGCATTAACAGGTGCAAGTCTGAGCAGAGCGGCTCTACCAGTAAGCTTTGGGTATGCCTGCTGTCTCCTGGCTGGTTTTTTTCCTTTTTACCATATACATCTTATTACTCACGCAAGAGGACTGCTTAAGGCCATACTATGGCTCCTGTGTCCCTCAATGAAGCGATTGAGAAAAGGAGATTTTTGGTACTCACCATAAAACCCATCATGGCCTCCATTGAGGGATACTGCACCCACCTTTATGGCTCTTTAGGAGGTTTGGTTTCCATTGTGGTCTATGACTTGTTGCGGTTTTACTTTACCCATCTTAGTTGTATCAGTTCTCCTATGACTTTCCCACTAACTGGTTTAGTTCAGTATTTGAGTGTAGCCAAAATTTCTTTAAGTGTAATTACTGTTAGTTTGGTTGGATGATTTTTATTGGTGATTGGCACTCTAAAGATGTGGGTATACAGTTCTCTGGATATGGCTTGAAAACATGGCTGTCTGTATTCTGTGATGTATTAATAAAGTTCCACTATTCTTTGGATGCTGTTGCCACTATATATCTATATCTATATTTTATTTTTTTTTACAGGAGCTTGTGCCAAGTGTAAGGTTTCACCTAAGCATGGATAATAACTTGCTGATTACTGGGGATTCGACTGCTGGGACCCCTGCTGATCCCCAGAACAGGGTCCTATCAAGCTGGGTCTGTATACAGTGGTGATCAGGCATGCACGTCACTGCCCCATTCATTCTCTCTGGGACTGCCGCAGACAGCCAAGCGCCATACATAGGGTTCGTACCAAAAGGAGATTTTTGTGTACTCACCGTAAAATCCTTTTCTCCGAGCCAATCATTGGGGGACACAGGACCATGGGTGTTATGCTGCTGCCACTAGGAGGACAATAGGTAAACACAGAAAGAATAGCTCCTCCCCTGTAGTATACACCCTCCTGCTGGCTCTCAGTGAACCAGTTCGGTAACAAAGCTGTAGGAGCTTAATATTTAACAAGGATGAACTATGCCAAAACCAAGTTAACTCAAAAAACCAAAGCCAATAGGCTAACAGGGTGGGTGCGGTGTTCCCCAATGATTCGCTCGGAGAAAAGGATTTTACGGTGAGTACACAAAAAGAGGGATTTTTGGTACTTACCGTAAAATCTTTCTTGGAGCCTTCATTGGGGGACACAGGACAACCAAGGGGTGTATGCTGCTGCTGCTGCTGCTGCTGCTAGGAGGCTGACACTATGCAAAAAAGGAAAAAAGGTGTAGCTCCTCCCCGGCAGTATACACCCACCGACAGGCACCAAGCACCTCAGTTAGTGCAAAAAGCAGTAGGAGAAGCGACAGAACTCATAACAGTAAAAGTACCAACTCAACTAGGGTCTCCAGGCCCCAAACACGGTACCAGAACAAACCAGTAGGGAGGGTGCTGTGTCCCCCAATGAAGGCTCCAAGAAAGATTTTACGGTAAGTACCAAAAATCCCTCTTTCTTCCCTTCATTGGGGAACACAGGACAACCATGGGACGTCCAAAAGCAGTCCCGGAAAAGGGTGGGTAGAAAGGAAAAGAGAAAAGGTCTCAGGTCGACCGGTGTGTGACTGCCGCCTGCAGTACCTTCCTACCAAGACCTGCATCGGACGAGGCTTGGGTATGAACCCGATAGAACCTCGTAAACGTGTGCAAAGACGACCAGCTTGCGGCCTTGCAAACTTGTAAGGCGGAGGCCTGGTGGCGAACAGCCAAGAAGCTCCGACAGCTCTGGTGGAGTGAGTTCACACCCCCGGGGGGAGGACGTGCCTCATGAACACGGGACGATTCTGAAATTGCCGAGCGAATCCAGCGCGAAATGGTGGATTTAGACGCTTGAAAGCCCTTCCGACAACCTTCAGAAACGACAAGGAGAGAATCGGATTGACGGAAGGGAGCGGTTCTAGAAAGATAGACCCGAATGGGCCTGACCACGTCAAGCTTGTGAAGAGACTTCTCCAAAGGATGAGCCGGAGAAGGGCAAAATGATGGAAGGACAATGTCTTCGTTGATGTGGAAAGCCGAGACCACCTTGGGAAGGAATTCAGGAACCGGTCTAAGAACGACCTTATCCTGATGAAGAATCAGGAAAGGGGAACGACATGACAGGGCTGCCAACTGGGAGACCCTCCTGATGGATGTAATGGCAATGAGGAAGGCGACCTTCCAAGAGAGAAGGGAAAAGGGCACGTCATGAAGAGGCTCAAAGGGAGCAGCCTGAAGAGCGCCAAGGACCAGGTTAAGGTCCCAAGGTTCCAAGGGAGGACGGAAAGGAGGGGCGATATGCGCAACTCCCTGTAGAAAAGTCCGAACCTGGTGAATGGAGGAAAGGTCACTCTGGAAGAGAATCGACAGAGCGGACACTTGTCCCTTGAGTGTGCTGAGGGATAAGCCCGAATCGAGACCAGACTGGAGGAAACCGAGAAGATCCGGAAGAGAAAAGGACATTGGAAAAACTTCATTGGTTTCGCACTAGCGAAAGAACGCTTTCCAGTACCTATGGTAGATACGGGAAGAAGCCGGTTTTCTGGCTCTGATCATGGTCTGTATGACCTGGGAAGAGAGACCAGAGTTTTTCAAGACTGCGGCCTCAACAGCCATGCCATTAAACTCAGCGACTGAGAACTCTGGTGGCAGAGAGGTCCCTGCGAGAGGAGATCTGGCCGATCCGGGAGTCTCCAAGGAGTGTCCGCGAGCATGTTTACGAGCTCGGCGTACCACAGCCGCCTTTGCCAGTCCGGCGCTATCAGTATGACTGGAATCCCTTCCAACTTGATCTTCTTTACCACCCTTGGAATCAAGGGGAAGGGTGGGAACAGGTAGGGAAACTGAAACTGGGACCATGGAATTACCAGAGCGTCGTGGCCGACGGCAAGAGGATCCCGGGACCTGGAGACAAACTGAGGGACCTTGTGTTTCATCCGGGACGCCATAAGATCGACGTCTGGCGTACCCCAGAGGAGGCAAATTTGATTGAAGACTGCGGGGTGGAGAGACCACTCGCCTGCTGCTAGGCCCTGGCGACTGAGAAAGTCGGCTGCCCAGTTTTCGACCCCGGGGATATGAACGGCTGATATGGCCGGAAAGTGGCGTTCCGCCCACCGAAGAATCTTTGCCACTTCTGCCATTACTTGGCCGCTGCGAGTCCTGGTGGTTTAAGTACGCCACGGCCGTGGCGTTGTCCGACTGGATGCAGACGGGAAGATTCGACAGAAGAGACTGCCAGCGGATTAAAGCAAGGAAGATTGCCCTGATCTCCAGAAGGTTGATGGGAAGGAGAGCTTCCTGGGTGGTCCAACGGCCCTGAGCCGTGTGTTGTCGGAAGACTGCTCCCCACCCGAGAAGGCTGGCATCGGTGGTGATGACCTGCCACTGAAGGGGAAGAAATGATCTTCCTCTCAGGAGAGAGGAGGATAACGTCCACCAGGTTAGGGACTGACGGACCTGGAGAGGAAGGTGGACGGGACGGTCCAGGGAGTCCAAGGACCTGTTCCAGGTGGATAGGAGGAATAGTTGGAGGGGGCGGGTGTGGAACTGGGCGAAAGGAACAGCCTCCATGGAGGCCACCATCTTTCCCAGGACTCCCATGCAGAAACGAAGTGACTGAGGGGCTGGGAGTTTGAGAAGGCGGACCGCCTTGAGGAGTACTGAGAACTTGTCCTCTGGGAGGAAGACCCGAGCTAAGTTCGTGTCGAACACCATGCCCAGGAAGGACAGTCGTTGGGATGGAATCAGAGAGGATTTGGTCCGGTTGATAATCCAGCAGAGACGGGTCAGGGTGTCCAGGGAGACCTGGAGACTGTGGGCACAGTCTAGATGAGAGGACCCCTTGATCAACAGATCGTCCAGGTAGGGGATAACGAGGATCCCCCTGGAACGAAGGAGGGCCATGACCGCCGCCATGATTTTGGTGAAGACCCTGGGGGCAGACACTAAACCGAAGGGGAGAGCCGTGAACTGGTAGTGATTGTCCCCGACAGCAAACCGAAGGAATCTCTGATGCCGTACGCAGATGGCGACATGAAGGAACGCATCTTGGATGTGCAGAGGAACTCCATTCTGAAGTGGCGAGGTCGGACGTGGCGGTTCAGAAGCTTCAAATCCAGGATAGGGCGAAGAAACCCGTCCTTCTTTGGGACTACAAAAAGGTTCGAGTAGAACCTGCAAAAACGGTCTTCGGAAGGAACGGGAATTACGACTCCGGTGGCGACCAGAGATGTAACGGCTCGAAGCAAGCCGGGTAAATGGGACGGTTGCTTTGGGGGGCGAGAGAGAAAGAAGCGATTTTCCGGGAGGGTAGAAAATTCATCTTGTACCCGGAGGTGATAATCTCTCTGACCCAGGCGTCGCTGATCACTGAGAGCCAGGTGTCTTTGAAGAGAAGAAGCCTGCCTCCCACCCTGGAAAGACTCCCAGGTGGGGGCGACCCGTCACTTGGAACGGTATCTGTTGGAACGAGGTCCGGAAGACCTGGGAGGTGGAGCCCTGGATCTCCACATGGGAGCTGGCTTGTAAGAGGGTTTTCTACGTTCACCCGTGGTAGCGGGTCGCTCTTGTTGCGAAGAGGAATCTGAGGCTGCAAACGGACGAAAGGGGCGAAATGTTCGAGGAGCCTTTGGGTTAAAGAAGCGTTTTGGCTTGGACTGGGGGAGAGAGGTACTCTTGTCCCCAGTCGCGTCTGAGATAATTTGATCCAGACGAGCGCCAAAAAGCCTGGAACCTTGAAACGCCAAGTTGGTGAGAGACTTTTTGGAAGTAGCATCTGCAGTCCATGCTTTGAGCCAAAGAATGCGGCACATAGCGACAATGTTGCTGCTTGCCCTGGCTGAACAGGCTGCTGCATCTAAGGAGGCAGTGAGAAGGTATTTCCCTGCGTGGTTAATCTGGTCGGCGAGTTCAGCCAGCTCGGTAGGGGAGGCTGAAGCCAAAATGCCTCGGCGGAGAATCTTGGCCCAGGCAGATATGGCCTTAGCCACCCATGTGGAAGCAAAGCTGGGGCAGAGGGAAGCACCCGTTGCCTCAAAAGCTGATTTGGCCAGCGCCTCAATTTGCCTGTCCGATGCGTCCTTAAGCGACGCGCCGTCTGGTAAGGAGAGAACAGTCTTGGAGGAAAGATGGGAGATCGGTGGATCGACCTTGGGAGATTCAGCCCACTTGGAGAGAAGATCGGCGCTAAAGGGATAGAGCACATTCAGATGTTTTCTACCCGAAAAACGTTTTTCAGGATGTTCCCAGTGTTCAGACAGGGTAGACTCAAACTCCTCATGGGTAGGAAAGGAGCGAGAGGGACGCTTCACCCGCTTAAAGGAGACAGAGGAATCCTGGGGGGAAACCTCGTCTTGTTTTAGTTTGAGGGTTAGCGATATAGCCGAAATAAGACTATCTACGACAGCATGCATGCTAGAAGTCTGGTCTGAATCGGAGTCAGAACCGGACTGGGAATCCACATCAGACCCAATGTCCTCCTCCGAAGAGGGGAATTGGGAGGAGGAGAGCAGCTTGAGCGCTGCGGAGGGACCTGGAGAACCAGACGAAGAGCCAGACAGAGTCCTCTTTCTACAGCGGCTGGCTGATTTGTCTCCCAGTGGTTCAGGGTCAGGTGTGGCCGACTCGCCATGGAAGACGGTCGGAGCGCTGGTGGCTGAAGGTTGTGGAAGACGTTCAAGCGCCTGGACCAGGGACTGAGATACCTTAGTCAAATCAGAGACTGACTGCGAGATAGCAACGGCCCACTCAGGGGGAGGGAGAGCGCCCCCATCCCGAGATTCAGAAGCTTCCTGTGGGGCAGACATGGCAGGAGGACTGCAGGACTGGCAGAGAGGTGACGATTGGCCTACAGACCACTATCTTACAACGAGCACAGGCGTAGTGAGTTATGGTAGGTTTGGTAAGGAAAGCTCCAGAAGAGTTGGACATAAGGATATTCTGCAGCACTATACTACAGAAAAGGCTAAAGGGCCTACAGTGGTATGGATAATACCAGGGAGGGCCCAATATAGCGTCGCAATCCTAGCGCACCGCAGAGCAGAGTTGTCTGTGTCCCCCAACACACGATGTCTCCTGTGCACAGAGCTGCTGAAGCAGGAAGTGCCAGCAGAGAAGGGGCGGTGCTGTACTGAGAGGAATAAGCCAAGGCTCCTGATAGGGCCGCACTGAAAGGGAAGGGTGTGCCCGGGATGTAAAACCTCCTCTGAGTGGAGGAGGAAAAGAGCGCCGAAAAGGAGGGGGCGTGGCCTATCGGAGCGGGCGTGGCCGGCCGCAGCGTGAAAGTGAAACTAAAAAAACGGCCGAGACTGTGTGAAAGCACTGTACATTTAGACAGGGAAATACTTCTGCGGGGAGCGGCTGCTGAAGCGCTGGTACCTGCATGTTCTGGTTCCACAGGTAGAGGGAGAGAGGATCGACCAGGGGCCCGATGAGAGAGGGGGTCGCTGGAACAGAATCCTTCGTCCAGAAGACGACCTCGACCCCAAAACAAGGGGGAGGGTCACCGCTGGTGACCACCGTCTTCCTCTCAGCCCTCTCCGAGGAGAGGGGTGAGGGGGACTGTTTGGCAAGGACCGCCACCATAAAGACCCTAGAGCACCTGGGAGGGTGACAGGGGATAATGTCCTGCCGGCGGTCTGAGAGCTGCGATGCGGATGACACCACACTGCTCGCTCAGCCGCCCTCCTGGGGAGGCAGGGTGAAAGATTGCACCCTGAATCCCTGAATGCTGTATCTGAAAAAGAAAAGCCAAAATGTTAATAAAAACAACAAAACCTGTAACGGAATCAAGATTAGCAGGGGATCTGAAGATCCAGGTCTGCCTCCTACAGACACTAAGCACAAACTGGGGTGCTTGGTGCCAGTCGGTGGGTGTATACTGCCGGGGAGGAGCTACGCCTTTTTTCCTTTTTCGCATAGTGTCAGCCTCCTAGCAGCAGCAGCAGCATACACCCCATGGTTGTCCTGTGTCCCCCAATGAAGCGATAAAGAAATCTCCTTTTCTCCTACGCCTCATTGGGGGACACAGGACCATGGGACGTCCTAAAGCAGTCCCTGGGTGGGAAACAATTAACTGCAATTGCTGCTTGTACCCACAAGTTACAGATGCGGCACAGCCGCCTGCAAAATTCGTCTGCCGACGGTCGCATCTGCCTGGGCCTGAGAGTGAATATGGTAATGTTTTGTAAAGGTATGCAGACTGGACCAAGTCGCAGCCTTAGAAACTTGTGCTGCCGAAGCTTGGTGCCGGATGGCCCAAGACGCACCCACTGACCGAGTGGAGTGAGCCTTAATCCCTGCTGGGACAGGAAGACCTCTGACTCGGTAGGACTCTTGAATAGCTGAACGAATCCATTTGGCTATTGTCGCCTTGGAAGCGGGAAACCCTTTTCCTCGGTCCTTCCGGGAGCACGAATAGGGCATCTGACCTGCGGAAAGACGCTGTCCGCGAGATGTATCTTATAAGAGCTCTCACTAAATCCAGTGTGTGAAGGGCGTTCTCGATGCGATGGACTGGTGCCGGACAGAATGAAGGTAAGACAATCTCCTCATTGAGATGAAAAGAGGATACAACTTTCAGTAGAAAAGACGGGGATGTCCTCAAAACCACCTTATCCTGATGAAAATTCAGGAACGGAACTTGAGAGGACAGAGCCGCCAGCTCAGAGACTCGTCTAATAGAGGTGACCGCAACTAGAAAAGCAACTTTCCATGAAAGAAGAGACAGGGAAACCTCCTGTAGAGGTTCGAAAGGAGCCTGTTGCAAAACTCCGAGGACCAGATTAAGATCCCATGGTTCCAGCGGCATCCTATGGGGGGGGGCACCGATGGGAGACTCCCTAAATAAACGTCTTGACCCGTAATCTGTTGGCAATCCTGCGTTGGAAGAGAACAGACAGAGCTGAGATCTGCCCCTTGAGAGAACTAAGGGCGAGACCCAAGTCCAAACCCGTTTGTAAGAACTCGAGAATGGAAGGGATGGAAAAATGTAGAGGAGAACGTCCTCGGTCGCTACACCAAGAAAAGAGTCTTCCAAGTGCGATGATAGATACGCATAGACGTAGGCTTTCTAGCGCTGATCATGGTAGCTATGACTTTTGGAGAGAAACCTGCCTGGGTTAGGACCCAGGACTCAACGGCCATGCCATCAAACACAGGGCCTCTGAGTTCTGGTGGTAAAAGGGGCCTTGAGATAGCAGATCTGTGCGATTCGGTAATCGCCAGGGAACGTCGGCAACTAGTTGAACTAGTTCCGCGTACCACACCCGGCGCGGCCATTCTGGCACAATCAGGATTACCGGTACCCTCTCCGCTCTGATTTTCTTGATGACTCTCGGCAGGAGAGTAAGCGGGGAAAATCTGTACGGAAGCCGAAAATGATTCCATGGGAGTACAAGAGTGTTTGCCCCGATGACTGCCGGATCCTGGGACCGAACCATAAAGTCGGGAACCTTGGAGTTCAGCCGTGAGGCCATCAGATCCACGTCCGGGGTTCCCCAACGACAGCAGATCTGGTGGAAGATCTCCGGATGGAGAGACCACTCCCCGGAGTCGAGGCATTGCCGACTGAAGTCTGCCTCCCAATTGTCCACTCCCGGGATGTGAGCCGCAGAGATCATTGAACGGTTTTCCTCGGCCCATCGGAGAATGTGGCCTACCTCTGTCATGGCCGCCCTGCTGCGGGTTCCCCCTTGGCGGTTGATGTATGCCACTGCAGTGGCGTTGTCGGACTGAATCCGTATTGGGCGACCTGCTAGGAAGGGATGGAACTGGAGACGTGCCAGCCTGATCGCCCGGATTTCCAAGATGTTGATTGGAGGGCGTGATTCCTGGGGGGGACCGGCGGCCCTGAGTAGTGTGATGAAGGAACACCGCTCCCCAGCCTAGGAGACTGGCGTCTGTCGTCACAACCAGCCAGTGTACTCGAAGAAAATACTTCCCTTGATTCAGGGAGGATTTCAATGTCCACCACCTGAGAGACTGTCTGACTCACTGAGGAAGGAGGAACCGACGGTCTAGGGAGAACGGGTTCCTGTCCCAAACAGCCAGGAGGGCATGCTGTAGAGGACGGAGGTGTAGTTGGCCAAATGGAACTGCCTCCATAGCTGCTACTATCCTGCCGAGGACTCTCATACTGAAGCGCAGAGAGTGAGAGCGAGGCTGAGAGAGTTTCTGAGCTTCTCGCTGCAAGACAGATCTTTTCCGGGGGAAGAAGAACCGACCCCCGGGATGAGTTGAGCATCATTCCTAGAAAGGAAATTCGCTGAGCCGGAACTGGTGAAGATTTTTTGAAGTTTATCTTCCAACCCAGGCGAGAAAAGGTATCTATTGTGATGGCCACGGCTTCCTTGCAGGAGCAGAAAGAGGGGTCTTTGATGAGGATATCGTCTAAATACGGGAGCGCCACCACACCTCAGGTGTGAAGTATGGCCACGGCAGCCACCATGACCTTGGTGAAAACCCTGGGAGCGGTGGCGAGGCCAAAGGGCAGAGCAACGAATTGGAAGTGATCTTCCTGAACTGCAAAACGAAGAAACCTTTGGTGAGAAGGTAAAATAGGAATGTGGAGGTATGCATCCTGGATGTCTATAGACGCCAGGTACTCGCCTATTTCCATGGAGGCGATGACAGAACGAAGCGATTCCATCCGGAACCGTCGCACCCTGACGAACCTGTTCAGCAGTTTTAGGTCCAGTATGGGCCGTACTGTACCGTCCTTCTTTGGAACAATGAAGAGATTTGAATAAAAACCTTGAAACCTTTCGCTTTGAGGGACCGGAATAATAACTCCGTCTTTTGTCAGAGAGCTTATAGCTTTGAAGAACTCTGATGCTTTTGCCCTGGGAGGAGAAGACAGGAAAAAACGGTTTGGAGGACGAGTTAAGAGATCTCTCGTGTTCAGAGGACACCAGACCGCGGACCCACTCGTCGTGAACGACCGAGAGCCACGCGGCACTGAAGGAAAGCAGGCGGCCGCCTACTTTGCGGTTACCGCAGTGAGTCATTGTGTGGAAGGTCTGCCCGTTCTGGCGCCTCTGGATCCCGGCTGCCTTGGCCTGCCTCTCCATGAAGGGGAAGGCTTAAAAGAGGTCTGTGAACCTCTGTCTCCACGTTGTGCCCGGCCGGAACCGGGAGATGTGGAAGTAGAGGACCAGTTTGAGTTGTAACCAAAAAAAAAAAAAATAAATAAAAATCAGGACCGAGCCTGTGGTTGCGGGTTCCGAAAGGGCCAAGAGGGTCTGTGTTGTGGAAGAAATTTACTCTTCCCTCCAGTGGCGTCAAATTATCTGGTCGAGCTTTTCGCCAAAAAAGCGACCGCTCTGATATGGGAGAGAAGTCAATGACTTTTTAGAAGTAGAATCCGCACGCCAGTCCCTGAGCCATAAGGACCTCCGGATGGTGATGGCATTGGCTGCTGCTTGAGAAGCGCAGTCAGCGGCATCCAGGGATGCGGTCACTACAAAATCTCCAGCTCTGGCTATCTGAGTAGCGAGGTCTGCCATCTCGGGGGGGGGGGGGGGGGGGGGAGAAGATTGGTATCCAGTACTGGTGAAGACAAGACCTCAGCCCAGTGGGTCACAGCCTTAGCCACCCACGTAGCGGCAAAAGATGGAAAGAGTGCGGCCGCTGAGGCTCCAAAGGCTGAACGCGCCATATTGTCGATCTGACGATCGGTTGGATTTTTGATAGAGGCGCCCTCCGAGGAGGATAAAACTGATTTCGTAGCCAGGCGTGATACCGGAGGATCTACTGGGGGAGATTGTGACCAATCTTTTCTTAGATCCTGGGCAAAGGGATATTTGGACTCCATGGGCTTCTGCCCTGTGAATCGTTTATCTGGACGGATCCTGTGAGATTCAACAATTTGCTTAAACTCGGGATGAGTGGCGAACACTCGTTTGGTCCTCTTAAAGGACACGGCCTGATCCGTTTTAGATAAAGGTTCCTCCTCAAGTCTCAAAGCCTTATTCACTGACTCAATTAGAGAGTAGAGAGTCTCCTGATCGTGATGAAATTCCTGATCTAGGGACGTGTCAGAATCATCCTCTGAAACAGGTTCTCTACTAGCCCCAATGGAAGGGGAGCGAGAAATGGAGCTCTCAGAACCCAAATCCCGGGGATGGTCTGGGGATATAGCATGAGTCCTTTTCCTAGAAGAGTGAGAACTCCTTGGCAAGGTACGACCCCTGGAGTACGAGGGGTTCTGACCATCGGAAGCGTCGTCCGTATTAGTGCCCTGGTTAGAGGAAGGGTCTCGGAACGAGTCTAACGCTTTTGCCAGGGATGCCATAGACTGGGTAAGGGAGGTAGCCCACTCAGGGGGACTAGGCTCACTGGGTTCAGTATCAGCAACAGGTGGTTCCTGAGCAGTCACCGGTTCACAAGCTGTGCACAATGCAGTATTGTGACCCCGGGGTAATGATACCTTACAAGAGGTACATGCAGTGAAAAATACAGTGTGGGTTTTCCCAGACTTTGTGAGGCTTTGGTTGAGACATAGTAAAGCCTGGAGGAAAGCGCTTACTAGCAGGGGAAGGGTTAAGCTATGTGTCTGCAGCTTACCCAGGGTCCTGTGTCTTGAGTCCCCAGGGCAGGTCCGCAGTGTTGGCAGAGAAAAACGCTAGTCCTGAGGGCTGTGATAGGAAACGCTGGAGCAGTGCTGCAGCATCAGCGCTGTGGGTGTCCCAAGATGGCCGCCGAGACCAGGAAGTGGGAGCTCATCACAGGGAACGAGAAGAGCCAGGGAAAGTGGGTGGGGCTAACTGCCAGTGGGCGTGGCCAAAACGCTGGCCTGTATTGAGGGAATTTTTATTTTTTTTTACCTCTGTGGTTGCGGCCTGCAGCGCCGCGACCGCTATTGGCGCCAACATTAGCTGCATTCCTTCGTGGGGTTGCGGCACTACGGACCACCCATGGGCACAGGCTTAAGGTGAGGACCTCCCATACCCCGGGGACCAGGACCCCCCAGCGCCTCGGCCCCCGCAGTGTACTCACGGTAGATGCGGTGGGCTGGTGCTCAATCCACCGTCACCATAGTCAGGGAGAGCTTCTGCCGCCATGCGTCATCCGCTATATCAGTGATGATGCAGAGGGGGGCTGCACGGACGCCATATATATCTCATGTCCGGCTATGCACCTGGCTCCAGGAGAGGTAGATGGAGGGCTACTCCATGTGGTCGCCTGCTATGGAGGGGGGAGATCGGAACGCGAAGGAACCGTCGCCCGTAATGTGAGCTCAGGGCTGGCATCCAACGTTGCATGAAAGGATACGGGAGGGACGCTCCACGTACTTGCCTGTTGATGGTTCAGGGGAGATCGGAACCTAGAAAGGATCTGTCGCCCCCATTCGCTCCGTTAAGGAAAAATAGAATAAAAAGTAAAAAGCTAAAATAAAAACGGTGGGGTCTGAAAGCAGACCCAAGTGCCTCCTACAGACACTAAGCAAGAACTGGTTCACTGAGAGCCAGCAGGAGGGTGTATACTGCAGGGGAGGAGCTATTCCTTCTGTGTTTACTTAGTGTCCTCCTAGTGGCAGCAGCATAACACCCATGGTCCTGTGTCCCCCAATGAGGCGTAGGAGAAATTTGTAAGTTATCACCCAAGTCTGAAGCTTAAGTAATGCTCTGATAAAAAGGCATAAGCTGATCAGCAGAAGTCCATAGAGGTTCACATGAGATTAGGTACTCTAATGAACATTGCCTCTTCATAAATGGGGCCCATTGCTACTGGTCTTTATGACAATTAAAGTTTAAGAGTCCTCAGTGGTTGATATCACTGAGGACTCAAATTGTAATATTTTTCTATCTACTGGCTAACACTGTACAAAAATATAGATTTTTCCTGTGATAAAAGTAATATCTATAGATCTGCACTATAAATAATTCCAAAATTTTTGGCATAAGTGTTGGCCCAATTGTACTTCCATCCCGTTCAGCTTATCCAAGCATTTTGTCTTTTTTTCCTGCAACATTTCAAAAGTGGCTAGATGAGGATGAGATGTAGATTATTGGCCAAATATGACAAGTTCCCCCCAAAGCTTTGTACAGAGGTGAGCTGGGAATGGTTACTTACTGCCACGTGCTATTAAGACTCTTCGCTAATCTTAGTCCCTCTAGACAAAAAGACTTGGCCTCGGAAACACTGCCAAGATGGCTCAGCGTGGTGATGAGATCCTGGGAGCAACTCAGCAGGTCAGAAAGAACTTGCCACTTCTGGAGGAGGTTCTCTCCTAATCAGAATGAGAAAAAGTATAGTGAATGATAAGTTTGGAGCATTGGTGTCAGGGCAGAGTGACTATTACTTATCCACATCCCCCATTATCCGTCATTACCATTATCCACGAAGCAGGCATCAGAGGAGGCCTTCGGAGAGGTCAGAGCATCACTTCCAAGTAAGAGCAGAACAATGCTCCTGAGCAGCTTATGGGCCTCTGTTAGAGCAGTTTCTGGGTTATGCCATCCTGGAAATCCAAAACCCAAACATTAAGGGTAAGTGCAGGAAACGCACAGCAAAATCATCCCGTGCGGATGTAGCCTACGACTTGAGATAAGAGTAACCTCAAAAACCAACAGAAATATTAACGAAAATGTCCGAATATACAAAGTATTGTTCATCTTCGGCCCACTTTCAAAAACGGCAAAACTTCATTATACAGCGAATAATCTAATAATTTAACCCCTTCAGAACAGGTTGACTTTTCCTTTTTTGAGCTTTTGTTTTTCTTCCACCAAGATGCATATAGTTTTTAATTCCTCTCTTGTTCTAGCCGCATGAGGACCAGGTCGTAGTTTTTATGACACTATTCATGTAAAGGTGAAATTGTGAAAAAAATAAAAATAAAAAAATTGTTCAATTCCACTATGGTTTTTTTGGGGTTTTGTTTTAAAGAGCTCGTTGTGCAGAAGACTGACCCGGCAACATGATTCTCCAAGTCAGTACAGTCATGGTGAGCCTAACACTTAGCCAGAGATTGATATATAAGAGATATATAGCTATGTATTACGGTCGGACAGTTCCTGAGCCCACACCATGCAGGCCAGGGCTGTATAGTCAGACGTGGAGTCTGAATAAAATGGACCGACTCCTAAAATAGGTAATAATTTGGGAAAGTTATGAAGTGTCCTATAAATGTCTGTACTGTTCCTGATCCAAGGATCTCAGATTTTAGTTGAGCCGAATCTGTGCCTTGTGCGGAGGGGTTGAGAACACACAACTTTAGGTACACTAGTCTGTGCCAGGTCTGGCAATGTCAGCTTATGTACATACAATAAATCTGCAAAAAAAAGCTGTAAATAACATTACCGAGCGAACAGAGCTGCCTGTAGAGATCCGGGAGCAGAATTGAAGGTGGAAGCTGAAGAAACAGGGAAAGTTCCTGCAAAATTTGAACTTTCAGGAGGTACCAAGATTTGGAAGACTTCTGCAGAGATGGGTGTTGGAGGAGACTTACAAGGAGCTGTACTCCTTTATCAACCTATGTACAATGCAGAAAGGAAAGTCAGAGTTAAAGGGAATCTGTCATCAGGTTGTTGCTTAGAAATCTGACAGCAGCATGAGGTAGGGAGAGAGTAATCCCAATACCAGCGATCTATCACTAAGGCTAAGTGCCCACGTTCAGGAACGTATGCAGAATTTTCCTGAGCAAATCCGGACTCCTTTTGCAGGAAAGCCACTCGTGCTTTTTTTTTAGCGTTTTTTTCCGGAGGTTCCCAATACAATAATATAGTGGCAAATCCGCAGATTTTCCACAAAATTAATGAACATGCTGTGTTTTTTTCCCACAAAAAAAAAATATTTTTTTTTAAAAAAAATTGCAGAATGCATTAAAATGGGATGCTTAATGCAAGCGTTTTGAGTGGAAAACCGCTGGGGGGGAAGCAAAAAATCCTGGACGTGGGCACATAGCCTTAAAATCACAGTACACTCTGCTGCAGAGCTCCATTGTTGAGCAGTGTACACACAGTACAGCTTTGTGTACATTGTATGGTGACAGAGAGCTGCTAATCAGTGCTGGGGGTGTGGCTGGACTAGGAGGAACCAGGCCAGTTGTCCTGTACTGATAATCTCCTGCTGATAAAATTACACCGATTTGTACTGAAACAGCAAAACATAGTCCAGTAAGTGACATCACTGTACTCAGGGTCTCGGACTCTACAACATGCTACTCTTAGATAACCGCAAAACCCTGGTGACAAATACTTTAATTGTGCTGAAGGACATTAATTACAGTTTTAAGATCTTTACTGAAAAGCCGTAAAAGGTGAGATGTGATTACCAGCACACTATACTAGTATGGAGGATAGCAATCACTCAATGTACCTGGTCCGTCACCCTGAAAAGATGGCTCTGATGAAGTTGAAACCAGCAGTTAGTCAATACGTAGATTTCAGAGGAGGTGTCCGCTTGCAGCAGAGCTGCTTCTGCCTCCTGAAGGGTGACCTAAGAAAATAAGATTACCAGATATAAGAGCAGGTAAAGAGCTAGATACATCAACCAGAAAAGAACGACATGCAGGACTGACCATGGACAGCATGGCACCTTTCAGCAGGAGAGCCAGTAAGCCTGCCCTCCCAGGTAACATTACCAGAGCTCTCCTCTCATATACAATACTCAGGAATGAGTAACCCTGCCCCCGCCAGTCTCTCCGTGTACAGTGAATACCCAGTGAGCTGCTCATCACAGGAGGGGGCGTTGCTGGACTAGTGTAGTCCAGCAAAATTAATTTCTTTGTGATAAATCCTTCACAGTTAGTAACCAACAGCTGCACGGTGACAAGTGACACATCTCTGAATTCCATATCTCAGCCTCTATCTCCTGCTGTCCTCAGATTACATAGCAAAAACCTGCTGAGAATCCCTTTAAAATGGATGATTGATTATTACATTTTTAAATTTTTTGTCTCTCTCCCACCCCCCCAGATCCAAAATGTGCAAACAGACGTACCTTTGCATACTCTGGACCCTCCAGATAAAACAGAAGTTTGGTTAAATGACACAGGGCTCCGGCCGCCCGGATGTGATCACCGAGGGAACTGCATAGATGTCTCACAAGCAGAAAGCTCTGTATAGCCTGCAAAGGCTGAAAAAACACAATCCGTGAGGTTATGCACTGGGTGGAGAGGATCAGTAATCTTCCCTTTAATTGATAAAAATAACAGCAAATGGCAAGAATAGTTAGGATTCACCTTTCCCATGAGTCGAAACAGAGATCCCAACAGATGCAGCGAGAAAACAGTCTGTTCACTGCTATGGAGAGATGGAACTTCGGGGCCCGAGAGGAGTGATCTCCACAAGTCCAGCGCTTCATTCAGGCCTTTCATGGGTCCTACTCCCCACAAAAAAAGAAAGCTATATAAACACAGGGGTGTATATTTTTTTATTAAAATGCAAAGCGATTTCTTACCCGCTTCCCCGGCCAGTGTGAAACAGATGCCATCCCTGGCAGACACGTCATCCAGGAGTTTGTCTTCATAGTTGAGGTCATTGGGCTCATATTCTATACCCAACCACTGGCGTTGGGAGTCTAGCTTTTCTTTCCTTTGTTCCTCCTCCAAACCCTGTACATTGTGCAGCAAGAAAAAAAAAAAAAAAAAAAAAAGGATTGAAGAAAATAAGAAGAACAAGGAACCTTTACATTACAGCTCAGCTGTACATGTAACAGTCATGTAGGAAAAAGTATCTAACAAAAGCTCTACGGTCCTTGTTTCTGGACCTCCCATGATCACAGTCTACCGCTCACTTATGGGCTGCTCTTTGCACGCACCTCACGCATGTTCGCTTCCAACGTGCAGATATAGTGCCACAGCAGCGCCTGCGCCTTTATATCCAGTAAATGCTTTTGGTTTTCTAAACCTTGCAAAGCAGAATCAAGAAGTCTGAGGCAATTTTGCACAGCATCCAAGGCCGTACTGGGGAGAAGAAATTGGAATATTGACACATCAATGATTGCATTTCAACACGATTTTATAAGTTTAAAGAGTCATCTCCATCATATATACAAAAATTGAAAGGAACGGATGGCACTCACCGGTTAAAAAACTTCTTTATTCCAATACTTTAAAACATCGGCGTCAGGAGGATGGGAGCAGGAGCGGAATGGACGACAGCCGTTTCGCGCTGCAGTGGCGCTTCTCTCCAGTGACCAGTAGAAGTGCCACTGCAGCGCGAAACGGCTGTCGTCCATTCCACTCCTGCTCCCATCCTCCCGACGCCGATGTTTTAGGGTATGTGCACACGTATTCTTCAGAACTGCGGATTTTTCTGCAGATTTGTGAAAACCGCAGGTAAAAAGAACTGCCTTTTACCTGCGGATTTCCTGCGGCATTACCGTGGTTTTTGTGCGGATTCCACTGCGGTTTTACACCTGCGGTTTTCTATTATGGAGCAGGTGTAAAACCGCTGCGGATTCCGCACAAAGAATTGACATGCTGCAGAATGTAAACCGCTGCGTTTCCACGTGTTTTTTTCCGCAGCATGGGGCACTGCGGATTGCGTTTCCCATATGTTTACATTGTACTGTAAAACGCATGGGAAACTACTGCAGACCCGCAGCTGCAGAAAAGCTGCGGTTCCGCAGCAAAATCCGAAGCGTGTGAACATTCTTAAAGTATTGGAATAAAGAAGTTTTTTAACCGGTGAGTGCCATCTGTTCCTTTCAATTTTTGTATCCATTGTGGCTATTTTCTTTGGAGTGGCACCCCGGCTCACAGAGCACTTACTGCTATATACATGCTTGCAGCATCAGTTCATGCAATTACCTGTGCACTGAGTGGGCTTCCCCGCTGTGCGGATTAACACTTTGTTGGAGTCATCTCCATCATATACACAACTTCAATACTCATTTATTGGCGGTGTAGTAGTTAGGACTGATGCCTTGCTAACCTGGCATCAGTTCTATATTCTACAATCACTATTAGTGGTGAGCAAACGTGCTGGGATAAGGTGTTATCTGAGCATGCTCAGGTGCCAACCAAGGGCCTTTAGGGTGCTCGAATAATACATTCGAGTCCCCACGGCTGCATGTCTCATGGCTGTTAAATCCTACATCCTAAATCACTGCATGTGTTGTGGCTGTCGAACAGCAGCAAGATATGCAGCCACGGGGACTTGAATATATTTGAGCACTTCGAAGACACTCGGTTAGCACCCGAGCATGCTCATATAACGCCTTATCGCAGCACGATCGTTCATCCCTAACAGCAAATTCATAGATTTGATCAGGACAATGAAAGCCGCACTTCACGTGATCCACTTTACCATTCAGTCTGCCCAGAGTAGTCATGATAACAGAGAACTTGAGCAAGCTCAAGAAGGAAAGGCGGCCGGTGATCGGCGAGGCTGCTCTCTTCAGCGCAAAGTTCAAGGAGGTCACAGATTGTATTGTAGCGCTCCTGTCCGGTGTCACCATGGACAGATTTATAACCCTTCAATTCTGTTGCCAGGAGAGAAATCATCAATTCAGGGTCCAAAGGATTATCCGAAAGTCCGTCTTTCAGGGTACTGTCAATAAGGAAACAAAACAAGCTTCATAAGAAATCAGTTGTAGCCACAGGTTCTAGTAAAAAAAATTTATTTAAAAAAAAAAAAAGTTATTTTGGATTAATAGTGATGGATGAAAACTGCACCAGATCAGAATAGCACACGGAAAAATCTGAATTAGACACGTTGAATACTTTTCCTTACATTTTTTTTTTTTTTTTTTTTTTTAAACACTTGTAGCAAAAAATATTGGACACCCCACAACTAATTCCCATTGGAAAAAATCTCTAAAATGTGCAGAATATGGGCACATTTTCGTGAATGTCTTCCAAAGTCCAAATTGCTTAATGGTCTCACTCACTGCAAATGCAGATCTTCATCTCCATTCCTCGCACCATCAATTTTAATCTTGACCCACTGGGTGACCGGCTCCGTCATCTGCTGGGTGACTTGAGATCGCAAAGCTCGTATCCAGAGAGTCACAGCTTCCAGTCCGAGGGCAGCGTGCCCAGCCTTCCTGCAGCTCTCCACATGCAGCTTAAAGCAGCGGTGAACCTGGGAAAACACAGCGGCATATGCAGAAAATCTTCACTTATTAACAGAAAGTGTAAACAAGGCATGTAGATGGAGCGCCCCCAGACGCAGGGCTGCGGGGTACTCGGTACCGGGCCTCTCAGTCTCGGTTCTGGGGTTGTCACGGTGGCTAGACCCGGTCCGTGACCCTGCTAAGGGGCGTCCAATGAAAGGTGTGATGGTGGTGCAAGGGGCTATGAATAACGAGGACACAGGATTGCAGTCTCTTTACCTCTTTACTGAAGGCTTCAGGATCCGCAATCCAGAGCACTGCTAACAGGCTGGCTGAGACCGGCCGGTCCGAAGGCACATCCAGAGTTCCCTTTGCAGGTGGAAATCTGTGCCTACCTTCTAGCGCCTGTGTGTTGTAGTCCTCCCTGCTGAGCACCACGGGATAGTCCTCACAACTGTTGTGTCTGTTTCTGATGTTCTTTCTCAACTCTATTCTGATGTTCTTCTCCGTCCCCCAGATGATATGGATAGGACGCACCCGTATGTCGGGTAGGCCTGGAGTTCTTCCGGGACCCTAGCGTCGCCCCTCTCCCACAATTGCCCCCTATGTCTGCTTAGGTGAGACAGCCAACCTAAAATTAACTGTCCTGCCGTTGGTTTGAAGTAATGCTTGGAGCCCAATACTTACTCGGCGTTCCGGCCACGCGCCTCAGTAGGATGTTGCCTCGATCTTACGGCACGACTCCTACTGGTGTTATCTCCTTTTTGCTGTGATCTCGTTTCTCACTTCTCCACAATAAACCTCGCTTCGTTTCCTTTCTTAGGATGCCACTGCAACGGGTGCAGGCGTGGCTCCGTAACGTTCTGTTCGCTAGGCCACTGTCAGGATCCCACCCCTGACAGAGACCCCCCTGAATCTTCCCCTGCAACACCCTCTGCCACAGGATGTTGCTGGTTCCAACCCAGTCAGCTTCTGACTAACTTCCTATCTAACCCCCAGTTTTACCAAATTGTGAGGAGTGGCCTAATGCATAGAACCCTTTGCTCCCCCTGGAGGCCAGACTGTGAAGTGTATTGGTGTCTGTGATACCTGGTCAGGTGAACTCCTTAAGTGCCATCAGACGTACCAACACCCCCCTTAGCGGCGGAGCATCAGTACTGCAACGACCAGGACTCTGGGGCGCTGCATATATACTGAAAGGGACCCTGACAGCGGAGACATGCTTCCCGCTCCAGGGACAGCACACATCAGACGCTGGCTGCAGGATTTCAGCCATATAGGTTTCACCCAAATGCTGCGGTGTTTCAGAGAAACAGTTTAAAGGGCCCCGGGGAGATCTCCATCTGCGCATGCTCCGCCGGCGGCGATTTTCCCCAGAGTCAGACACACAGGAAACCATGGAAGGACTGCTGGGGGCTCCGGCCTTTCACAAAATGGGGGCAGAGAACCCCCCCTTCCCTGCAGCACAGCAGCACGCCGATAAGGTATATCTGCATTATAAGACGCACCCCCATTTTATCCACAAATGTGGGTAAAAAGAAAAAAAAAAAAAAGAAAAAAAATTGCGTTTTATAATCTAAATAAATACGGTACGTTCTCTGAAACATCACAGTGTTTTAGAGTCAAACATATGACGGAAATCAGAGCCAGTGCCTGATGCATGCTGCCCCTGGATCGCTCAGCACTTCGCTGCAGGTTCCCTTTAATAACAATTCTATTTCAGTTCTAGCCTTCCATTCGTAAGAAACTTCCACTTTCTCAAGATTTATATTACACATAGTAAACGTATTACTTATGTGAGTTCCAGAGGAGTCAGAAGAAAAGGGAGACGGGCATTTGACACCTAAACCCACTTGTGATGCCCACCGATGTGCGCACGTGCGTCTCCAATGGAGGTCGAGCTCATGGATCAAGATACACAAATCCGCCACGGGACTCTGCATCCAAACTCACAGGCACATATACTCTGACCACAAGACACTGAGGTGTGAATACGGCCTTACACCTCATCCAGACTTCTGCTTCTCACATACAAAATCACCGATGAAACATCAATGGTAAAGACAATTGTGTTTTTACGTATGAGCGAATCACTAATGTGAGCGCTACGTGTTCATGTTAGTCAGTCACATTCTACATTATAGGACAATCCCGTTAAACGGTTGGATGAAAGCAAAGCTTTACCCTTTCCACAGCCAGATCAGGATCACCCCCAGGACCTCCGGCTGCAAGCCTCTCACAAAGCGGAGCCATCAGATCTGACGCTTCTTTATATTTTCTCTGGCAATAGAACCAATAAGCCATATTATGGACCCGGGTAGCTGAGGAGAGACAGACGCAAGCACAACGTTACCACTTGGAAAGAGATACAAGAGGGAAAACCAGAAATACAGATCTTCACTGGCTGTTATTGGAAAAAATATTGACAGATATGAATAAAATCATTATGGAAGCCTGGAAATGAGAGCTGGCGCTGCCATCAGCCGGGGATGGCCACTTACACCTCTAAAGATACCTGTATTTGCATCAATGTCTGAGCCCATCATCTGTGGTGAGGACCATGGGCAGTGGAGAGCAGAGCCTGCCACATACCCACACACGAGTGTCCCTAGACATCCCTGAACGCAACTTCAGATCAATGCAAAATAAAAACATACATACATACATACAGCTGTTAATCTAAAAGTGACAATTTTTATGAACTGGAACGTGTCCCTCTTTTTGCCAATATAAAACAGAATTAAGGAGGTGGTGAGTAACAAACCTGTAATAGTTAGGAACTCGGTGGAATCTGGAGCAGAGAGGCCGTGCATGGAGATCAGCATTCGGGACACCCAGTCCTTGCAGGCTCCTAGCAGTCGCTGCAACGCAGCACATTTCATATCCTACAAAGAAAACCAGTACTGATAGCGCTGCTGCAGAACCTCAACTGTGACTTACACATAGGAAACTGGGCCGGTTAATGCATGATCACTACACTGCCTTACGGAGGAATGCTTCACGGTACCATCCAGTGTCACGTACATATTGGAGCATGACGCCGTTCTGAACTTGGATTAATACAGGTCTCCATGTTGAGCCAAGTTTGGGGGTCCAGCGTCTTGTCCAATTCCTGCCTTAAGGCTTAAATACACATTAGATAGAAGGCTTCCAAATCCACCGATATTGGTGGGATCGGCCAACCATCAATATGTATGGGGGCCTCCTGACACTTAGCTGACAGATGTAGAGGGAGAGAAAGATCACCGATCTGGTGGTTTGGCTCAGACATAAGCTGCTGCCAGAGGTGGCTCATACAGCACATGATCGCTCAGTCAGGCCGAGCTTTCCTCCATTTAGTGGATGGTAATTCCAAAGACCTCGGCACAACTATCGCACCATCTGGTGGACTGTGCCATGGTTTATTTAAAAAAAATAAATAAATAAAATCCATGCATCCCTAAATGGAGGAAGTCAGGAGAGATTTCTGTATAACCATTATTTGCGCCACAGCAGCCTAAAGTGTATGACCAGCTTGATTGTGTCTATTCCAAGACCCCATTAGTTTCAGCTACTATATTCCTGCCCACTGGAGCCCATCTATAGTCCTGAATCCTACACTACTCCACAAGCTCAACCCTGATGGCACCACCGTGTGTTCCATAATATCGCGACATCTGTGGTCAGGACACCTGAGCCTTTCTGCCATCTTGTCATTATGGACAGAAGCTAGCCCATGAAAAGTCTACATATGTTATCCAGGACTCTGGAAGAGGCAGATTAACAAAGAAAGGTACTAATAACCGCCGCCACAGATCAGACCGCTTACATGGCAGAGTTCACACCAGCGGGTACAATCGTAGACCTCAACATACAAGTCATGACAACCAACGAAAACCTTATTTCTGGTACCTTGGAGCGTTGGAGAAACGAGCAGGCGACGTCTGTAAATTGCTGGAAGGCACAAATCTGCTGCAGTTTTAAGGATCGGAGTTGGCGAGTCTCGTCTTCAGGGACCTGAGGGAAAAACACATTAGTGTTAAAAATGAAGTACGACACACATCAAAAAAATTAAGATTTGTTTAATCGACCATTTTATTAATCTGCAGGGGACCCAAAAGTCACCATTAAATGAGGTGTCCAATACTTGGTCAACACCTTCTTGATGCCTATATTTCACCCAGCAAAACACCACTCTGATATCTGTGCGATTCCAGAGCTGTTGGCACTAGCTCTCCCGGATATTGCATGGCATGGTCACCCGATCCCAGTGGTCAATAAGAGCCGCTTTCACTCTCCCCTCCTTTGGGCAAATCACATACATCTGGAGAAAGTATTCTGGATGGGTCTGTAGAAACCCAGTCTTGGGGTTTTGGAGTCCCGATCTCAGGATCACTGGGAGGGCCAAGTGGTCAGATATCCAGTGATCAGTAATCCGATCCTATGGATAGGGGAAAATTTGGTTTTCTGAGAATAATCCATTAATGCCTGCAGATTGGAGTACACAGAGGTACCAAGGGGGGACCGTAATCTTCACTGGAGCTGTGGACCCCCCCCATCAACATTGTGTAAATCAAGACTATCTGCAATATTGCTTCATGTTTTACTTTAGATAAATTAAATAAAAATAAATGGTTGTAATATCAAAAAGCATATCCAGCATTTCTACTGATAAATAATGAAAAAGAAACTCACTACTACACACATGATTAAAGTACATACCAAAGAAACTTGCTTCTCCACAAGATTGAAGTGCGCCTCCAGAAACTTGTCCAGACTGAGAACAGCATCTGCTCCGTGCGGCGCCGAGTCTGAAGAATCCTTGAGGCAGCCATCCAAACACGAAACTGTAAACTGACAGCATTCACTTACAGCCTGGCACTGCCAACCATGGCCCAGGGACGAGGCCCCATCAATAGTCTCTGCCATCTGCATCAAACGCTTTCCAGTGTCAAAAGTCTTCCTGTCCTCATGAATTTCAATGGCAAAGCTTAAAATTGCTAGCGCAGACTGGCAGCACCCCTCGGCCTCGCTCAGACATGTAACGACTCCATGTGCCACCTCTTTTGCCTGGCGGAAGCAGCCGCTTTTACAAAGCACTCGAATCCTCTGTAATGTCATTTCCACCAGGGAACAAGCCCATGAATGGGTTAATTTCTTGTAAGTCTGTAAAGGTTTAATCAACAAGTTCTCGAAGGATTCACTAAGGAAACAGGCGTCACTTCGGCTGGAAGATTTTCCTTTGGCATCAAACGCCAAAGCTGCAGATTTGGCGTGCCGAGATATGGTGATGGGAGCGTCAGCATGGGAACTGGACATTTCCTCCAACATGAGGAACCGCAAGGCATGTAATCGAAGACCTAGTGCCTCCCGGGTACACGGAGCGGCGCCCGGCTTCTGCTCTCCGGCCAGATTCCACAGACACTGAAAGCAGCTTTTAGTGATGGCACCAAAGTCATACGCGGCTTGCTGCTCTGAAGGACAATCACTGAGGTAAGAATATAGGAGGTCCGAGAGTTGAGAGCAGGCCTGGTATGAAGAATCGTGTACGGACATATTCTTCAGAATGTGAAATAGTATCTTCTCCAAATAGAAAGGTATCCGCTCCAGACTCGACACACAAAAGCCCCGACTTGCCAGCTCTACCAAGGGCACCAAGCTTTGTAGATGTTCTCCATTGCAGGTGGACTCTGCAGCCCAGTGGTTACAGGCCCGCAGGAGACGATCGCAGACAAAGCGCTCATCAAATAACTGATCTGGACGTGACTGATGGCAGTGAACATCTTTTAGATATGACTGAAAAACAAGACATGACAGATTAGTGTTACCATCCATGTACAAAGAACCAGAGGCAAAAAGGAAGAAAACTAATGAATGAGACTCATCAGGTAACAAATGGCAGCAGCTCTGGACAGAACCTTAGCAGAAGCAACAAGTGACTATTATGGGAGGCAAAGAGGAAGACCTGCAACCCGACGGCTTGATACTATCAACGGTGGAGAAGACCCTGATGGAGATATACAAGCTTGAACATCGATCTTCCAACAGTGTTCATCCATCAAGTTGCCATGGCTCAAGATCGAGCTGAAGGAAGTTAAATAATATCGTTTATGTTGGTTGCTTCCCCCACATCTCCATAGGTGTCAGGAGACATTATATAGATGTATAAGGGCTCCGAGATGGCCACACGATGCACCATTGCTTGTTACTCATCTCTATGTCATGGAAAACATGCGCAGCCACCACAGAACAGGCATGTGTGTCCATATGGTGGGAGCGCACAGAATGGCCCTGTAGACCGGATCTGGAGCGCATGGAGTCTTGGAAACCCCATACAGACCAGTGGGACCGTCACAGAAATTACTAAACCAAACTTTGTGATGAGTGAATTAACCGCTAAGGTGCCAGACTGTCGTTGCCAGAGCAGATCTGACATGAATGGAAAATTCCCCAAAATGATAGTCACTAGTAGAAAACTTCCATGTGCAGGGGTTTCTGTCTCCTGGGATGTGACCTGCGGCCAGAACCCAAACCTACACTGCTGCCTGCTATAAAATGATGACCAAGAGTCAGGACAACATATTAAAGCAGAGGATGCCACATTACCCCGGCACCACTGAAGCAGCTTTTGCAGAGAATCCAAATGGTTGTTTTGCTGTCAGACAACTTGATCTCATTTAAAGGGTTGGTCCGGCCTTGGGGTAAATGTGAATCCTTACAGTGCACACAGTTCTCCAGCTCCAGGAGCAGACGGTCATATGACCACAAGTGCAATTTGCATACTCCCGGCATTGAGTGAAGTGACATGTCTAGTTAGCAGGTCTGCATGTATGCAAAGCACATACCGTACTTGCGGTCATGCCCCGCGTCTCCCAGAATCCTTACAGAGCAGTTACTGCAGAATGGTACCCCAAGGCCGGACAACCCCTCAAATATATAATGTGACAGACTATCTGCATAGCACTTTGCTTATCTATAGGACAATGTCAAGTGCAATATATATTCTGAGACGTGAGTGTAAGGAAGTTCCAGCACTTATAGTGCTGTGAGAATGCAGATATAGATAAACCACTCAAAGTTAGAAGTTAAAGAGCATGAGAATTATCACAGCTCCTGGACATACTAGACTGACACATGCAGCAATGTGGTTTTAATTTTGTGTGTGATTAGGGCAACAGGACTGTTATTCTACAGGTAGAGAGAGAGGATCTCCCGTATATACACTTCTACCTTCATTACAATTGATTGCTGAAATTAGCGGAAAAAAAAACAAAACAAAAAAAAAACGCATGAAAATGCCACGTGTAAATACACCCCAAGGCTACATTCACATTTGGCTGTTGCACAATGCCAGAATCGACTGCAATTCTTCTGTACTGACCCAACAGCTTCGTGAGACAGGCGGTCAGTCCGGGTATTACAATCCATGCGCGAACCATATGCTATCCTTGTGGAAGCGTCACCAACCTGCAGAATGGAGCAGAAGTGCTCGACCGCTGCTCCATCCATTGTCTATGGGGCTGCCGAGCGCTACACTTGGCTTTCTTCTGCAGCTCCATAGACAATGAATGGAGCAGCGGTTGGTTGTCGGATCTGCTGCTCCGTTATGTAACGAGGATAAGGCCTCATTCAGATGTCTGGTTTTTGCATACGAATGCAATCCGGGATTTTCACAGATGGCGCTCACACCTGTGATAGTCGATTGGGCCATTCACATGTCCGATTTTTTTTCATCAGAATTTATGGTCAGCGGAAAATATCGGTGGACATGTCAGATTTTGATCCAAGGGTTGGATCAAAAGTCAGCAATTCAAGTCAATGGTTCCGTGAAAAGAGACGGCACGCGAATTACATTGAGTGCAGTCCAAATTCTCAGGGACTGTCAGAATGGAGAAGTTGGAGAAATTGTTTTTTTGTTAAATTTCTCCATGTATGAGAAAAATTGGATGACGCCTATACCACACAGATCAGAATAATGGATCCGATTTTCTCATGAGAGATGGGCAGTCCGGCTCTTTTTGGTGATCCGGCTCCTTGGGCTCACAAAACAGCTTTATTACAATAGCAATACGTTTTACACAGTCATCGTTCCAGGTCTTTGCCTGTAAAGTGAGAGTCTCATTATACACCTGTATAAGTGAAGCAGGAAAGACTTGTTTATAGCACTGCTGTTTCCACAGAGCATAAGCTCTTGTGAACAGGGCCCTGCTACTCGGTTGTAGTCTTAACCTGTATTCATCTCTAAGGCTAGGTTCGCATCTGCAGTTGAGTCCGCAGCGTTTCGGACGCAACCGCAACACAAAATAACGCTGTGTTTTTTTATCCGCATCAACTTAGACATGACAGATAAAGCAACGTTTGCGTTATGTGCACGCATGTTATGAAAACATTTTTCAAGGAGAATTTCCTTGACAAGCCACGCCCAATGGGTGTGACTCACGGGATTTCAGTACATAGACCCTTGTGCAAACGCAAGCGTCCGTATGTCCTTGCGTTCCTATAGACTAATGCATTGTTTTGACGCACCCCTTCCGCAAGCGTCCATATGCGTATGGTGGCAGAAATTTGACGCTAAAAAAAATTCTAACATGGTGCGTCAGCCACGCCCAGCCGCGAAAATACGCATGCGTAAGCAAACACGGGCGAACGCATGCACCTGCATCTACAATGTTAAAGATAGGAAATCAACTGGCCTAATGTGGCGTTTTTTGAAAATGTCCTTTCTGAATTAGTAACTGCTGTGATGTGTGTTGGTACATACATACATACATATATATTTTTTTGCTTAAGGGGTACTTCTGTCTGTCTAACAGAAATCCTGCGTCGCTGATTTGTCACGGCCACCAGGCCGTGACCAATCAGCGAAGGGCACAGTCCGGCCGAGAATTAGCCCCTCCTTACTTTCGTCCAGTCAGTTCCCGGCGCACTGCATACCCCCCAGTCAGCGCTCACAGAGTTAATGGCAGCATTACGGACTGCATTATACCGCGGTGTAACGCACTCCGTTAAAGCTGCTATTAACCCTGTGTGACCAACTTTTTACTATTGATGCTGCCTATGCAGCATCAATAGTAAAAAGATCTAATGTTAAAAATAAGAAAAAAAAAACCAAAAAACAAAACCTGCTATTCTCACCTTCCGTCGTCCGCCAATGCGCGCGCGGCTACCGCCAGCTTCCGTTCCCAGAGATGCATTGCGAAATTACCCAGAAGACTTAGCAGTCTTGCGAGACCACTAAGTCATCTGGGTAATTTCGCAATGCATCTCTGGGAACGGAAGCTGGCGGCAGCAGCACGCGCATCGGGACAGCTTCACTGGACACCGGCGGGTGAGTATATAACTTTTTTATTTTAATTATTTTTCTTTTTTTTTTTAAACAGGGATATAGTGCCCACACTGCTATATACTACGTGGGCTGCGTGTATATATATATATATATATATATATATATATATATATATATATATATGTGTGTGTGTGTGTGTGTGTGTGTGTGTGTGTGTGTGTGTGTGTGTGTGTGTGTGTGTGTGTGTGTGTGTGTGTGTGTGTGTGTGTGTGTGTGTGTGTGTGTATATATATATATATATATATACATATACATACATATATACATATATATACATATATATACATACACACACACACACACACACACATACATACATACAAACACACACACACACACATACATACACACACACACACACACAGCCTAAAAGGATAAAAGGATCAGTGATTGGACACCCACAGATCAGTAAAGCATCAGCCATCCTGCAGATAGGCGATATCCAGTGAGAATAGTTTAACCCACTAAGGTACTGGACAGCGGCTTAGCCCGAGTAGCTCGCATACATGCTCAGGAGAACCAGTCATTTGTAGAGTAGTGGGCGCCCATGGTGGGAATGGCCAGCTGTGCACAGGTTTCCCAGTAATTTTTTTTATTAATTAGCCATCGTCTGGATAGGTTATAAAATGGAGATCGTTAGGGGTCTGACACCTGGCAATCCCACTGTCAGTTGTTAACTCCGATCGCGTCTGGTTGTAAATGGAGTGAAACGCTGGACACTGGCTGCCAGGTACTGTGGATCAGCTCTTACTGAAAAGAATATTAGCTGCCCTGCAGTAACAGCAGTAGATACCCAACAGTGTACGGGCCGTGCTGGACAACCTGTTTACAATGATGCTTTGGTCTAGACAAGATGTAGCGTATGTGTCAATATATCATCTGTCTCCTGAGAAAATGAGTGAGATTACAAGACAGCACCGGCCGAGAGGGACACAAGATCCTCTGGACGGCGCCGGCCATCCTGAATCTTTACCTTTAGCTCTGCTTGTAGCTTCACTACAGCTTCCAGTGAGGAGGTCAACTTTGTAAAGTCTGATCCTTTATAGGCCTTCATCTTACCTGCAAGGAGGAGAGGAAGCAGAGGGTTAACAAGCACCGATACAGAGAAAGGTGACGCCTGCAGAGGACAAGATCTGAAACGGAAGCTCTTCGCACTGGAAATCTCAACATTTTTGACAACCTCAAAAAAACAAAAACACTATGTACAGTCTGTGGGTAAAGGCACATGGCGCGGATTAAGGTACCTTCACATTAAGCGACGCTGCAGCGATACAGACAACGATGCCGATCGCTGCAGCGTCGCTGTTTGGTCGCTGGAGAGCTGTCACACAGACCGCTCTCCAGCGACCAACGATGCCGAAGTCCCCGGGTAACCAGGGTAAACATCGGGTTGCTAAGTGCAGGGCCGCGCTTAGTAACCCGATGTGTACCCTGGTTACCAGTGTAAAATGTAAAAAAAACCAAATAGTACATACTCACCTTCACGTCCCCCGGCGTCCGCTTCCCTGCACTGTGTGCGCTCAGTCAGTGCAGGAAGCGGACAGTGAGGGACGTGTGACAGACATCAGAAGGTGAGTATGTACTGTTTGTTTTTTTTACATTTACGATGGTAACCAGGGTAAACATCGGGTTACTAAGCGCGGCCCTGCGCTTAGTAACCCGATATTTACCCTGGTTACCATTGTAAAACATCGCTGGCATCGTTGCTTTTGCTGTCAAACACAACGATACACGCCGATCTGACGACCAAATAAAGTTCTGAACTTTCAGCAACGACCAGCGATATCACAGCAGGATCCTGATCGCTGCTGCCTGTCACACTCAACGATATCGCTATCCAGGACGCTGCAACGTCACGGATCGCTAGCGATATCGTTTAGTGTGAAGGTACCTTTAGGTGCGGATGTGCATGAAGGAGATCTGCAGCGGAATCCAGTGACAGTTAAGGGAACCCGATGTTACAAAGCTCAGCGCCACACGGAGGCGTAACGTCATGTCGCCTCCGCCATGTCCCTACAAGCCGCCACACACCTGACACCACAACCGCACAATGTGAATGGCGGCCTCTAGACTCTCCACAACGGGTAATGTTAGGGGAAACAGGAACCGCTCTGATGAAACTCAATGACGGCTTTTTCTTGTGCTCCTTAAAAATAAGCTGAGGCTCCTCCATAGAGAACAGTGTGTGACAGAGGCCGGAGATTAGGCCTCGCTCAGACTTCAATGGTGTTTATTGACATTTAAGTACACAGCCCTACACTGCGTACACAAACACTAGTGCGAGTGTCTATCGGTATCATTGCATTATTGGTCCATGTCACCATCCGAGCTGCATTCATTTTCTAGTGTTACAAAAACCAGAGACCCCACAATACAGGATAGAAATATATATATATAACATCCTGGCTTCTCGGTCACAGTGACGTGCCGCACTGGCAGTTACACCCAGCCATGACGGGACACGCCGCCTCTCCCGTACCCATACCGCTCTCGTCTCCGGTTAGCAGGCGCTGATCTCCGCCGCAGCTCACTAGTACGTGTCGTATTGACTTCCGTCCCGGGATCCCGCCTGCACTATTTTCAAATCTACCGCAACAGCCAACCAGCATGCCCTATATATAGTGCGTCATACTGTGCGACAAGTCGAGGGGCACGCCGGGAGTTGTAGTCTCGCAGCACACATGCGCAGTGAGCTAATCTAGTAACTGAGGGGGGGATGTGAATTGTTTCTGACTTGCACTGCTCCTTAGCTCAAGGCTGTGTCCATGTACGGATGAGCTGGCGATGTTGCTATATTTTATTTTGTATTTATATTTAATAATGATGCATATATTCAGCCAAATGTAAGAGTCATCCTTACTGCATGTATCTATGTGGAATATACAGGCTATATGGTGATCCTTGCTCTATTATAAGAGTGATATCCAAATCACTCAGGTTGGAACAGTAGTCTTCTTCTACCTTCTTCCTTGTGTTCATACATTGCTTTTAAATGTATTTATATTTAACCCATACTTCAAGGGGTTTTCTCATCTTATTAAATAGGTAAAATTGCAAAGAGCTCCTGGAAACAAACAGCTTTGCAATTTACTCCTTAGTAAAAATCCTCTCCGGTCTCAAGAATGGATTTTTTAATTTAAGGCTATGTGCACACGTTGCGGATTGGGGTGCAGAATTTTCTGCACAAAATCTGCATCTCCTGGCAGAAAACGCAGGTGCAGATTTGCCGCCGATATTCTGCGTTTTTGTTGCGGAATTGATGCGGATTTTCTGCATTTTTTACCCCTGCGGATTTCTAGAATGGAGGGGTCAGAAACGCTGCAGTTCCGCACAAAAGAAGTAGCATGCTACGTCTTTTGATCCGCAGCTGTTTTCATGCGGATTTTTCCGCACCATTAGCACAGCGTTTTTTTTTCTATTGATCTACATTGTACTGTGAATCACTTTGCGGAACTGCAGTGTTTCTGCACGGAAAAATCCGCTGCAGATCCACACTAATTCCGCATCGTGTGCACACAGCCTTAGGGTATGTTTCCTTGGTCAGGAGTGGCTCAATATTTACTCAGGATTTGACGCATGTGAAATCTGCATCTGAGGTCACTGGCATGTCACCTGCATTTTTTACATGCATTTTGATGTGTTTTTTTCATTACGTGCTTTTTTTTATCACTTGAAATAAAGCTTATTAAAAGTTGGCTTCTGGGAAGGAAATAAAAAGTGATTTCCTATTTGCAGATAGGGTATGTGCACACAGTCAGTAAACATGCAACATGTTGCGTTTGGTGGGCGCATCAAAATGACTCACGCAGACACATCCGCATACAACGCATGTCCCTGCGTACCCAATCTTAAAGATAGGCACGCAGGACGCATGCAGAAGTAGGCAGAGCTTAAGGAAAGAAGTCCGCAGCACCACGCTGCGGACTCAAACAGTGATGTGAACCCGGCCTTAGTCACATGCATAACTGCGAGAACGCAGCTTACTACGCATGCATACTAATTTACATATGTTGAATCTTGTGTCACATCCGAAAGTACGTGACGGGCCGGTGTCACACTTGCGATTGTCTCGCATCAACACCTGGCACTCGGACCGGCATGTGCAGCTGCATAGAAATACATACAGCCACACACTCCAGTCCTGAGTGACGGGTGTTGATGCTAAATAATTAAAAAAAAAAAAAAAAATGGCATGGGCTCCTGGGCAATTTTCAAAACCAGCAGAGGGAAAGCCAGCGACTGGGGGCCGATGTTTATAGCTTGGGAAGGGGATAATACCCATGGAGCTTCCCAGGCTATTAATATCAGCTCACAGCTGTATACTTAGCCTTTACTGGCTATTAAAATAGGGGGACCCCCCCAGAAAAAATGACGTGGGTTCCCCCTATAGCTAATAACCAGCAAAGGCTAGGCAGACAGCTGTAGGCTGATATTAATAGCCTAGGAAGGGACCATGGATATTGGCACCCCCACAGCTACAAACACCAGCTCTCAGCCACCCCAGAAATGGCACATTTTAAGATGCACCAATTCTGGCACTTAGCCTCGCTCTTCTCACTTGCCCTGTAGCGGTGGCAAGTGGGGTAATAGTTTGGGGGTTAATGCCACCTTTGTAATGTAAGGTGACATCAAGCCCATTTAGTAATGGAGAGGTGTCTATAAAACATCTATCCATTACTAATCCTATAGTTGTTACATGGTAAATAAAGACACAGCCAGAATAAAGTCTTTTAATGAAATAAAACACCACAGGTCTCGGAAGGGAAGCAGCACCATTTGACTTTTTGAACACAAAAATAGCAGGAATAAAGAGCGGACGCCATGTCACGTCTGGAGAGCCCCTGAGGTGGCTATACAGTGGAACCCCACAAATGCGACCCCATCTTGGAAACTAAACCCCACAAGGATTTTATCCAGCGGTATAGTATTTTGAACCCAAAAGGTACCACACAGAATTTGATAACATTAGCTCGTCATTAAACATGTTGTCATTAGTTTTGAGCACAAGCGCATGCTTCCAGAGTTTGCATCAGAGTTTTGGGTATGCACCGAGTATCACGAGTGCTCGAGTGACATGCTCGGGTCTTCGCTCCTCGTGTCGCAGCTGTTAGACACCCAAAAAAAATAAATGCATGGATTGCTCGAGTATGGCAGGCTATCACCACATTTTATTTGTTGGCTAACAGCTGCGAGACATGCGGGGCGGAGACTCGAGCATCAACGATAACACTGGTCTACAAAAAAAAATAAAACATTTTCTGGCATGGACTTTAAGAACTAATTTGAGGGTGCTGAATTCAAATCTGATCTTATAATTTCTCTATCACATCACGTTTTTGCGCTCTAGGTATATAGCCCATTTTCATGAATTCCATGATAAATATAAGTAGTGTATGAAAAGTGCCGGTTTATACGGTTCACTAAGGTAAATTTAGTTTTCATTTAGTCTCCCAATAAATGTGAGAATATATTTGTTTTCTTTGTACATGCATAATTCCCATTTGTTATGATAACACCCTTGTTTTCTGTGCTACTGGGACAGTAGAGCTACAGCAGAGCATTGGATGAAAACTGAATGGCCTCAGTGACAGAGTTTGGCATCTGGCGATAAGAATGTTATCCATGATCCTCTAGTGGATAGGAAGAACATTGTCTTTCCTCCCTTACACATAAAACTTGGATTGATGAAGCAGTTCGTCAAAGCTCTCAATCACAGTGGAGAATGCTTTAACTATATATGTTCAACTTTTCCTGGTCTTAGTGAAGAGAAGAAAAAGGCTAGAATATTTGATGGACCTCAAATAAGAACACTTATGAGAGACCCAAATTTTATCACATCAATGAATGAGACAGAAGAAAGAGCTTGGAATGCATTTTGTAATGTGGTGCAGAATTTTCTAGGGAATAAGAAAGCAGACAACTATGAAGAGATTGTGGAAGAGCTACTAATGAGTCTGCGAAATCTTGGATGTAGAATGAGTATCAAGATTCACTATTTACGCAGCCATTTGGACTTTTTTCCAGAGAACCTTGGGGATGTGAGTGAGGAACAAGGGGAGCGTTTTCATCAGGACATTAAAACAATGGAAGAACAGTATCAAGGCCGGTGGGACTCACATATGATGGCTGACTATTGCTGGAGCTTGATGAGAGACAACCCAGAAGCTGTACATCACAGATCAGCCAAGAAAAGAAAGTTCAAATAACTGCCATTTGTCATTCATCTGTGTGCCATATACAGTGGGGCAAAAAAGTATTTAGTCAGTCAGCAATAGTGCAAGTTCCACCACTTAAAAAGATGAGAGGCGTCTGTAATTTACATCATAGGTAGACCTCAACTATGGGAGACAAACTGAGACAAAAAAATCCAGAAAATCACATTGTCTGTTTTTTTATCATTTTATTTGCATATTCTGGTGGAAAATAAGTATTTGGTCAGAAACAAAATTTCATCTCAATACTTTGTAAAATATCCTTTGTTGGCAATGACAGAGGTCAAACGTTTTCTGTAAGTCTTCACAAGGTTGCCACACACTGTTGTTGGTATGTTGGCCCATTCCTCCATGCAGATCTCCTCTAGAGCAGTGATGTTTTTGGCTTTTCGCTTGGCAACACGGACTTTCAACTCCCTCCAAAGGTTTTCTATAGGGTTGAGATCTGGAGACTGGCTAGGCCACTCAAGGACCTTGAAATGCTTCTTTCGAAGCCACTCCTTCGTTGCCCTGGTGGTGTGCTTTGGATCATTGTCATGTTGAAAGACCCAGCCACGTTTCATCTTCAATGCCCTTGCTGATGGAAGGAGGTTTGCACTCAAAATCTCACGATACATAGCCCCATTCATTCTTTCATGTACCCGGATCAGTCGTCCTGGCCCCTTTGCAGAGAAACAGCCCCAAAGCATGATGTTTCCACCACCATGCTTTACAGTAGGTATGGTGTTTGATGGATGCAACTCAGTATTCTTTTTCCTCCAAACACGACAAGTTGTGTTTCTACCAAACAGTTCCAGTTTGGTTTCATCAGACCATAGGACATTCTCCCAAAACTCCTCTGGATCATCCAAATGCTCTCTAGCAAACTTCAGACGGGCCCAGACATGTACTGGCTTAAGCAGTTGGACACGTCTGGCACCGCAGGATCTGAGTCCATGGTGGCGTAGTGTGTTACTTATGGTAGGCCTTGTTACATTGGTCCCAGCTCTCTGCAGTTCATTCACTAGGTCCCCCCACGTGGTTCTGGGATTTTTGCTCACCGTTCTTGTGATCATTCTGACCCCACAGGGTGGGATTTTGCGTGGAGCCCCAGATCGAGGGAGATTATCAGTGGTCTTGAATGTCTTCCATTTTCTAATTATTGCTCCCACTGTTGATTTCTTCACTCCAAGCTGGTTGGCTATTGCAGATTCAGTCTTCCCAGCCTGGTGCAGGGCTACAATTTTGTTTCTGGTGTCCTTTGACAGCTCTTTGGTCTTCACCATAGTGGAGTTTGGAGTCAGACTGTTTGAGGGTGTGCACAGGTGTCTTTTTATACTGATAACAAGTTTAAACAGGTGCCATTACTACAGGTAATGAGTGGAGGAAAGAGGAGACTCTTAAAGAAGAAGTTACAGGTTTGTGAGAGCCAGAAATCTTGATTGTTTGTTTCTGACCAAATACTTATTTTCCACCATAATATGCAAATAAAATGATTAAAAAACAGACAATGTGATTTTCTGGATTTTTTTGTCTCAGTTTGTCTCCCATAGTTGAGGTCTACCTATGATGTAAATTACAGATGCCTCTCATCTTTTTAAGTGGTGGAACTTGCACTATTGCTGACTGACTAAATACTTTTTTGCCCCACTGTATATGTGTTTTTATATTTCGTAGTTTAATTCTGTAAGTATATTTGATTTGCTGTACATAGACTTTGTAATCTTTGTTATTCCTTGATTAAAAATATACAAAATGTAGTACCGAAAATCATGTGTTTTTATCATAAAACATTAGGAGTAATTTTCATCAAAAATTGAAAATATCTCGAAATCCTGATGTGATAGCCAAAAACGGAGTTCATATTCATAATCAGCAGCCAAAATTGACTTAAAATGTTTTAAAACCTTTTGCCAGAAAAATTGCGTTGACCAGTGTAATCAGTGCATACCCGAACAAATATCTGCACCAATGTTATCAATAAAAACTTCAACTCGGTGCGCAAAAAATAAGCCCTCACTCAGCCCCAGATCACAAAAAATGGAGACACTACGGGTCTTGGAACATGGTGACTTTTTATTTTAGAAACTTTGAATTTTTTTTTTCACCACTTAAATTAAAAAAGAGCCTATACATGTTTTGTATCTACGAACTCATAATGACAGGTCAGTTTTAGCATTTAGTGAACATGGTAAAAAAAAAAAAAAAAAAAAAAACAACAATTGTGGGATTAAATTTTTTTGCAATTTCACTTCATTTTGATTTTTTTTTCCGTTTTCCAGTACACGATATGGCAAAACCAATGGTGTCGTTCAAAAGTACAACTCGTCCCATAAAAAAACAAGCCCTCACATGCCCATATTGACAGAAAAATAAAAAAGTTATGACTCTGGGAAGAAGGGGAGCAAAAAAACAGAGATGCAAACCAGAAATATCCCTGGTCCTTAAAGGGAATCTGTCACTCCAAAAATCGTATATGAGCTAAGGCCACCGGCATCAGGGGCTTATCTACAGCATTCTGTAATGACAAGTTCTCTCAAAAATACAATAGACACATGTATGTGTTTGCAGCGGCGGCGCGATAAAAGAAAACAGATATTGTGGAAACAAAAAATTTTTTATTTACAATAATACAAAAAAGTGTGGTAAGATTCAGGGTGGTGATTGGGTTTAGGGTCGGGGTGTATCAGAGAGTGAAATGTGGTGGACCTTGGGGGTCTGGAGCTGTGAGGATTGGGTGGTAGTTGAGGAAGGGGTTACAGGGGAAGGGGAAACAATTTGAAGGATTGGATCAGGGATGGAAGTGGACACATTGGGGAAGCAAGATAGGGAAATATTTGTAGGTGAGGGTGGAGGTAGTGGGTCCAATTTTGGGAGGGATTTCTGTCTCCGGGTCTTTGTCCTGGTCCTGAGATGATGCGTTTTGGTCCTCTTTTTTGTTGGCCCAGTGGGAGTGGTTGCCTCTGTTGAAGTCATTGGCCATGGTGCTGGAGTGGGCAGGGGTGCTGGCAGGGGTGCTGGAGTGGGAAGGGGTGCTGGAGTGGGAAGGGGGTGCTGGAGTGGGAAGGGGGTGCTGGACTTGGCAGCGTGGAGGATCGGTGAACTGAAGGTGGTGGTGGTGAAGGAGGATAGTTCGGTGCTGTGGAAGTTGGAAAGATGATCGGCTGCTGGTAATATCCTCCGGCCTATGTATGGAAGCTTTGGGACTGCTGCTGGGACTGCTGCTGGGACTGCTGCTGGGACTGCTGCTGCTGCTGCAATGCGTGGCTTTAAGCAGCCTGGCAGGACTGCATGATGTCCAGCTGGAGTTGAGGCGTAAGGTTTTCTGACACGCTCCACTCAACGGCTGAAAAACAAATGTTGCGCCGGTCTCTCAAGGTCGGCTTCCAGGCGGTCAAGGGGTTTGTTGACATCCTGTAAAAGTGTGTTCACATGGGTGAACACACTCTTCAGTCTATCACCAAGCAACCTAATCCCAACCTGGAAGACCGAGCTTAACTCCAAAAACTCGGGTATGCCTATCCTCTCCCAGGCCCTCTGCCGCTGATGAGAAGACCCAGCAGAGGAAGAGGGCTGGGAGAGGGTAAAACCAGATGGACCGGCTGCCTGTTCCCCAGCCTGTGAAGCCCGCCAGGTTGCTCCATCGCTGGTGGATGATTGGGACTGTGTCTGTTCAGTGGCTGGTCGATGAGGGTCCGCCTCAACAGAAGATGATCCAGGTTGTGTTTGGAAAAGAAATTCAAACATTTTAAAAACATTAAAAAAAATATACATATATACTTTCGTTCGCGTAGCAAGCGCAGGCCTTGCAATACTTACCAAAATAATTTCTGGCACGTGGAATGGCATGGTCCCAATCAGCCAGCAGCGATGTTGACACTTTTTCCCAGAGTCGTCAAATGACCACATTGTCGGAGTGATGACGGTCACGGGTGTCCCACAATGGTATTTGCTCTTAGGCAAGGTTGATGAGTTCCTCATTGTCAATATCTTGATTGGCTTCTTCCCATTGTGGAACCTATAGATCAAATAGAACAACAATACATTTTTAAGTAAAATTGAAAACAAATTATATTACAACTCAGCTGAAAAGACTACTTACACTCCGTCTTTACTCCAGTAGACACGCCAGCACTAGAGACAGATGGCAGCACCAAGAGAGATGGCAGCACCAGGAGACAACCAGTCTTCTGCTTCCGTGCAGAGTTTTGTGCTTCCGCGCAGAGTCTTGTGCTTCCGCGCAGAGTCTTGTGCTTCCGCGCAGAGACTTAAGAGTAATGGACTACCTTGTCTCCAGACCCCCTTTTATACATCTGGGGTTTGGCAGGTGGTTACATCATTTCCTGGACATAATTAGTGTGAAGTATGCATGCATATCGAACGCATGCGTACGCATGTCCTTGCGTACCAATGCGTTCCCAAAGACAGAAATGCGTTGTTTTGACGCACTCCATCCACAGTCATCCGCATGCGGATGACTGCGCATAATTGATGCCTCAAAAAATGCAACATGTTGCATTCACCGAAACCCGTCGCACACTGAGAAGCGACGCATGCGTATGCAGACGCATGCGAAAGCATACAAACTCATGTCCCTGCGTACGCCATGTTAAAGATAGGTACGCATGACGCAGGCAGATCTGTGCGGATGATACGCTGCGCACAGAGACGCAAATGTGAAACCACCCTTAGAGAGAGTAGAGAGGGGATGATAGGGACTTTTTAACTAAGATGTATTAGATAATCTAATTGCTTATTACATTAAATAGACATTTAGGATTAAATCGATGTTTGTTTCGGACCACCGCATTAATCAGCAAAAGAAAACAGTAAATAGCACCATAGAATATAATGTGTCCATTCTTGTGTCATCCCTATAGAGGTGCAGGAAATCTACCACTGCAGAAGCCGCCATAGGTATACAATGCCGCTAATAGCTTACTACATTCACTTTCTTTTGCTTTAGGTGATATTAATTTAATAAGAATGACATTTTTAATAAAGTGGTAGAAGTAAAATTACATTTGTGTAAATCATTTAAATAGGCCTTATCTGCGTATATGGTATGGAAATAAAAATAACAAATTCCTAAGCAAATGAAAAGGTGATTGAATAGCCTTTTCTTGTTGTCACTGGTATCATTCAAGGTTATGAGTGGTCCCATTCAGTATTCATTCAGACTTTTTGGATTACTGTTTTAACCTATGTATCTCAAATTCCACATTCACAATTGCTTCCCCCGAATCTGGACACAGATCAAAGTCATTTTATGGATAATCCAATTATTTGGAATAAATTATGACTGTCATTAAACGGTTTCTTAGTGGTTAGACTACTGGTATTGATCGGCTGCCAATAGAGCAGTATGTACATTCCATGGAGGATCTGGACCCTATCCCGTTACAAATATAGACGGCTTTGAGAAGAGAGCACCTCCGTCTTTTGTGAAATAAGAGAACAGTTACTGCTGCTGGTGGTAAGGAATCTACAGATTTAGAAAATTTTTATAGACATAAGTCTGGAGTTGACGGTCACTGTAGTTTCTTTACTGGATGCTCTGAAGACTTAGGCGTCGACTCATTAAATACTTTGTCCACAAATCTGGAAAACAACTATTTGAAATGTTGAAATTTTTTTGCATAATTCATAATTGGGCAAAAAATCTTTGCAACGTTGGCTGTTTTTATTCCATCTCTGGCAACGTTTTGAGAAGTGAGCGCAGATTAACCGGAGGACGTGGACAAGCACAGCCCAACAAAGTCAAAATAATATTATACAGAAAAAATATATACATAAAAATATATATATATATATATACCTGCGCTATAATATGCATACACAGAAAACCATAATAATTACCTATCAAAGGGGGGGAGCGACGCTGAAAATAGTAAGATAATCCTCATATAAGTCCAGCTGGACCTACACTTTCTGAGAACAAACAAGCATAGATTGGTAAGCAAGAATATGGAATTTTTACAACAGCTGTACTTTTAAAAAACAATTCAAGGTGAATTAAAAACTAAGTTTTGCGGAACTAGATTGCACGCGATAGTAACCAAAGAGAAAAGAGAACGTGTTACATACTATTCGGCGTGCAGACACCTGATGCTGAAGAAAATCCAGTAGCGAAAACAAGGGTGCTTTTATCAAATATTGCGGTGACTAGGTTACTTTCCTTTTTGTTGGTCAGCGATCTGACGAGATGGTAATCCCTCGGCGTGCTGTCCCGGCCGGTGGCAGCCGCCCGTACGGGAAGAAGCAGATATGAAGTAAGCGCTCGGTAACGTTGCAGCTGACAGGACCTTCGGAGTATTCGGGTCACGTGTCCAGTACGTCACGTGGTGCCCTTGTTTGAAGGTACGGAGCACAATAGGAGCCAAAATTAACCAATTCCTTCTTCAGGGTTACCCTGAAGAAGGAATCCGTGTTTATTCCGAAACGCGTTGGTTAATTTTGGCTCCTATTGTGCTCCGTACCTTCAAACAAGGGCACCACGTGACGTACTGGACACGTGACCCGAATACTCCGAAGGAGGATATGAAGGCATCGAGGTCCAGCGTCAGTTGTGTGCTCCTCCTCATTGGTCCATAGGGAGGATCTTATGAACGACCCTAGCAGTGATCCAGGCATAAGAGCACCTGGAACGCAGGAAGCGGCGAGTGCGTTCCAGCGTTGAGCCCCAGGACGCGAACCGGAAGTGCGCCTCTGACGTCACATCCGGCACGCGCGGACTACAGAACTTCAGCCGCACAGCTTCGGGAGGACCCCGGCAGCACATCACTGCCCCACTTTACCTCCCGAGGAGGCTCGGGAGGGGCGGGAAGGGGGTCCCAAGTCAATGGAAAATGGAGACGGGAGCAGCCGTATGGAGGAGGAGAGGAGAACCACCCGACCTCAGCTGCCCAGCATGGTAGAAATTCCAAGGGCTCAGTTCGCTGGCCATGGCAGCACCTGAGTAGGAACCTCTTCATGCCCCACTGGGGGACAGAAAGGGGAGGGTTATTTAACCTCTTTGTGTTTCCTGTCCCCCATTAGGGCGGGGAGACATGCTCCAAGGTGACTGTCGTGGAAGGTGACTAGAGAAATGTTATTTTAGTCTAAAGATTTTCATCGGCGGAAGAGAAGAAAAAGAACTATGCAGTTTGTAAATTTCTCCTGAGTACGTCAAAACACATAAAGTCTCCAAAGGTAAAGATCGTAATTTGTGAGTTTAGCGGGTGCCATGCCACATTTTTGAAGAGCATTGAGGGGCCATGTCACTTTTATCAAGGCCTTTTAAAAGGAATGTGTTAATTATTTTTCAGTGTTTGGACTTCATTTTATACACTTTTTAACCTCTTCACCCGAGCCTGATTTCATCTTCCTGACCAGGCCAAATTTTACAATTCTGACGAGCGTCCCTTTATGAGGTAATAACTCTGGAATGCTTCAACGGACACCACTGATTCGGAGATTGTTTTTTCGTGACATATTGTACTTCATGATGGTGATAAAAATTTATTTGATATGACTTGCGCTTATTTGTGAAAACATTGGAAATTTGGAAAAATTGTTGATAATTTTGCAATTTTCAAACTTTTAATTTTTATGCCCTTAACCCCTTTCTGACAGCAAATGTACAATCCCGTCCATGTGCCCTGACCATGGACGGGATAGTACGTCATACCCGATCGGCCGCTTGTCAGCTGATTCTCACAGCTGACTGACACCCGGCACTAAGTGCCAGGAGTAGGGAGGAGCGAATATACTCGATACTCGAGATTTCCAGAGCACGCTCGGGTGTCCTCCGAGTATTTGTAAGTACTCGGAGACTTAGTTTTCAGCGCCGCAGCTGAATGATTTACATCTGTTAGCCAGCTTGATTACATGAGGGGATTCCCTAACAACCAGGAAACCCCCACATGTACTTATGCTGGCTAACAGATGTAAATCATTCAGCTGCGGCGCTGAAAACTAAATCTCCGAGTGCTTACAAATACTCGAAGGACACCCAAGTGTGCTCAGGAAATCTCAAGTACCGAGTATATTCGCTCATCACTAGCCTGCTCCTGGCACTTTAACCCCCCGTAACACTGTGATCAAACATGATCGAGGTGTTCCAGAACAGGCACAGGGGTCCCGATCGCTGCCATGGAGACCCGATGTCGTCATGGCGACATCCGGTTCTCCTGAGCTGAGAGACTTCCTGTCATGCACAGTGCATGTTAGGAAGACTCTAAGGTTAGTGTACAGAAGCTGCAGCGCTGACAGCTTCTATAGCATGCAGATCTGCATGCTATAGAAGCGATCAGCCTGCACAAAATGATTGTTCCATAGTGGGACAAAGTTTAAAAGTAAGAATGAAATAAATTAAAAAAAAATAATAATAATTGCAAAAATATTTTAAAAAATATTTAAAAATAAAAAAAATCAATATTTATTCTATCACTAAATAAATATTTAAATGAAAAAAATATATAAACAATGAAAGTACACATATTTGGTATCCCTGCGTCTAATGACCCGACCTATAAAACTATTCCACTAGTTAACCCCTTCCTGACATGCGCCGTACTAGTACTGCTATGCGGGAACTGAGTTCCCGCAAACCGCAGTACTAGTACGGCGGCACGATCGCGCGGCCTCACGCTGAGCGCCATGGGATCGCTTGCAGATGTCAGCTTTATATGACAGCTGACACCCCGCAGCAATGCCCACGATTGGGCATTTAACCCCTCTGATGCCGCTGTCAGTAGTGACAGCGACATAGAGGGGCATCGCGCAGGGACGGGGGCTCCCTGCGCTCTCCCACCGGAACAACGCGAAGCGATCGCATTGTTCCGGTGTCCTGGAAGGAGTCCCCGGATCCAAGATGGCCACGGGGCTCCTTCCGAGTCCTGAATGAGGTGGCTAGCCGGCGCCTGCTCAGAGCAGGCGTCGGAAAGCCTCCTGCACTGCCTGTCAGATCGCTGATCTGACACAGTGCTATGCAAAGTGCCAGATCAGCGATCTGATCTAATATAGTGATGTCCCACCCTGGGACAACGTTAGAAAGTGAAAATAAAATGTATAAAAAATAAAAATAAAAAAAATCCCCAAATAAGGAAAAAAAAAAATTTCCCAATAAATCCATTTATTTATGTAAATAAATAAAAAACAGTAAAAGTACACATATTTGGTATCGCTGCGTCCGTAACGACCCGCTCTATAAAACTATCCCAGTAGTTAACCCCTTCAGTGATCACCGCAAAAAAAAAAAAAAAAACGAGGCAAAAAACAATGCTTTATTATCATACCGGCAAACAAAAAGTGGAATAACAGGCGATCAAAATGACGGATATAAATAACCATGGTACCGCTGAGAATGTCATCTTGTCCTGCAAAAAAAAAAGCCACCATGCAGCATAATCAGCAGAGAAATAAAGAAGTTATAGCTCTCAGAATAAAGCGATGCAAAAACAATTATTTTTTATATAAAATAGTTTTTATTGTGTAAAAGCGCCAAAACATAAAAAATGATATAACTGAGGTATCGCTGTAATCGTACTGACCTGAAGAATAAAGCTGCTTTATCAATTTTACCACACGTGGAACGGTATCAAGGCCCCCCTAAAAGAAATTCAGAAATTGCTGTTTTTTGTTCATTCTGCCTCCCAAAAATCGGAATAAAAAGTGATCAAAAAATGTTATGTGCCCAAAAATGGTACCAATAAAAACGTCAACTCGTCCCGCAAAAAACAAGATCTCACATGACTCTGTGGGCCAAAATATGGATAAATTATCACTCTCAAAATTTGGTGATGCAAAAACTAAAAACTACTAAAAAGCATATTTTACTGTGTGACGGCTGCCAATCATAAAAATCCGCCAAAAAACGCTATAAGAGTAAATCAAATCCCCCTTCATCAACCCCTTAGTTAGGGAAAAATAATAAAATTTAAAAAAATGTATTTATTTCCATTTTCCCATTAGGGTTAGGGTAAGGGCTAGGGTTAGGGTTGGGGCTAGGGTTGGGGCTAGGGCTAAGGGTTAGGGTTGGGGCTAGAGTTCGGGCTAAAGTTAGGGTTTGGATTATATTTATGGTTGGGATTAGGGTTGGGATTAGGGTTAGGGGTGTGGTTAGGGTTAGGGTTTCAGTTAGAATTGGGGGGTTTCCACTGTTTAGACACATCAGAGGCTCTCCAAACATGACATGGCATACGATCTCTATTCCAGCCAATTTTGCGTTGAAAAACTAAAACAGTGCTCCTTCCCTTCCGTGCTCTCCCGTGCGCCCAAACAAGGGTTTATACCAACATATGGAGTATCAGCGTACTCAGGACAAATTGGACAACAAATTTTAGGGTCCAATTTCCGCTGTTACCCTTGGGAAAATACAAAATCTGGGGGCTAAAAAATAATTTTTGTGAAAAAAAAGGATTTTTTATTTTCACGGCTCTGCGTTATAAACTGTAGTGAAACACTTGGGCGTTCAAAGTTCTCACAACACATCTAGATAAGTTCCTTGGAGGGTCTAGTTTCCAATATGGGGTCAATTGTGGGGGGTTTCTACTGTTTAGGTACATCAAGGGCTCTGCAAATGCAACGTGACGCCTGCAGACCAATCCATCTAAGTCTGCATTCCAAACGGCGCTCCTTCCCTTCCGAGCTCTGCCGTGCGCCCAAGCAGTGGTTCCCCCCCCACATATGGGGTATCAGCGTACTCAGGACAAATTGGACAACAACTTTTGGGGTCCAATCTGTCCTATTACCCTTGGGGAAATAAAAATTTGGGGGCTAAAATATCATTTTTGTGGAAAAAAATATATTTTTTATTTTCAAGGCTCTGCGTTATAAACTTTAGCGAAACACTTGGGGGTTCAAAGTTCTCACAACACATCTAGATAAGTTCCATGGGGTTCCCACTGTTTAAGCACATCAGGGGCTCTCCAAATGCGACATGGCATCTGATCAATTCCAGCCAATTTTGCATTGAAAAGTCAAACGACGCTCCTTCCCTTCTGAGCTCTGCCATGCACCCAAACAGTGGTTTACCCCCACATATTGGGTATCAGCGTACTCAGGACAAATTGCACGATAACTTTTGGGGTCCAAGTTCTCCTGTTACCTTGGGGAAAATAAAAAAAATTGGACCTGAAATAATTTTTTTGTGAAAAAGGGTGTAGTTTTTAGAATGGTGTTACTTTGGGGTATTTTCTATCATAAAGACCTCTCAAAGCGACTTCAAATGTGATGTGGTCCCTAAAAAAAATGGTGTTGTAAAAATGAGAAATCGCTGTTTAACTTTTAACCCTTATAACTTCCTAACAAAAAAAAAATTCCAAAACTGTGCTGATGTAAAGAAGACATGTGGGAAATGTTACTTATTAAGTATTTTGTGTGACATATCTGTGTGATTTAAGGGCCTGAAAATTCAAAGTTGGAAAATTGCAAGATTTTCAACATTTTTGCCAAATTTCTGTTTTTTTTCACAAATAAACGCAAGTCATATCAAAGAAATTTTGCCACTATCATGAAGTACAACATGTCGCAAGAAAAAAATGTCAGAATCACCGGAATCCGTTGAAGCGTTCCATAGTTATAACCTCATAAAAGGTCAGTGGTCAGAATTGTAAAAATTGGCCTGGTCATTAACATGCAAACCACTCTTGGGGGTAAGGGGGTTAAATCAGAGATATGTCATACAAAATAGTTAATAAATTACCTTTCTCAGTAATTTCATTACTTTCCATAGGCACAATTTTTAAAAACAATTTTATTTTATTAGGAAGATATAAGGGTTAAAAGTTGACCAGCAATTTCTAACAAAAAATTTACAAAACCATTTTTTTTTTAGGGGCAACCTCACATTTGGAGTGTCTTTGAGGGGCCTATATGACAGAAAATACCCAGAAGTGACACCATTCTAAAAACGTCACCCCTCAAAGTGCTTAAAACCACATTCAAAAAGTTTATTAACCCTTCAGGTGCTTCACAGGAATTAATGAAATGTGGATGAAAAAAATTAACATTTACGGTAACTTTTTTTTTTTAAACAAAAATTTTCATTTAGACCCCTTTTTTTTTATTTTCACAAGGGTAACAGGAGAAAATGGACCCCAAAATTGTTGTTTCTGAGTATACATGATACCCTATATGTGGGAGAAAACCACTGTTTGGGCGCAGGGCTCATAAGGAAAGGATCACCATTTTAATTTTTGAATGCAAAATTTGCTGGAATCGAGAGTGGATGCCATGTCGCATTTGGAAAGCCCTAATGTGCCGAAACAGTGGAAACCCCCACAATTGATCCCATTTTGGACACTAGACCCCTCAAGGAACTTATCTAGATGTGTGGTGAGAACATTGAACCACCAGGTGCTTCACAGAAGTTTAAAAAGGAAAGCCATTGAAATAAAAAAACAACATTTATTTTCCACAAAAATTATCTTTTAGCCCCATTTTTTTATTTTCACAACCATAACAGGAGAAAATGGACCCCAAAATTTGTTGTACAATTTCTCATGAGTACGCTGATACCTCATATGTGGAAGAAAACCACTGTCTGGGCGCACGTCAGGGTTTGGAAGTGAAGGATTGATGTTTTGAAATGCAGACTTTGATAGAATGGTCTGCGGGCGTCACGTTCTGTTAGCAGAGCCTCTAATGTGCCTAAATAGTGGAAAAACTCATACATGACCCCTTTTGTAAACTAGACCCCCCCATCCCAAGGAATTGATTTAGATATGTGGAGAACGCCCTGAACCCCTAGGTGCTCACAGAAAATTATAATGTTGAGCTATGAAAATAGGATCACCTACCATCCAGCAAGAATTCTGTCTCTCACAGACCTGTTAGTTTTTCTTTAAGAAGCCTCCTATTGTGCACTCATTACCTGTATTAATTGCACCTGTTTGAACTTGTTATCTGTATAAAAGACACCTGTTCACACACAATCAATCACACTCCAAGCTCTCCACCATGGCCAAGACCAAAGAGATGTCTAAGGACACCAAGGACAAAATTATAGACCTGCACAAGGCTGGGATGAGCTACAGGAAAATAGGCAAGCAGCTTGGTGAGAAGGCAATAACTGTTTGCACAATTATTAGAAAATGGAAGAAACACAAGATGACTGTCAATCTTCCTCAGTCTGGGGCTCCATGCAACATCTTGCCTTGTGGGGGTAAGGATGATTCTGTGAAAGGTCAGGAATCAGCCCAGAACTACAAGGGAGGACCTGGTTAATGACCTGATGAGAGCTGGGACCACAGTCTCAAACATTATCGTTAATAACACCCTACGCCGTCATGGATTAAAATCATGCATGGCACGCAAAGATCCCCCTAATCATGACAGCACATGTCCAGGTCTGTTTTAAGTTCACCAATGACCATCTGAATGATCCAGAGGGAGGCATGGGAGAAGGTTATGGGGTTAGATGAGACCAAAATAGAACTTTTTGGTATCAACTTCACTTGTCATGTCTGGAGGAGGAAGAAGGATGAGTACAACCTCAAGAACACCATCCCAACCATGAAGCATGGTGGGGGAAGCATAATACTTTGGGGGTGCTTTTCTGCAAAGGGGACAGGACGACTGCACCATATTGAAGGGAGGATAGATGTATGTATCACAAGATTTTGGCCAACAAACTTCTTCCCTCAGTAAGAGAATTGAAGATAGGTCATGGCTGGGTCTTCCAGAATAACAATGACCTGTAACATACAGCCAGGTCAATTAAGGAGTGGCTCAGTCAGAAGCATTTCAAGGTCCTGGAGTGACCTAGCTCCAGATCTGCACCCAATAGAAAATCTTTGGATAGCGTGGAAACTCAATGTTGCTCAGCAACAGCCCCAAAACCTGAAAGATCTGGGGAAAATCCATATGGAGGAGTGGGCCATAATCCCTGCTGCTGTGTGTGCAATCTTGGTCAAGAACTACAAAACACATCTGACCTTTGTAATTGTAAACACAGGTTTCTGTACCAAATATCAAGTTCTGTTTTTCTATTGTATCTAATACCTATTACATGCAATAAAATGAAAATTAGTTATGTAAAAGTTATACAATGTGATTTTCTGGTTTTTATTTTTTGATTCTGTCTCACAGTTAAAGTGTGTCTACGATAAAAAAAATAGAATTAAGGTGCCGTTACACTAAGCAACTTACCAGCGATCGCGACCAGCGACGTGATCGCTGGTAAGTTGCTGTGTGGTCGCTGGGGAGCTGTCACACAGACAGCTCTCTCCAGCGACCAAGCGACTTCGGCATCGCTGAAACTGTCTTCAGCGATGCCGAAGTCCCCATGTAAAAAAAAAAAAAAACACTACATACGCACCTTCTGTCGTCCTTCATGTCCCTCGGCGCTTGCCGCACTGACTGTGTCTCAGCGCCGGCCGGCCGTTACAGCGGTGCCCAGCGGTGAACCGCTGTTACTGCAGGTTCACCGCTGGGCTCTGCTTTACGGCCGGACGGCGCTGAGACAGTCAGTACGGCAAGCTCCAGGGGACGTGACGGACAACAGACGGTGAGTATGTAGTGTTTTTTTTTTTACTTTTACCATGGTATCCATGGTAAATATCGGGTTACTAAGCGCGGCCCTGCGCTTAGTAACCCGATGTTTACCATGGATACCAGTGAAGACATCGCTGGATCGGCGTCACACACGGCGATCCAGCGGTGTCAGCGGGAGAGTTGCGACGAAAGAAAGTTCGTCCATTCTCCCTGCAACCAGCGATATCCCAGCAGGATCCAGATCGCTGCTGCGTGCCAAACATAGCGATATCGCTATGCAGGACGCTGCAACGTCACGGATCGCTGGCGATATCGCCTAGTGTGACGGTACCTTTAGACTTACTGGTCATTCGGTTTCTAATAACCCAACACAACAGCACCACAGGAGGATGTAACCCCTTTCCTAATAGGGACAGGAAACACAAAGAGTTCAATTAGCCCTTCCCACAACCTCTCTCCAATGTTACTGCAAAGGACCACAAGAGTATGAATGCTTCAAATTATATTTATCATCACTCTATTCAAATAAATTAAGAAATAATTGAGCAAAGGGAGGGAATTACCCATGCTGTCATGATGGGTTATTAGAAACAAAATTACAGGTAAGTATAACTTTTTTTTCTCCAATAACCTCCCACAACAGCACCATAGGAGGAATACCAAAGAATAATGTTTAGGGAGGGAAAATTGCTTGGACAACTTTTCTCCCAAAGGACAAATCGTAATCTTTATTTTTAAGTCAAGTCTGTAATGTCTGAAGAAGGTATGAACTGAGTACCAGGTAGCAGCTCTGCAAATCTGTTCGATGAAGGCACTGGCTTTCTCAGCCCAGGAAACAAATACCGCTCTAGTGGAGTGAGCCATGAGTTTCTCCGGAGGCGAGAGGTTCTGGATTTCATATGCATCAATAATCACTCTTTTGATCCAGTTGGCAATTGTGCTTTTGAAAGACTTCTTCCCTTTATTCTGGCCATAAAGCTGGATAAATAGATTCTGGTCTTTTCTCCACATCTGCGTTTGTTGGAGATAATGAAGGACCACTCTTCGTACATCCAGTGTATGGAATTCTTCTTCCCTCTTGTTTGCGGGATTCTGGGAAAAGGAAGGGAGAATTATCTCTTGAGATCTGTGGACATCTGAGACCACTTTGGGTAGAAATGATGGGTCAAGACAAAGAATGACAGCAAAATGTAATGGTGACCACTCTCTGCTCATTCTCCTCGATCTTTCTGCAGCTTTCGACACTGTTGACCACCCTCTCCTACTCTCTAGGCTCCAGTCACTAGGCATTAAGGATACTGCTCTCTCCTGGTTCTCTTCCTATCTTTCTGAACGCTCCTTCAGTGTTCTGTTCTCCAGCTCCACTTCATCTCCTCTTCCTCTCACTGTCGGGGTACCTCAGGGCTCAGTCCTTGGCCCCTTTCTCTTCTCCCTCTACATGGCCCCAATTGGACAAACCATCAGCAGATTTGGCTTTCAGTACCATCTTTATGCTGATGACACACAACTATACACGTCAGCCCCTGACCTTACCCCCGCTGTACTACAGAACGCCACTGACTGTCTGTCTGCAGTCTCTAACATCATGTCCGCTCTCTATCTGAAACTCAACCTCTCCAAAACTGAACTTCTTCTGCTCCCGCCTTCTACTAGCCTCCCTAAATCTGACATTTCCCTCTCCGTGGGTGGCACCATAATAACGCCTAGGCAGCAGGCACGCTGTCTGGGTGTTATGTTTGACTCCGATCTCTCCTTCACCTCCCACATACAATCTCTTGCCCGCTCGTGCCGCTTACACCTAAAGAACATCTCTAGAATCCGCCCTTTTCTCACCATGGAGACAACAAAAACTCTCACTGTCGCCCTAATCCACTCCCGTCTGGACTACTGCAACTCTCTATTAATTGGCCTCCCCCTCACGCGACTTTCCACTCTCCAGTCTATCCTTAATGCAGCAGCGTCCATCTGGCTAATCGTTACTCGGACGTGTCCGCTCTTCGCCAGTCGTTACACTGGCTGCCCATTCATTACAGGATACAATTCAAAGTGCTTGTTCTCACCCACAAAGCTCTCCACAGTGCGGCACCCCCTTATATCTCCTCCCTCATTTCTGTCTATCGGCCTAGCCCACCGCTGCGCTCTGCAAACGACTTTCGACTAACCTCTGCACTAATCCGTACCTCCCACTCCCGACTCCAAGACTTCTCCCGTGCTGCGCCAATCCTCTGGAATGCTCTACCCCAAGATATTAGGACCATCCACAACTTGCATAGTTTTAGGCGCTCGCTCAAAACTCATTTGTTCAGAGTGGCCTATCACGTTCCCTAATCAGTTATTTTATGTTTGTGTGTGTGTGTAGCCCATTCACTATCTCCATCTACCCCCCCCCCCCACCCCCTGAAGATGGCTGGACCATCATTGTACATGCATCATTGTAAATACACACCTGTACTTTGTATCTCCCCACCTCATTGTACATTGTAAGCTCTCACGAGCAGGGTCGTCTTATTTTGCTTTATTACTGTATTGTTAACATTGTTACCTATGACTGTTGTGTTTAAAACTGTTAAACTGTAAAGCGCTGCGGAATATGTTGGCGCTATATAAATAAAGATTATTATTATTATTATTATTAAGAATGAGTCAGTCTTCTAGGATTCTCAAGTATAGTTTGTTAATTGAGAGGTCCTGCAGTTCAACCATTCTTTTGGCTGTAGTGATTGCTACAAAGAAGGCTGTCTTCCAGGACAGATCTTCTTAAAGGGCTCAAATGGTGGAAGCGTCAGTCTTTTAAAGGACAATTTTAAGGTCAAAGGAAGGGACTAGGTTGATCCCTCTAGGACGAAGGCAGGAAGCTGCCGTTATGAATCTCTTCACCCAACGATAATTGGCCAGGATCTGATCAAAATAGGCACTCTATGCCGCCATCTGAACCTTGAGGGTACTGGGTTTGAGACCCTTTTCCAGCCTTTCTTGCAGAAAATCAAGGATTTGTGCAATGTTCGGTTGTGAGGGATCTGGATGCTTGAGCGCACACCATGAAAGTCTTCCATATTTTGCGATATATGGCATTTGTTATTAGCTTCCTACATTTTTAGAGAGTTCTAATGACTCTGAGAGGCCCTTGGTTTTTAAAATTAAGAATTCGGAAGCCAGGGGTAGACTCTCTGGGCTTAAATGGTAATTTGGCTCCTGGTGAAGGAGGTCTCTGATTGGTGGAAGGAACAGGGGACCATCTATTCTCAGCTTGCTTAGGGTGCCAAACCAGCTTCTTTTCGGTCAGAACGGTGCTATTAGGATTACTTTGGCCCTTTGGGTTCTTATTTACTGCAGCGTTCTTGGTAGGATCAGAACTGGAGAAATCTCCATTGTTGAGCAAACTCATCTACGCCTAGGCAGGTATTGTCTGGGCTCAAGGAGAAGTACCAACATACTTTTGCGTTCTGGTGTCTTGCGAAAAGATCTACAGTACAGACCAAAAGTTTGGACACACCTTCTCATTTAAAGATTTTTCTGTATTTTCATGACTATGAAAATTGTACATTCACACTGAAGGCATCAAAACTATGAATTAACACATATGGAATTATATACTTAACAAAAAAGGGTGAAACAACTGAAATTATGTCTTATATTCTAGGTACATTCACACTGAAGGCATCAAAACTATGAATTAACACATGTGGAATTATATACTTAACAAAAAAGGGTGAAACAACTGAAATTATGTCTTATATTCTAGGTTCTTCAAGGTAGCCACCTTTTGCTTTGATGACTGCTTTGCACACTCTTGGCATTCTCTTGATGAGCTTCAAGAGGTTGTCACCAGGAATGGTTTTCACTTCACAGGTGTTCCCTATCAGGTTTAATAAGTGGGATTTCTTGCCTTATAAATGGGGTTGGGACCATCAGTTGTGTTGTGCAGAAGTCTGGTGGATACACAGCTGATAGTCCTACTGAATAGACTGTTAGAATTTGTACTATGGCAAGAAAAAAATCAGCTAAGTAAAGAAAAATGAGTGGCTATCATTACTTTAAGAAATGAAGGTTAGTCAGTCTGAAAAATTGGGAAAACTTTGCCAGTATTCCCAAGTGCAGTGCCAAAAACCATCAAGTGCTACAAAGAAACTGGCTCACATGAGGACCGCCCCAGGAAAGGAAGACCAAGAGTCACCTTCGCTTCGGAGGATAAGTTTATCTGTTGTGAATTTGGATTCTGGGCTCCCCCGGTGGCTACTGGTGGAATTGAACTTGTGACATCATCTTCCCTGTTCACCTGTTCTGATTAGATCTGGGTGTCGCTATATAACCTGGCTTCTCTGTTAGATGCTTGCCGGTCAACAATGTTATCAGAAGCCTCTCTGTGCTTGTTCCTGCTCCCAGACATCTACTAGATAAGTTGGACATTCGTCCATGTTTTGTTTTTGTATTTTGGTTCCAGTTCACAGCTGCAGTTTCGTTACTGTGTCTGGAAAGCTCTTGTTGATCAGGAATTGCCACTCTGGTATTATGAGTTAATGCCAGAGTCCTAAAGTAATTTCTGGATGTGTTTTGTTAGGGTTTTCTACTGACCATGAAAGTATGCTTTCTGTCTTCTGCTATCTAGAAAGCGGACCTCAAATTTGCTAAAACTATTTTCCTGCTGCGTTTGTTGTTTCATCTCATATCACCGCCAATATATGTGGGGGGCTTCTGTCTCCTTTTTGGGCATTTCTCTAGAGGTGAGTCAGGTCTTATATTTCCCTCTGCTAGCATTATTTAGTTCTCCGGCCGGCGCTGGGCATATAGGGATAAAAAGTAGGACATGCTACCTGGCTACTTCTAGATGATGCGGTAGGTTTAGTTCATGGTCAGTACAGTTACATCTTCCAAGAGCTTGTTCCTATTGAGGCTTATGCTAGTTCTCTGGCCATGGAGATCATGATAGTTTGACCGGCCCACTAAAGGGTTAAAATCCTTGGCTGAGAAAGGAGAGAAATAAGAAGTCTGCTGAAAATTTTTTTTTTTTTTTTTTTTTTCTCTAGTAGTTAGTGTGCTCTTAATTGGATCACTTGCCAGTCTGTCTATGCTGCAGTCTTTCTTTTTTTTCTCTCTCCTTCTAATCTTTGAATGGCTCTATGTTCACCTGTCTATAATGGATCTACAGAGTGTAACTGCAGGTTTGAATAATCTCGCCACGAAAGTACAAAGTTTGCAAGATTTTGTTGTTCATGCTCCGGTATCAGAGCCGAGAATTCCTTTGCCGGAATTCTTCTCAGGGAATAGATCTAGCTTTCAGAATTTTAGAAATAATTGTAAGTTATTTTTGTCCCTGAAATCTCGTTCTGCTGGAGACCCTGCACAGCAGGTTGGGATTGTGATTTCCTTGCTCCGCGGCGACCCTCAAGATTGGGCTTTTGCATTGGCACCAGGGGATCCTGCGTTGCGCAATGTGGATGCGTTTTTTCTGGCCTTGGGCTTGCTTTATGAGGAACCTCATTTGGAACTTCAGGCAGAAAAAACTTTGATGTCCCTATCGCAGGGGCAAGATGAAGCTGAAATTTACTGCCAAAGATTCCGTAAATGGTCTGTGCTTACTCAGTGGAATGAGTGTGCCTTGGCGGCTACTTTCAGAGAGGGTCTTTCTGATGCCATTAAGGATGTTATGGTGGGGTTCCCTGTGCCTGCAAGTCTGAATGAGTCCATGACGATGGCCATTCAGATCGATAGGCGTCTGCGGGAGCGCAAACCAGTGCACCATCTGGCGGTGTCCACTGAGAAGACGCCAGAAAGCATGCAGTGTGATAGAATTCTGTCCAGAAGCGAGCGGCAGAATTTTAGACGGAAAAATGGGTTGTGTTTCTATTGTGGGGATTCTACTCATGTTATATCAGCATGCTCTAAGCGTACTAAAAAGCTTGATAAATCCGTTCCCATTGGCACTTTACAGTCTAAATTTATTTTGTCTGTGACCCTGATTTGCTCTTTGTCATCTATTACTACGAACGCCTATATCGACTCTGGCGCCGCTTTGAGTCTTATGGATTGGTCCTTTGCCAATCGTTGTGGGTATGATTTAGAGCCTTTGGAGACTCTTATTCCTCTGAAGGGGATTGACTCCACCCCATTGGCTAATAATAAACCACAATACTGGACACAAGTGACTATGTGTATTAATCCGGATCACCAGGAGACTATTCGTTTTCTGGTGCTGTATAATCTACATGATGATTTGGTGCTAGGATTGCCATGGCTGCAGTCTCACAACCCAGTCCTTGACTGGAGAGCTATGTCTGTGTTGAGCTGGGGATGTAAGGGGACTCATGGGGACGTACCTTTGGTTTCCATTTCATCATCTATTCCCTCTGAAATCCCTGAGTTCCTGTCTGATTATCGTGACGTCTTTGAAGAACCCAAGCTGGGTTCGCTACCTCCGCACCGTGAGTGCGATTGTGCTATAGATTTAATTCCGGGTAGTAAATACCCAAAGGGTCGTTTATTTAATCTGTCTGTGCCTGAACATACTGCTATGCGAGAATATATAAAGGAGTCCTTGGAAAAGGGACATATTCGTCCATCGTCATCTCCCTTAGGAGCCGGTTTTTTCTTTGTGTCAAAAAAAGACGGCTCTTTGAGACCATGTATTGATTATCGGCTTTTGAATAAAATCACGGTTAAATATCAATACCCATTGCCGTTGCTGACTGATTTGTTTGCTCGCATAAAGGGGGCCAAGTGGTTCTCTAAGATTGATCTCCGTGGGGCGTATAATTTGGTGCGGATCAGGCAGGGGGATGAGTGGAAAACCGCATTTAATACGCCCGAGGGCCACTTTGAGTATTTGGTGATGCCTTTTGGTCTTTCTAATGCCCCTTCAGTCTTCCAGTCCTTTATGCATGATATTTTCCGCGATTTTTTGGATAAATTTATGATAGTGTATCTGGATGATATTCTGATTTTTTCGGATGATTGGGACTCTCATGTCCGGCAAGTTAAGAGGGTTTTTCAGGTTTTGCGGTCTAATTCTCTGTGTGTCAAGGGTTCTAAGTGCGTTTTTGGGGTTCAGAGAATTTCCTTTTTGGGATATATTTTTTCTCCCTCTTCCATTGAGATGGATCCTGTCAAGGTTCAAGCTATTTGTGATTGGACGCAGCCCTCTTCTCTTAAAAGTCTTCAGAAATTTTTGGGCTTTGCCAACTTTTATCGTCGATTTATTTCTGGTTTTTCGGATGTCGTTAAGCCATTGACCGATTTGACTAGACAGGGTGCTGATGTTGCTAATTGGTCCCCTGATGCTGTGGAGGCCTTTCAGGAGCTTAAGCGCCGTTTTTCTTCTGCCCCTGTGTTGCGTCAGCCTGATGTGACTCTTCCTTTTCAGGTTGAGGTCGACGCTTCTGAGATCGGGGCTGGGGCAGTGTTGTCGCAGAAAAGTTCTGACTGCGCCGTGATGAGGCCTTGTGCCTTCTTTTCCCGTAAATTTTCGCCCGCTGAGCGGAATTATGATGTTGGGAATCGGGAGCTTTTGGCCATGAAGTGGGCGTTTGAGGAGTGGCGCCATTGGCTCGAGGGGGCCAGACATCAGGTGGTGGTATTGACTGACCACAAAAATTTGATCTATCTTGAGACCGCCAGGCGCCTGAATCCTAGACAGGCGCGCTGGTCATTATTTTTCTCTCGGTTTAATTTTGTGGTATCGTACCTACCGGGTTCTAAGAATGTTAAGGCGGATGCCCTTTCTAGGAGTTTTGAGCCTGATTCACCCGGCAACTCTGACCCCACAGGTATTCTTAAGGAGGGAGTTATCTTGTCAGCCGTTTCTCCAGACCTGCGGCGGGCCTTGCAGGAGTTTCAGGCGGATAGACCGGATCGTTGTCCGCCTGATAGGTTGTTTGTTCCTGATGATTGGACCAGTAGAGTCATCTCTGAGGTACATTCTTCTGCATTGGCAGGTCATCCTGGAATTTTTGGTACCAGGGATTTGGTGGCAAGATCCTTCTGGTGGCCTTCCCTGTCACGAGATGTGCGAGGCTTTGTGCAGTCTTGTGACGTTTGTGCTCGGGCCAAGCCTTGTTGTTCTCGGGCTAGTGGATTATTGTTGCCCTTGCCTATTCCTAAGAGGCCTTGGACACACATCTCGATGGATTTTATTTCAGATCTGCCTGTTTCTCAGAAGATGTCTGTCATCTGGGTGGTGTGTGACCGTTTTTCTAAGATGGTCCATTTGGTTCCCCTGCCCAAATTGCCTTCTTCTTCCGAGTTGGTGCCCCTGTTTTTTCAAAATGTTGTTCGTTTGCATGGTATTCCTGAGAATATCGTTTCTGACAGAGGAACCCAATTTGTGTCTAGATTTTGGCGGGCATTCTGTGCTAGGATGGGCATAGATTTGTCTTTTTCGTCTGCTTTTCACCCTCAGACTAATGGCCAGACCGAGCGGACTAATCAGACCCTGGAGACATATCTGAGGTGTTTTGTGTCTGCTGACCAGGATGATTGGGTTGCTTTTTTGCCATTGGCGGAGTTCGCCCTCAATAATCGGGCCAGCTCTGCCACTTTGGTGTCCCCGTTTTTCTGTAATTCGGGGTTCCACCCTCGATTTTCCTCCGGTCAGATGGAATCCTCGGATTGTCCTGGAGTGGATGCGGTGGTGGAGAGATTGCATCATATCTGGGGGCAGGTGATGGACAATTTAAAGTTGTCCCAGGAGAAGACTCAGCTTTTTGCCAACCGTCACCGTCGTGTTGGTCCTCGGCTTTGTGTTGGAGATTTGGTGTGGTTGTCTTCTCGTTTTGTCCCTATGAGGGTCTCATCTCCTAAGTTTAAGCCTCGGTTCATCGGTCCGTATAAAATATTGGAGATTCTTAACCCTGTTTCCTTCCGTTTGGACCTCCCTGCATCCTTTTCTATTCATAACGTTTTTCATCGGTCGTTATTGCGCAGGTATGAGGCACCGGTTGTGCCTTCCGTTGAGCCTCCTGCTCCGGTGTTGGTTGAGGGTGAGTTGGAGTACGTTGTGGAAAAAATCCTAGACTCCCGTGTTTCCAGACGGAGACTCCAGTATCTGGTCAAGTGGAAGGGATACGGCCAGGAGGATAATTCTTGGGTCACTGCATCTGATGTTCATGCCTCTGATCTGGTTCGTGCCTTTCATAGGGCCCATCCTGATCGCCCTGGTGGTTCTGGTGAGGGTTCGGTGCCCCCTCCTTGAGGGGGGGGTACTGTTGTGAATTTGGATTCTGGGCTCCCCCGGTGGCTACTGGTGGAATTGAACTTGTGACATCATCTTCCCTGTTCACCTGTTCTGATTAGATCTGGGTGTCGCTATATAACCTGGCTTCTCTGTTAGATGCTTGCCGGTCAACAATGTTATCAGAAGCCTCTCTGTGCTTGTTCCTGCTCCCAGACATCTACTAGATAAGTTGGACATTCGTCCATGTTTTGTTTTTGTATTTTGGTTCCAGTTCACAGCTGCAGTTTCGTTACTGTGTCTGGAAAGCTCTTGTTGATCAGGAATTGCCACTCTGGTATTATGAGTTAATGCCAGAGTCCTAAAGTAATTTCTGGATGTGTTTTGTTAGGGTTTTCTACTGACCATGAAAGTATGCTTTCTGTCTTCTGCTATCTAGAAAGCGGACCTCAAATTTGCTAAAACTATTTTCCTGCTGCGTTTGTTGTTTCATCTCATATCACCGCCAATATATGTGGGGGGCTTCTGTCTCCTTTTTGGGCATTTCTCTAGAGGTGAGTCAGGTCTTATATTTCCCTCTGCTAGCATTATTTAGTTCTCCGGCCGGCGCTGGGCATATAGGGATAAAAAGTAGGACATGCTACCTGGCTACTTCTAGATGATGCGGTAGGTTTAGTTCATGGTCAGTACAGTTACATCTTCCAAGAGCTTGTTCCTATTGAGGCTTATGCTAGTTCTCTGGCCATGGAGATCATGACATTTATCCGAGTCACCAGCCTCAGAAATTGCAAGTTAAAAGCAGCTCAGATTAGAGACCAGGTCAATGCCACACAGAGTTCTAGCAGCAAACACGTCTCTACAACAACTGTTAGGAGACTTTGTGCAGCAGGCCTTCATGGTAAAATAGCTGCTAGGAAACCATTGCTAAGGACAGGCAACAAGCAGAAAAGACTTGTTTGGGCTAAAGAACACAAGGAATGGACACTTGGTCTGATGAGTCCAAATTTGAGATCTTTGGTTCCAACCACCGTGTCTTTGTGCGATGCAGAAAAGGTGAACAGATGGACTCTACATGCCTGGTTCCCACCGTGAAGCATGGATGAGGAGGTGTGATGGTGTGGGGGTGCTTTGCTGATAACACTGTTGGGGATTTATTCAAAATTGAAGGCACACTGAATCAGCATGGCTACCACAGCATCATGCAGCGGCATGCTATTCCATCTGATTTACGTTTAGTTGGACCATCATTTATTTTTCAACAGGACAATGACCCCAAACACACCTCCAGGCTGTGTAAGGGCTATTTGACCAAGAAGGAGAGTGATGGGGTACTACGCCAGATGACCTGGCCTCCACTGTCAGACCTGAACCCAATCGAGATGGTTTTGGGTGAGCTGGACTGCAGAGTGAAGGAAAAAGGGCCAACAAGTGCTAAGCATCTCTGGGAACTCCTTCAAGATTGTTGGAAGACCATTCCCAGTGACTACCTCTTGACGCTCAACAAAAGAATGCCAAGAGTGTGCAAAGCAGTCATCAAAGCAAAAGGTGGCTACTTTGAAGAACCTAGAATATAAGACATAATTTCAGTTGTTTCACACTTTTTTATTAAGTATATAATTCCACATGTGTTAATTCATAGTTTTGATGCCTTCAGTGTGAATTTACAATTTTCATAGTCATGAAAATACAGAAAAATCTTTAAATGAGAAGGTGTGTCCAAACTTTTGGTCTATACTGTACTTCTGGGCAACCCCACCTCCTGGTCAATATTTGGAAGACTTCTGGATTTAGACTCCATTCTACAGGAATAATATCTCTCCTGCTTATGAAATCGGCCTGGATGTTGACTGATCCTTTTATATGGAAAGCCAATAGGAAGAGAAGGTGTTCTTCGGCCCAGGAAAATATCCCTGCAGAGATTGTCTTCAGATCTCGTACTTCCATGATGGCAGAAGTGAGTGACCATAGTTATGTTGTGTGAGTAGACCTTTATGTGGGTGGTCCGGATAAGAGATGCTGCTGATTTGAGTACTTCCTCCTCAGTCTTTAGTTCTCTGAAAGTGAAGGATTGCTGACTGATCTCTCTTGACCAGAATCCCACGAAAGAGGTTTGGGAGATCACAGCTCCCCATCCTTTTTTGCTGGAGTCTACTTTTATAATCACCAGAGGGTCCTGGATTCAGTTGGGGCCCCTCTTTAGGTTCCTTGGTCTGAGTCACCAGGATAGAGAGGCTTTTACCCGATCAGATATTGGGATTTTCTTGTCCAGGGATTCCAGGGACCCATCCCACCTTGCAAGAATATCGGTCTGTAAGGCTCTGGTATGTGCATGGGCACAAGTTACCGTTTGAATGCAAGATGTCATGGAGCCAAAAACCGACATAGAAAACCTCACCGACATCAATTTCTTGGTTCGGAGGATGCCTATTTTTGATCTTAACTGGATCTGTTTTACTTTGGGTAAGAAAGATGTCTGTGAGAATCTAGTAAAACTCGGAGGAACTTCTTTGTCGTGGAGGGAACTATGTCTGATTTTTGGTGGTTCACCAGCTATCCCAGGGATACTAGAATCTGGGTTGCTGTTTATAGATGCTCCTGAAGTAATGGTATAGAGGGGTCCACAAGCAGGAAATTGTCAAGATATGGTATTATGCAAATATTCTGTCCTCTGATGTAAGCCAAGACTTCGTGAAGATTTGCATCGCCGATGATTTCCTGACTGTAAGAATATTGAATTGATACTGAACTGTCTTCCTTGGGCAACCGCGAACTTCAAAAATTTCCAATAGGGTGGGTGAATGGGGACATGATTATACGTTTCTTGTAAATCGATTGTTGCCATTGCAAAGTCTTGTCCTATCAGGGGTACCATCGATCTGATGGACTCCATCTTGAACCTCTTGTATACAATGTAATAGTTCAGGGGTTTCAGGATTATTATCAGGTGAACCCCACTTGTTTTTTGTTTTTGTAAGAAAAAGTCGGGAATAGTGTCCCCTACTTTTTTCTACTTCCGAAACTAAAGAGATTACCCCCAAGGAGAGCAGACTTTTTAGGCCGGATATTAAGGCGCCCTGAAGTCATGGAGAGGAGAGTTGGGTTATCTTCACTCTCTGTGGAGGATAGGAGAAAAACTCTATTTTCCTAGAGCTTCTAGGCTCAGGCAGTGACATTTTCTTGTCTGAGGCCTAATAGGTCAACGAGAGCTGGTCCAAACATGTACACACGTGGTCAAAACTGCTGGTACCTCTCTTTTAATGACAGAAAAACCCACAATGGTCACAGAAATAACTTGAGTCTGACAAAAGTAATAATAAAAAAATCTATGAAAGTGAACAAATGAAAGTCAGACATTGCTGTTCAACCATGCTTCCACAGAATTATTTTTTAAAATAAAACTCATCAAATAGGCCTGAACAGAAATGATGGTACCCTTAACTTAATATTTTTTTGCACAACCTTTTGAGGCAATCACGGCAATCAAACGATTCCTGTAACTGTCAATGAGACTTCTGCACCTCTCGACAGGTATTTTGGCCCACTCCTCAAGAGCAAACTGCTCCAGTTGTCTCGTGTTTGAAGGTTGCATTTTCCAGACTGTATGTTTCAGCTCTTTCCAAAGATGCTCAATAGGATTTAGGTCAGGGATCATAGAAGGCCACTTCAGAATAGTCCAATGTTTTCCTCTCAGACATTTTTGGGTGGTTTTAGCTGTGTGTTTTGGGACATGTTCCCATTGCAAGACCCATGACCTGCGACTGAGACCAAGCTTTCTGACACTGGGCAGCACATTTCTCTCTAGAATCCCTTGATAGTCTTGAGATTTCATTGCACCCTGCACAGAGTCTAGACACCCAGTGATAGATGAAGTCACATCACCACTCCATGATTTTAACCACGCATCTCACAGAATTTGATAAAACTGACGTTCTTGCTTACCGATTCTGATGACGCGTCTGCCAGAAATTCCATGGCTTTCTGGAGGAGAGGTAGAGATGCTAGAATATCTTCTCTGGGAGTACCCGTAGAAAGATGTCCTGCTAGTTAAATAAGCCAGCAGAACATTGATTGTGGTACTCACATATAGATTGTGTTCAGCAAAGCTGCTGAAATCTCCCAAGAATTCCTTAAAAGGCGCTCTATTTTCCATTATAGGAAATCCTTTAGTTAGGAGGGTTGTTTTTTTTGGCCACTCGTGCAACCTGAATGTCTATTTTCAGTACTTATGACCAGCATTCCACAGTTTCCTCATCCACTGGAAACATCTCAGTTTGGCGGGAGTGCTTAACCTTTTTTCTGGAGATTCCCATTCATCCAAGACTAGATCCTGGATGTTTCCGTGTATGGGAAATACCAGTTTCCTCCTTGACTAGAGACCGCCGAACATCTCTTCTTTTATAGTACAGGTAGTTTTCTTCTCTTCTACCTCCATGATTCTCCTCACTGCCTTAAGGAGTTCCTCCATATTATCAGAAGAGAAATAGTATTTTCTATATTTTAAAGCTTCTGCGCTTGGGCTTAGTTTGCCTTCATCCAGAAGTTCCTCTGGCATAGACATCCCTTCTTGAGAGTCAAAGTTTCTTTCTTCCTGGCTAAGCTTCCGCAGCTTAGGCGCCAAATGGATACTAGGAGTGGGTGTGGGCTGAGAGAAAGATGCCAGGGAAGATTAGATTTCCTGGCGGACTATCTATTTAATCTCCTCCATTAAGGACTATTGCTTACAGCTTGATGCCTTAGATTTGCCCCATTGTGCAGGTTCCTTGTCCCCCTGAAAGAGATGATAGAAGAAATAAAGCTATCATGCACCATATCTGCAACATCGAGAAGGACTCTCAATGTCAGAATACTTACTGGGACTGGAACAGCACTGAGCTCTGTAGATGCGGATCGGGAAGAACCTAAAACTCCCATGTTAATCACAACAGGATTGGTCCTACCTTAAAGTGTTTTCTATCCGGGGCTCTTATATGGGTGACCGGACCCATCGCCTTTCTCTTCATTAGAGGGACTCCCACCCCCAACATCCAGGTGTGAGAGCAAGGAGGCCCATGCAATCACAAGTGGTCATTCCTGCCATCCGCCTTCATGATGCATTACCACCTTTGCGTTCCACTGGATGTCACATCATAAAAAGGTGCCCAAGTCTATTGTAACTTCCGGCGACCAGGCTGTGTCAGATGCCCTTCAGCATGGGACAAGCCTAAAGTATCAGAGGAGCCCAGTGTCCCACTCTTTCCAGGTCCGGTGAAGATAGTAAGGAGGGGGGGAGGAGATGGGCTGGAGATCTCAGAGAGGCCTCCAGCCTGAAGAACTCCCCTGACTTTACCTGAAGGCGCGGACTGGAAGGGGAGTCCTGAGTCCGTCTAGGAGACAGGAGAAGTGTTTGGACAGGAGAGGTAAGCTCAATCGTTCTCCTGCTGCCTGGCTAGCTAATCTTTTTCCCAGTGTCTGCTGCCAGCACAGAGCACCACAGGATGACCTCTTCATTCCAATAGGGACAGGGAAAAACACTGGAGAGATGATGTGGGAGGGGCTATTTGACCTCTTTGTGTTTCCTATGTCACAATCCATTTTGGATTCATGGCGGCTCTGGTTCCACTATGATTTAAATGTAGCTTTTTTCCCTTCAGGCCAGCAGGGGTTGATGTCAATTTCCCTTGCTGCAACTGCAGAGTTGCCAAGTCAGCTGATGTGGGAGGTGACCACTTCCACCATCTTTTAAATAGTCACCTGATGCATCAGCTGACTGTCGGTGATAGAGCAATCTACAGTGACCAAACCTGGAGTAAGGAGCTCAAGGGCTGCTCTGGTGTATCAGCTGGTTTCGTGAGTTTGTGATCCTGGTGCCTTTATTCGGCTGTGCGGTGCTTTGCAGCAGAGGAAGCTTTAAAGCCAAGTTGTGTTATTACACCGTCAGTCTCATGTTTGTCACTGTCCCCTGTGTTGTACTATCTGCAGTGGTGAGGTGACAGCGAGGGACGAGGTTCCTGACGGCAGTGGGGGGGAAGAAGGACCCACTTAGGACATTAGGGGAGTGCAGGTGTCAAGGTGAAAATATACTTTCTTATATACTTTTGTATTTTTTATACTCTTATACTGTGAAACAATAAGTTTTTCCTATCTGCTAGTTAATGCAAATGTAATTGTATTTAAAGATGGCCGCCAGGGTTCAGTTTCGTTTCTGGTTTGTGTCTGGAGGGATGATTCATTTCTTCAGAATCGAAACTCAGGAATGTGAAGAAAGGGAGGATTCACCAGAAGACGTCAGAACAAATCAGGAAGACTGGATGCTAGCTTAAACCCCGCCTAATGCACGCCTTCCCCTAACACTCAATATAGTATTGTGTATTTTAGAATAAAGCCAGTTGGTGTGACCGTTGCAGACATGTGTGGATGCACGGGGCATTAACTAAGTTTGAACCAGCTACCTGTCTGATTTATTCTTATCCGGTACCAAATGCCCTGCACACATATTAATTTGGAATGACTGGTGAAGGAAGGGTATATTGTCGTTTTACGACCCCGACAATTTGGCGCGACCAACGTGAGGCATGGCCAGCGATCCGAGGCCCCCTGGACCCATGCCTGGATGTCTGTGGATGATACCCGTAGTGGCTGACCTCGAGGACTGATCACCCTCCGTACACGGTAAGTGGCGATCATGTACACTGTATATGTCACACTTGCTAGTGTCTCAGCCGTTATTGGTTTGTCTGTGGCCTCCTTGGGTCCGGGAGGTGACCGATCGAGTGGTGAGATCGAATGCGATCCTGTGCCACGCTCTGAACCAGCAACTGAGAGACGTCGCATCCTGTGCGATCTCTGTACACCACACCTCCTCCACCGGTCATTGTACTCCGTTCAACCACCCTACCCGTGACTATTGTCTAGTAGTGAAGTGGAGTGAAAGATTGAGCTAGTTGTAGATTGTGGGGCAGCTTAGAGAAAGGGATAGGAGACGCAGCCTCTGTGATATTGTACCAACTAGGTAATTTAAGACGTCCCGGAGGGGGACCACCTGTATTTCTGTGGAGGGCTCTCATTAGGAGACCGCCTCCCAACGGTTTGGAATATCGTAGCAGGATAGTCTGTTAATCACTGGTGTTCAGGTTAGGGACAGAGAATATTGAGCGCGAGGCTCTTTTTCTTATACGTTGAGCGAGAGGCTCCGTGTTTTTAGAACGTCAGTGTTGAAGATCGCTGCTAGTGGCCTACTGCAGGAGGACATAGTATTCTGTGAGCCAAGCTGCGTATCTTAAAGTAGAAGTCCGTGCCCCACAAGTTAGATGAGGATGCTGTGGAAGTCAAGACAATGGTCACGGGAGGGCAAGAGACAGTCAAGAAGCTTATCTGCGAGTTGCGCGAGGCTTAAAGAACAAAGGATGAAAATAGGTTGATGGAGAGGAAGGATCAGACAATACAGAGCCCGTGTTTGGTTATAAAATGCCTTTGAACTGTGATCTTATAGATTGTAAAATGGCCGCCGTGCCACTGATGATGAAAATGCAGTCTCAGCCAGCGCCCTGTAATGGCGGCGGAAAGAGATCTCCAGAAGCGTAGGAGTGTCCTGTTTGTGTTGTGCAGAATCCAACCTGGGTGGAGACCTGCCGCGTGTGTGTGTACGGACCGTCTTTGGGGCTCCGCCCAGACCACGGAGGATTATAGGAAAGTTTTGTAGAAATTAGGTCTGAAAACTGCTGTAATTTGTGACTTTGTAGAGGATACGGAGCTTTGTATCAGTGCTGTGTACTGTAGGGGAGGGGCTGAGCAGACCGCTGCGAGATTTCTTTGTCACTTCTTCTTCTTCTTTCTCCTTATCTGCGCTACGTGCTGGAGAAAGGGGGGTATAGAGTTGGGCTCTTGCTCTCCCTTCAGCGCTGAAGAATGCAGTGGAAGTTCTTATCTCCGTGTTACTAGATGGGAGGGGCTGAGTGAGCCCCTGCGCTATTTGCTTGCAATTTTTCCCCTCGGCGCTGCGGGCTAGAGGGACGGGAAACCATGTATTGCATTCCAAAGTTTTCTCTGTCCTTGATTTAGTACACACTGAGAGATTTAAGTACTGTATGAAATTGAAAGTGAAATAGACCTGCCTAGTCTTAGATGAAAACTTGTAAGTAATTGAAAGATTGGTAAAAGGCACCAATATATCCTGGACTGCCGAGAAGTTCTATGGGCGTCTTATGGTAGTGTTTGAAGATCTGGGATTCTCACTGTAACAAAAAGCCCATTCATACTTTTTTGTAGTAGACCCGATATTGAGATTTCCACTCCGGATGATATATTGGAAATAGTAAAGAGTTTTTTTTTTTCAAAAGAATTTAGCCCAGCAGGAAAGACAAGGATTAAGTCACTAGCCGTAGTGATTCTTGCTTGCTCACTGGCCCCCATCGCTGCAGCTGCGAGGTCATAGTGTTTCTTATCTCCATGTAACAGACTCCAGCTTCTGCCCCCCTCCTTTGTACACGTGAGTCCAGCTTCACACTGCAATACGCCTTTAACCCTGTATAGGAATCTAACTCCCTCCCAGCTGCCTTATGTCAATTTTCAGCTAGACTCTCCAGGAATCTGAAGTTTGGTTTCCCTGTCATTCACGTTGCTACATCACACCTCAGGGATCCCAGGTTCTTTTCTCAGTAGGGTATGGGGACATAATTACCCACCAGGCAGGAGCTATAGTGAACCCAGATAATTCTACCCTGTCACATAGAGGTTGTTTGGCCCAACAGATAGCTAGAAAAGGGAAGCCCAGTTATAGCCCAAGAGTGCCAGGCCTACCTTGCCACTTATGGCCCCTTGCATCCAGGAGACGCTATGTCCACCCAAAGAGGGAATTTGCCCTGTGATACAGTGTTACACACTGCAGGCCCCGTATATGATTACAAGACACCCGAACACTGCCGTACAGTATTGCAGACTGCCTTGCAGACAGAGCTCACCTATGCAGGACATGCTACAGGTGTGCTGACTCAGCTTCATGGAGACAAATAGAGACCTGTTGCTTATTACAGCGGCCGCCTGGATACGGTGGCAAGACAAAGCCCCTTCTGTGTTCGGCCCGTGTTGTCTGTCCAGCTGTTGCTACACAAGTCTTCAGAGATTGTTTTGGATTACCCACTGATGGTCCACACCCCACACGATGTATATAGTATCTTTAACCAAGTACAACCTAGCCACATGTCCATGGCTAGACAGCTGCGACTTCAGTGTGCTATTCTCATGCCTACTAATGAGACTTTGAAAAGGTGCACTGTCCTGAACCCCGCTACTTTTCCCCTAGTTCCTATGGATCCAAAGGGGGGAGGAGTAGGTGACATGAACAAGGACACTTTTTCTTTCTAGAATGGATCCAGAGGAACAAGATTAGGTTTCCAAACCATATGATTGTCTAGAATTGATGTCTCAGGAAACGGCTGGTCTCTAGTGTGCCTATTCTAATGCTGATTTTGAGCTTTTTGTAGATGGATCCCGTCACCAAGATGACCAAGGACGCTTCTGTACCAGATATGCTGTGGTCTCAGAACATGAGGTAATCAAGGCAGAGTCAATGTCAGCTCATATGTCTGCACAAGAAGCAGAGCAAACTAGCAGAAGGTAAGACTGTAAATATCTACACTGATTCCAGGTATGCTTTTGGCATTACACACGGTTATGGGCCTATCTGGAGAGCCAGGGCTTTCCTGACAGCAAATGGCCACCCCTTTAAACGTGCTGAGGCAGTCCAGCAACTTATGAATGCACTACAGCTTCCCACCCAAACAGGCATCATAAAGGTAAAGGCACATAGCAAAGGCACTGATGGACGGACGAAGGGTAACACACTGGCAGACCAGGCTGCCAAGAAAGCAGCAAGCACTCCTGTAGCCTCTCAAGTACATCACCTAGACACCCCACCATCTCCACTTGTGTTGAAAGACATCTTAGCCCGGTTACAAGAACAGGCAAGTAAGGAGGAGACAAATAGGTGGCAAAGGATAGGGGCTTGCTCTGATACCGTTACCGGACTATGGGGGAGGGGTGAAAAGGTCTGCCTACCACAGGTACTGTACCCAATGATGGCACAGGTTCTGCACGGGAATGTGCACCACTCGAAGACGGCCATGTGTGACACCCTACAGAAACAATGGATTGCCCCCGGGTTTTCCACCTGCGCAGAAAGGCAGGTACAGAGCTGCATGATATGTGCCACACATAATCAGGGTAGGACAGTGAAAACCCCATCCAAACACACTCCCCGGCCCCTTTAACCAATTCCAGAGACTGCAGATTGATTAAATTCAGTTACCCAGGGTAGGGACGTATGAGTATGTGTTGGTCTGCATTGATTTATTTTCAGGTTGGCCAGAAGCCTACCCAGTTGCCAAAGCTACGGCTAAGACAACGGCGAAGAAACTGATGGCTGAGATCATATGCAGGTATGGAGTTCCTGAAGTCATTGAAAGCGATCGGAGTTCCCATTTTATTGGAGAGATCATGTCAGAGGTAATGGCAGCACTGGGGGTAAGTCAAGCATTGCATAGTCCATACCATCCGCAGAGCAGTGGAAAAGTGGAGAGACTAAATGGAAGTCTTAAGCCTAAAATCCAGAAGGCAATGACAGAGACTGGTAAACCATGGACAGAATGCCTCCCTCTAGCTTTGTTTCCAGTAAGATATACCCCAAACAGGAAGACAGGACTGTCACCGTATGAGATTCTGTTTGGCAGGAGCCCCAATTTTGAATGTTTCTTTCCACAACAGTTGTAGCCCAAGTACCAGGACTTGACTAGCTATGTGCAGGCCTTACATGGACACCTTGCCAGAGTGTATTTAACCGTTTTCAGTTCTCTTCCAGACCCAGACAAGGTTCCTGGACACCATCCCTTTGTGCCAGGAGACCTGGTGTATGTGAAAAAGTTTGTGCGCAGAGATTGTCTCCAGCCGAGATTTGAAGGACCCCACACGGTGATCCTGGTCACCCCCACTGCAGTAAAACTTGAAGGAAAGAGCACCTGGATCCACGCCTCACACTGTAAAAGAGACCGAACCAGTGTTTAGTCACAGAAGTGACTGAAGGGAAATGTTGCTGTTGTTTTTGATCCTGGAACTGAGGGCCATCCTCGCCCCTACCACTTCGGCCCCTATTGTAAATAAGAATTCTGGTCCCATTATTCTCTGGGTGAACCTGACAGCCCCGGTGAATATCTGGCGATTTGATTTCTGTGATGTAGTCAAGTGCCTTGAGACTGAACGGATAGTAGAGGGAACTATCCAGTTTTATATGTGTGTTACCAGACAATACAACAATAATTGTTATTATTGGTCAGATGCTGCCTGGAGTACAGGGAAAGATTGGGGATATAAACCTAGTGAAGCCATGTTCCCAAGGATGGGACGGGTAGGAGTCTTCGTGGGAGAATGCATCTAACAGCCCTTCTGCAACCACTTAGGGGCTGTAAATGGGGTAAAAGTTGTCACCCCCTCCTCCTGAATCTTGAAAGCCCCCAATCTGCTGATCTGCAGACGTTTGTACTGGGAAGATATTATAATTATGTATTTAGTAGTGGATACCATGGGAATTTAGGCCCAGGTGAGCGTTTGCAAAATATAGTTAATGAAGTGATCCCCATTCCAGCTCTCAGTTGGCGAGAGGTTTTCTCCATAGAAACACAAACAGCCCCAAGGAAAAACCTATGGTTAGAATGGGTGAGATACAATGTAAGAGTCCAGAATATCTCTGTAGGATGTATTGCTTGTGCTGCTGCGAATACACATCTCTACACACATGCATTGCTTTTTCCTGATGACACCACTGCCTGTGTCATGAATTTGTTGAAAGGTTTGAAGTCCACTGATTGCCCAGATTACGTCCCACTGATTCATAAGGAACCTAAACTAAAGGTCCCAGGAGAAGTAACCGTATTAGCTGACAATTATACCTGCTACAATTCCCATAACACTACAGGTACACCAGTAGGGATCTTCGAGACAGGTTTCTGCAGGGAGAACAGTTCTTTAGATACTGATTTGCTAATTAAACATACACAATATATGTACACCAAAGATACCTGATGAACCTACCAGAAAGAGGAGAAGTTTTGATCAGCTCCATATGAGTTATGAAGAAGATCCACTAGTATATATCGATGCCATTGGAGTGCCAAGGGGGGTGCCTGACCAGTTTAAAGCCCAGAACCAGATTTATGCCGGCTTTGCTTCTATAATCCCACAGGTGCAGATTAATAAAAATGTTGAATGGATCAAATAATATATATATTACAGTGAACAAAGATTTGTTAATTATAGCTGTGATGCCTTTTAGGGTATAGTTGAGGACTTGGGCCCTAACACTTGTATGACCCGTGCTGCAACCCGACCTAAGAGAATTACACTGAATCCTGTCCAGACAAGATCACATGCAGTGATATAAGAAGCTGACACAGGATTGTGGTTGGCGGATAGTGGGGACATTAACTTTTAGGAGTAGGCTGACAGTAATCCTTTTGGGAAGGAGCTGTAGACCAGCATGTCATGTCACTCCCCACCACCAGAGAACCAACCACATCAGGTAGGGTAAGACAGATACAGGAGTATTATCCCTGGAGGCCCTCTGACTAGTTAGTTACGCAAAAACATTTGGCTGACCCTGAGAACCAACCTTTCCCATTTTTCAGATAAAGACAATATGATGGACGTATAAGTGCACCTAGGCAGGCCTAGGTAGTTAGTGAGCACGAAAACAGGTGACGTGCTAGGACGCAAATTAAGATTTTCTACAGAAGTGACAAAGGAGAGAGTGTAGAGCTATACTTTGGACGGTTACAGCTGAAATAGGAAGACATGAGGTACAGTCCCATAAACCCACTTGATGTCAGAGTATTGGTAAATACATTCATTGACGGTATGACCAAAGACTTACGAGACGAAATATAGACAGCCAGACCTGAATGGCGAAATGTAGATCCGAAAGACCTGAAGGTTTCTAAAGAAGTTGAACAAATTAGGACAATAAGACGACGTGTCAGGTATGCTGGAGCAGACACATCTTTCTTCTCCAGTTGGTTAGGTGGGATCAAGGGATTCCTTCAATAAGTTTGTTTAGTACTGATTGCCCTCCTTATAATTGAATCGATAATTCTCTGTTGTGTTATTCCCTTGTACAAAAAGGTTATTGCCAAAGCAACTCCGACTGACACCTTCCTCAATCAAGAAGTAGATCCACCAGAGTACAATGGTACTGATCCAGGGGAGATCCCGAAGTACATTCCCCCTCAAGAGAGTAGACAGAACCCCCCATTCTCAGATGATGCTAAGAGATTTAGTTTAGGGACAGTGGGAGAACTCCATGTGAGGTTAGTGAAGGGTTCAGCTGCCTGGAGGCCTCTCGCTAGGGGAGAGTTTCTGAGGTGTCTGGATGAAGAAATCCACCTCCCCTTTTCCCATCACATGGACAGTCTCGAAGGATCTTCCTTTAAGGGAAAAACTTAGTGTTTAGGGGGGATTGTCAAGGTGAAAATATACTTTCTTATATACTTTTGTATTTTTTATACTCTTATACTGTGAAACAATAAGTTTTTCCTATCTGCTAGTTAATGCAAATGTAATTGTATTTAAAGATGGCCGCCAGGGTTCAGTTTCGTTTCTGGTTTGTGTCTGGAGGGATGATTCATTTCTTCAGAATCGAAACTCAGGAATGTGAAGAAAAGGAGGATTCACCAGAAGACGTCAGAACAAATCAGGAAGACTGGATGCTAGCTTAAACCCCGCCTAATGCACGCCTTCCCCTAACACTCAATATAGTATTGTGTATTTTAGAATAAAGCCAGTTGGTGTGACCGCTGCAGACATGTGTGGATGCACGGGGCATTAACTAAGTTTGAACCAGCTACCTGTCTGATTTATTCTTATCCGGTACCAAATGCCCTGCACACATATTAATTTGGAATGACTGGTGAAGGAAGGGTATATTGTCGTTTTACGACCCCGACACAGGGTCAGGCTCAGGTTTGAGCAAGAGGTAACCATTCCTCATTTCCCTATCGGTAGGGCCTTCCTCACCCATTTACCATCCCGTTGTGTTGTGCTGTCCGCCCCCACAAAAATAGCTCTGTCAGCAGTCCTCATCACATTGCAGTCACAAACCAAATGGTGCTGCTCTATGAGCCTAGACTTCATTCTCCTTTTGCAGATCATAACCACATTTACTGTAGTTGTAATGCAAGTTAGCAGTATATTCGCTTTTCATGGCCAGTTTTTCACACTAGTATTTAAAAGTTGAAAATAGCAAAACCTTTTACAAGGGATCCTGTCATGTCCCCATTGTATGACCTCTGGTCCCCTTGACGACTTTCTACACCTCATAATTGTGTTATGGGGGGGATGAGGTAGGAGGGCAATCACCTCCCTCATACAACTTTCTAAATTTTTAGGCTTAAAGAGCCAGGGACAGTAAAGGCACTGATCCTGGCTGCTGCTGTAGGTGCTTGCCTGTTAGTTAAGCCAAGCTCCCGGCAGTGATAATTTGAACACAGCTCCTGTGCCCACGTTATCACCATCTTGTACCTGTATGTCACTTTGGGGGAACAACTTTCCCATTATGATTTACAGGGTTACCTAAGTTAATACGATTAATCCCCAATCCCCAGTTTTAAGCGTGCCCTAAAAACTCATTTGTTCAGACTGGCCTACCACCTCAATGCATTAACCTAACCATCCCTGTGTGGCCCATTAAATTAAAAAAAAACATAATCAGGTTCCTCTCATCATGTTCTCATACACTTTATGCAGTTAATAGCACTCTGTGTCTGTACTGCTACATACTTAGGCAGTTAACTGGTTCATGCAGCTTTACATGAACACCCGAGCCTTACACTATGGCTGGTCCAAATAACTAAAGCAATTGTTACCATCCACCTCTCGTGTCTCCCCTTTTCCTCATAGTTTGTAAGCTTGCGAGCAGAGCCCTCATTCCTCCTGGTATCTGTTTTGAACTGTGATTTCTGTTATGCTGTAATGTCTATTGTCTGTACAATTCCCCTCTATAAGTTGTAAAGCGCTGCGGAATATGTTGGCGCTATATAAATAAAAAAATTATTAATTATTATTATTACAGGTATGTCATATGTCGGGGAAGGGTTAAGTCAGCTTGTTTGATAACATGGTTTGTATCACTTATCTTGATTCTTCTGAACCATCCTTCAAGTCGATTTATGACTACATCAAATGTTAACTGATCATAAATCAGCTAAAAAAATCTTCCAGGGGAGCAGAGAAAGAATGGAGGAAACAAAGACAGTTTCGGTAGGCAAATACAGGCATTTCCAGGATACTACAGGCAAACATGTCAGATGTTACATTGCCTAACTCATTAAGTGCCTGTCACTTGCGCAACCATTCAGGCATACCTGCACTTGCTCCTTACATCTGTGTATTCAACTTATTTTTTTTTTTTTTTACGATCAACATAGACCTGCGTCACACATTGTAGTGCAAATAATGAAAGGCATCCAGCCATATGAACTGATGTCTGTGCCCAGACACGTTGAATAAACCCTTTAACAAATAGACACCAATCTATTAATTCAGTAATGATGTTACTTACAACAATCAATTATTAATAATAATAATAATAATAATAATAAATGTTATTTACCGGTATATAGCGCCAACATATTCCGAAGCACTTTACAATTAAGTGGGGACATGTACAGTACAGACCAAAAGTTTGGACACACCTTCTCAATAAAAGCTTTTGCTGTATTTTCATGACTATGGAAATTGTACATTCACAATGAAGGCAACAAAACTATGAATTAACACATGTGGAATTATATACTTAACAAAGAAGTATGAAAGAACTGAAATTAGGTCTTATATTCTAGGTTCTTCAAAGTAGCCACCTTTTGCTTTGATGATGGCTCTGCACACTCTTGGCATTCTCTTGATGAGCTTCTAGAGGTATAACTGAGAAATACTTGGCACTCAGGAGAAATTCGTTGCAAAATTCAGAAATATATTTTATTCGGTGCATCCAGCTCAATCACATATAAACGTTTTCGGTCTGTACAAATAAGACCTTCATCAGATACAGTTGTGAATGCTGCAATGTATATACAAAAAGATAGAAGACAAGAAAATTGCTTTTAAACAAAGATAATGATGCACAATCAAACAAATATCAAAAACATACGATCCATTCTGTACTGTTATGACAGTCTGCGTACAGATAAGAGGAGTGACAGGCAGCACGGGTGACGGACTAGGTGAATCCGGCCTGGAACTGCGTGACGCGTGAATCCTGTTCAGAAGGTGCTGAAAAGTGTACACGTGTTAGGGCTATAATTAATGGGAGTAAAATGAAGAAGTAAGCTGAAGACGTAACATGAGAGTTTTCAGATTTGTAACCATGTGGTGGAACTATAGAAAAATGCATCATCCTAGATAAAGGATACAAGATGTGGAGTGACCTCCCCCAATGACTGCGGGGATCTGAGAGTAGAGTGCACAGTGAGCCGCCTGTAATGGAGGACATAAACACAAATACATAAACAAATGTGATACATAGTGGTGGGAAAAAAATGCCCTGCAGGTTATATGCCAAACAATCTAAGGGGTGACCACCAGACAAACCGGATTCCCGGTATAACTTATATGTACAGCTGCAAAGTAATGGGCTACACGGGGCCCAAGGGAAATACCTGGAGACCATAGGTGGTATGTGCAAGTCACACACTTAGTAGGATGCTAGCCAGGGTACGGGAGCGCAAGGCGCCTGCAGAGTAGAATAGGGGTACACATGGGGGCTATAAAGCTGCCGAAGATAGATCCAGTCTGACAGAAATTATCCTGGACCTAAACCTCATACCTTAGAGCGTGTGGAGAAGTACGAAGCGCTATAGGGAAGCGAGGTACTCGCAGGGGGGAGGCGCTGTAAAAGATAAGTCAAGGCAGAGAGTTACCAGGGATGGAACCAAGCTGTAGGCAGGACAGATCCAGCGCTAGGCTGGGACCGAGTGCTGGTTTACCTGAGAATCGCCGCCGTCACGGACGCCGTGCTGTGAAGCAGGGAGGCACTCCCGGGGCTGCTTAGAGGAGCGTGGCACTTCCGGGTATAAAAGCACACAGAAGTGTGTCACCTGATCTCTGACGTCACCGGGTCACGTGACCGGGGGGACCGCGCATGCGCAGAGGGTCGGATAGGGATGCAAGCCGGGGATCAGCGCTGTAGAAGCTGGCGCTTGCGCGGTGGGCCCAGGGGCAGAACAGCTGGCTAAGTGAGAGCATGGTCTGATACCTGAATGGCCAGTATGGGTCAGACCGGGAAATTGGAGCTGAAAGATCTAGCTGATGTGAGGGTGGTGGAAATACCCCATAGGTGTCTATACAGTGGTCACCCCGGCTATATAGAGAAATGATTAACCCTCTATATAGGCATATGGTGCATACTATACCGTGTGCGGTGCTCTGTGCGTGGAGTGCATTTAACGGTTCTGAAAGGAAAGACAGACATGAACATAGATTAGTTAAGAGAGTCACATGTTATATTATAGTGTGCACCTAGAAAAGGTGCTAAAATTGCATACAGTAAACAATATACATGTACAATGTTACATAAAAGCCGAGACGTCATAGTCTCTGTTGAGTCCCTTTGGCTCTAAAGTCTGCAGTGTGTAAATCCAGTAAGCTTCCCTTTTAAGGAGTAAACTGACACGACTTTGACCCCTTCTAGGAGCATCTATCTGTTCTAGGACCTGGAAGCGAAGCTGAGAAATGTTGTGATTTTGTTTGGCAAAATGGTAAGGGAGAGGTAGATGTGTTTTATTGCATCGGATCGTGGATTTATGTTGGGCCACTCTGTCTTTCACTGTCTGTGTGGTTTCCCCCACATATGCCAGCCCACAAGGGCATTTGATGACATAGATGACATGTGTTGACTCACAGGTGAAAAAACCTTTTATGGGGATGGCTTTGCCCGTTTGGGGGTGGGAGACCGAAGGACCCTTCTGGACATTACTGCACTGTAGGCAATTCAGGCAAGGGAATGTGCCTTGTCTCTGGGTCTGTAAAAAGGATTGTTTGGGGACTATACTGCTCGAGCCAATGTCCGCTTTGACTAATTTGTCCCTGAGGTTTCTAGCTCGTTTGATCGATTTATTTACCAAGCCAACGGACCGCAATGGCCTCTTACATTTCACCAGTTGCCATCCATCTTCCATCAAAAACTCTATCCCCAAGTCCCAATTCCATAGGGTTGACAGGATCGTCTCGGACGACAAGATCAAAAAGACCAGACTAAGTGAGATGGAACACAAATTCTCCAATAGGGGATACCCGCAGCGTATCTTAACGGAGGCCAAACGCAACGTTTCTGTAAACAGACCCAAAGATGACCGTAAGAGAATCCCTTTTGTTTCCACATTTCACCCCTTCTCGAACATGGTTCAGTCCACCATCAGGAGACACTGGGGCATTCTAACAAAAAGCTACCCCAACATTCCAGAATTTAGAGTGCCCTTCATGTCCTGTTTCAAACGAGCTAGAAACCTCAGGGACAAATTAGTCAAAGCGGACATTGGCTCGAGCAGTATAGTCCCCAAACAATCCTTTTTACAGACCCAGAGACAAGGCACATTCCCTTGCCTGAATTGCCTACAGTGCAGTAATGTCCAGAAGGGTCCTTCGGTCTCCCACCCCCAAACGGGCAAAGCCATCCCCATAAAAGGTTTTTTCACCTGTGAGTCAACACATGTCATCTATGTCATCAAATGCCCTTGTGGGCTGGCATATGTGGGGGAAACCACACAGACAGTGAAAGACAGAGTGGCCCAACATAAATCCACGATCCGATGCAATAAAACACATCTACCTCTCCCTTACCATTTTGCCAAACAAAATCACAACATTTCTCAGCTTCGCTTCCAGGTCCTAGAACAGATAGATGCTCCTAGAAGGGGTCAAAGTCGTGTCAGTTTACTCCTTAAAAGGGAAGCTTACTGGATTTACACACTGCAGACTTTAGAGCCAAAGGGACTCAACAGAGACTATGACGTCTCGGCTTTTATGTAACATTGTACATGTATATTGTTTACTGTATGCAATTTTAGCACCTTTTCTAGGTGCACACTATAATATAACATGTGACTCTCTTAACTAATCTATGTTCATGTCTGTCTTTCCTTTCAGAACCGTTAAATGCACTCCACGCACAGAGCACCGCACACGGTATAGTATGCACCATATGCCTATATAGAGGGTTAATCATTTCTCTATATAGCCGGGGTGACCACTGTATAGACACCTATGGGGTATTTCCACCACCCTCACATCAGCTAGATCTTTCAGCTCCAATTTCCCGGTCTGACCCATACTGGCCATTCAGGTATCAGACCATGCTCTCACTTAGCCAGCTGTTCTGCCCCTGGGCCCACCGCGCAAGCGCCAGCTTCTACAGCGCTGATCCCCGGCTTGTATCCCTATCCGACCCTCTGCGCATGCGCGGTCCCCCCGGTCACGTGACCCGGTGACGTCAGAGATCAGGTGACACACTTCTGTGTGCTTTTATACCCGGAAGTGCCACGCTCCTCTAAGCAGCCCCGGGAGTGCCTCCCTGCTTCACAGCACGGCGTCCGTGACGGCGGCGATTCTCAGGTAAACCAGCACTCGGTCCCAGCCTAGCGCTGGCTCTGTCCTGCCTACAGCTTGGTTCCATCCCTGGTAACCCTCTGCCTTGACTTATCTTTTACAGCGCCTCCCCCCTGCGAGTACCTCGCTTCCCTATAGCGCTTCGTACTTCTCCACACGCTCTAAGGTATGAGGTTTAGGTCCAGGATAATTTCTGTCAGACTGGATCTATCTTCGGCAGCTTTATAGCCCTCATGTGTACCCCTATTCTACTCTGCAGGCGCCTTGCGCTCCCGTACCCTGGCTAGCATCTTACTAAGTCTGTGACTTGCACATACCACCTATGGTCTCCAGGTATTTCCCTTGGGCCCCGTGTAGCCCATTACTTTGCAGCTGTACATATAAGTTATACCGGGAATCCGGTTTGTCTGGTGGTCACCCCTTAGGTTGTTTGGCATATAACCTGCAGGGCATTTTTTTCCCACCACTATGTATCACATTTGTTTATGTATTTGTGTTTATGTCCTCCATTACAGGCGGCTCACTGTGCACTCTACTCTCAGATCCCCGCAGTCATTGGGGGAGGTCACTCCACATCTTGTATCCTTTATCTAGGATGATGCATTTTTCTATAGTTCCACCACATGGTTACAAATCTGAAAACTCTCATGTTACGTCTTCAGCTTACTTCTTCATTTTACTCCCATTAATTATAGCCCTAACACGTGTACACTTTTCAGCACCTTCTGAACAGGATTCACGCGTCACGCAGTTCCAGGCCGGATTCACCTAGTCCGTCACCCGTGCTGCCTGTCACTCCTCTTATCTGTACGCAGACTGTCATAACAGTACAGAATGGATCGTATGTTTTTGATATTTGTTTGATATGTTTGTTTGATTGTTTGATATGATTGTGCATCATTATCTTTGTTTAAAAGCAATTTTCTTGTCTTCTATCTTTTTGTATATACATTGCAGCATTCACAACTGTATCTGATGAAGGTCTTATTTGTACAGACCGAAAACGTTTATATGTAATTGAGCCGGATGCACCGAATAAAATATATTTCTGAATTTTGCAACGAATTTCTCCTGAGTGCCAAGTATTTCTCAGTTATACTTGACGGGTTGGATTCCTAACTTGTGCACCTCCAATAGAAACCCTGAGTGCCGTGGTCACCATTTTCCATAGCTTCTAGAGGTAGTCACTGGAAATGGTTTTCACTTCACAGGTGTGCCCTCTCAGGTTTAATAAGTGGGATTTCTTGCCTTATAAATGGGGTTGGGACCATCAGTTGTGTTGTGCAGAAGTCTGGTGGATACATAGCTGATAGTCCTACTGAATATACTGTTAGAATTTGTATTATGGCAAGAAAAAAGCAGCTAAGTAAAGAAAAACAAGTGGCCATCATTACTTTAAGAATTGAAGGTCAGTCAGTCCGAAAAATTGGGAAAACTTTGAAAGTGTCCCCAAGTGCAGTGGCAAAAACCATCAAGTGCTACAAAGAAACTGGCTCACATGAGGACCGCCCCAGGAAAGGAAGACCAAGAGTCACCTCTGCTTCTGAGGATAAGTTTATCCGAGACATCAGCCACAGAAATAGCAGGTAAACAACAGCTCAGATTAGAGACCAGGTCAATGTCACACAGAGTTCTAGCAGCAGACACATCTCTACAACAACTGTTAAGAGGAGACTTTGTGCAGCAGGCCTTCATGGTAAAGTAGCTGCTAGGAAACCACTGCTAAGGACCGGCAACAAGCAGAAGAGACTTGTTTGGGCTAAGGAACACAAGGAAAGGACATTAGACTAGTGGAAATCTGTGCTTTGGTCTGATGAGTCCAAATTTGAGATCTTTGGTTCCAACCACCGTGTCTTTGTACGATGCAGAAAAGGTGAACAGATGTACTCTACATGCCTGGTTCCCACCATGAATCATGGAGGAGGAGGTGTGATGGTGTGGGGATGCTTTGCTGGTGACAGTGTTGGGGATTTATTAAAAATTGAAGGCATACTGAACCAGCATGGCTACCACAGCATCTTGCAGCGGCATGCTATTCTATCCGATTTACGTTTAGTTGGACCATCATTTATTTTTCAACAGGACAATGACCCCAAACACACCTCCAGGCTGTGTAAGGGCTATTTGACCAAGAAGGAGAGTGATGGGGTGCTACGCCAGATGACCTGGACTCCACAGTCACCAGACCTGAACCCAATCGAGATGTTTTGGGGTGAGCTGGACCGCAGAGTGAAGGCAAAAGGGCCAACAAGTGCTAAGCATCTCTGGGAACTCCTTCAAGATTGTTGGAAGACCATTCCCGGTGACTACCTCTTGAAGTTCATCAAGAGAATGCCAAGAGTGTGCAAAGCAGTCAGCAAAGCAAAAGGTGGCTACTTTGAAGAACCTAGAATATAAGACATAATTTCAGTTGTTTCACACTCTTTTGTTAAGTATATAATTCCACATGTGTTAATTCATAGTTTTAATGCCTTCAGTGTGAAAGTACAATTGTCATAGTCATGAAAATACAGAAAAATCTTTAAATGAGAAGGTGTGTCCAAACTTTTGGTCTGTACTGTACAGACAAATTCAATACAAGTTAAGACAATTTAAAGAGTGATATTAGGAGCTCGCAAGCTTACAATCTTCAAGGAAATGGGGGGGGATACAATTGGTGAAAATTGGATTTTCATATAAAGCTGCATGATCTGGTCATCAGCCCGTGTGTTTAAGTGCCGTAGCCAAGTATCAAGTGCAGTTATCGAGTGCATGGAGGGTGTGGAGACAGATGAATAGTATGGTGCAGATTCAGAATATTTGGAAGGAGGGAACAGGGCAAAGTTAGTTTACTGAGTAGTTGATGTGGTAGGCTTGTTTGAAGGGATGGGTTTTCAAAGCGCGCTTGAATAGGTCGGGGCTAGGTATCAGCCTGATCGTCGGGGGAAGTGCATTCCAGAGAGCTGGCGCAGCACAAGAGAAGTCTAGGAGACGGAGGCACGAGGTTCGGATTATGGTCTTAGTCTTAGGTCATTTGTAGAACGGAGCGCACGTGTAGGGTGATAGAGATGAGATATAAGGTGGTGCAGAACTGTGGAGAGCTTTGTGGGTGAGAGAGATGAGTTTATATTGGACCCTGTAGCGAATGGGTAGCCAGTGTAATGACTGGCACAAGATGGAGGCATCGGGTAAGCGGCTGGACAGAAATGACCCTGGCTGCCGCATTTAAGATGGATTGGAGAGGAGAAAGTTTGGTAAGAGGGAGACCGATCAGAAGAGAGTTGCAGTAGTCCAGATGAGAATGAATAAGAGCGACAGTAAGAGTCTTAGTAGTTTCAAAGGTGAGAAAAGGTCGGATTCTGGAGATATCAGATAATGTCCCCAATCGGTACAGGAGCTTAATTAACAGAGAGAGTTACTGGATATTAAAATTAGGCACACTTGCCCCTGACGGTTTGAATCCCACTATTGAAAATGCAAGAAGGTAAAAGGAAGAAGGAGGGAAGAGAAAAAAAAAAGTGAAATTTTTATATGTATTTTTTAATAAATTTATATGTATTTTAATCATTATTCTTTATTGTTTCATTGTACACATGGACTCATTGTTTTAATTATTTTTGTAGTGTTTTTTTTTTTAATATATATATTTGTACCACCATTTTATATAACGGAGTTTGATTGGCTGTTCTATTCCTAATTTTTTTTTGTTCCTGTCACTTTAAATACTCCTTCCGTTTGATTTAATTATATTGCCACCTGATGAAGACGGTTGTAACAGTCGAAACGCGTAGTGGAATAAAGGATTAACCCCCTGCGATAATTCTTAACGCTCCTTTGACCGCGATCTTCAGTACTTGCTTTTAAGGCCGGGGTCACACTTGCGTCTGCAATGTGAGAAACTCGCATGAGTCTCTCGCATCAATACCCGGCACTGCCGCTTGTCCTTGGGACCGGAGTGTGTGGCTACATGTATTTCCATGCAGTCGAACGCTCGGGTCGCAAGTGCCGGTGGCAGTGCCAGGAATTGATGCGTGAGTTTCTCACATTGCACACGCAAGTGTGACTCTGGCCTAAGGCTTTGTTCAGACCATTTTCAAGTACTTTTAATATATACATATTTTCTTTCCCAATAAAAGGTTTATGAAAAAAATGACAAAGACACCACACCTAGAGCGCATTACGTTTAGGAAAAACACCAGGAAACCCAATAACGTTGTTTTCCCAAGTCCTATTCTCCTATAGACCCCACAGATTTTGATGCTAAAAAAAAAGTAGTAAAAAAAAATGCTGTGTGTGAAATCAGACTAAACCGGAGCTAAAGCTCTACTGATAATTTTGAGGCCAAGTTCATATGAAGGTGGGATTTCTCAGGTAAGTCAGATGACTGGAACGAAGTACAGCTCCATGCGCTCCTTTGCATCATTAGTCATCAGCCATTCGGTACCATATTGTTCACAAATGGACAAGACTATTTTTCACCCCTCGCTTACCTATGGTACATGTGAAAAATCACTCGTGAATTGACAATCACTCATTGTGCGCAGGGAGAGCAGATGGATCCAAATGAAGTCTTCTGAATTGGCCCTCCTCGACAAAAATTGTTACTTCAAAATATTTTTCCAATTCTTATAAAGTATGGCCAAGTGCACACTATTAGGCTACTTTCACACTAGCGTTAACTGCAATACGTCGCAAATGCGTTGTTTTGCCGAAAATACACATCCAGCAAAAGTTCTTGCTGGATACGTTTTTTCGTCATAGACTAACATTAGCGACGCATTTGCGACGCATTGCCAAACGTCGCGTCCGTTTTGCGCGCTTGGGCGTGTGTTAGCGGACCGTCGGGAGAAAAAAACCTTACATGTAACGTTTTTTGCTCACGACGGTCCGCTTTTTCCGACCGCGCATGCGCGGCCGGAACTCCGCCCCCACCTCCCCGCACTTCCCCGCACCTCACAATGGGGCAGCGGATGCGTTGGAAAAATACATCCGCTGCCCCCGTTGTGCGGCGGAGACCACGCTAGCGTCGGGAACGTCGGCCCGACGCACAGCGACGGGCCATTCCCGACGCTAGTGTGAAAGTAGCCTTATTAAAGAGTACCCATCATGTGTGTGACAGTCCTAATTAAAATGAGCAACCGCAAACACATGATTTTGCTATACAAGATTAAAAAAAAAAATCACCTTAGGGCGCGTCCAGACAGTGCAGAGGCAGCGTGGCAGATGCTCAATTAGCAAGAAAATTAAAGATACTAACCAATAGTGAATTGGTTGATCGTGCCAACCAATTACAGTAGCTGCAGGTGATCAGATTCGAAGCGCAGTCATTGCAGTGAAGGGAGTTTCTCCATGCTGCCATCGCACAGCTGTGCCTGGCCATACCCTAAACTTTCGTTTTGAATAAGTCCTGTTAGGAATCCCGATATTTGTCAGGACTTTCTTAATCCCACAAATCCCTGATATCACAGGCCGGGAATGTCACGAGTACCACCCGCTGTGATCTTTGGAGCGAACAGCTCTCTGCTGCCTCCTATCGTCCGGACAATTACACGATTGGCCAATGATCATCAGAGACGGCCACAGCCTTTTCGCACCACTAGGCCGGCTATCGGAAAATTAGCGCTGAGCGTACGGCATATACACTTCCACATCTCAACACATGTAAAATGTGTACACACCCAGGTACAGTCACAGCTAATCCTCTGATAACCCCGCACTACCCTACACCATCACCACTCTGTTTCGGTCGAATAGAAACCGTTACGGTAGATTATGGCTTCGAGTCGTAGTTTATAGAACAGAAGGAACAGAGCTATTAAATTTTATATTTAATCCAAAAGAAGGCAGTGTTTATGAAAATATACAAAAGATTTTACAAAGTGGACAAAACAATACAGCATAAACCGTTGCATAAAATAAAAGGGAGAACTTACTACACCGATCGCGGAGACGATTCAGTTTAGCCAAAGGAGAGCGTTTCGATTTGGCCGTCAAGACGGAGTCCCTACATACACAAGATAAGTAACTCTCTGTACGAACATGTCCCACCCACACACCCCTCTATGATGACCTCACAAGGTCCCAGTTGTGGGCTGGACTCCATTCACAATTTTATAATTATTAACTTCATAATTTTAGGAAATTCCAATTTATGTAATAACTCCTCACAGTGCGACCGCAGAAGGTCGAGACTGATGTCATCTTTTCTATCGGGATTTTATCTAGGTGTAGAGACCAAACATGCACAAAACAAGAAACAAAGCTATGACTGCACAGCTGCTGCTGGACCACGCACAGGTAACAGTCCCTTCAGCGCTGAAACAGGATCCAGGGTCATGGTAGAGGTGCTCGCAGGAATGAGGATGAACCAGCAACAATGAACAGAAGTATGCGGCAACACTCACCGATCCAGATGCAAAATATTTTATTGAAGACTCTTAGACAGACATCTCAAACGCGGTCCGGGACGGTGAACCAGGAAGGTGAGCAGGATGTGACGACGGCCGTTTCGCGCTTACGTCAGCGCTTCAACGGGACCCGTTGAAGCGCTGATGTAAGCGCGAAACGGCCGTCGTCACATCCTGCTCACCTCCTTCCTGGTTTACCGTCCCGGACCGCGTTTGAGATGTCTGTCTAAGAGTCTTCAATAAAAGATTTTGCATCCGGATCGGTGAGTGTTGCCGCATACTTCTGTTCATTGTTGTAGAGACCAAACATGGCCTAGCTACTGATTCTTATATGGCCCCAATGGATTTGGGGCCTTTTGGTGGCGGCTATGATTATGAGAAAATATGTGTATGATTGCCTAGTTATCCCGCTGCCGACAATATACGCCTCATTAATATCGGATGGATAGAAATTCCGATATTCCATATTTTCTCCCAGAGACGTACTGTCTGCTGTCTCATTGTACTGCAGAGACCACAGCTAAGTGTAAGGGTTAAGTTCACACTGGGCATTTTTTTTCTGCAGCAAAACCTGATTTCTTGGCAAGAAAGAAGCTGCGGCAAAAGCACATGTTTAGGTGCCTTTTTGTTGCGTTTTTTTTGGCTAACTTGTGTCTCTTTGTGCATGCTGATAAAGTTGAGTGCCCCCCCCAGAGGAAAAAAAAAACTACTCCCTGTAGAAGCATACCTCTAGATCCTTTGAAAAGCCGGCAATTCATGTGTGCACAATATCACAGCGTGACAGGTTAGAGTAGATATATACACATAGATAAATAGGTGTCAGTGTCAATAGGTGCGATGTGGTGGCCTCCGGGAAAATGGCCGCTGCTCAGATTCAGATCTCGTGTCCCGAGATCTCAGGACGAGATCTGAGTCTGAGCATGCGCCGCCCCCAGCGGCCATTTTCCAGGAGGCCACCGCATCACACCTATTGAGCTGCCTCCGGGAAAATGGCCGCTGCTCAGATTCAGATCTCGTCTCCCGAGATCTCGGGACGAGATCAGAATCTGAGCAGCGGCCATTTTCCCGGAGGCCACCGCATTACACCGATGGAGCTGCCGGCGGGGCCTCCGGGCTTTAAGGAGATGCAGGAGGAGCCCCGACTGCATGAAGATACGCTGCCGCCGCCCCACAGCACAGAGGCCCCACACTGCAGAAGAGGAGCCGCCGCCCCACAGCACCCACGCGGCACAAAGCGGAGAAGAAGCCGCCGCTCCCAGCACAGAGACCCCACGCTGCAGCGCTACGATGAGGTAATGGGGGATACTCACTTTCCTGTGAGACTCCCCCTTGTTGTCATCAGGACCACTCCCCCCCTTCCCAAAAGGCACATTAGTCACGGCCCTATAAGACGACATACGGTGTATAAGAAGACCCCCGACTTTTAAGAAGATTTTATATTTTAACTGGAAAAGTTGGGAGGTCGTCTTATACGCCCAGTCGTCTTATACGCCGGAAAATACGGTAAATCATTCAGCTGCGGCAAGAAAAACAATCTCTGAGCACTAAAAAATACTCGGAGGACACCCGAGCATGCTCGAGAAATCTCGAGAAACGATATATTCGCTCATCACTAATTATTAAATGAGTGTCATTTTTTCAATTAAAGGACTTTATTCTTGGTGTGTGTATTTTTATGCAGTGTGACTATGGGGGTTAGTAATGGGGGCCTCTTATTGACGCCTCTCCACTACTAACTTCAGGGCTTGATGTCACCTGACAATACAAAGGTGACATCAACCCCGCAAATATGAACCCCACTTGCCTCCTCTACAGGGCAAGTGGGAAGAGCCAGGCAAAGCACCAGAATTGGAGCATCTAATAGATTTTCCTTTTCTGGGCAGCTGCAGGCTGCTATAATTAAGCTGGGGGCCAATATCCATGGCCCCTTACCAGCCTGAGAATACTAGACCCCCAGCTGTCAGCTTTAGCAAGGCTGGTTGTCAAAAATAGGGGGGACCCACGCCGTTTTTTATTTAAATCATTAAAAAAAAGCGTGGGGACCCCCCTATTCTTGATAACCAGCCTTGCTAACGCTGACAGTTGAGAGTTGCAGCCTCCAGCTGTGAGTTTTGCCCGGCTAGTTATCAAAAATACAGGGGAACCACGCAGTTTTCTTTTAAAATTACAGTACAGACCAAACGTTTGGACACACCTTCTCATTTAAAGATTTTTCTGTATTTTCATGACTATGAAAATTGTAAATTCACACTGAAGGCATCAAAACTATGAATTAACACATGTGGAATGATATACTTAACAAAAAAGTGTGAAACAACTGAAAATATGTCTTATATTCTAGGTTCTTCAAAGTCGCCACCTTTTGCTTTGCTGACTGCTTTGCACACTCTTGGCATTCTCCTAATGAGCTTCAAGAGGTAGTCACCGGAAATGGTTTTCACTTCACAGGTGTGCCCTGTCAGGTTTAATAAGTGGGATTTCTTGCCTTATAAATGGGGTTGGGACCATCAGTTGTGTTGTGCAGGAGTCTGGTGGATACACAGCTGATAATGCTACTGAATAGACTGTTAGAATTTGTATTATGGCAAGAAAAAAGCAGCTAAGTAAAGAAAAACGAGTGGCCATCATTACTTTAAGAAATGAAGGTCAGTCAGTCCGAAAAATTGGGAAAACTTTGAAAGTGTCCCCAAGTGCAGTGGCAAAAACCATCAAGCGCTACAAAGAAACTGGCTCACATAAGGACCGCCCCAGGAAAGGAAGACCAAGAGTCACCTCTGCTTCTGAGGATAAGTTTATCCGAGACACCAGCCTCAGAAATCGCAGGTTAACAGCAGCTCAGATTAGAGACCAGGTCAATGCCACACAGAGTTCTAGCAGCAGACACGTCTCTACAACAACTGTTAGGAGACTTTGTGCAGCAGGCCTTCATGGTAAAATAGCTGCTAGGAAACCACTGCTAAGGACAAGCAACAAGCAGAAGAGACTTGTTTTGGCTAAAGAACACAAGGAATGGACATTAGACCAGTGGAAATCTGTGCCTTGGTCTGATGAGTCCAAATTTGAGATCTTTGGTTCCAACTAGGGTTGAGCGAAACGGATCGGTCATTTTCATAAGTCGCCGACTTTTGGCAAAGTCGGCGTCTCATGAAACCCGACCTGATCCCTGTGTGGGGTCGGCCATGCGGTACGCGATCTTGGCGCCAAAGTCGCGTTTCGTATGACGCGTTTAGCGCCATTTTTTCAGCCAATGAAGGAGCGTGGGCAGAGTGATGACATAGGTCTTAGGGGAGTGAACGCCTATCGCCATTTTATCGCTTGTGCGCAGTAGGGATTTGCAATGTGCAACACGAGATTTTCTGTGCTGGGACGGAGAGGGAGAGAGAGAGAGAGAGACAGAGACAGAGACAGAGAGAGAGAGAGAGAGATTTTCTCCATTGACGTGCATAGGGTTTCGTGTTCCGGCCGATCCCTGACTTTTCGCAGTAATCGGCCGATTTCGTCCGACTCGACTTTTCAAATAGTCGGGTTTCGCGAAACATGACTCGACCCTAAAAAAGTCAAAGTCGCTCAACCCTAGTTCCAACCACTGTGTCTTTGTGCGACGCAGAAAAGGTGAACGGATGGACTCTACATGCCTGGTTCCCACCGTGAAGCATGGAGGAGGAGGTGTGATGGTGTGGGGGTGCTTTGCTGGTGACACTGGTGGGGGATTTATTCAAAATTGAAGGCATACAGAAGCAGCATGGCTACCACAGCATCTTGCAGCGACATGCTATTCCATCTGGTTTGCATTTAGTTGGACCATCATTTATTTTTCAACAGGACAATGCCCTTTAACACACCTCCAGGCTAGGTAAGGGCTATTTGACCAAGAAGGAGAGTGATGGGGTGCTACGCCAGATGACCTGGCCTCCACAGTCACCAGACCTGAACCCAATCGAGATGGTTTGGGGTGAGCTGGACCGCAGAGTGAAGGCAAAAGGGCCAACAAGTGCTAAGCATCTCTGGGAACTCCTTCAAGATTGTTGGAAGACCATTTCCGGTGACTTCCTCTTGAAGCTCATCAAGAGAATGCCAAGAGTGTGCAAAGCAGTCATCAAAGCAAAAGGTGGCTACTTTGAAGAACTTAGAATGTCTTTTTTGTTAAGTATATAATTCCACATGTGTTAATTCATCGTTCTGATGCCTTCAGTGTGAATGTACAAGTTTCATAGTCATGAAAATACAGAAAAATCTTTAAATGAGAAGGTGTGTCCAAACTTTTGGTCTGTACTGTATGTATTTATAGTGCAGGAGCGGCTGAAGAATACTCTCATCATCCGCGGCCTGCTCACATGGTTATTAGCGGCAGCGGGTGTCGGATGATGGGAGCAGCTGTCCCATCAGCTGACACCAGTGACCGGAGGTAAACTGTATACCTCAGATCACAGCTGAGCGATCACACTGTCTTTTGACAGCGTGGGAACCGCAGCTCTCTGACCGGCGGGGATCGTTTCCCCGTCGATCAGAAGCAGTGTTAGCCGTGCGGTCATGCATATGACAGAGTGTAAAACACTGTTTTGTCAGGCCCCCCATTCAAGTGAATGGGGTTCGGGTCAGCACTGCTGGAAGACAGGCTGTATGGACGCATCATGCAGCTTGCCATCTAGATGTAGCGGAGCTGATTGTGATGTCACATCATGCTGTCCTTGACTTTTCTGCAGCACATAAGCTGCAAGAAAAGTCAACCTGCGTATTTGCAGCATTTTTTTACCATCCATTCAAGCCAATGAGTGAAAAACGCTGAAAAAAAAGCTGAAAGTGACATGCTCTATGCCAAAAAACCACTGCAAAGCACAAAATCCTGATGACAAAAAAACAATGTGTGTGTATGGGATTTTTGAAATCTCATAGGTTTTGCTGGTACTGTAAAAAGCAGCTGAACATTAGCATTAAATAAGTAGCAAAAAAACCCGCAAAAATGCCCAGTGTGAACTTACACGAAAGGGTATGTGCACACGTCAGGATTTCTCGCAGAAATTTCCTGAAGAAAACCGGAAATTTTCTGCAAGAAATCCCCTTTTTTGTTTTTGCGTTTTTTTCCCGTTTTTTTCGTGTTTTTGTTAGCATTTTGCAAGCGAAATTATCTTGCAGAATGCTAAAGTTTTCCAAGCGATCTGTAGCATCGCTTGGAAAACTGACTGACAGGTTGGTCACACTTGTCAAACACAGTGTTTGACAAGTGTGACCAACTTTTTACTATAGATGCAGGCTATGCAGCATCTATAGTAAAAGATAGAATGTTTAAAAATAATAAAAAAATAAAAAAAATGGTTATACTCACCTGCAGACAGCCGATCTCCTCAGCGGCGTCCGTTCCTATAGATCAGAGGTCCCCAACCGCCGGTCCGCGGGCCAGGACCGGGCCGTTGGGGTTTTTCAGCCGGTCCGCGGCGCCGCTGACAGCTACCGTATATACTCGAGTATAAGCCGAGATTTTCAGCCCAAATTTTTGGGCTGAAAGTGCCCCCTCGGCTTATACTCGAGTCACGGTCGGCGGGTGAGGGGGAGAGGGCGCTGAGGCATACTTACCTAGTCCCGGCGATCCTGACGCTCCCCCTGCCCGTCCCACGGTCTTCGGTGCCGCAGCTCTTCCCCTGTCAGCGGTCACGTGGGACCGCTCATTAGAGAAATGAATAGGCTGCTCCACCTCCCATAGGGGCGGAGCCGCCTATTCATTTCTCTAATCAGGGGTAACGGTGACCGCTGACAGAGGAAGAGGCTGCGGCACCGAAGACCAGCTGCCCGGGGGAAGGAGCGGGACGCCGGGAGCAGGTATTACATAGTCACCTGTCCGCGTTCCACACGCCGGGCGCCGCGCCATCTTCCCGGCGTCTCTCCGCACTGACTGTGCAGGTCAGAGGGCGCGATGACGCATATAGTGTGCGCGCCGCCCTCTGCCTGATCAGTCAGTGCAGAGACACGCCGGGACGGGACGTGAGGAGCTGCAAGCAAGAGAGGTGAGTATGTGTTTTATTATTTTTATTGCAGCAGCAGCACAGCTATGGGGCAATAATGGACGGTGCAGAGCACTATATGGCACAGCTATGGGGCAATAATGGACGGTGCAGAGCACTGTATGGCACAGCTATGGGGCAATAATAAACGGTGCAGAGCACTGTATGGCACAGCTATGGGGCAATAATGGTGCAGGGCACTGTATGGCACAGCTATGGGGCAATAATGGTGCAGAGCACTATATGGCACAGCTATGGGGCAATAATGGTGCAGAGCACTGTATGGCACAGCTATGGGGCAATAATGGTGCAGAGCACTATATGGCACAGCTATGGGGCAATAATGGTGCAGAGCACTGTATGGCACAGCTATGGGGCAATAATGGTGCAGAGCACTGTATGGCACAGCTATGGGGCAATAATGGTGCAGAGCACTATATGGCACAGCTATGGGGCAATTATGAACGGTGCAGAGCACTATATGGCACAGCTATGGGGCAATTATGAACGGTGCAGAGCACTGTATGGTACAGCTATGGGGCAATAATAAACGGTGCAGAGCACTGTATGGCACAGCTATGGGGCAATAATAAACGGTGCAGAGCACTGTATGGCACAGCTATGGGGCAATAATGGTGCAGAGCACTATATGGCACAGCTATGGGGCAATAATGGTGCAGAGCACCGGGGAAACAAGCATGGTGCTCCCACTCATTCTGAACCTATGGTAAGTTGAATCACATTCTCATTATAAATAATTATATGATAAGTATGCACTAAGCTCCATCCCTCCATAACCCCACCCCCATATGACCAAAGCCCCGCCCCTGCCCCACCCCCACCGGGCCATGGAAAACTGGTCTTGCTTAAAGCCGTCCCTGGTGCAAAAAAGGTTGGGGACCTCTGCTATAGATGGTGCGTGTGTTCAGGACCTTCGATGACGTCGCGGTCACGTGAGCGGTCACATGAGCGGTCACGCGACCAATCACAAGACGGCGACGTCATCGCAGGTCCTTCACCACACCATCTATAGGAACAGAAGCGGCAGCATGCACCGCTGAGAGGCGGGAAGACATCGAAGGTGAGAAAATATGACTATTTTTTATTTTAATTCTTTATTTTTTACCAATTATATGGTGCCCAGTCCGTGGAGGAGAGTCTCCTCTCCTCCACCCTGGGTACCAACCGCACATGACCTGCTTACTTCCCGCATCGTGTGCATAGCCACATGCGGAAAGTAAGCAAATCAATGCACTCCTAGTTGTGCGGAATCCCCCCAAGTCCACAAATTTTATGAACATGTTGCTTTTTTTTTCCGCGATGCGATTTTTTCGCGGAAAAAAATGCAACATTTGCACAAGATTTGCGGAATACACTGAAAATAATGGGAGGCATATGTAAGCTTTTTTTTCGCGTTTTTATCATTTTTTTATAAAGAAAAAACGCGAAAAAACGCAAAAAATACTGAACGTGTGCACATGGCCTAAAGGTGTCATTTTTTTGATCCACTCCAAGCCCTAACAATACTTTTCCTGTCTCTCTGTGGGGACAATACACATCCCTGGCAGTCACCTTGACATAAAGAGGGAACCTTGCATTTGAATTAATTTGCTTCACATAGCTGTGTCACTGCCATTTTGCAGAAAGATCGGTATGATTGCTATATCACAGTTCCTCATGACAAATGGTTGATGAAAGAAAAAAGGAGGGGTGGGAGAACATGAGGGACATCAAGGATTTTAATATTTTCTATGACAAGTCCTATTTAGAAAAATCATCAGTGTGGGGCTGCTCAGTGATTTACTAAATAAAACCCTCTATGGCAGCCATTACTGTCTGAGCACATGAGCTTACGCTTTTACTTAAGACTTGCTTGAATTACTTACACTTACTAGTCAGTATCCCAGAATTTTCAAGTTATTGCTGTGATATTACAAGACACTTTAATATACTTTAAGAACAAAATGACCCCACGGTCCGGATTCTTGCTTTCTACAACTACATTTAGACATTACAGTAGTGGTCACCGTGACAAGAAATGACTGCTCTCGATTGGGGGAGTCATGAATTTTCTTTTAAAAGCAGAACAGTATGTAATCCCCTCATATTTAGTATAATAGTCTAATTCTTGAGAACTTATATGAGAAGTCACTTTCAACCAATTACAGGAATCAATGTACAAGAACAGATCCTAACAGATCTATGGCTGTTTATATGATTGAGGGGGGGGGGGTAAAAAAAAAAAAATACTATTTGACCGGTAATTATACTGCTCAAAAAAATAAAGGGAACACTAAAATACCACATCCTAAATATCACTGAATGAAATATTTCAGTTGCAAATCTTTATTCATGACATAGTGGAATGCGTTGAGAACATTAAAACATAAAAATGATCAATGTAAATCAAAATTAATATCCCATGGAGGTTTGAATTTGGAAAGATACTCAAATTTAAAGTGGAAAGTCAAATTACAGGCTGATCCAACTTCAGTGGAAATGCCTCAATATAATACGCAGTAGTGTGTGTGGCCTCCACGTGCCTGTATGACCTCAGCACTATGTCTGGGCATGGTCCTGATGAGGGGGCGGATGTTCTGACGGATCTCCTCCCAGACATGAATTAAAGCATCAGTCAACTCCTGGACAGTCTGTGGAACAACATGACATTGGTGGATGGTGCGAGACATGATGTCCCAGATGTGGTCGATTGGATTCAGGTCTGGGAAACGGGCGGGCCAGTCCATAGCATCAATGTCTTAATCATGCAGGAACTGCTGACATACTCCAGCCACATGAGACCTAGCATTGTCATGCATCAGAAGAAACCCAGGGCCATCCGCACCAGCATATGGTCTCACAATGGGTCTGAGGATCCCATCCTGGTTCCTAATGGCAGTCAAAGTACCTCTGGCTATCACATGTAGGGCTGTGCAGCCCTCCAAAGAAATGCCTCCCCACACCATTAGGCTATGTGCACACATTGCGGATTTTGCTGCGGATCCGCAGCTGATTGGCCGCTGCGGATTGGCAGCTGCTTTCCATGCGTTTACAGTACAATGTAAACCTATGGAAAACAAAAACCGCTGTGCCCATGCTGCAGAAAAAAACGTGCGGAAACGCTGCGTTGTTTATTCCGCAGCAGGTCAATTCTTTGTGCGGATTCTGCAGCGGTTTACACCTGCTCCTCTATAGGAATCCGCAAGGCGTAAAACCGCAGGAGGAATCCGCACAAAATGCGCAAAGAAAACGCGGTAAATCCGCACTGCGGTTTACCTGCGGATTTACAAAAACAGCTGCGGAAAAATCTGCAGAGATTCAATCTACGTGTGCACATACCCTTACTGACCCACTGCCAAACTGGTCATGCTTGAGGATGTTGCACACAGTAGAAAGTTCTCCACTGCATCTCCAGACTGCCACATGTGATCAGTGTGAACCTGCTCTCATCCGTGAAATGCACAGGACGCCAAAGTCGAATCTGACAATCTTGGTGTTCTCTGGCAAATGCCAATCGCCCTGCACTCTGCTGGGCTGTAAGCACAACACCCACTTGCAGACGTCGGGCCCTCACGCAACCCTCATGGAGTCCATTTCTGACAGTTTGAACAGACATATGGATGTTAGTAGCCTGCTGGAGGTCATTTTGCAGGGCTCTGGCAGTGCTCCTCCTTGCACAAAGGAGGAGGTAGTGGTCCTGCTGCTGGGTTGTTGCCCTCCTACAGCCCCCTCCACATCTACTGGTGTACCGGCCTGTCTGCTCCATGCTCTGTGCTGACAGACACAGCTAACATTCTTGCCATAGCTCGCACTGATGTGCCATCCTGGATGAGCTGCACTACCTGAGCAACCTCTGTGGGATGATACTGTACCTCTAGGGGTGAAAGCAATGGCAAAATGCAAGTGTGACCAAAACAACAGCCAAAAAGGATGAGAGCAGAGAAATGGTATGTGGTCACGACCTGCAGAACCACTCCTTTATAGGGGTTGTCTTGCTAATTGCCTGTCATTTCTACCTGTATATTCCATTTGAACAACAGCAGGAGAAATTGATTCACAATCAGTGTTGCTTCATAACTGGACTGGTTGATTTCCCAGAAGTGTGATTGACTTGGAGTTACATTCTGTTTAAAGGGAACCTGTCAGCAGGATTGTGCACGGTGACCTACAGAAACTGTCAGGTCGGTGCCATTATACTTATTAAAATGATACCTTGGTTGATGAAATCCATCTTGTAGTTGTTGTTTAACCCCTTCATGACCCAGCCTATTTTGGCCTTAATGACCTTGCCATTTTTTGCAATTCTGACCAGTGTCCCTTTATGAGGTAATAACTCAGGAACGCTTCAACGGATCCTTGCGGTTCTGAGATTGTTTTTTCGTGACATATTGGGCTTCATGTTAGTGGTAAATTTAGGTCGATAATTTCTGAGTTTATTTGTGAAAAAAACGGAAATTTGGCGAAAAATTTGAAAATTTTGCAATTTTCACATTTTGAATTTTTATTCTGTTAAACCAGAGAGTTATGTGACACAAAATAGTTAATAAATAACATTTCCCACATGTCTACTTTACATCAGCACAATTTTGGAAAGAAATTTTTTTTTTGCTAGGAAGTTATAAGGGTTAAAATTTGACCAGTGATTTCTCATTTTTACAACAAAATTTACAAAACCATTTTTTTTAGGGACCACCTCACATTTGAAGTCAGTTTGAGGGTTCTATATGGCTGAAAATACCCAAAAGTGACACCATTCTAAAAACTGCACCCCTCAAGGTGCTCAAAACCACATTCAAGAAGTTTATTAACCCTTCAGGTGTTTCACAGCAGCAGAAGCAACAAGGAGGGGAAAAATGAACATTTAACTTTTTAGTCACAAAAATGATCTTTTCGCAACAATTTTTTTATTTTCCCAAGGGTAAAAGGAGAAACTGGACCACGAATGTTGTTGTCCAATTTGTCCTGAGTACGCTGATACCTCATATGTGGGGGTAAACCACTGTTTGGGCGCACGGCAGGGCTCGGAAGGGAAGGAGCGCCATTTGACTTTTTGAATGAAAAATTGGCTCCAATCTTTAGCGGACACCATGTCGCGTTTGGAGAGCCCCCGTGTGCCTAAACATTGGAGCTCCCCCACAAGTGACCCCATTTTGGAAACTAGACCCCCCAAGGAACTTATCTAAAGCATAGTGAGCACTTTAAACCCCCAGGTGCTTCACAAATGAATCCGTAAAAATGAAAAAGTACTTTTTTTTCCACACAAATTTTCTTTTAGCCTCAATTTTTTCATTTTCACATGGGCAACAGAATAAAATGGATCCTAAAATTTGTTGGGCAATTTCTCCTGAGTACGCCAATACCTCATATGTGGGGGTAAACTACTGTTTGGGCACATGGTAAGGCTCGGAAGGGAAGGAGCGCCATTTGACTTTTTGAATGAAAAATTATCTCCATCATTAGCGGACACCATGTCAGGTTTGGAGAGCCCGTGTGCCTAAACATTGGAGCTCCCCCACAAGTGACCCCATTTTGGAAACTAGACCCCCCAAGGAACTTATCTAGATGCATAGTGAGCACTTTAAACCCTCAGGTGCTTCACAAATTGATCCGTAAAAATGAAAAAGTACTTTTTTTCACACAATTTCTTTTAGCCTTAATTTTTTCATTTTCACATGGGCAACAGGATAAAATGGATCCTAAAATTTGTTGGGCAATTTCTCCTGAGTACGCCGATACCTCATATGTGGGGGTAAACCACTGTTTGGGTGCATGGCAAGGCTTGGAAGGGAAGGCGCGCCATTTGACTTTTTGAATGGAAAATTAGCTCCAATCGTTAGTGGACACCATGTTGCGTTCGGAGAGCCCCTGTGTGCCTAAACATTGGAATTCCCCTACAAGTGACCTCATTTTGGAAACTAGACCCCCCAAGGAACTAATCTAGATGTATAGTGAGCACTTAAAAGCCCCAGGTGCTTCACAGAAGTTTATAACGCAGAGCCATGAAAATAAAAAAATATTTTTCTTTCCTCAAAAATGATTTTTAGCCCGGAGTTTTTTTATTTTCCCAAGGATAATAGGAGAAATTGGACCCCAAATGTTGTTGTCCAGTTTGTCCTGAGTACGATGATACCCCATATGTGGGGGTAAACCACTGTTTGGGTGCACGGCAGGGCTCGGAAGGGAAGGCACGCCATTTCGCTTTTTGAATGGAAAATTAGCTTCAATCATTAGCGGACACCATGTCGCGTTTGGAGAGCCCCTGTGTGCCTAAACATTGGAGCTCCCACACAAGTGACCCCATTTTGGAACCTAGACCTCCCAAGGAACTAATCTAGATGTGTGGTGAGCACTTTGAACCCTCAAGTGCTTCACAGACGTTTATAACGCAGAGCCATGAAAATAAAAAAATTATTTTTCTTTCCTCAAAAATGATTTTTTAACCCACAATTTTTTATTTTCCCAAGGGTAACAGGAGAAATTGGACCCCAAAAGTTGTTGTGCAGTTTCTCCTGAGTACGCTGATACCCCATATGTGGGGGTAAACCACTGTTTTGGCACACGTCGGGGAGCGGAAGGGAAGTAGTGACGTTTTGAAATGCAGACTTTAATGGAATACTCTGCGGGTGTCACGTTGCGTTTGCAGAGCCCCTGATGTGCCTAAACAGTAGGAACTCCCCACAATTGACCACACTTTGGAAACTAGACCCCCAAGGGAACTTATCTAGATGTGTGGTGAGCACTTTGAACCCCCAAGTGCTTCACAGAAGTTTATAACGCAGAGCCGTGAAAATAAAAAATGTGTTTTCTTTCCTTAAAAATATTTTTTTAGCCCAGAATTTTTTAATTTTCCCAAGGGTAACAGGAAAAATTTGACCCCAAAAGTTGTTGTCCAGTTTCTCCTGAGTACGCTGATACCCCATATGTGGGGGTAAACCACTGTTTGGGCACATGGCGGGGCTCGGAAGGGAAGTAGTGACGATTTGGAATGCAGACTTTGATGGAATGGTCTGCGGGAATCATGTTACGTTTGCAGAGCCCCTGATGTGCCTAAACAGTAGAAACCCCCCACAAGTGACCCCATTTTGGAAACTAGACCCCCCAAGGAACTTATCTAGATGTGTGGTGAGCACGTTCAACCCCCAAGTGCTTCACAGAAGTTTACAACGCAGAGCCGTGAAAATAAAAAATCATTTTTCTTTCCTCAAAAAAGATGTTTTAGCAAGCAATTGTTTATTTTCACAAGGGTAACAGGAGAAATTGGAACCCAATATTTGTTGCCCAGTTTGTTGTGAGTACGCTGATACCTCATATGTGGGGGTAAACCACTGTTTGGGCGCACGTCAGGGCTCGGAAGGGAAGTAGTGACATTTGAAATGCAGACTTTGATGGAATGGTCTGCGGGCGTCACGTTGCATTTGCAAAGCCCCTGATGTGCCTAAACAGTAGAAACACCCCACAAGTGACCCCATTTTGGAAACTAGACCCCAAAAGGATCTTATCTAGATGTGTGGTGAGCACTTTCAACCCCCAAGTGTTTCACATAAGTTTATAACGTAGAGCCGTGAAAATAAAAATTAATTGTTCTTTCCTCAAAATTATGTTTTAGCAAGTAATTTTTTATTTTTGCAAGGGTAACAGGAGAAATTGGACCCCAATATTTGTTGCCCAGTTTGTTGTGAGTACGCTGATACCTCATATGTGGGGGTAAACCACTGTTTGGGCGCACGTCAGGGCTCGGAAGGGAAGTAGTGACATTTGAAATGCAGACTTTGATGGAATGGTCTGCGGGCGTCACGTTGCATTTGCAGAGCCCCTGATGTGCCTAAACAGTAGAAACACCCCACACGTGACCCCATTTTGGAAACTAGACCCCCGAAGGAACTTATCTAGATGTGTGGTGAGCACTTTCAACCCCCAAGTGTTTCACATAAGTTTATAACGTAGAGCCGTGAAAATAAAAAATAATTGTTCTTTCCTCAAAATTATGTTTTAGCAAGTAATTTTTTATTTTTGCAAGGGTAACAGGAGAAATTGGACCCCAATAGTTGTTGCCCAGTTTGTCCTGAGTACGCTGGTATCCCATATGTGGGGGTAAACCACTGTTTGGGCGCACGTCGGGGCTTGGAAGGGAGGGTGCACCATTTGACTTTTTGAACGCAAGATTGGCTGGAATCAATGGTGGCGCCATGTTGCGTTTGGAGACCCCTGATGTGCCTAAACAGTGGAAACCCCTCAATTCTAACTTCAACACTAACCCCAACACACCCCTAACCCTAATCCCAACTGTAGCCATAACCCTAATCACAACCCTAACCCCAACACACCCCTAACCACAACCCTAACGCCAACACACCCGTAACCCTAAATCCAACCCTAATCCTAACCCTAATCCCAACCCTACCCACAACTGTAACCCCAACACAACCCTAACCCTATCCTTAACCCTAACCACAAGCCTAATCTTAACCCTATTTCCAACCCTAGCCCTAATTCCAACCCTAAGGGTACCGTCTCACAAAACGATTTACCAACGATCACGACCAGCGATACGACCTGGCCGTGATCGTTGGAAAGTCATTGTGTGGTCGCTGGGGAGCTGTCACACAGACCGCTCTCCAGCGACCAACGATGCCAAGGTCCCGGGTAACCAGGGTAAACATCGGGTTACTAAGCGTGGCCCTGCGCTTAGTAACCCGATGTTTACCCTGGTTACAAGTGAACACATCGCTGGATAGCTGTCACACACAACGATCCAGCGATGACAGCGGGAGATCCAGCGACGAAAGAAAGTTCCAAACGATCTGCTACGACGTACGATTCTCAGCAGGGTCCCTGATCGCTGCTGCGTGTCAGACACAGCGATATCGTATGGATATCGCTGGAACGTCACGGATCGTACCGTCGTAGCGATCAAAGTGCCACTGTGAGACGGTACCCTAACTCTAATTCCAACCCTAACCCTAAGGCTATGTGCCCACTTTGCGGATTCGTGTGAGATTTTTCCGCACCATTTTTGAAAAATCTGCAGGTAAAAGGCACTGCGTTTTACCTACGGATTTACAGCGGATTTCCAGTGTTTTTTTGTGCGGATTTCACCTGCGGATTCCTATTGAGGAACAGGTGTAAAACGCTGCGGAATCCGCACAAAATTGACATGCTGCGGAAAATACACAGCGTTTCCGCACGGTATTTTCCGCACCATGGGCACAGCGGATTTGGTTTTCCATAGGTGTACATGGTACTGTAAACCTGATGGAAAACTGCTACGAATTCGCAGCGGCCAATCCGCTGCGGATCCGCGGCCAATCCGCTGCGGATCCGCGGCCAAATCCGCACTGTGTGCACATGCCCTAACCCTACCCCTAATTCTAACCCTAATTCTAACCCTAGTTCTAACCCTAACCCTAGCAGAAAAAAAAAAATATATATATTTTATTTATTTTTATTATTGTCCCTATGGGGGTGATAAAGGGGGGTCATTTACTATTTTTTTTATTTTGATCACTGTGATAGGCTATATCGCAGTGATCAAAATACATCTGAAACAAATCTGCCAGCTGGCAGATTCGGCGGGCGCAGTGCGCATGCGCCCGCCATATTGGATGATGGCGGCGCCCATGGAGAAGCCGGACGGACACCGGGAGGCCCGGTAAGTATGAAGGGGGGGTGATCGGATCACAGGGGGGGGGACCGGAGCACAGGGAGGGGGCACCGGAGCACGGGGGGAGCGGACAGGAGGACGGAGGAGCGGACAGGACGAATTAGGGGGGCGGCCACGTAACGGAGCACTGGGGGGGCGATCGGTGGGGTGGGGGGGAGGCAGATTAGGTTTTCCAGCCATGGCCGATGATATTGCAGCATCGGCCATGGCTGGATTGTAATATTTCACCCTTTTTTGGGGTGAAATATTACAAATCGCTCTGATTGGCAGTTTCACTTTCAACAGCCAATCAGAGCGATCGTAGCCACGAGGGGGTGAAGCCACCCCCCCTGGGCTGAAGCACCACTCCCCCTGTTCCTGCAGATCGGGTGAAATTGGAGTTAACCCTTTCACCCGATCTGCAGGAGCGCGATCTTTCCATGACGCATACGCTGCGTCACAGGTCGGGAAGGCACCGACTTTCATGACGCAGCGCATGCGTCAAAGGTCGGGAAGGGGTTAATCTTTATTTTCAGTTAATGATATGGCCTACTACGCAGGTGCGGCCGTTGTCATTTTCAAATGGATTTTTTTTTTTAATGAATTTCAGGATAACTTCAAACAAACAAATTACATATACATTACACATTTGATCATGCTGCAGCAGAACAGGATTTTTTCTCAAACATATCTATCTATCTATATATATATATATATATATATATATATATATATATACACACATACGCTGTGTTCCAAATCATTATGCAAATTGGATTTAAGTGTCAAAGATTTAATTGTTTTGTTTTTCAAATAAACTCGTGGATGGTATTGTGTCTCAGGGCTCAATGGATCACTGAAATCAATCTTAACCCCTTTCTGACATTAGACGTACTATCCCGTCGAGGTGGGGTGGGCCAGTATGACCACCGACGGGATAGTACGTCACACGCGATCGGCCGCGCTCACGGGGGGAGCGTGGCCGATCGTGGCTGGGTGTCAGCTGCATATCGCAGCTGACATCCGGCACTATGTGCCAGGAGCGGTCACGGACCGCCCCCGACACATTAACCCCCGGCACACCGCGATCAAACATGATCGCGGTGTACCGGCGGTATAGGGAAGCATCGCGCAGGGAGGGGGCTCCCTGCGGGCTTCCCTGAGACCCCTGGAGCAACGCGATGTGATCGCGTTGCTCCGAGGGTCTCCTACCTCCCTCCTCGCCCCAGGTCCCGGATCCAAGATGGCCGCGGCATCCGGGTCCTGCAGGGAGGGAGGTGGCTTACCGAGTGCCTGCTCAGAGCAGGCGCTGGTAAGCCTGCAGCCCTGCACAGCAGATCGTCGATCTGACAGAGTGCTGTGCACCCTGTCAGATCAATGATCTGTAATGTCCCCCCCTGGGACAAAGTAAAAAAGTAAAAAAAAAATTCCCCACATGTGTGTAAAAAAAATAAATAAAAAAAATATCCTAAATAAAGAAAAAAAAAATATATATATTATTCCCATACATTTCTTTAGCTAAATAAAATAAAAAAAACAATAAAAGTACACATATTTAGTATCGCCGCGTCCGTAACGACCAAACCTATAAAACTGCCCCACTAGTTAACCCCTTCAGTAAACACCGTAAGAAAAAAAAAAAAAAAATGAGGCAAAAAACAACGCTTTATTATCATACCGCCGAACAAAAAGTGGAATAACACGCAATCAAAAAGACTGATATAAATAACCATGGTACCGCTGAAAACGTCATCTTGTCCCGCAAAAAACCAGCCGCCATACAGCATCATCAGCAAAAAAATAAAAAAGTTATAGTCCTGAGAATAAAGCGATACCAAAATAATTATTTTTTCTATAAAATAGTTTTTATCGTATAAAAGCACCAAAACATAAAAAAAATGATATAAATGAGATATCGCTGTAATCGTACTGACCCGACGAATAAAACGGCTTTATCAATTTTACCAAACGCGGAATGGTATAAACGCCTCCCCCAAAAGAAATTCATGAATAGCTGGTTTTTGATCACTCTGCCTCACAAAAATCGGAATAAAAAGCGATCAAAAAATGTCACGTGTCCGAAAATGTTACCAATAAAAACGTCAACTCGTCCCGCAAAAAACAAGATCTCACATGACTCTGTGGACTCAAATATGGAAAAATTACAGCTCTCAAAATGTGGTAACGCAAAAAATATTTTTTGCAATGAAAAGCGTCTTTAAGTGTGTGACGGCTGCCAATCATAAAAATCCGCTAAAAAACCCGCTATAAAAGTAAATCAAACCCCCCTTCATCACCCCCTTAGTTAGGTAAAAATTAAAAAATTAAAAAATGTATTTATTTCCATTTTCCCATTAGGGTTAGGGTTAGGGCTAGAGTTAGGGTTACGGCTAGGGTTACGGCTAGTGACAGGGCTAGGGTTATTGCTAGGGTTAGGGCTAGGGTTGGGGCTAGCGTTGGGGCTACAGTTAGGGTTGGGGCTAAAGATAGGGTTAGGGTTTGGATTACATTTACGGTTGGGAATAGGGTTGGGTGTGTCTGGGTTAGAGGAGTGGTTAGAGTTACTGTTGGGATTAGGGTAAGGGGTGTGTTTGGATTAGGGTTTCAGTTATTAATTGGGGGGTTTCCACTGTTTAGGCACATCAGGGGCTCTCCAAACGGGACATGGCATCCGATCTGAATTCCAGCCAATTCTGCGTTGAAAAAGGAAAACAGTGCTCCTTCCCTTCAGAGCTCTCCCGTGTGCCCAAACAGGGGCTTACCCCAAAATATGGGGTATCAGCGTACTCAGGACAAATTGGGCATCATCTTTTGGGGTCCAATTTCTCCTGCTACCCTTGGGAAAATACAAAACTGGGGGCCAAAAAATAAGTTTTGTGGGAAAAAAAGGATTTTTTATTTTCACGGCTCTGCGTTGTAAACTGTAGTGAAACACTTGGGGGTTCAAAGTTCTCACAACACATCTAGATAAGTTCCTTGGGGGGTCTAGTTTCCAATATGGGGTCACTTGTGGGGGGTTTGTACTGTTTGGGTACATCAGGGGCTCTGCAAATGCAACGTGACGCCTGCAGACCAATCCATTTGTCTGCATTCCAAATGGCGCTCCTTCCCTTCCGAGCTGTCATGCGCCCAAACAGTGGTTCCCCCCCCCCACATATGGGGTATCAGCGTACTCAGGACAAATTGGACAACAACTTTTGGGGTCCAATTTATCCTGATACCCTTGTGAAAATACAAAACTGGGGGCTAAAAAAATAGAATTATTCTTACCGTTAATTCGGTTTCTAGGAACCTTCCACGACGGCATATGGAGGTTGTCTCTTTGCCCTAATGGGGAACAGGAAACACAGAGGTTAAAAGGACCTCCCACCTCCCACTTGCCAGTGACTTACAACTGAGACCATTGCACTGGTTTACCTTTAAAATCCCAGAACTAATCCAGGAATATATATCGGGTGGGAAATTAGTGCCGTCGTGGAAGGTTCCTAGAAACCGAATTAACGGTAAGAATAATTCTATTTTCTCTAGTCACCTTCCACGACGGCATATGGAGGAATACCAACTAATTTTGGCACTAGGGAGGGACAACGGCCTGGAGTACTTTGCGGCCGAAGGCTAAGTCCTTGTTGGACAATACATCTAGTCTGTAATGTTTAGAGAAAGTATGGAGTGAAGACCACGTTGCTGCCCTGCAAATCTGCTCCGGAGATGCGCCTGCTCTTTCTGCCCAGGAAACCGATGTGGATCTTGTTGAATGGGCTTTGATACCTACTGGAGGTAACTTGTTTTCAGCGAGATAGGCTTCCGTAATAGCCTTCTTGATCCATGTAGCGATGGTACTTTTGGCTACCTTTTTCCCCTTGTTTTGTCCTGAGAGATGGATAAACAGGTTATGATCAATTCGGAATGTACTGGTGTGATCCAAGTATTGTAAAAGAATACGTCGAACATCCAAGGTGTTGAATCTTCTTTCTTCCGAGTTTGCTGGATTGTGGCAAAAGGTTGGTAGAAAAATCTCTTGAGAACGGTGGAAGTCAGAGATAACCTTCGGAAGAAAGGACGGATCAAGACGAAGCACAATTGAATCATCTCTTACCAGGAGATAAGGTTCTCGTGTAGACAAGGCCTGTAATTCACCAATTCTTCTGGCTGAAGTAATGGCAACCAAGAACACGGCTTTATAGGCTAGGTTTTGTGGAGAACAAGATGATAGTGGTTCAAAGGGTGGGCCTGTCAGACCCTGGAGAACTATATTGAGATCCCATGGGGGAACTATGACCTGTTTTCTAGGATTCATTCTAGTAGCCGATGTCATGAACCTTTTAATCCAGCGATGACTCGCTAAATCTTGATCAAAGACCGCGCTAAGTGCAGAGACCTGGACCTTGAGGGTACTAGGCCTGAGACCTATTTCCAAGCCTTTTTGCAAAAAGTCCAATATAACGGGTATATTAGGCTTGAGAGGGTCTGGAAGGTTAGGCAGACAGAATGAAGAAAACTTTTTCCAGATCTTGTTGTAGATGGCGTTGGTCACCGGTTTTCTCGATTTTTGTAGGGTAGCTATGACAGGAATTGATAGTCCTTTAGCTCTTAAAACCTGGGTTTCAGCAACCACGCCGCCAAGCTCCACTTCTGAGGGTCTGGGTGGAGAATGGGACCCTGAGAAAGAAGATCGTGTTTTATCGGCAACATTACTGGTCCATCCACTTGTAGTTGGGTAATTAGGTTGAACCAACTCCTTTTGGGCCACAATGGAGCTATCAGGATAGTTGGAGTCCTTTCTAGGCGTATCTTCCGTAGAACCCTGGCAAGGATGGGGATTGGCGGAAAAGCATAAGCTAGATGAAACGGCCAATCTTGGGTTAAAGCATCCAACCCCCTGGGATTGCCTCTCGGGTTCAGGGAAAAAAAGGTTTCGACCTTTGCGTTCTGGTGAGAGGCAAAGAGGTCGACGTCTGGATGACCCCATCTGTGAACCAGCATGCTGAATATTTGAGGATCCAGGCTCCACTCGCCAGGATGGATTTCCTGGCGGCTTAGGTAGTCTGCCTGAATATTTGTAGTTCCCTTGAGGTGGATTGCCGTCAGGGATAATAAGTGCTTTTCGGCCCAAGAAAAGATTCGAGCGGAGATTTTTATTAGACTGAGGGTTCTTGTACTGCCCTGGTGCCTGATATGGGCCACCGTGGTCATGTTGTCCGAGTATATCTGTACATGTTGACCCGAAATCTGATGACTTGCCGCTAGTAGAGTCTCTTCCACAGCCTTGAGCTCCCTGAAATTTGATGATTTCTCGGAAATCGATTGGCTCCACTGGCCCTGATAGGGGACATGGTTCACTATGGCTCCCCAGCCTCTCTTGCTGGCATCTGTTTTGATGGTGGTTAGAGGAGACTGAATCCAGCATACCCCTTTCAGAAGGTTCCTGGGCTTCATCCACCATGTTAAAGAAGCTTTCACTCTGCCCGGAGTGTGGATCCTCTTGGCAAGAGTGCCAGGTTGACCATCCCAATTGTGAAGAATGTGGGCTTGTAGAGTCCTTGAGTGAGCTTGAGCCCAAGCCACCGACTGTATGCAGGCTGTCATGGAACCCAACAGCGACATTCCCTCTCGCAGAGTAGGAGATCTCGTTTCTTTGAACTTCCTGACTTTTGTTAGTAGGGGAAGTCTGTGATCGTCTGGGAGGAAGGACATTTGTTTTGCTGAGTCCAGCATTACTCCCAGAAATCTCCTGGTTTTTGCAGGTTGAAGATGAGATTTTTGTAGGTTCGGAATCCAACCTAGAGATCTCAGAATGTCTAGAGTGGTAGAGACATGTGCTATCAGGGTTATCTCGGTGGAAGCTACTATCAGAAGATCGTCCAGATAGGGCACTATACAGACACCTTGCTTTCGGATAAATGACACTACTTCGGCCATCACCTTGGAGAACACCCTCGGTGCTGATGAAATGCCGAAGGGAAGGACTCCAAACTGATAGTGCTCCACCCGATGATTCCCCTGTATCGCAAACCTGAGATATTTTCTGTGTCTCGGGTGAATAGGGATGTGGAAATACGCATCCTTGAGATCGATGGTAGCCATAAAAGAGTGATGTTCTATCAGAGGAATCGAAGATCTTACGGACTCCATCTTGAACTTGCGATATTTCACGTGCTGGTTCAGACCCTTTAAGTTTATAATAATCCGGACGTCTCCTGAAGGTTTGGGAACCAGGAAGAGTCGGGAGTAGTGTCCTTTCCCCCACTCTGATTGTGGGACTGGGGAAATTACATTTGATCTGATAAGGTCTTTGAGACCTAAGGACAATAGACTGCGATCCCTTGATGATGGAAGGGAAGTGACTTTTAGACCCTGAGGTGGGGGAGAAATTAACTCTATTAACAGGCCGTCTCTGATGACATTGAGAACCCAGTGGGAGCTGGTAATATCCTCCCACTGAACCACATATTTCGAGAGTCTTCCCCCCACCGGGTCGGAGTCATTGTTTGTCCTGCTGGGATTGTTGCTGCTGCTGCTGTTGCGGGACAAAGATATTCTTTCCCCTGCCCTTTGCGTAGCTCCACCTGCCGGTTTTTCCTTTGCCTCTTGCTTGAGAGGGCTGAGTGTCATGATCTCTGCAGGCAGAGATCATAGCAAGCCTATAGAGGGACAAGCTCTCGGAAGATGGAACTATACTGACCATGAACTAAGCCTGCCGCGCAACTAGAAATAGCCAGGTAGCATTTCCTATTTATAGCTAGATGCCCAGCTCTGGCCTAAGACCTAAATAGCTAGCAGAGGGAAATATAAGACCTGGCTCACCTCTAGAGAAATATTCCAAAGAAGACAGTAGCCCCCCACATATAATGACGGTGAGTTCAGATGAAACAACAAACGCAGCAGGAAAATAGTCTTAGCAAATTCGAGGTCCGCTTACTAGATAGCAGAAGACAGATAGTATACTTTCATGGTCAGCAGAAAAATACTAACAAAACACCATCCAGAGATTACCTTAAACTCTGGCATTAACTCATAACGCCAGAGTAGCAATCCCTGATCGACGAGAGCTTTCCAGACACAGTAACAAAACTTCAGCTGCGAACTGGAACAAATAGGCAAAACAAAACATGGACAAAAGTCCAACTTATCAGTAGTTGTCTAGAAGCAGGAACAAGCACTGAGAGGCATCAGATAACATTGTTGACCGGCAAGAAACCACCAGAGAAATGAGCTTAAATAGCGACACCCACTACTGATGGAATCAGGTGAAACAGGAAAGAGGATGACAAGTCCAATTCCACAAGCGGCCACCGGGGGAGCCCAGAATCCAAATTCACAACAGTACCCCCCCCTCAAGGAGGGGGCACCGAACCCTCACCAGATCCACCAGGGCGACCAGGATGAGCCCTATGGAAGGCACGAACAAGATCAGAAGCATGAACATCAGATGCATTGACCCAAGAATTATCCTCCTGGCCGTAACCCTTCCAGTTGACCAGATACTGGAGTTTCCGTCTGGAAACACGAGAGTCCAAAATTTTCTCCACAACGTACTCCAACTCACCCTCAACCAACACCGGAGCAGGAGGCTCAAGAGAAGGTACAACAGGTACCTCATACCTGCGCAATAACGACCGATGAAAAACGTTATGAATGGAAAAGGACGCAGGGAGGTCCAAACGGAAAGAAACAGGATTAAGAATCTCCAATATTCTATAAGGGCCGATGAACCGAGGTTTAAACTTAGGAGAAGAGACCCTCATAGGGACAAAACGAGAAGACAACCACACTAAATCTCCAACACAAAGCCGAGAACCAACACGACGATGACGGTTGGCAAAACGCTGAGTCTTCTCCTGTGACAACTTCAAATTGTCCATAACCTGCCCCCAGATGTGATGCAATCTCTCCACCACCGCCTCCACTCCAGGACAATCCGAGGATTCCACCTGACCGGAGGAAAATCGAGGGTGAAACCCCGAATTACAGAAAAACGGGGACACCAAGGTGGAAGAACTGGCCCGATTATTGAGGGCGAACTCTGCCAATGGCAAAAAAGCAACCCAATCATCCTGGTCAGCAGAGACAAAACACCTCAGATATGTCTCAAGGGTCTGATTAGTCCGCTCGGTCTGGCCATTAGTCTGAGGGTGAAAAGCAGATGAAAAAGACAAATCTATGCCTATCCTAGCACAGAATGCCCGCCAAAATCTAGACACAAATTGGGTACCTCTGTCAGAAACAATATTCTCAGGAATACCGTGCAATCGGACAACATTCTGAAAAAACAGAGGAACCAACTCAGAAGAAGAAGGCAACTTGGGCAGAGGAACCAAATGGACCATTTTAGAGAAACGGTCACAGACCACCCAGATGACAGACATCTTCTGGGAAACAGGCAGATCTGAAATAAAATCCATCGAGATGTGTGTCCAAGGCCTCTTAGGAATAGGCAAGGGCAACAGCAGTCCGCTAGCCCGAGAACTACAAGACTTGGCCCGAGCACAAACGTCACATGACTGCACAAAGACTCGCACATCTCGTGACAGAGAAGGCCACCAGAAGGATCTTGCCACCAAATCCCTGGTACCAAAAATTCCGGGATGACCTGCCAATGCAGAAGAATGTACCTCAGAGATGACTCTGCTGGTCCAATCATCCGGAACAAACAGTCTATCAGGCGGACAACGATCCGGTCTATCCGCCTGAAACTCTTGCAAGGACCGCCGCAGATCAGGAGAAACGGCCGACAAAATTACTCCCTCCCTAAGGATACCTGTGGGTTCAGAATTACCAGGAGAGTCCGGGTCAAAACTCCTAGAAAGGGCATCTGCCTTAACATTCTTAGAACCCGGTAGGTATGACACCACAAAATTAAAGCGAGAAAAAAATAAAGACCAGCGCGCCTGTCTAGGATTCAGGCGTCTGGCAGTCTCAAGATAAATCAAATTTTTGTGGTCAGTCAATACCACCACCTGATGCCTAGCCCCCTCGAGCCAATGGCGCCACTCCTCAAACGCCCACTTCATGGCCAAAAGCTCCCGATTCCCAACATCATAATTCCGCTCTGCGGGCGAAAATTTGCGAGAAAAGAAGGCACAAGGCCTAATGACGGAGCAGTCGGAACCTCTCTGCGACAACACTGCCCCAGCTCCGATCTCCGAAGCGTCAACCTCAACCTGAAAAGGCAGATTCACATCAGGCTGACGCAACACAGGGGCAGAGGCAAAACGGCGCTTAAGCTCCTGAAAGGCCTCTACAGCATGAGGGGACCAATTAGCAACATCAGCGCCTTGTCTGGTCAAATCAGTCAGTGGTTTAACGACATCCGAAAAACCAGCAATAAATCGGCGGTAAAAGTTGGCAAAGCCCAAAAATCTCTGAAGACCCTTAAGAGAGGAGGGCTGAGTCCAGTCACAAATAGCTTGCACCTTGACGGGATCCATCTCAATGGAAGAGGGAGAAAAAATATACCCCAAAAAGGAAATTTTCTGGACCCCAAAAACGCACTTAGACCCCTTCACACATAAAGAATTAGACCGCAGAACCTGAAAAACTCTCCTGACCTGCTGGACATGAGAGTCCCAGTCATCAGAAAAAATCAGAATATCATCCAGATATATTATCATAAATTTATCCAGAAAATCGCGGAAAATATCATGCATAAAAGACTGGAAAACTGAAGGGGCATTAGAAAGACCAAAAGGCATGACCAAATACTCAAAGTGGCCCTCGGGCGTATTAAATGCGGTCTTCCACTCATCCCCCTGCCTGATCCGCACCAAATTATACGCCCCACGAAGATCAATTTTAGAGAACCACTTAGCACCCTCTATACGAGCAAACAAATCAGTAAGCAATGGCAATGGGTATTGATACTTAACAGTGATCTTATTCAGAAGCCGATAATCAATACATGGTCTCAAAGAGCCGTCTTTTTTTGAGACAAAGAAAAACCCAGCTCCCAAGGGAGAAGAAGATGGACGAATATGTCCCTTTTCCAAAGACTCCTTTATATATTCCCGCATAGCAGCATGTTCCGGCACAGACAAATTAAACAAACGACCCTTTGGATATTTACAACCCGGTATCAAATCTATGGCACAATCGCACTCACGGTGCGGAGGTAACGACCCAAGCTTGGGTTCGTCAAAGACGTCTTGATAATCAGAGAGGAACTCAGGGACTTCAGAGGGAATGGACGACGAAATAGAAACCAAAGGTACGTCCCCATGAATACCCTTACATCCCCAGCTCAACACAGACATAGCTCTCCAGTCCAAGACTGGGTTGTGAGACTGCAACCATGGCAATCCCAGTACCAAATCGTCATGTAAATTATACAGCACCAGGAAACGAATAATCTCCTGGTGATCCGGATTGATACGCATGGTTACTTGTGTCCAGTATTGTGGTTTATTATTAGCCAATGGGGTGGAGTCAATCCCCTTCAGAGGAATAAGAGTCTCCAAAGGCTCTAAATCAAAACCACAACGATTGGCAAAGGACCAATCCATAAGACTCAGAGCGGCGCCAGAGTCAACATAGGCGTCCGTGGCAATGGATGACAAAGAGCAAATCAGGGTTACAGACAAAATAAACTTAGACTGAATGGTGCCAATGGAAACAGACTTATCAAGCTTCTTTGTACGCCTAGAGCATGCCGATATAACATGAGTAGAATCCCCACAATAGAAACACAATCCATTCTTCCGTCTAAAATTCTGTCGCTCACTCCTGGACAGAATTCTATCACACTGCATACTTTCTGGCGTCTTTTCCATAGACACCGCCAGATGGTGCATCGGTTTGCGCTCCCGCAGACGCCTATCAATCTGAATAGCCATTGTCATGGACTCATTCAGACCTGCAGGCAAAGGGAACCCCACCATAACATCCTTAACGGCATCAGAGAGACCTTCTCTGAAAGTTGCCGCCAAGGCGCACTCATTCCACTGAGTAAGCACAGACCATTTACGGAATTTTTGGCAGAAAACTTCAGCTTCGTCTTGCCCCTGAGATAGTGCCATCAAAGTTTTTTCTGCCTGAAGTTCCAAATGAGGTTCCTCATAAAGCAAGCCCAAGGCCAGAAAAAACGCATCCACATCGCGTAACGCAGGATCCCCTGCTGGCAATGAGAAGGCCCAATCTTGAGGGTCACCCCTGAGCAAGGAAATCACAATCCTAACCTGCTGAGCAGGGTCTCCAGCTGAACGAGACTTCAGGGACAAATAAAGCTTACAATTATTTCGGAAATTCTGGAAGCTAGCTCTATTCCCTGTGAAGAACTCCGGCAAAGGAATTCTCGGCTCAGATACCGGAGCATGTACTACAAAATCTTGTAAATTTTGTACTTTCGTGATGAGATTATTCAAACCCGCAGTTACACTCTGGAGATCCATTATTGTCAGGTGCACACAGAGCATACAGAGATTAGGAGGAGAGAGAGAAAAAAGACTGCAGCAAGGCAGACTGGAGGAAAAAAAAAAAAAAAATTCCAGCAGACTTCTTATAACTCTCCTTTCTCAACCTGGGTCTTTAACACTTTAACTGGCCGGTCAAACTGTCATGATCTCTGCAGGCAGAGATCATAGCAAGCCTATAGAGGGACAAGCTCTCGGAAGATGGAACTATACTGACCATGAACTAAGCCTGCCGCGCAACTAGAAATAGCCAGGTAGCATTTCCTATTTATAGCTAGATGCCCAGCTCTGGCCTAAGACCTAAATAGCTAGCAGAGGGAAATATAAGACCTGGCTCACCTCTAGAGAAATATTCCAAAGAAGACAGTAGCCCCCCACATATAATGACGGTGAGTTCAGATGAAACAACAAACGCAGCAGGAAAATAGTCTTAGCAAATTCGAGGTCCGCTTACTAGATAGCAGAAGACAGATAGTATACTTTCATGGTCAGCAGAAAAATACTAACAAAACACCATCCAGAGATTACCTTAAACTCTGGCATTAACTCATAACGCCAGAGTAGCAATCCCTGATCGACGAGAGCTTTCCAGACACAGTAACAAAACTTCAGCTGCGAACTGGAACAAATAGGCAAAACAAAACATGGACAAAAGTCCAACTTATCAGTAGTTGTCTAGAAGCAGGAACAAGCACTGAGAGGCATCAGATAACATTGTTGACCGGCAAGAAACCACCAGAGAAATGAGCTTAAATAGCGACACCCACTACTGATGGAATCAGGTGAAACAGGAAAGAGGATGACAAGTCCAATTCCACAAGCGGCCACCGGGGGAGCCCAGAATCCAAATTCACAACAGCTGAGGTTGTGGGCCACGAAAAAAACGTTTCCTAGGCTGTTTTTGCTCAGGGAGCGCCTTCTTTTTGTCGGTGGCTTTATCGAGAATATCGTCTAGGGCAGGACCAAAGACGTAGTCTCCTTTGAAAGGTATGGTGCAGAGCTTAGACTTAGAGGTGATATCCCCACTCCAGAGCTTAAGCCAGAGGGCTCTTCTGGCAGAGTTGGAAAGTACGAGGGATCTGGCGGCGACTCTTACAGACTCCAGAGAAGCGTCCGCCAAATACCCTGTAGCTTTATGCAGAATGGGTAGGGAATCCAATATCTCGCCTCTTGAGGTACCTTGAGATATGTGATTCTCTAATTTCTCAAGCCAGCAGGAGAGGGCTCTTGCCACACAGGTGGAGGCGACGTTAGCCTTAAGGACAGCTGCAGAAGTTTCCCATGATTTTCTGAGGAGACTTTCGATCTTTCTATCCATGGGATCCTTCAATTGAGAAGAATCCTCAAAGGGGAGTGCGGTTCTCTTGGCGACTCTAGCCACTTGCACATCGACCTTGGGAATATCTAATTTAAGGTCGTCCTCAAGCAGAAATCTGTGCTTCATTTCTGAAGGGGTACTAAGACGCCTCTCAGGTAGTTCCCATTCCTGATTAATCATATTAGTGATATTGGCATGAACTGGGAAGCCCACTCTCTTCTCCGATGAAAGACCACCGAACATCTGATCCTGTATGGACTGCGGTACAGGTTCCTCTTCTAGTCCCATGGTATTACGGACAGCAGAGACTAGATCCTCAATATAGTCTGAGGAGAAAAGGTACTTCCTGACCTCAGCTTTAGGGGATACTGGATCCTCCCAGCCAACAGATGAGGCATGAGAGAGGTCCGAATCAGAGTCGGATTCCACAACCTGAATTTTCCTCTTCTTAGCCGGGGAATGAGGTTGTGGCTGCGGAGATGGAGGTGGGGGTGGAGGTGTAAAGGCTGCCAGAGAAGATTGTACCTCCTGTTTTACTAATGAGCGAATCTCATCCAATAGTGATGGCTGCTCAGCTCTTATTATCTTGTCCGTACATGACTGACAAAGTTTCTTGTCCCAGTTAGGAGGACATTTAGTGGAACAGATAGGGCACTTCTTTCTATAGGCACCTTTAGGGGCAGGTTTTTCTCCCTGAAATATATAAAGGGAGAGAGGGGTGAGGACTTCTAACCCCTGCTACACTCCTCCCGGATCCCATCCCTGCGAACACTTACAGAGGCAGGGGTGGCGCTGGGCTCCGCAGATACGGGGCATGAAGAACCTTCCATACTGAAGGAGATAGCCTTACCTCAGTGGTGGTTCAGCAGGCTTTTATGGACGCCGTCCAAGCAGCTGCTCCAGCGATTAATCCCCCTCCCCCTCCAGAATCCAGGTGAGGGAGCTGTGCGGTCCGACACGCCGGCCGGCGAAACCCGGAAGTACCGGCTTCTGGATGCATGAAGAAACCGGAAGTGACGCGCGAGAGCCGCTGACGTCACTTCCGGAACGCCGAGCCGACAACATGGAGGAGGAGGACGCCGGGCAGCTCCAGGAGGAGCCCGGTTAGGGAACCCCGGCCTGCTTTGCCCTCGTGGGGGCGCGGGAAGGCCGGGCGGGGGTCCCGAGGCCCTGCAAGCAGGAACGACGGGAGCAGCATGAGAAGGAGGCCAGAGGCGACCATCTGCTGCCCGGCTAAACAGGCAGCGCCTGCAAGGTACCGTAGCCACCGGCCACTACAGCACATGAGGAAACCTCTACCTGTCCCATGGGGAACAGGAAAGACACTGGCAAGTGGGAGGTGGGAGGTCCTTTTAACCTCTGTGTTTCCTGTTCCCCATTAGGGCAAAGAGACAACCTCCATATGCCGTCGTGGAAGGTGACTAGAGAAATCATTTTTTGTGAAAAAAAAAAAAAATTATTTTCACGGCTCTGCGTTATAAAGTGTAGTGAAACACTTGGGGGTTCAAAGCTCTCAAAACACATCTAGATAAGTTCCTTAGGGGGTCTACTTTCCAAAATGGTGTCACTTGTGGGGGTTTTTAATGTTTAGGCACATCAGGGGCTCTCCAAACGCAACATGGCATCCCATCTTAATTCCAGTCAATTTTGCATTGAAAAGTAAAATAGCACTCCTTCCCTTCCGAGCTCTTCTATGCGCCCAAACAGTGGTTTACCCCCACATATGGGGTATCGTCGTACTCAGGACAAATTGCACAACAACTTTTGTGGTCTAATTTCTTCTCTTACCCTAGGGGAAATAAAAAAATGGGGGCGAAAAGATCATTTTTGTGAAAAAATATGATTTTTTATTTCTACGGCTCTGCATTATAAACTTCTGTGAAGCACTTGTTGGGTCAAAGTGCTCAACACACATCTAGATAAGTTCCTTAAGGGGTCTACATTCCAAAATGGTGTCACTTGTGGGGGGTTTCAATGTTTAGGCACATCAGGGGCTCTCCAAACGCAACATGGCGTCCCATCTAAATTCCAGTCAATTTTGCATTGAAAAGTCAAATGGCGCTCCTTCCCTTCCGTGCTCTGCCCTGCGCCCAAACAATGGTTTACACCCACATATGGGGTATCAGCGTACTCAGGACAAATTGCACAACAATTTTTGGGGTCCAATTTCTTCTCTTACCCTTGGAAAAATAAAAAATTGGGGGCAAAAAGATCATTTTTGTGAAAAAATATGATTTTTTATTTTTACGGCTCTGCATTATAAACTTCTGTGAAGCACTTGTTGGGTCAAAGTGCTCACCACACATCTAGATAAGATCCTTAGGGGGTCTACTTTCCAAAATGGTGTCACTTGTGGGGGGTTTCAATGTTTAGGCACATCAGGGGCTCTCCAAATGCAACATGGCGTCCCATCTCAATTCCAGTCAATTTTGCATTGAAAAGTCAAATGGCGCTCCTTTCCTTCCGAGCTCTGCCATGCGCCCAAACAGTGGTTTACCCCCACATATGGGGTATCAGTGTACTCAGGACAAATTGTACAACACATTTTGGGGTCTATTTTCACCTGTTACCCTTGGTAAAATAAAACAAATTGGAGCTGAAATAAATTTTGTGTGAAAAAAAGTTAAATGTTCATTGTTATTTAAACATTCCAAAAATTCCTGTGAAACACCTGAAGGGTTAATAAACTTCTTGAAAGTGGTTTTGAGTACCTTGAGGGGTGCAGTTTTTAGAATGGTGTCACATTTGGGTATTTTCTATCATATAGACCCCTCAAAATGACTTCAAATGAGATGTGGTCCCTTAAAAAAAATGGTGTTGTAAAAATGAGAAATTGCTGGTCAACTTTTAACCCTTATAACTCCGTCACAAAAAAAAATTTTGGTTCCAAAATTGTGCTGATGTAAAGTAGACATGTGGGAAATGTTACTTATTAAGTATTTTGTGTGACATATGTCTGTGATTTAAGGGCATAAAAATTCAAAGTTGGAAAATTGCGAAATTTTCAAAATTTTCGCCAAATATTCGTTTTTTTCACAAATAAACGCAAGTTATATCGAAGAAATTTTACCACTATCATGAAGTACAATATGTCACGAGAAAACAGTGTCAGAATCGCCAAGATCCGTTAAAGCGTTCCAGAGTTATAACCTCATAAAGGGACAGTGGTCAGAATTGTAAAAATTGGCCCGGTCATTAACGTGCAAACCACCCTTGGGGGTGAAGGGGTAAAACACATGTGATAATTGTTTTTCCAGGTGATTCTAATTAAAGGAAAACTACTTAAAAATGATGTTCCACATTATTAAGCAGGTCACAGTTTTCAAGTAACATGGGAAAGAAAAAGGATCTCTCTGCTGCTGAAAAGCATCAAATAGTGTAATGCCTTGGTGAAGGGATGAAAACATTAGAAATTTTCCAAAAACATAAGCGTGATCATCATACTGTTAAGAGATTTGTGGCTGTATCTGAGCACAAATGTGTTTGTGCTGATAAAGGCATAATGAGGAAGATTTCTGCCAGGCAAGTTCATCGGATTAAGAGAGCAGCTGCTAAAAAGCCATTACAAAGCAGCAAACAGTTATTTGAAGCTGCTGGTGCCTCTGGAGTCCCTCGAACCTCAAGGTGTAGGCTCCTTCAAAGGCTTGCTGTGGTGCATAAACCTACTATTCGGCCAGCCTTAAACAGTGTTCACAAGCAGAAATGGTTGTATTGGGCCCACACATACATGAAGACTAATTTCCAAACAGTCTTGTTTACTGATAAGTGTTAAGCAACCCTGGATGGTCCAGAAAGATGGAGTAGTGGATGGTTGGTGGATGGCCACCATGTCCCAACAAGGCTGCAACGTCAGCAAGGATGTGGAGGAGTCATGTTTTGGGCCAGAATCATGGGAAACAGCTGGTAAGGCCCTTTAAGGTTCCTGAAGGTGTGAAAATGACCTCTGCAACGTATATAGAGTTTCTGACTGACAACTTTCTTCTATGGTCTAAAAAGCAGAAGCGTGCCTTCAGGAGCAAAATCATCTTCATGCTGACAATGCCCCATTTCATGCTGTAAAGAATACCTCTGAGTCATTGGCTGCTATGGGCATAAAAAGAGATAAACTCATGGTGTGGCCACCATCTTCCCCTGACCTCAACCCTATAGTGAACCTTTGGAGCATCATCAAGCAAAAGATCTATGAGGGTGGGAGGTAGTTCACATCCAAACAGCAGCTCTGGGAGGCTATTCCAACTTCATGCAAAGAAATACAAGCAGAAACTCTCCAAAAACTCACAAGTTCAATGGATGCAAGAATTGTGAAGGTGACATCAAAGAAGGGTTCCTATATTAACCTGTAACTTGGCCTGTTGGGATGTTTTGCCGTTAAATAGCTTTTTTGTTCAGTGAATGTGACCTCCTAATGCTGCAAATTCCACAAATGAGCATTTTCAGTTCTTTAAAACATATCAAATGTTTAGAAATTCTACTGTGCATAATAATTTGGAACAGTGCATTTTGAGTTTTTATTCATTTTGGAGATTATACTGTTATCATTGGGAGGTTTCTTCAATAAAATTCGATGTATAATCTAACGGGTGATGACTTTTAATAGACTGTCATTTGCACCGACCATTTAGGAAAATCTGATAAAAATGTAATTTGCATAATAATTTGGAACATAGTGTATATAATTGTCTAAGGGGTACTTCCGTCTTTGTCGGCAACTTCCGTCACGGAAATCCCACGTCACTGATTGGTCTCGCCCGCTGCCTGTCATGGCTGCTGCGACCAATCAGCGACGGGCACAGTCCGATTAGTCCCTCCCTACTCCCCTGCAGTCAGTCCCTACGTGACTGAGCAATATGCTACGTGACTGAGCAATATGCTACGTGACTGGGCAATATGCTACGTGACTGGGCAATATGCTACGTGACTGCGCTATATACTACGTGACTGGGCAATATACTTCGTGACTGGGCAATATACTACGTGACTGGGCAATATACTACGTGACTGGGCAATATACTACGTGGGCTGTGCAATATACTACGTGGACATGCATATTCTAGAATACCCGATGCGTTAGAATCGGGCCACCATCTAGTAAATAATATTCATTAAGTAAACTAAGGGCAGGTGGCTGAGTGATCAGTGACCTGTCAGAAGCCATACACATGAATACCTAATCAGAGCACCACATGCAGACCTCCCCCAAAGGACGCCACAGAGCATATCATTAACGCAAAACTAAAAATAAAAGATTAAACAACCACAAGCATCTGTGTACTGTTGTATTACCAGTTATGTCAAGATATAGATGAGAACCTTCCATATTGTCTGTTTCCCTCACGTCTGATTTCTACTGTTACAGAGGACCAGCGGGTGAGCTAAGTCATTGTATTTAAGTCAGGCAATGCTTCCTTGGAAAAAGTTATGCAAATTAGCCCTTCTCCAGGAGAATGAACGTTGTGTTTCCACTAACACCTACTGGACGAAGTATAGAAACTGTGACCCCTGCGTGTATAGAGGAGAATCTGGTTTGGATTATATTCTTCATCATGTTATAAGCTTGTTAAAAGAAAATTTGTCCAGTGTTCAAAAAATTATCTTGTAAAAATCCCTGAGCTCCCTTAATTTTGTCACTATTTCCGTTTTGCATTGCTCAGTTGCAGAGATATTTATTTAGGAGTGCAGCATGTGAAATCTTTGCTTGCAGTACAACCGGGCGCTTCTGCAAAGTCTTCTCTGAGGGGCGGGAGTATTCACTCTCCATCCCAGACGCTGTCAGTCATGGCTCAGCAGCACCGTGACTGCTAGATCAGCTGCTGAGCTATGGTTGGTAGCATCTGGGAAGGAGAGGTGAAACTGAAAGCCTCAGACTTGCAGAAACGCCCAGTTGCACTTCAGAGATTTCACATACTGTGCTCCAAAAGGAAAATAAATACCTCTGCAATGGAGCAACACAGAGAAAAACGCAACAGAGCAGCAAAATCAGGAGAGCTCAGGGATTTTTATAAGGTATTTTACTCAATTTTTTGAGCAAGGTCCTCATTAAAGCGTTAAACACCGAACCATGTGCAATACAGTTGACATCTTCCTGCTGTTCATTAAATCACTGAACAATTTAAGAAAATAGAACAAGCATGTGAAAATCAGACATGTGAATGGGGCCTTACAAAGTGATCGCCTCTAGTAGATGACACAGACAGTTTCCCTTCTCCTGGAGTGTGCATACCTTCTTATGAAAGCTGCTTATATTAAACATGTACACTCAAACACGAGTCCTACCACTACGGAGACACATAGGTAAGGCTCTAACCTTAGGAAAGGCAGGCTTTTCAGCTTTCTCCTGTGTCATTTTAAATACCAAATCATCCCTTTAAACCTCTATACAAGACAAATGGTGAAAATGCGCAAATACCAGCTGCAGTTCAAGCAGACACTGAAGAGCTGGGCTGGCCTGATCGCACACTCATTATTGACTTCTTCCTAGGGGCAAAACTTCACTTGTTCAGGCTTAGTCTCATTCAGAAGTAATCCTTGCATCTTCTCGCTTAATCATGTGCACCAGTGACCCCATTCCGTCACCTCTCCTACAGTCCCTTTCCCCATATGTCACCTCTCATTTAACAAAAATATTCAACCTTTCTCTCTCTTCCAGTATATATCCCTCCTCATTTAAGCATGCCATCATACATCCACTACTTAAAAAACCATCCATCGATCAAAACTGCCGCTAATTATAGACCTGTCTCTAATCTTCCCTTCATCTCTAAACTCCTCGAACGCCTGGTCCACTCCCGTCTTACCCGCTATCTCTCAGATAACTCTCTTCTCAACCCTCTTCAATCTGGTTTCCGCTCTTTACACTCTACTGAAACTGCCCTCACTTAAGTCTCTAATGATCTACTAACAGCTAAATCTATTGGTCACTACTCCATGCTGATTCTCCTGGATCTCTCCACAGCATTCGATACTGTGGATCATCAGCTCCTCCTAACTATGCTCCGCTCCATCGGCCTCAAGGACACCATTTTCTTCTGGTTCTCAACCTATCTTTCTGACCGCTCCTTCACTGTATCTTTTGCTGGTTCCACCTCCTCTCACCTTCCCCTTACTGTTGGGGTTCCTCAAGGATCAGTCCTAGGCCCCCTCCTTTTCTCTTTGTATACTGCCCCTATTGGACAATCAATAGATTTGGTTTCCAGTACCATCTCCATGCTGACACCCAATTATACACATCTCCTGAGGGAGGACATGATGTCTCTAACATCATGTCCTCCCTCTATCTGAAACTGAACCTGTCAAAAACTGAACTCCTCGTGTTCTCTCCTTTTACTAACCCACCTTTGCCTGACATTGCCATCTCCGTGTGTGGTTCCACCATTACTCCCAAGCAACATGCCCGCTGCCTTGGGGTCATACTTGATTCCGAGCTTTCCTTCACCCCCACATCCGATCATTGGCTCGCTCTTCTTATCTGCATCTCAAAAACATTTCTAGAATTCTCCCTTTTCTTACTTTCGACTCTGCAAAAACTCTTACTGTTTCACTCAATCATTCTCGTTTGGTCTATTGTAACTCTCTCCTAAACGGCCTCCCTCTTACCAAACTCTCCCCGCTCCAATCTGTCCTGGATCTGCTGCCAGGATTATATTCCTCACCAACTGTTACACCGATGCCTCTACCCTGTGCCAGTCATTACACTGGTTACCCATCCACTCCAGAATCCAGTACAAAACTATTACCCTCATTCACAAAGCGCTCCATGGCTCAGCCCCACCGTACATCTCCTCCCTGGTCTCAGCCTACCACCCTAAATAATCAGAACCTCCCACTCCCGTCTCCAAGACTTTTCACGTGCTTCGCCAATTCTTTGAAATCCACTACCCAGGTTAATACCATTAATCCCCACAGTTTTAAGCGTGCCCTAAAAACGGATTTGTTCAGACTGGCCTACCGCCTCAACGTATTAACCTAATTATCCCTGTGTGGCCCATTCATATAAGTTAAACCAAAATCAGGTTCCTCGCATCATGTTCTCATACAATTTATGCACTTAATAGCCCTCTGTGTCTGTACTGCTACATACTTAGGCTGTTAACTGGTTCATGCAGCTCTACATGAACACTCGATACTTACACTATGGCTGGTCCGAACAACAAAAGCAAATGTAACCATCCACCTCTTGTGTCTCCTTTTTCCTCAATTTGTAAGCTTGCGAGCAGGGCCCTCATTCCTCTTGGTATCTATTTTGAACTGTGATTTTTGTTATGCTGTAATGTCTATTGTCTGTACAAATCCCCTCTATAATTTGTAAAGCGCTGCCGAATATGTTGGCGCTATATAAGTCAAATCATTATTATTCCCTGGCAGTCCACCCTTGCTGCCCAATGAACTGAGGGTGCAATATATTATGTAGGGGTACCTGATCTATATACCTAAAATATATGGCTCCGAGATTTCTCCCAAAAAATGAAAGAACATTTATTGTCAGTAAAAGGACATTTTCAGTAAAATGAGCACAACGTGAGCCTCCTGCTCTCACTTGTAACATTTCTATCAATAGTTTGACATACAGGTCAGTACTAGGACAGCATTCACATCATACATATATCAATCACAAGTTCTGCTACAAGTGTTGCTCTCAGCGAAGGTTTTAATGTACTTTGTAAATGTACGATACTGCAGCAGTCACTGTTCATGAAACACCTTCTGCTTCAAAAGTCTGAATAAGTCCAGCATTATATATAGAACTAGCTACAACTTATCAGAAATAAAAAAAAAAAATCTGATTTTGCACCTTTTCAGCTTTGGTTTTGCCCTGTACCACTATTTTATGCACAGAAATTTTAGATCTCAGATCCACTGGGCTCAGTCTCCGAACTTGGCATCCGCAGATCAGTGTCATTTCTTACCATTGAGAAAAGTCCAACCACACTGAGAAGTGCGAGCAGCATTGTGACAGCACACAAACGAAACATATTTCTCGTACCACTTTGATAGTCACTGTCATGAAGCACTAGAAGCCCCAGTCCAGCGATAAGGTTCAGGGGTACTCTGAACCAGTTCATTACCCCTGTTTGTTCTTTTTCTGGGATCAGTCGTCGCCTCAGAAAACTCATTGCTGGGAAGTAGAGTCCACAGGCTAGCTCGATGAGGAGGAATGCAAGGAAGGACTCTGTTGGGCGTTCCTGCCCTGGCGCTGTAGAGAAGGTTAGCATGAAGAGGGAGAAGAAGACCATGAGAACAGACAAGCAGACAATGTGCATGGGCTGCAGGTGATATTTCTTTGAAGTTGCAAGTCGGTAGAGTGATGACCCAGTTGCACTTGCTGCCATGAAGCCAGAGAAGGCAATCCCAAGGGGAGTATTATAAGGATCCAGTACAGGGGTCCAAAGGAATATAAAAATGTAAACCACACTCTCAAATAATGCCTGTATGGCACCTAAAAGCAATACACGGCGGTCCCTCAGAAGACACCTCAGACCATCACCACAGCTTCGGGTAATGCTGCTGCTCTGTCCACGGTTCTCGTCCCATTCCCGAAACATTAAAGCTACAGACAAACCTAACAGTGGTACGGCTAGCACAGAGGGTGAAGCTGGCCCGAGTCCTAGCCACTCTGCGCAGGCATTTGCAGTTACTCCTGCAACAATTGCAATGGCACCGTTCCAGGTAGAAACCTGAGAGAAAGTGTGAGGCAGCCATTCTGCTGGGAAATCATGGTGTTCGGTATGTTCATGAGAATACCATGATTCAAAGGACGAAAACAACAAGGAGCTTGAGAATCCACCAAGAACACGACCAGTCAAGAGCACAAAATAGTCCTGAGATAGTTTACACAAGTAACAACCTGCAAGGAGGAGGGTAAAAAGTATACATGATTTCCGTCGACCAAGACGTCCTGTCAGGGGAGCACTTATCAACCCTGAGAGCACAGTGGCCCCAAAACCACACACATATATGATGGCAATCTGTCCTTCTAGAAAGTGATAGTGCTGGTACAGTTTGTACAGGTAGGGACCTTGCAGCCAGTCTGCTGCCAATGCTGGGAAGTAGGCTCGGAAAAAGACATGTTGAAAACGTCGGAAAGCTGGGTTGCCCAACGAGTTGTTGGTAGGTACATTTTTGGAATGGCACGCCGAGAACTCCAGCACTGCCCATAGAGCCAAAAGGCCAACGAGGATCAAATATGCCGTCACCAACATAATGTATCATCGAAATGGCATTCTGAGAGAAGCTAAAACAAAAAGAGAGAACGACTTATTAACCAGACATAACCTTGCATAAAAGTAAATGTGAAACACTAACAGCTAGCTAAAGTCAATGAGAATAAAGCTATATGACCAAAAGTGATGGACAACAATACTTACCCTGACTGATCCCTGCAGCTCACATTCCCATGCTGCCAGTCCTTGCTGGCCTCTACTTGTCTTGTCTGAAATAGAAATTGCAATAAGTAAATGCCAACTCTGCTAATCACTTGCCACACTAATGCCCTCTCTCATCCAGTGAATGATGCCATTATCAGTGGGATTAAAAGGTAGAAACTAGCAGGGACAGGTAGGTGTTGGAACAGAAGCTGCAGGGGATCATTGAGGATGAGCATTGCTTCTTTTATTCACACTTTTTACTGTGGGACAAATGGACTCAGCACTCAAATTACCAGATTTTGGATTTTACCAGCTTAAAGATGCTTTCACGCTGCGCTCTTTGCCAAGTTCAGTGGTCCTGTAGGGGCTTAGACCCTAAGCCCACCACAAAATGGGAATGCACACCTGAAAATAATGCACGTTCAAGCACAGCGTCTCCTGACTGCACTATAATAGCAGCAGTGCTGACTCATACGCCCAAATCCGGTTATATGGGGGGATTCGGACGTATGACCTGATGGGACCACTGAACGTGGCGAAGAATGCAGTGATGGAGGACCCTTATGGGGCAGAGACTGTGAGAAGACAAATCAGGGAACGGTCACAATGGAAATCTCTGATGTGGCCGATGGATCAGCAGAGGTCATCACTACACAGGCAGGAGGTACATGTGTGATGAGACTACACAGGCAGGAGGTACATGTGTGATGAGACTACACAGGCAGGAGGTACGTGTGTGATGAGACTACACAGGCAGGAGGTACGTGTGTGATGAGACTACACCGCCATTTACAGGCAACTCAGTGCCAATTAGAGGTGAGCGGATCAATTCGGAACAAATTACAGGTTTTATAAATTCCTAGAAAAATTAAGGAAGAAAGCAATGGATGACAGAAAAAAAGACAAGGGAGCGGCGGCGCGAACAACCAGCCAGGACAGGAGGCGAATTCTGTTATTTCCCCCCATTCTCAGACTGTAACGTCAGGAGATTCCACCATTCATGTCAGACACGTAGTAACCAACACAGAGCGGCTCACACACAAGACAGGGACATGACGCCTGCAAGTGACTAGGAGCCTGAGACTTGTAGTTCCACAGGCAGGGACAACACATAGAAGCGCTATAATCCGTGTATCCGACCACTTCCGCCTTCAGATACCGACCCTCCGACCGCCGCCTACTGCCGCCTCCTCCCGCAGCGCTCTCCCTCTCCGCCGTCCATCGCGATCATCGCTGGTGCTGGCCACACTTCCGCTTCCGGGAGGAGACGCACCCCGAGGGCGGGGCGCAGAGAGGCACGTGACCCTCAGCTTGGGGGAGTGATGCGGTCACGTGACCTCCGCTCTCCGTGTGACGGGCAGGTCTCCCCTGTCACCCATGTAGCCAGCCGTGCAGTAATGTGGCTGCTGCGCCACAACTCCTGTACAAGCCAGTGGCAGCCATGCGCACAGGGTCAGTCTGGGAGAAGGGGATTCTGTTGACAAGAATTTGTCACTATTCCACAGGTTCGGTACTGACTGATAGATCGGTGGGGTCTGACCACTGGGATCCGCACTAATTGATACAGGGGCACTTTAGTCCCTGTTAGGGCGCAGTCAGATAACATGGACGACGATGGCATCGCAGTGCACGGACTGGCTGTCGGCTCTCCGGATAGAAATACATGAAGCTGTCACGCTACGTTCAGGAGAGCCGCCGGCCAGTCCGTGCACCGTGATGCCATAGTCGTCTGCGTTTTATGTCCGTCTGGCTGCGCCCTTAGAAGGGAGCAGCAGTGCACACGGCAGACCCCCGCTCCATTAAAGGGAACCTGTCACCCCCAAAATAGAAGGTAAGCTAAGCCCACCAGCATCAAGGGCTTATCTACAGCATTCTGGAATGCTGTAGACAGGTACTGACAGGGGCTGAAATTCAGTCCTGGCATTTGAAATCCCACATGCCCATGCTGTCCCCGTTCCCAAGCACCAGATGGGATATACAGTTAGGTCCATATATATTTGGACAGAGACATTTTTCTCATTTTGGTTACAGACATAACCACAATGAATTTTAAACAAAACAATTCAGATGCAGTTGAAGTTCAGACTTTTAGCTTTCATTTGAGGGTATCCACATTAAAATTGGATGAAGGGTTTAGGAGTTTCAGCTCCTTAACAAGTGCCACCCTGTTTTTAAAGGGACCAAAAGTAATTGGACAATTGACTCCAAGGCTATTTCATGGACAGGTGTGGGCAATCTTTTCGTTATGTCATTCTCAATTAAGCAGATAACAGGCCTGGAGTTGTGCTTGCATTTGGAAGGTTTTGCTGTGAAGTAAACATTTGGTCAAAGGAGCTCTCCATGCAGGTGAAACAAGCCATCCTTAAGCTGCGAAAACAGAAAAACCCATCCGAGATATTCCTACAATATTAGGAGTGGCAAAATCTACAGTTTGGTGCATCCTGAGAAGGAAAGAAAGCACTGGTGATCTCATCAATGCAAAAAGACCTGGGCACCCACGGAAGACAACAGTGGTGGATGATCGCAGAATAATCTCCATGGTGAGGAGAAACCCCTTCACAACAGCCAACCAAGTGACCAACACTCTCCAGGAGGTTAGCGTATCAATATCCAAATCTACCATAAAGAGAAGACTGCATGAAAGTAACTACAGAGGGTTCACTGCACGGTGCAAGCCACTCATAAGCATCAAGAATAAAAAGGCTAGACGGGACTTTGCTAAAAAACATCTAAAAAAGCCAGCACAGTTCTGGAAGAACATTCTTTGGACAGATGAAACCAAGATCAACCTCTACCAGAATGATGGAAAGAGAAAAGTATGGCGAAGGCGTGGTACAGCTCATGATCCAAAGCATACCACATCATCTGTAAAACACGGCGGAGGCAGTGTGATGGCTTGGGCATGCATGGCTGCCAGTGGTACTGGGTCACTAGTGTTTATTGATGATGTGACACAGGACAGAAGCAGCCAAATGAATTCTGAGGTATTCAGAGCCGCCATACTGTGTGCTCAGATCCAGCCAAATGCAGCCAAACTGATTGGTCGTCGTTTCATACTACAGATAGACAATGACCCAAAACATAAAGCCAAAGCAACCCAGGAGTTTATTAAAGCAAAGAAGTGGAATATTCTTGAATGGCCAAGTCAGTTACCTGATCTCAACCCAATTGAGCATGCATTTCACTTGTTAAAGACTAAACTTCAGACAGAAAGGCCACAAACAAACAGCAACTGAAAACCACCACAGTGAAGGCCTGGCAGAGCATCAAAAAGGAGGAAACAGCATCTGGTGATGTCCATGAGTTCAAGACTTAAGGCAGTCATTGCCAACAAAGGGTTTTCAACCAAGTACTAGAAATGAACATTTTATTTACAATTATTTAATCTGTCCAATTACTTTTGGTCCCTTAAAAAACAGGGTGGCACATGTTAAGGAGCTGAAACTCCTAAACCCTTCATCCAAGTTTATTGTGGATACCCTCAAATGAAAGCTGAAAGTCTGAACTTCAACTGCATCTGAATTGTTTTGTTTAAAATTCATTGTGGTAATGTCTAGAACCAAAATTAGAAAAATGTTGTCTCTGTCCAAATATATATGGACCTAGCTGTATTACTAATATTTCCCTGTATGGAGGAAAGCAAGATTTACTACAAGATCAATGGTTTTAATGATACCTGTGACCTACTGGGGTAAGTGACGGAGTCAGCGACTTTGTGCTCGTCACTACTCTTAACAGCATGGGTGTCATAAAAACATCTATTCTGCCAACAACGTAGCAGACCAGGCAGCCCACGACCAGACAGGCCCTTCAGGCATTTGCCAGATGACCAGTCCGGCCCTGGCTGTAGATAAGCCCCCGATGCATCCTAAAAGATAAGAAAAAGAGGTTAGATTATACTCACCCAGGGTCGGTCCCGGTACGATGGGCATCGTGGTCCTAGTCCAGCGCCTCCCATCTTCTTACGATGCCATCCTCTTGTCTTGACGCTGGTGCTCCGGCACAGGCATACTTTGTCTGCCATGTTGAGGGCAGAGCAAAGTACTGCAGTGCGCAGGCGTCGGGAAATGTCAGAGAGGCCCGACGCCTGCGCACTGCAGTACTTTGCCCCCAACAGGGCAGACAAAGTACGCCTAAGCCGGAGCCGCAGCATGAAGACAAGAAGAGGACGTCATCTGATGGAAGATAGGAGGAGCCGGAGCGGACCGCGATGCCCAACGGACCGGGACCGCCCCTGGGTGAGTATAATATAACCTCTTTTTCTCATCTTTTAGAATACATCGGGGGCTTATCTACAGCATTCCAGAATGCTGTAGATAAGCCCCTGATGCTGGTGGGCTTAGCTCACCTTCGATTTTGGGGGTGACAGGTTCCCTTTAATACTCTATGGGGCTGCTGAAAAAGAGGTGCACAGAGTAGGGAATGAATAGGGCAGAGGTGGCGCATGCGCAGTGCGGCTGCAGCACCTACTGCCACAATCTTCTGATTAGATCGTTGTGGGGCTGGTGGATGGCTGATGTGGGAGTAATCCAGCTTTCAAAAAATTATGTTCTTCACCTATAAGATCGCTATATAGAGCACGTGGACCCCAATTTTTGTGGACCCACTGGCACTTGGGATTATGTTGATAAGTGTCAGTGGAGATTGATGCTTCCTAATCTACAACCTCCTGCTCCAGGGTCCTGTAACCACACGGCACCTGTACTATGCATGGATGACATGCCCCCACCCCCGGGCCGTGCCAGATGGTGGTATGGCTCTTCTGTGCGGCAGAAGCAGGGCTGGTCTGACCATCTGGCAATTCTGGCAAATGCCAAAAGGGCCTGTCTGGTTGTGGGCTGCCTTGTCTGCTACATTGTTAGCAGAATCTGTGTTCTCAGGACATCCATACTGTCGCTGACTCCGTCACTTACCCCAGCAGGCCACAGATATCATTAGAATAATATTAGTCTTGTAGGAAATCTTGCTTTCCGCCATTCAGGGTAATATTAGTAATATATCCCCATCTGGTGCTCGGGGGTGGGGACTCCATGGGCCTGTGTGATTTCAAATGCCAGGGCTGAATTTCAGCCCCAGTCCGTACCTGGGCAGAAGGATACACATGTGCCCAGTTATAACCGCCACACTGAAGTTATCAGACTGTGATACCTCCGCTGGGAGCTGGAGAGAGGTGGGATGCTCCCTCAGGTAATGTACCTGGACTGAGACTAGTGCAGCCTGCTGTCACCTATACGGACCCAGCTCCACACACTCCTGATGAGCAACCTGTCATTGATCACATCAAGACATGCAAAAGGTTTCCTAGGACAGCACTGAAAAGCTGGGACTGGTACGGTTGGGAGCTACTCTAACCTATTAAACATTTCTTAAAAATATTCAGTACTCTTTTTAGGTATATTTTTCTTTATCTTACTTTAAGAAAATGTGTCACATACATTTTTAAAATGACCACTAATACAACATACAAGGAACAAATACACACCATGACCAGATCACATACTACCACCACATAGTGACCGAATACTACAATACTGAACTAACTCAGCTTTTCTGCACACACACTGATTACAAGCAAACAGGTCACAGGTGAGGATGTTACCTTTAGTAGCCATTCAAACCCATTTGTGTCAACTTCTGTGCATGTTATCAGGCCAAAATCACCAGGGTATGTGAACTTTTGATCAGGGTCATTTGGATGTTTTGGGTTGTCATTAAGATTTAAAAAGAGAAAACACAGTAGTTTGACAATAAATGGCTTCACCCAACCACGAACCATGAGTGAAGAAAAAGTTTTGGTGTTATCATTCATATTCTCTGAAAAACGGCCAAGAAAGCAAAAATTCTGCCGAGGTATGTAAACTTTTGAGCACAACAGTATTTACATGTCCTCCTCCTCCTTAATTTATTATGTCATGTCTTCCACTCTCAACCACTATTCATTATTAACTGCTCTCCCTAACTATCATTCTTGCGTTCTTTGCGTCTGGAGGAGAGAAGGTTTTTCCACCAACATAGAAGAGGATTCTTTACTGTTAGGGCAGTGAGAATCTGGAATTGCTTGCCTGAGGAGGTGGTGATGGCGAACTCAGTCGAGGGGTTCAAGAGAGGCCTGGATGTCTTCCTGGAGCAGAACAATATTGTATCATACAATTATTAGGTTCTGTAGAAGGATGTAGATCTGGGGATTTATTATGATGGAATATAGGAATATAGGCTGAACTGGATGGACAAATGTCTTTTTTCGGCCTTACTAACTATGTTACTATGTTACTATCAATTTATTATTATTTGCTGCCCCCCACCCAAAATTCATCATCATTTGTTGTCCATCACCCTACTCCCTCAATTCATTATTTACTGCCCCCCATTCCGGAGTCTCAATACATCATGATTTACTCCCCCACCCTCAAAATTCATCATTATTTGCTCTCCCCCAGCCACCCAAGTCATTATTTACTCTCCCCAGCCCCCATCTTCAATTCCTAATTTGCTCTACCCACCCCACCATCACTTTATCATTTGCTGTCCCTCGCCCCCAATTCATCATTATTTGTGCTCCCCACCTCATTGCATCATCATTCACTGTCCCCCATCCCACAACCTCAATTCATCATCATTTGCTCCCCCCTCCCCACACCCATTTAATTCATTTTATTTAAAAGAAAAAAAAAGTTTTACATGCCGGTGCATACAATATTATTATTATTATTATTATTATTTATTTATATAGCACCATTAATTCCATGGGTTATAATATGACGTCATCATGTACGCACCGTCATCAAATGTCACAGAAAAGGCGTAGAGAGCTGTGCAGATGTTCAGTTTTGATGGCCGTGGAGCTCTGGGAAAGCTCACTGTGACGGCGCACAATACTTTATTATACCCTGGGACCCAACGAGCAGAAGCTAATGAGGGGGAGGTCCGGACTGGGTTCGGGCCCCCTCTTCGCTTCTGCTCACCGATCCCCATACAGCAGTAAGGACAGTAATGCCTGATAGCGACCCTGTCAGAACCACACCTATCTGTCCATTCAGTAGTGGCAGATAAATAATTCTGTTACAAGCCTTCTACAGTAGATATTTTCGGTAGGTGCCCATACGCAATAAGTAGGTGTGAAAATAAAGTAGCACGTTATGCAAAATGTCTATAAAATGCACAATAAAATCACTCCGAGAGGGAATAGAGTACATTTGGCCAAATTTTGCAACTTTTTAAAAAACATAATTTATGAATCATCTAAAACATCTGGAAAAGCCACATTGTGTAAAAATCAGGAAACTAAATAACAAGACAGCTTTATTAAAAAAGGTGCAAATTGTTTGAAGAATGATACAGTGATGAGTCGAGTCCACAGGCTGCACAAGAAAATGAAGGTGTCTTCCAGTGTCCGCGATGTTAGAAGCAAACCCTTTAAAATATAAGGCTCAATTCAGACCTCCGAGTTCAGAGCTTGATTTCCAGATAGGCTGCAAGTGTTCTGACCTGAACTGAACAGTCTCAAAGGCATATACGGTTTCCATCAAAATTATTCAACCCACATTGTAAATTCAATTTATTAGAAAACTTTCTCCTGGTTGCAAAAACACAACCAAACAAGAACAATATAAAAGCTCAACATGACAGGGCAGCATGGTGGCTCAGTGGTTAGCACTGCAGACATTCAGGGTCCAAGGACAACATCTGTAAGGAGTTTGTATGTTGTTTGGGTGGGTTTCCTCCGGGTTCTCCGGTTTCCTCCCACACTTCAGAGATGTACTGATAGGGAATTTAGATTGTGAGCCCCAATGGGGGGACAGTAATAATTAGACAATAATTAGTGTAAAGCAATGTGGAATTAATGGTGATATATAAGTAAGTAAATAAAAATTAAAAACAAGTGGTCTCTCCAAGTTAAACACAAAATACTACTTTTAATGGCTACCGCAATCTCAGAATTAGTTATCCCCTTCATGACAAGCATATTTAGTACTCAGTAGAGCAACTTTGGCTGTTATGACCTGCCGCAAACATGATGCACAGACAGCAGCCTCCTGAGAAATGCTAGCCCTATTCCTCATGGACAATGTCGTCCAATTCACTAATATTCTTGACCATTATTGGAGCATCCTTTTTAAATTGCAAAGAATGTTGGGCACAGCTAAACTAGGGTGATAATTTGCAAAGTCTACTTGCCCATGTGAAGCCCCACACACTCTTAGTTTTGAGCTCTGCCGGGCAAGTGGTTACATGATCATGGACTGGTCTTTTTGTCCTTGCAGTAGCTACCGTATATACTCGAGTATAAGCCGACCCGAGTATAAGCCGACCCCCCTAATTTTGCCACAAAAAACTGGGAAAACTTATTGACTCAAGTATAAGCCTAGGGTGGAAAATACAGCAGCTACCGGTGAATTTCAAAAATAAAAATAGATGCTCCATACCTTTCATTATTGCCCCAAAGGAGGTTCCATATAAAGCTGTGCCATATATAATGCTCCATACCGTTGATTATTGCCCCATAGATGCTCCATATATAGCTGTGCCATATAAAATGCTCTGCACCGTTCATTATGGCCCCATAGATGCTCCTTATAAAGCTGTGCCATTGCTCTGCACCATTCATTATGGCCCCATAGATGCCCCATATACAATGCTCTGCACCGTTCATTATGGCCCCATAGATGCTCCTTATAAAGTAGTGCCATATATGCTCTGCACTGTTCATTATGGCCCCATAGATGCTCCTTATAAAGCAGTGCCATATATGCTCTGCACTGTTCATTATGGCCCCATAGATGCTCCATATAAAGCAGTGCCATATATGCTCTGCACTGTTCATTATGGCCCCATAGATGCTCCATATAAAGCAGTGCCTTATATGCTCTGCACTGTTCATTATTGCCCCATAGATGCTCCTTATAAAGCAGTGCCATATATGCTCTGCACTGTTCATTGTTGCCCCATAGATGTGCCATATTAATCTGTGCCATATATGCTCTGCACCGTTGCCCCATAGATGTGCCATATAAATCTGTGCCATCTATAGTGCTCTGCACCGTTGCCCCATATAATACTCCACATAAATCTGTGCCATATATAACGCTGCTGCAATAAAAAAAAAAAAAACACATACTCACCTCTCTTGCTTGCAGCTCCTCAGCGTCCCGTCTCGGCGTCTCTCCGCACTGACTGATCAGGCAGAGGGCGGCGCGCACACTATATGCGTCATCGCGCCCTCTGACCTGAACAGTCAGAGCCAGAGGACGGGAAGACTGAGCGGCGCCCGGCGGGTGGAACGTGGACAGGTGAATATAAAATACTCACCTAGTCCTGGCGCTCCCCCTGCCTGTCACACTGTCTCCGGGTGCCGCAGCTCTTCCTCTGTCAGCGGTCACTGGCACCGTTGATTAGAGAAATGAATTTGCGGCTCCACCCCTATGGGAGTGGAGTCCATATTCATTTCTCTAATGAGCGGTCCCACGTGACCGCTGAACAGGGGAAGAGCTGCGGCACCCGGAGACAGTGTGACAGGCAGGGGGAGCGCCAGGAGCGCCGGGACTAGGCGAGTATGCCTCAGCGCCCTCTCCCCCGCACCCGCCGACCGTGACTCGAGTATAAGCCGAGAGGGGCACTTTCAGCCCAAAAATTTGGGCTGAAAATCTCGGCTTATACTAGAGTATATACAGTAAGACCAAACCTGCAGCTGGAACCCATCCTTGAGCCCCAAGACAATTACAAATGCTGCCTCTGTTATACAAGAATAATGCTTATTCCAGTGATCCCAGGTGTGGACACTCTTGTGCTTTTCATTTAGGCGTCATGGTCGAGTGACAGCCCCGTGTATGGGATCACTTGTTTAGTTTTCAGGAGAAGGTGGGATGGTAGCCCCTGGAGGGTGAGTATTTTGACACTGCCTTTGTCTCATTCAGATACCAGTTGAGTGAAATCATAGAAACATCTGGGGATGTAGAGCACTGGATCAGCCACCTTGTGATCTCTGTGTAGATAAAGTGTTGAAATAAATGACAGATCTGCTGTCAGGGTCATATGTGGGGGTGCTAAACCTTTACCGCCATATCCTTGGGTACCATGTCTGACAAGTCTGTAGGATGATTTGTATCTTACCTGTATATTTAAGGTGAGAAAGAATTACAGATGATGAAATAAACACAAGTTTCAGAGGAGACTTTTTTATGCTTTGCTGTAGTATGTTTTCATAAAATATTTCTTGTATTCTCTATGCTCATTTAAGCATATAGTACACAGTTACATGCAGAGCGTATTTTTTGGATCGGTGTCAAGACAAACTATCCAGCGCTACCTGGATTTTAGCTCTTATTATCAGAGATTTTGTCCCTCATTCATCCAAAGTGGTGTAATTTTAGCCAACATCTAAGTTAAAACTAGGCTAAGCTATTGACAAATATTGCGCCAAATTTATCAAGGCGACATGCTTGGCAGAAATGGTTCTAAATTCCGGCACAAGTGGTTGCTAAATATTTTGAAAATCGATAGTTAGAAATGTGCGTTTACTTTTTGTTAATTGCTAACATTCTCCTATAGAGGGGAATGCTAATGTTCATTAGTTCTTTACTGTTACTTCACTTTGTGTTTCTCCTCTGTTCTCTGGCTACAGTCTGCATTACTGTTGTACTGTGACATCATTGTGTGCATTAAAAAGTTCCTTGCCCCTAGTCTTATACTTACTCGCCGCCATCTTCAGCTCTTCCCAACGCCGCTCCGGTCGCTCTCCAACAGGTTGTGACCTGCCAGAACACTCCAGTGTTTGCTGGCTGATCCAAAAGTCACAACTCGGAATGGCCCAGTAAAAGTCCAGACATAAATCTCATTGAGAATCTGTGTCAAGACTTGAAAATTGCTGTTCACAGACGCCTCCCCCCAAACTCACTGAGCTAGAGATAGTTTGCAAAGAAGAATGGGCAAAAATTTCAGCCTCTAGATGTGGAAAGCTGGTAGAGAAATACCCCCAAAAGACTTGCAGCAAGAATTGCAACAAAAGGGTCTTGCAAAGTTTTGACTCAGGAGGCTGAATACAAATGCACATCACACATTTCAGATTTATATTTTTAACCCCTTAAGCCCCAAGGATGGTTTGCACGTTAATGACCGGACCAATTTTTACAATTCTGACCACTGTCCCTTTATGAGGTTATAACTCTGGAACACTTCAACGGATCTTGGCGATTCTGACAATGTTTTCTTGTGACATATTGTACTTCATGATAGTAGTAAAATTTCTTCATTATAACGTGCGTTTATTTGTGAAAAAAACGGAAATTTGGTGAAAATTTTGAAAATTTTGCAATTTTCCAACTTTGAATTTTTATACCCTTAAATCAGAGATATGTCACGCAAAATAATTAATAAGTAACATTTCCCACATGTCTACTTTACATCAGCACAATTTTGGAAGCAAAATTTTTTTTTGTTAGGGAGTTATAAGGGATAAAAGTTGACCAGCAATTTCTCATTTTTACAACACCAATATTTTTTAGGAACCACATCACATTTGAAGTAATTTTGAGGGGTCTATATGATAGAAAATAACCAAATGTGACACCATTCTAAAAACTGCACCCCTCAAGGTGCTCAAAACCACATTCAAGAAGTTTATTAACCCTTCAGGTGTTTTACAGGAATTTTTGGAATGTTTAAAAAAAATGAACATTTAACTTTTTTTCACCAAAAATTTATTTCAGCTCCAATTTGTTTTATTTTACCAAAGGTAACAGAAGAAAATGGACACTAAAAGCTGTTGTACAATTTGTTCTGAGTACGCTGATACCCCATATGTGGGGGTAAACCACTGTTTGGGTGCATGGCAGAGCTCGGAAGGGAAGGAGCGCCGTTTGACTTTTCAATGCAAAATTGACTGGAATTGAGATGGGAAGCCAAGTTGCGTTTGGAGAGCCCCTGATGTGCCTAAACATTGAAACCCCCCACAAGTGACAGCATTTTGGAAAGTAGACCCCCTAAGGAACTTATCTAGATGTGTTTTGACAGCTTTGAACCCCCAAGTGTTTCACTACAGTTTATAACGCAGAGTCGTGAAAATAAAAATTATTTTTTTTTTCCACACAAATTATTTTTTAGCCCCACGTTTTGTATTTTTCCAAGAGTAACAGGACAAATTCGACCCCAAAAGTTGTTATCCAATTTGTCCTGAATACGCTGATACCCCATATGTGGGGGGGAAACACTGTTTGGGCGCATGTCAGTGCTCGGAAGGGAAGGAGCGCCATTTGGAATGCAGACTTAGATGGATTGGTCTGCAGGCATCACGTTGCATTTGCAGAGCCCCTGATGCACCTAAACAGTAGAAACCCCCCACAAGTGACACCATTTTGGAAACTAGACCCCCCAAGGAACTTATCTAGATGTGTTGCTTGAACCGAACCCCCCAAGTGTTTCACTACAGTTTATAACGCAGAGTCGTGAACATAAAAATTAATTTTTTTCCCACAAAAATGTTTTTTTAGCCCCCCAAATTTTTATTTTCCCAAGGGTAACAAGGGAAATAGTTGTTGTCCAATTTGTCCTGAGTATGCTGATACCCCATATGTTGGGGTAAACCCCTGTTTTGGTGCACGGGAGAGCTCGGAAGGGAAGGAGCACTGTTTTACTTTTTCAACGCAGAATTGGCTGGAATTGAGATCGGACGCCATGTCGCGTTTGGAGAGCCCTGATGTGCCTAAACAGTGGAAACCCCCAATTCTAACTGAAACCCTATCCCAAACACACCCCTAACCCCAACCATAACCCTAACCACACCCCTAACCCTGACACACCCCAAACCCTAATCCCAACTGTAAATGTAATCCAAACCCTAACCCTAACTTTAGCCCCAACCCTAACCCTAACTTTAGCCCCAACCCTAACTCTAACTTTAGCCCCAACCCTAACCCTAACTTTAGCCCCAACCCTAACTGTAGCCCTAACCTTAAATTTAGCCACAACCCTAACCCTAACTTTAGCCCCAGCCCTAACCCTAATTTTAGCCCCAGCCCTAAATCTAACTTTAGCCCCAACCCTAACTGTAGCCCTAACCCTAACTGTAGCCTTATCCCCAACCCTAGCCCTAACCCCAACCCTAGCCCCAACCCTAGCCCTAACCCTAACCCCAACCCTAACCCTAACCCTAGCCCTAATGGGAAAATTGAAATAAATACATTTTTTTATTTTTTTATGTTTCCCTAACTAAGGGGGTGATGAAGGGGGGTTTGATTTACTTTTTTACTTTTTTTTAGCGGATTTTTATGATTGGCAGCAGTCACACACTAAAAGACGCTTTTAATTGCAAAAAATATTTTTTGCATTACCACATTTTGAGACCTATAATTTTTCCATATTTTGGTCCACAGAGTCATGTGAGGTCTTTTTTTTTGTGGGACGAGTTGACGTTTTTATTGGTACCATTTTTGGGCATGTGACATTTTTTGATCGCTTTTTATTCCGATTTTTGTGAGGCGGAATGACCAAAAACCAGCTATTCATTAATTTCTTTTTTTTTGGGGGGGAGGCGTTTATACCGTTCCACGTTTGGTAAAATTGATAAAGCAGTTTTATTCTTCGGGTCAGTACGATTACAGATATACCTAATTTACATAATTTTTTTATGTTTTGGCGCTTTTATACGATAAAAACTATTTTATAGAAAAAATAATTATTTTTGCATCGCTTTATTCTGAAGACTATAACTTTTTTATTTTTTGGTGATGATACTGTATGGCGGCTCATTTTTTGCGGGACAAGATGACGTTTTCAGCGGTACCATGGTTATTTATATCCGTCTTTTTGATTGTGTGTTATTCCACTTTTTGTTTGGCAGTATGATAATAAAGCGTTGTTTTTTTGCCTCGGTTTTTTTTTTTTACGGTGTTTACTGAAGGGGTTAACTAGTGGGCCAGTTTTATAGGTCGGGTCGTTACGGACGCGGCGATACCAAATATGTGTACTTTTATTGTTTTTTTTTTAATTTAGATAAAGAAATGAATTTATGGGAATATATATATATATATGTTTTCTTTATTTTGGAATTTTTTTTTTTTTTTTTACACATTTTAAAATTTTTTTTTTCCTTTTTTACTTTGTCCCAGGGGAGACATCACTGTATAGTGACAGATCGCTGATCTGACACTTTGCAGAGCACTGTGTCAGATCAGCGATCTGGCGTGCACTGCTGCTGGCTTAGCAGTGCCTGCTCTGAGCAGGCACTTGGTAAGCCACCTCCCTGCAGAACCCGAAAGTAGCTCCGCAGCCATTTTGGATCCGGGGCCTGCAGGGAGGAGACGCTCGGTACAAGGTGAGCACATCGACTTGGACCGATCGTTTCAGGGAAGCACGCAGGGAGCCCCCTCCCTGCGCGATGCTTCCCAGAACCGCCGGAACACTGCGATCATGTTTGATCGCAGTGTGCTGGGGGTTAATGTGCCGGGAGCGGTCCGTGACCACCCCTGGAACATAGTGCTGGATGTCAGCTGCAATAGTCAGCTGACACCCGGCCGCGATCGTCCGCGCTCCTCCCGTGAGCGCGGCCGATCGCATATGATTTACTATCCCGTCACTGGGAATTAAGTCCCAGGTCACCTTGACGGGATAGTACGTCATACGGGATTAAGGGGTTAAAATATTTATGAAACCATGTATCATTTCCTTTACACTTCACAAATACTTGCTACAGTATAATTTCCATTCCATGAATGACACCTGTTTTTGTACTATGTAGTCCCCTAACACACAAAACTGTAGGGGCAGCAAATGATTCTACACCAGAACAACTTCTTACAGTTGTTGCTTGCTTTGCGAGACAATGTGGTATGGGTACTGACAGTGGAAGAAGCTGTCATGCTGGTGGGTGTGGACCCACTGCGCAACAGATGGGGGAGAGCTTTATAGGGCGTAACTAACTAAACACCTGGTTCTTCACTAGAGCCCCTGATGGTATGATTAGACTTGATCCACAGGTGATTGCCAGGTGCTGCTCCAGGATAGACCCTGGAACCACAGCAGCTGACACCAAGGGGACAGAGACGAAGGTATGGACTCAGTAGCTGTGATGGCAGAAACAGGATCATGGCCAGAACGGATATGGCAGCTGTTTCAAATGAAGTAGATTCAGGATCATAGGACTGGCTCAGAGTTCAGGCTGAACCGAATGGCAGGATCAGACAGGACGGACTCAGGGTATAGGTACGGGTTCAGACTGAATGGTAGCAGGTGCAGATACTGGTTTTGAATAGGCAGGTTCAGGACGACAGAACTGGTTCAGGTTCTTGGTAACAGGACAGGTATGGGAACAGGGACCTGACAACGGACGTAGCAGCTTGCAGACTAATTGAATACTAATGTTGCTCAGGCACCTTCCAACAGGTGAAGGTGCCTTAAATACTAAGTGCCTTCCAGCTATTGGCCGGGGACCCTACTTACAGCCCCTCTTCTTCAAGCCCATAAGGAATTTATTTTGGAGAAGTGGTTCATGAATAGTATCCTTGGGCTCCCACGATCTTTCTTCAGGACCAAACCTCTTCCAATCCACTAGAAAAAGGTTTTACTTTGCCTCTTCTTCGTGGCCAGGATGCTCTCCATTTCATAGGCCTCATCAGAGCTGACTGGCAGAGGAGTAAAACCAGTATCCTTGAAAAAGCGACTTAAGACAACAGGCTTGAGGAGAGTTACATGGAAGGAGTTTGGTACACGTAACAAGGCTGGAAACTTCAACTTGTAAGACACTGTTGATCTGCTTAAAAACCTCAAATGGACTGATGAAGCAAGGACCCAACTTGAAGGGTGGGATCTTGAGACAGATGCATTTAGAAGAGAGGGCAGCACGGTGGCGCAGTGGTTAGCATTGCAGCACTGGAGTCCTGGGTTCAAACCCCACCAAGGACAACTGTCATGATTCCCAATGGCAGGGAAACATCAGAACACAAAAATAACGGACGAGCTCTGGGTGATGGAATCTCGAGCTGACCGTGAGCTAAATCTACCACACAACTAATAGTAGCCAGGGAGCATACCTACGACTTCCTAAATGCCACGCGCCAGCCGGAGGACTAACTACGCCTGGTAGAGGAAGGAACAGACCTGGCTTACCTCTAGGGAAATACCCCAAAAGATGATAGCAGCCCCCCACATGTAATAACGGTGAGTTAAGAGGAAAAGACATACACAGTATGAAAGTAGATTTAGCAAAGAGAGGTCCACTTACTAGATAGCAGAAAGATACAAAAGAGGACTTCACGGTCAACTGAAAACCCTTTCAAAAAACCATCCTGAAATTACTTTAAGACTCCTGTGTCAACTCATGACACAGGAGTGGCAATTTCAGCCCGCAAGAGCTTCCAGCTACAGAGAATAACAAAAACTGCAAACTGGACAAAAGATACAAAACAAAAGGACAAAGTCCACTTAGCTGATCAGCAGACTAGTAGCAGGAACATGCAACCGAAGGCTCTGGTTACAATGATGACCGGCAAGGAAATGACTGGAGAGCAAGGCTAAATAGGAAACTCCCAAACACTGATGGGAGCAGGTGAACTGAGACAGCAAAGCACACACAAGTCACCAGTACCACCAGCAACCACCAGGGGAGCCCAAAAAGCGGATTCACAACAGTACCCCCCCCTTAAGGAGGGGGCACCGAACCCTCACGAGAACCGCCAGGGCGATCTGGATGAGCCCTATGAAAGGCACGAACCAAATCCGAGGCATGAACATCAGGGGCAGTTACCCAAGAATTATCTTCCTGACCATAGCCCTTCCATTTAACCAGATATTGAAGTCTCCGTCTGGAAATACGGGAATCCAAGATCTTCTCTACAACGTACTCCAATTCACCCTCCACCAGCACAGGAGCAGGAGGTTCAGTAGAAGGAACCACCGGCACCTCATATCTCCGCAACAACGACCGATGGAATACATTATGGATAGCGAAAGATGCCGGGAGGTCCAAACGAAAGGACACAGGGTTAAGTATCTCCAAAATCCTATAAGGACCGATGAACCGAGGCTTAAACTTAGGAGAAGAAACCCTCATAGGGACAAAACGGGAAGACAACCACACCAAGTCCCCAACACGAAGGCGAGGACCAACACGACGACGGCGGTTAGCAAACTGCTGAGTCCTCTCCTGGGACAACTTCAAATTGTCCACCACTTGTCCCCAAATCCGATGCAACCGATCCACCACCGCATCCACTCCCGGACAATCCGAAGATTCCACCTGACCAGATGAAAAACGAGGATGAAACCCTGAATTGCAAAAGAAAGGAGAAACCAAAGTGGCAGAACTAGCCCGATTATTAAGAGCAAATTCTGCCAACGGCAAAAAGGCAACCCAGTCATCCTGATCAGCAGACACAAAACACCTCAAATAAGTCTCCAAGGTTTGATTAGTTCGCTCCGTCTGGCCATTAGTCTGAGGATGGAATGCAGACGAAAAAGACAAATCAATGCCCAACCTGGCACAGAATGCCCGCCAAAATCTAGACACGAACTGAGTTCCCCTGTCAGAAACGATGTTTTCCGGAATACCATGCAAGCGAACCACATTTTGAAAAAATAGAGGGACCAACTCAGATGAGGAAGGCAACTTAGGCAATGGTACCAAATGAACCATTTTAGAAAAACGGTCACACACCACCCAGATGACAGACATCTTCTGAGAAACAGGGAGATCAGAAATAAAGTCCATAGAGATGTGCGTCCAAGGCCTCTTCGGAACAGGCAAGGGCAACAATAACCCACTAGCCCTAGAACAACAAGGCTTGGCCCGAGCACACACATCACAAGACTGCACAAAAACACGCACATCCCGAGACAGGGAAGGCCACCAGAAGGATCTAGCCACCAAATCTCTGGTACCAAAAATTCCAGGATGACCTGCCAGCGAAGAAGAATGAACTTCCGAGATGACTCTACTGGTCCAATCATCAGGAACAAACAGTCTACCAGGCGGACAACGATCAGGTCTATCCGCCTGAAATTCTTGCAAAGCACGTCGCAGATCTGGGGAGACAGCAGACAAAACCACCCCATCCTTAAGGACACCAGCAGGTTCAGAATCCCCAGGAGAGTCAGGCTCAAAACTCCTAGAAAGAGCATCTGCCTTAACATTTTTAGAACCCGGTAAGTATGAAACCACAAAATTAAACCGAGAAAAAAACAACGACCATCGTGCCTGTCTAGGATTCAGGCGCCTGGCAGACTCTAGATAAATCAGATTCTTGTGATCCGTCAAAACTACCACCTGATGTCTGGCACCCTCAAGCCAATGACGCCACTCCTCAAATGCCCACTTCATGGCCAAAAGCTCCCGATTACCAACATCATAGTTTCGCTCGGCGGCCGAAAATTTTCGAGAAAAGAACGCACAAGGTCTCATCACTGAGCAGTCGGAACTTTTCTGCGACAAAACCGCCCCCGCTCCGATCTCGGAAGCATCGACCTCAACCTGAAAGGGAAGAGAAACATCAGGCTGGCGCAACACAGGGGCAGACAAAAAGCGGCGCTTAAGCTCCCGAAAGGCCTCCACAGCAGCAGGGGACCAATTGGCAACATCAGCACCCTTTTTGGTTAAATCCGTCAGAGGTTTAGCAACGCCAGAAAAACCAGTTATAAATCGACGATAAAAATTAGCAAAGCCCAAGAATTTCTGAAGACTCTTAAGAGAAGTAGGCTGCGTCCAGTCACAAATAGCCCGAACCTTGACAGGGTCCATCTCAATAGAAGAAGGGGAAAAAATGTACCCCAAAAAGGAAATCTTTTGAACCCCAAAAACACACTTTGAACCCTTTACACACAAAGAATTCTCCCGCAAAACCTGAAAAACCCTCCTGACCTGTTGAACATGAGACTCCCAGTCATCAGAAAAAATCAAAATATCATCCAAATACACAATCATAAATTTATCCAAATATACACGGAAAATATCATGCATTAAGGACTGAAAGACTGAAGGTGCATTAGAAAGGCCGAAAGGCATTACTAAATGCTCAAAATGGCCCTCAGGCGTATTAAATGCGGTTTTCCACTCATCCCCCTGCTTAATTCGCACCAAATTATACGCCCCACGAAGATCAATCTTAGAGAACCACTTAGCCCCCCTTATGCGAGCAAACAAATCAGTCAGCAAAGGCAACGGATACTGATATTTGACTGTAATTTTATTCAGGAGTCGATAATCAATACAAGGCCTCAGAGAGCCATCCTTTTTAGATACAAAGAAAAAACCAGCTCCTAAAGGAGATGAAGAAGGACGAATGTGTCCCTTTTCCAGGGACTCCTTAATATACTCTCGCATAGCAGCATGTTCAGGTACAGATAAGTTAAACAAACGACCCTTTGGAAATTTACTGCCAGGAATCAGATCTATGGCGCAATCACAATCTCTGTGGGGAGGGAGTGAACCAATTTTTGGCTCCTCAAAAATATCACGATAATCAGACAAAAATGCCGGAATCTCAGAGGGAATAGATGACGAAATGGAAACCAAAGGTATGTCCCCATGAGCCCCCCGACATCCCCAGCTTAACACAGACATTGTTTTCCAGTCAAGGACTGGGTTATGAGATTGTAACCATGGTAATCCAAGCACCAAAACATCATGCAAATTGTACAACACAAGGAAGCGAATCACCTCCTGATGGTCTGGAGTCATACGCATAGTCACTTGCGTCCAGAATTGTGGTTTATTACAAGCCAAAGGCGTAGAATCAATACCCTTCAGAGGTATAGGGACTTCCAGAGGCTCTAAATCAAACCCACAGCGCCTGGCAAAGGACCAATCCATAAGACTCAGAGCGGCGCCAGAGTCCACATAGGCATCCACGGTAATAACTGATAATGAACAAATCAAGGTTACAGACAGAATAAATTTAGACTGTAAAGTGCCAATTGAAATAGACTTGTCAACCTTCCTTGTACGTTTAGAGCATGCTGATATAACATGAGCAGAATCACCACAATAGAAGCATAACCCATTTTTACGCCTATAATTCTGCCGCTCGCTTCTGGACAGAATTCTGTCACATTGCATTTTCTCTGGCGTCTCTTCAGAAGATACCGCCAAATGGTGCACGGGTTTGCGCTCCCGCAAACGCCGATCAATCTGAATAGCCATTGTCATGGACTCATTCAGACCTGTGGGCGCAGGGAACCCGACCATAACATCTTTAACGGCATCAGAAAGGCCATCTCTGAAATTTGCCGCTAGGGCGCACTCATTCCACTGAGTAAGCACAGACCATCTACGAAATTTTTGGCAGTATATCTCAGCTTCATCTTGCCCTTGAGATAGGGCTATCAAAGCTTTTTCAGCTTGAATCTCCAAATTAGGTTCCTCATAAAGCAACCCTAAAGCCAGAAAAAACGCATCCACATTGAGCAACGCAGGATCCCCTGGTGTCAATGAAAATGCCCAATTTTGAGGGTCACCTCGCAGCAAAGAGATTACAATCTTAACCTGCTGGACAGGATCTCCAGAGGAGTGAGGTCTGAGAGAAAGGAACAATTTACAATTATATTTGAAATTCAGGAACCAAGATCTATCTCCGGAAAACACCTCTGGTGTAGGAATTTTAGGTTCAGACATCGGAGTATGTATAACAAAATCTTGTAAATTTTGAACCTTGGTAGCAAGATTATTTAAACCTACAGCCAAACTCTGAGGGTCCATCTTTAAACAGGTGAGATCAGAGCCATTCAAGGATTAGAAGGAGAGAAAGGCAAAGGCTGTAATTAGAGCTGAAATACAACTGATCCAACTATGGAGCAAGCATAGGGGAAAAAAAAAAAAAAATCTACAGACTTCTTTTTTCTCTCCTTTCTTCTGCCAATAACTTTAACATTGGCCGGTCATACTGTCATGATTCCCAATGGCAGGGAAACATCAGAACACAAAAATAACGGACGAGCTCTGGGTGATGGAATCTCGAGCTGACCGTGAGCTAAATCTACCACACAACTAATAGTAGCCAGGGAGCATACCTACGACTTCCTAAATGCCACGCGCCAGCCGGAGGACTAACTACGCCTGGTAGAGGAAGGAACAGACCTGGCTTACCTCTAGGGAAATACCCCAAAAGATGATAGCAGCCCCCCACATGTAATAACGGTGAGTTAAGAGGAAAAGACATACACAGTATGAAAGTAGATTTAGCAAAGAGAGGTCCACTTACTAGATAGCAGAAAGATACAAAAGAGTACTTCACGGTCAACTGAAAACCCTTTCAAAAAACCATCCTGAAATTACTTTAAGACTCCTGTGTCAACTCATGACACAGGAGTGGCAATTTCAGCCCGCAAGAGCTTCCAGCTACAGAGAATAACAAAAACTGCAAACTGGACAAAAGATACAAAACAAAAGGACAAAGTCTACTTAGCTGATCAGCAGACAAGTAGCAGGAACATGCAACCGAAGGCTCTGGTTACAATGATGACCGGCAAGGAAATGACTGGAGAGCAAGGCTAAATAGGAAACTCCCAAACACTGATGGGAGCAGGTGAACTGAGACAGCAAAGCACACACAAGTCACCAGTACCACCAGCAACCACCAGGGAAGCCCAAAAAGCGGATTCACAACAGACAACATCTGCAAAGAGTTTGTATTTTCTCTCCGTGTTTGCGTGGGTTTCCTCCGGGTACTCCGGTTTCTGCCCACATTCCAAAGACATACTGATAGGGAATTTAGAATGTGAGCCCCATTGTGGACAGTGATGATAATGTGTGCAATCTGTAAAGCGCTGCGGAATATGTTAGCGCTATATAAAAATAAAGATTATTATTATTATTAATAAGAGAGTCACACCTTATCCCTAGGCTGAAAGCATGGGGGATCCAAGCGTCTCTTGTCCGCATGCCTCGTCATTCGTTTGGACGATTTCTCTAGAGTAACTTTGATGTCTTCCCAGATCTTGGAGGAATTCTTAGTGAGAGCTGCAGGAACGCCAGAAGCATCTGACATCGGAAGAGGGCGATCAACCTGTTGACCAAAGACAATGAAAAACGGTGACTTTGCAGAAGATTCGCTTACATGATTGTTGGAGGACTCTGCCTAGGACAATAGCTTGACCTAGATGTTATGGTGCACATTTGTGAAATGCCGTAGGAAATTAGACAATCTGGTTGACTTTCTCCAGCTGACTATTGGATTGAGGATGATATGCAGAGAAGAGACGTCCAGGTCCATGTTCAACAGTTTGTACAAAGTTTTCCAGAATCTGGAAGTGAATTGAACTCCCCTGTCAGATACAATGTGGAGAGGAAACCCATGAAGGCGGAAAATATGTTGAATAAACCTGTTTGTGAGTTTGGGAGCAGATGGTAGACCAGACAATGGAGTAAAGTGAGCTATCTTCAAGAACAGCTAACAGAAAAATTAAGAAAAACATACCATAAGGAAACAGCCTTGCCAAAACCTGTCAGATGATAAGTGCACTAGTAGGATGCAGCAAGCCCCCACTATAAAGGCAGGGGCAGCACAGGTGCAAACTACTGATAGAAACATACTGTGCATTTTTTTCTACTAGGCAGCCAACCCCTCCTGCTGTGAATTCTGCTCTTGGGCTCCCTCCGGTGGTTGTTAGTGGTAGTGCTGTGGTCTCTGGATTATAGGCCGGACAGGTGTTTCTGCTTATTGCAGCTCTATTAGGTATTTAGGTTTGTAGGATCCATCAATCCCTGCCAGTTGTCCATTGTATCTTGGAGGGATTGCATCTCTGTCTGGCTCCACTTGCCCTGCAGTCATTTCGGCTAAGATAAGTGTCTTGTTTTTGTTCTCTGTAGCACGCATGCAGTGTGCTTTTATGTGCAGTGCAATCTATTGTGTTTTGTCCAGATTTGACTTGTTTGGATTTTTCAGTCATGCTGGTTTCTCTGGAGATGCAGATATACATCCTATGTCTTTAGTTAGATGTAGCATATTGTATCTTCTGCTGTGGATTTTTCTAGTGTTTTAATACTGACCGCTTAGAACTCTGTCCTATCCTTCCTATCTAGCTAGAAGGGCCTCTTTTGCTAAACTCTGTCTTTTCTGCCTGTGTACGTATTTCTTCTTAAACTCACAGTCAATATTTGTGGGGGGCTGCCTATCCTTTGGGGCTCTGCTCTGAGGCGAGATAGGATTTCCCATTTCCATCTTTAGGGGTATTTAGTTCTCCAGCTGTGTCGAGGTGTCTAGGTCTGGCTAGGTACATCCCATGGCTACTTCTAGTTGCGGTGTCAGTATTAGGATTGTGGTCAGTACAGGTACCACCTACTCCAGAGATAGTCTCATGCGGCTCCAGGGTCACCGGATCATAACACCCTCCATAATTTGGTAGGTGTGTGAGTGGCTGTTTCTATCAGTAGTCTGTACCTGTGCTGCCCCTGCCTTTATAGTGGGGGCCTGCTGCATCCTGCTAGTCCATCTTCAAGAAGCAATCCACTACCACCCAGATGACAGAGCATCCAGAGGACACAAGAAGGTCCTTAATAAAGTCCATACAGATGTGCTGTCAGCAGAGCATCCAAACAGGTGTTCACTGTCCGCAAATAATACAGGATTTTATCCTGCTGACCTGTTTGGCTGCTCATCTCTTGGAATAACTCTGAGAGCGGAAGAGTATTGGGATCAGGAAGGTCCATGGCCTGAGAAAACTGTCACTCTGATGGGTGTGGACCCACTGCGCTGGAGGGGCATAACTAAATGACCATCTGGTTCTTCACTAGAACCCCAGATGGAGTGGTTAGACTTGAGCCACAGGTGGTCACCAGGTGCCACTGTAGGACAGACCCGGAATTGAAGGAGCTGACCCTAAGGAGACAGGTACGAAGGTACAGACTCTGAGTAACTGGTAGGGCAGGAACAGAATGGAGCATTTTCAGGACTGTAGGACTGTCTCAGGGTTCAGGCTGAACCGAGTGGCAAAATCACACAGGATGGAATCGTGGTATAGGTACGGGTTTAGACAGGAATGTAGCAGGTGCAAATACTGGTTCTGACCAGGCAGGTTTGGGAAAGCCGAACTAGTTCAGGTTCTGGATAACAGGAACAGGGACCTGACAATAGACTTAGCAGCTTGCAGACTAACTGAATACTAATGTTGCTCAGGCACTTTCCAACAGGTGAAGTTGCCTGAAGCACTAAGTGCCTCCAAGCTATTGGCTAGGGACACATTAGGTGTGCGCTGTCTCTTTAAGAAAATGCACCAGTTGAACACCCAGATTGAGTCATATCTAGACTGTGTCTTTCTCAGGCAGATACCCCAATCCCATGGACGTCTAGATCAGCAGATTAGTCCAATGACAAGAACTGGCCCAGTTTGCTATAAGTGTACTGTTATGTCCCCCCTACAGGGTAATTTCAGATAAGGTATTCAGGGTGGCCAGTGGTTTTGTAACTAGGTTGTCACCATCCATTTTTAGATTTGTGGCAGATCTGGTTCCACAGACTTAAACCTTTTTTCCTTTTGGACTATCAGGGGTTAATGTCAGTTTTTCCCCTCTGTCAAGCTGGTGTAATTGCATTGCTGCTGGGTCAGCTGATGTGGGCAGTGACCACTCCCACTATCCTTTAAAAGGTCACCTGATGCATCAGCTGACTGTCGGTTTTAGAGCAATCTACAGTGACCAAACTGGAGTAAGGAGCTCTCTGGGTGCAGTGGTGCTTCTGCTGAGTTCGCTTATTGGGTGCCTTTATTCTGCTGTGCAGTGCTTTGAAGCAGAGAAAGCTAAGTGTGAAATTGCGTTACCTTGTCCCTTTGGTGTCTGTTACTTCCCCCTGTGTCTATTACCTGCAGAGCCGAGGCTAGTGCTCCTCGCCAGCCAGTGCCCTAGCCGGGGCAGTTATAGGTGACAACTAGGGATGAGGTATCCTGACCGGCAGGGGGAAGGACCCGCATAGGGCTTTAGGGGAGTGCAGGGATAGGCTCAGGCTTGAGCTCAGGTGGTGACCATCCCTCATTCCCTATTGGTAGGGCCTTCCTCCTCCCTTATTCCATCTCCATTGTGTGTTGTGCCGTTAGCTGACCGACCATCCGTTAGGTCGAGTCACACCGTGATAGTCACCTCGTGAAATAGGTTATCTGCTACAAAAATCGTACATATATTAAAATGAAGCAGACATGGATTAGTGGAGACTTACAGTCACTTGATATCAATGACTAAATTGGCCATACTATCTGCTTTATTGTCAATTTTCTGTCTTCTGCTACAATGCTCTGCGGCTACCATTGCTGATTGCCCACACTCAGCTGAGCATCTACTCCCTGTTTTATACTGTAGTGTAGCTGCTGCTGTTGATAACCCTATACTGCCAGACATCTCTTGCCTGCACCATAGTACTATGCTAATTCATTATTGTTTGGCTTTTGCAGCTGCAACTGACACTACATGGCCATGCCAGCCACATATCTCTTGGCTGTCTGCCCACTGTGTTTTAACTACAGCGCTGTGGAGTCAGTGTCTGTAAAGGATGACACTGGAAAGATCATGCAAAATTCCACCGCTGCACCACATGTGAGGAACCTGCATCTTGGTCTCTCCATTTTCACCAATGTTAAATTCCGCACCTCCTGGGAAAACATAAGGTCAGCTTGGTACACACGAGCACAGGGAGGCATGGAGAGTGAGAGGATGGGGCCCACGCATTCACTGACGTGGCACCACACTTGCTCACAAGGGTGAGAGACCCATTTCACTAGCACCAGTGAAACAGAGCGCTGCCAGCCAGGTAGGACTGCCACTAGTTCCTTGTTAGATATAAGTCTGATTTGTTAACGGGATTATATCTGGCCAGAAACTAGCCCTGGAAGCATGGAAAGTTAAACCGAGAAATGGACGTGTGTATACAGAGGTCGAGATAAACGAGCAGCCCAAGGTTGAATTATATATTTAATTACCTTAAGGGCACACTAGACAATACGCCATATACACAATGGTTACACATATACAACGTTCAGATATGCAAATACAGTTGTGGTAGGATCAAAGATGTAAGCAGATGGATCATGTCAATTACCGGGTAATATTTGATCATGTGTGCGCCGGGCCGCATGGGGCATGGGCTGCCAGCTGGCTCCTAGGTCCTTCACAGCACGTTACTCGACGCAGCCCAGACTGTTGAAGTGGACTGCATGCATAGCAGAGAGGGAGACCACATGGCCTTACACTAGCCTTTATCCCCTTTGGGTCACTCTCCTCCTGCCCTTGGGGCTGAACCTAAATCCCCTCCCCTTTCCTCTGTAGCTAAAAACTCCAAAACCTATGATGTGTCATAATTCCTTAATAGATGGTCCTAGTGATGCGGTTTTGATTCCATCAGATCTGGCAGGACTCCTGCTAAGCGTTAAGGCCAAACACAGCTTTTCTATCTGGTTTCTACTAGCTGTTCTTTGTATCTTCATACCCATCGGTGCTAGAATGGGTTGAGATCCAGGCAGGCGTTCGCCATGTTCTGAGGATCTTGAAAATATACACGATGTATGGCTAGGAAGTATAGTATCTCCATAACTCCTTATGGAACCATGTTTCTGGAATGTTCTAGAATGTGTCTGCAGCTTCAGCAGGACTTTGTGTGCCAAGCAGGCCTTTGTCCTGCTCTGAGTTGGTCAAGGGGTGAGATCTGTCGCTCACAGCCTTCGTCATTTATCCCCCCTACTCAGCTAGGTGCAGCTTTCTCCTTGAGAATTTGAGAATGTCGGCTTCTTGCTGAGCCCGGTTTCCTGTCAGTGCTGGACACATGAAGGGGGTTTTATGATCCCAGGCCAAATAAAATACAAATGTTTGGCATGAAATTATGTTCCCAATATTCTTTACAGTGTCCATTTTGGCAGAGTTGGTATAAAATGGATCGATGGATTTAATAAATTGGGTACAGTAGTTCAATGCAGTATATGCTGTAAATTTTTCATAAGAATTTGGTAAAGTTATGACATTTTCTATAAATGTTCTATTCCTGATATAAGCTCTAGGTGTTTAGTTGAGATGAATCTGTGTTGCACTCTACGTACATGCTCAGTAGTGAGGCAGTGCTGTGGAGTTGTAGTTGTGGAGTCCGAGTCGGGAGTCCGAGTCAGGGAAAATGAGGAGTCGTAGATTTGGCTTACCAACTCCACAGCTCTGGTTTTAAGGTGCTACACTGTACTACTGCTGCTGGTCCCGGCATTGCTGGTCCTATACTGGCAGATATCGCCTTGTCTTCCCCATGTCACGATAAGGAACGATCCACCAGGGGGTCGTTCAGTGGATGGCACAACACTCACACAACGGGATGATAAATGAGAGGAAGGCCTTACCGATAGGGAATGACAGGACCACCAAAACCTCAAACTGCTGATACATGCTGGCTCCAGAAAGCTCCTCACACATCGGCTGGTCTTCAGAGAAACTCTATCACTAACAGTCAGCTGATGCATCAGGTGACCATTTAAAAGATGGTGGGAGTGGTCACCACCCACATCAGCTGACCCAGCAACTCTGCAGTTGCAGCAGATTGCCAGCAAGGGAAAATTGACATTAACTCCAGCTTGCCTGAAGGGAAAAAGCTACATATAAAACATAGTGGAACCAGAGCTGCCACGAATCAAAAAATGGATCGTGACACCCCATCTTAATAGAGCTATTTTTTAAAGGCTTGCTAAGAGCCAGCCATTACTTCTTTATTTTAAAATCAGCTAGCCTTTTCCTGCTCCCTAAAAAATGGATAATTTTTGGAAAGCTTGATAAAAAAAGCATTTGTATTTGTTTATTCGTTTTGAGAATATATACAAAATGGATAATTTTTCACTACTATTTGAGAATACATATGAGTTTTTGCTCCCTAAATAATGGGATAATGTTTGGACGCCTTGTGAAAAAGCTTTTGCTTCTTCATTTAGCAAAAGAAAAAAGCTGTTGAAATGCCCCAATTAGGGATCATTTTTGCACCACCCTGTATGAAAAAGCTACAGCTTCTTCTATTGGTACTACTTGTGTTTGCACACAATCAAGGCAGGCATCTGCCACCAAAAAAGGATAATATTTGGACAGTTTTTACAATTTAAGACTACTGAGGACTGAGGAGGCCATTATACAGTGTGGGGTCTACTGTGGGTTCATTATACAGTGTGAGGGCTTTGGGCTCCTTATAATGAGTATAGGGGAGTTGTGGGGGTATCATACTGTGTATAGAGGAGCTGTGGACCAACCATACTATTTATAGGGGAGCTGTTGGCACATTATACTGTGTATAAGGGAGCCGTAGGCCCATGTTACTGTGCATAGCTTATCTGTGGGGCATTATACTGTGTACAGGCGAGCTGTGGGCACATCATACTGTGTATAGAGTTACTGTACATAGGGGACTCGAGGGACATTATTAAATATTAAGTGGCAGTTCAGAAACAATGTTATTGGGACACTAGTGCACCTAGCCGGAGCCTCCCAGATTGAATAAACTGTATTTTCTCCTGGTAGCCGCACTTTCAAAAAGGTGGCCAGACAGCAATGTAATGTTATTAACATGCATATCAACCCCATATCTGCAGGTTTATAGTGTTTGGAGATATGACCGTTTCACTTTAAAGGGAACCTGTCATCAGATTTTCCCAATATAAGCTATGGCCACCACCTTTAATGCCTATTTTACAGTATTCTAGCAAGATATAAGTCCCACACCTCCTTTAAATATCCTAAAAAATACCTTTTATAATTCAATTTAAAGGTCCAGTCCGATGGGCAGTGTCGGTCTTCCTCTGAAGCCTCCTGTCTTCCCACAATCGCTGTCCAGAGATGTTGATAAGACATGTCCAATCACAGACTGCTACTCGCATTGATCTCCCTGAGATAAGCCACCAGCCGACGTGTCATTCGGCAGCTTTCTCATCAAGGACACAGAGGCGCTCGACTGAACAAGTTCTCCTGTGTATGGGAGAGACAGCTGAGATGGCTGTCGGCCATCATGTGTATGGGCAGCTTTAGACTCAGGTGCTCACTGTACAACGCCGCCGGCACCTGTGCTGTATGGAGTGGGCCCAACTACTGAGACTGCTCAATACATGCTGTACACACACAGCTGATTGGGCCTCCCAACACAGTGGGCCCCAGCAATCACCTGGGGTCGCCAGGTGCTGGCAATGGCCATGAGCTCAGTTGAATAATGTTGAGCTGCAGCTCCTCACAACGACCACAGCACAGAAAAATTAGTTTTGCATTTTCAGTACCATTTGCTCTTCATTTGCAGTTTCTTCTAAGAAAACTAAAAACATATGATCGGTGGGGTTGCCCCACCTATCTGATATTGATGATCTACCTAAGTATACAGTGAAGGAAATAATTATTTGATCACTTGCTGATTTTGTACGTTTGCCTATTGACAAAGACATGAACAGTCTATAATTTTAAGGATAGGTTAATTTTAACATTGAGAGATAGAGTATCAAGCATAAAATCCAGAAAATCACATTGTATACATTTTTTAAATTTATTTGCATTTTGCAGTGAGAAATAAGTATTTGATCCCTCTGGCAAACAAGACTTAATACTTGGTGGTAAAACCCTTGTTGACAAGCACAACAGTCAGACTTATTTTTGTAGTTGATGATGAGGTTTGCGCAAATGTCAGGAGTAATTTTTGTCCACTCCTCTTTGCAGATCATCTCTAAATCATTAAGATTTTGAGAGTGTCGCATGGAAACTCGTAGCTTCAACTCCCTCCATAAGTTTTCTATGGGATTAAGGTCTGGAGACTGGCTAGGCCACTCCATGACCTTAATGTGCTTCTTTTTGAGCCACTCCTTTGTTGCCTTGGCTGTTTATTTTGGGTCATTGTCTTGCTGGAAGACCCAGCCATGAGCCATTTTTAATGTCCTGGTGGAGGGAATGAGGTTCTCACTCAGGAGTTTACAGTACATGTGCAGCACCCCAGAGTCCTGGTCGTTGCAGTACTGTGGCTCCGCCACTATGGGGAGCTACGGTGCGTCTGATGGCACTGAAGGAGTTCATCTGATCAGGTATCACAGACACCAATACATTTCACAGCTGGGCCTCCGGGGGGAGCTAAGGGTGCTATTCATTAGGCCACTCCCCACCATAGTGGGTAAACTGGGGGTCAGGCAGGAAGTTAGATCAGAAAGCTGACTGGATTGGACGAAGCAACACCTGGTGGCAGAGGGTGTTGTGGAGGAAGAGACAGTAGGGTCTCTGTCAGGGGTGGGATCCTGACAGAGGCTTGGCATTGGAAAGAACGTAACGGGTCCGCGCCAGCTCCGGGAAGCGGCGGGGCCCAAGAAAGGACTAAGAAGCGAGATAGATTGTGCTGAGTGAGAAACGAGATCAAGCGATAGGAGAATACCAGTAGGGGTCGTGCTGTAAGACCGGAGCAACACCCTACTGAGGCGCACTACCGGTGGCCGGAACGCCGAGGGAGTATCATAACATTCAGCTTCAAGCAATACTCTAAACAGCGGCAGGACAGTCAGTCTAAGGCGGGCTGTCTCACATAAATCACCTATGAAGTCTTGGGGGGCACCTTGTGGAGAGGGGCGACTCTAGGGTCCCGGAAGAGCTCCGAGCCTACCCGTCAAACGGGTGCCGTCCCAACCAGAACAACAGGGAGGGACGGGGGATTAGAAGAACATCATTTAATCGAGTTGTGAGGGAACTTAAGAAACAGACACAACGGTTGTGGGGACTTTCCGTAAGCACAGCAGGGGAGGACCGCAACACATAGCGCTAGAAGGAAGGCACCGATTTCCACCTGTGAAGTGAGCTCTGGAGGTGCCATCGGACCGGCCGGACTTGCGCAGCCTGGTGAACCGTATTCCGGACTGAGGACCCAGAGATCTTCAGTAAAGAGGTAAAGAGACTGCAACCTGGTGTCCTCGTTATTTACTGCACCGAATCACCACTAACATCATCCACACCTGTTATAGAACTGTGCGCCCCACGGCAGGGTCACGGACCGGGGCCTAGCCGCCGTGACAACCCCAGAGCAGAGACTCCGAGGCCCGGTACCGGGTACCCCTCGGCCCTGCGGCGGTGGGGGCGCCGCACTTTGGCGTCACGAACAGGATCTACTCAAGCCTGAAGAATCAGGTCATGTGTGCCTTGGAACTGTAATTTGTTGTGCTTGGACTGTACTTTATTGCAAAGACTGTGCTGCGCCATTTACCGCCAAAAGTTCCCGCCAAAAACCGCCGCCATTGCTACGCCAGAGAAGCAGGAGGGCGTGCCATGGGAGGAGACTACCAAAGTGGCGCCAGAAACGGTGATCGCCCCCTGCGCCTCTTGTTGCAAAGCGATGACCTGCCTCAAAGCAGAGAACCGCCCCCTGACTTGCGATGGCGGGAACGAGGTGAAGGAGGAGCTCGACCTTGGAGAAATGGCAGAGTCAGATACATGCCTTGCCCTCGAATGCCGGACAGCGACGATGAACAGCGGGGGCCCGAACAACGGCGAGGTGAACCCGGCTTGTCCTCATCCATCAGAAGAGGACCCGCGTCCACCGCAGCGGGAGGACCTGAGTTCCTCGGAGCCGGTAGCGGAGCTGAGCCTACCTATCCCGATGTCGGAACTAGCCGAAGAAGAGCTATGGGGAGCGGAGCCATATCCGGAGACTGCCGGGGAGGAGCCGCGGTCCGGGCTGCAGCCGACTCCAGCGTCCTCGTTAATGGAACGGACCGACATCGGTGGAATCACATCAGACGCAGGTATAGAAAGCGTCCCTGCTCCCCCGACCGATCCCGATCCTGCGATCGATCCCCGCCCCCACAATAACCGTTTCCTCTTGGCGGGGCTAGGGGTATTATCCCCCGGCGCAACGGGGAGGCTGATACCTCTGCCACCGACCCAGACGGGGGAGTTCGTAGATGTGAGCCCGGAGGGAGTTATCCTCCGGTGGGAGGCCCCCCGAATTGGGCTGGATGGAGTCCGGCGAGAAGGTCACACCATTGCCGTGCTGAATTGGGAACAATATAAGCGGTACTTGATCCTACAATGGAAAGACTGGAAAGAAAGGGAACAAACTACCGCTGCATCAGCCGTGGACCAAGGGCTGAAGCCTGCACGGTCGGGAGGTGTCCACCATCAGCTGATGTTTGGCAATCTACCAAGAGAATAAACCTCGATACCATGAATCTGTAAATAGTTGCTGTTTTCCTGTTGTTTTGCTAAACCCGTTCAGGGTAAACTCTTAAAGGGATCCCTTTGTTGACCCGGGATCCCTATTGTTTTTTTGGTTATTTTCTATTTTTCTACGTTATTTAAAAAACTGCTGAAATCATGAACAATGCATGATCCGAACTTTGTGTATATAGTTTGCACCTTATTAAAGGCGCTCCCTACTGGTTTTACTTAAAGAAGGACTCTTTGCGAAGATACCGCACTGGAACCTTTGCTGAGTATGGACTGGTAGCTTGAGAAGATACGCTACCTCGCAGAGACTTGGTCCCCTCTTAAAGGGGATGTTCATTTGCCGCACTTCAGTAGTAATATTGCTTAAGACAAGTAGCAATATTGTTGATGAGAGAAAAGTGATGATAATGTTTGTACGAGAAAGTTATATGTGTTCAACTGGTTAATTGTGAAGAAATGTTAAGGATGTTATCTGAGAAGAAAAAGGTGAAAGATAGAAGAAGGATGCAGTGGACCCGTAGGGATAGACGTGGTGTCCAGCATGCATGATAGAAAGAAAGAGAGAAAGGTAATGAGAAGGCTTAATGTTCAATAGAAAATGTTTTGATAATGCTGATAGATAGTTAGGATAGAAGGTAAACCCTGAGTCCTCATAGGAGTCATGTAGAGATGACTTAGTGCTCTTAAACTGAAAGTAATGTTATGTTCTATACTGTGTATAGTAGTTGAAAAGGCAGTAGGCCCTGGCTGAACGGGGCGGTCCTGTAACAGAAAGGAGAGGCAGTAGGTCTGGTGCCGATAGGACAGGCGGTCCTGCAGATTTAAAGAAGGAGAATGTAAAAGTTAAATTGCCTTATAATGTGATTATAGGAAGGTCTTTAGTGGATGCAGAGTGTATGTCCTTAAAGGCAACGTTAAATTATTGTTTAACAATTTTGCACTTAGTAGAATACCCGGTTGGGTAAGAGAAGCTAATTATAGCATGTTGCTATGATATTTAACCATGTTTGTAACGTTCAAGTGTCCATACCTCTCATAAAGGGAAGCCTGTTCAAGTATACTTATTGTTATTACACTCAACGAAATTGTATGTCTTTTTGCTAACTTGTATTGTTGTTTTCTTCCCAGTCCCGGAGTACTGTGTGTAACCAGGGGGGAGTGCAGCGCCCCAGAGTCCTGGTCGTTGCAGTACTGTGGCTCCGCCACTATGGGGAGCTACGGTGCGTCTGATGGCACTGAAGGAGTTCATCTGATCAGGTATCACAGACACCAATACATTTCACAGCTGGGCCTCCGGGGGGAGCTAAGGGTGCTATTCATTAGGCCACTCCCCACCATAGTGGGTAAACTGGGGGTCAGGCAGGAAGTTAGATCAGAAAGCTGACTGGATTGGACGAAGCAACACCTGGTGGCAGAGGGTGTTGTGGAGGAAGAGACAGTAGGGTCTCTGTCAGGGGTGGGATCCTGACAGAGGCTTGGCATTGGAAAGAACGTAACGGGTCCGCACCAGCTCCGGGAAGCGGCGGGGCCCAAGAAAGGACTAAGAAGCGAGATAGATTGTGCTGAGTGAGAAACGAGATCAAGCGATAGGAGAATACCAGTAGGGGTCGTGCTGTAAGACCGGAGCAACACCCTACTGAGGCGCACTACCGGTGGCCGGAACGCCGAGGGAGTATCATAACATTCAGCTTCAAGCAATACTCTAAACAGCGGCAGGACAGTCAGTCTAAGGCGGGCTGTCTCACATAAATCACCTATGAAGTCTTGGGGGGCACCTTGTGGAGAGGGGCGACTCTAGGGTCCCGGAAGAGCTCCGAGCCTACCCGTCAAACGGGTGCCGTCCCAACCAGAACAACAGGGAGGGACGGGGGATTAGAAGAACATCATTTAATCGAGTTGTGAGGGAACTTAAGAAACAGACACAACGGTTGTGGGGACTTTCCGTAAGCACAGCAGGGAAGGACCACAACACATAGCGCTAGAAGGAAGGCACCGATTTCCACCTGTGAAGTGAGCTCTGGAGGTGCCATCGGACCGGCCGGACTTGCGCAGCCTGGTGAACCGTATTCCGGACTGAGGACCCAGAGATCTTCAGTAAAGAGGTAAAGAGACTGCACCCTGGTGTCCTCGTTATTTACTGCACCGCATCACCACTAACATCATCCACACCTGTTATAGAACTGTGCGCCCCACGGCAGGGTCACGGACCGGGGCCTAGCCGCCGTGACAACCCCAGAGCAGAGACTCCGAGGCCCGGTACCGGGTACCCCTCGGCCCTGCGGCGGTGGGGGCGCCGCACATGGCTCCATCCATTCTCCCATTGATGCAGTGAAGTAGTCCTGTGCCCTTAGCAGAGAAACACCCCCAAAACATAATGTTTCCACCTCCATGCTTGACATTGGGGATGGTGTTCTTTCGGTCATAGGCAGCATTTCTCTTCCTCCAAACTAGGTGAGTTGAGTTAAAGCCAAAGAGGTGTCCCAGATCAATGTATTGACAGTCATTTTGTATTTCTTCCAGTTTCTTACTATTGCACCAACAGTTGTTTCCTTCTCACCCAGCGTCTTACTTATGGTTTTGTGGCCCATTCCAGCTTTGTGCAGGTCTATGATCCTGACATCCTTATAAAGCTCTTTGGTCTTGCCCATGTTGTAGAGGTTAGAGTCTGACTGATTAATTGAGTTTGTGGACAGGAGTCTTTTATAAAGGTGACTATGTAATACAGCTGTCTTTAATGCAGGTAACGAGTTGATTATGAGCATCTAACTGATCTGTAGGAACCAGAACTCTTAATGGTTGGTAGGGGATCAAATACTTATTTCTCACTGCAAAATGCAAATACATTTATATAATTTATACAATGTGATTTTCTGGATTTTATTCTTGATATTCTATCAATGTTAAAATTAACCTACCCTTAAAATTACAGACTGTTCATGTCTTTGTCAGGGGGCAAACTTACAAAATCAGCAATGGATCAAATAATTATTTCCTTCACTGTATGTCATCAATATCATAATCCTGGACAAACTCTAAGTTGTGTTAATAAAGTGCATGATTAATTCTGCATTATTTCATTTTTCTCTTTTTATAGATGAAATCAGTTTGCTTCAATGTGTTCATTTTGAAATTAGACAATTTTTAGTTAGCCTGTTTTAAAAAGCCTAACTAAATGTATTTATGTGTTTTGAACATGAATCTTTATTGCTAGCTTTTAATATGAAAAAAAACCAATAAAAATTGTTTACAAATTTATGCACTGCAAGAAAAATAAGTATTCATATAACAAGTCTGTTCAAGCAATAAAACAGTCTTTTTTATGAAGGAAAATAAATCTGACATTGGGTTGAACTTAAGTGCTTGACTAACTTGTAATACCAATTATGGACACACAGTGGCAGTATACACTTTGTAAAAAGTCCTGTAACCAATGAAATGAACACTTCTTTATTCCCTTTCTGAGTGTGCACACATTGATGTAAACGTAATGTTACATTGGTTAAATCGTATTGACTGAATTTACATGGGTTTCTGTCAGACACAAATTGTCACTTCGATTAGATATACAGGTATATGGCTCAGACAAGCTTACTGTCCATCCGTATGCTGTTATTGTGCCAAGCGGACAAGTGCAAATTAACGGGGTAGTAAGCATCAACATTTTTACACATGGACTGATTGTTGGTGTATAAGAAATCACAACATGAACAACTCTCATCTGTTTTTTTGGGAACAAACACACACATTAAACATAATGGGTGTACAAAAAACCAAAAAATGCATCACATACAGACACCATCCGTATGGCCAGGGCCGCCAGGCTAGGACTGTCACACAGGAGAATCCTCCGGTGGGCCCTTGTACAGGAGTGGGCCATCACCCTCTTATATGAGCACAATATACATGAATCACTGAGTACATTTACAATCTACCCAGTTCATTGTTAGATAAGTTTGTGATTGAGGATAATGTCACATTTGCATGTAGGTGAAAAGTGCGGCCCTGGTATTGATTACTGGTGGGTCCTTGGCACCGAGTCCGACATTGTGTATGGTTTTTGGTATCTATGGATCTATTGCAATTACTAAAATAGAAAACTAAAAATTATTTTTTTTTCTTCTGCTGTATTAATTGGATGATATAATATGGATGGCACACAAACCACTGTGCTGATGAAAAACATTGTAAAAGCCATCAGAGACCAAGCCTCACAAGAAACAAGTCAGAGAGGTGGGTATCTGGTAGCTTCTCCCCGCCTGCTGCCCTGGAGTGACAGTTCTCCTTATGCATGCACAGAGAGAGAACTGTCACTCAAAAGGAGTGGGTGGGGAGAAGTTGCTGAGAACCTGCCTGTCTGACTAGTCTCCCGTGCTGCTCAGTCCCCAACGGCTGTTAAACCGTAACTGGCTGAAGTCATGCAGCCATGTCTGATACATGCGGCCAGTGGATCGGGGCAGCATGTTCCAGCTGTCAGGTTCCCTTTAAGTAATAACCTGTAGAGAACTGACTGGCTATTAGTAAAATTATTAGCAATATGAATTCTCATCCTGCCGTATCCTGCGCTGCTTTCTGGTAACTGCCTCTTGTGCTCACACTTCAAATCCCAAATGCTATAACTGATAACAGAGAACACACGAGGAGATCTATTCTGCATCATCAGCGCTACCAGTCATCACTACATTCTCTGTATCAATTGGTGAGAGCCTATAATTAAGTATTTGTATTTATGGATCATTTTGCAGCTGCAGGAACTTATGTAAGTTATTGCGGCGATATTAGTATCTGCACTATAGATATGTTACTTGTATAGTTTTGTCATTTCCGTGTTCTCCTCCACACTTACAATAAACCTGCACAAGTAATGTTACACTTCTCTGTGAATTCGTCCAATCTAAGCATGGTCTGACATTGTAAAGCTGTGCACCCGACGACTTGTCTGCACACGTACAAGGTTTAATATGTGAGTTCTACAGCGGCAGGCGTCTTACCTGTGATAAACGCTATGCGGTGAGCGTGTTCTGTGAAAGGTTTCAGCCTCTTTGTTAAATTGCCGTTCATTATTTTCCATTTGTGTTAGTTAAACAGTAATTCCAGCGTAATCCCACACTAAAGCCATCAATTACACTCTATGTACAAACACAGTATTACTGGCATTTATAATGGCGCTAACCCTGTGTGGTGCAGAATGTTATTCCTTGTTATAGATCACTGGATTCTCAGTTTGCTGGTGAATGGTATCTCCATTTGACACAATATTCTCCTCTAAGAGCCCCCTAATGACATAAATACTGCACAATGCACTATAACAGTGATTGTTACGGAGGGTTGAACCAGTAGGCTATGCTTAAAGGAGTTATCCTGGACTAGTTAAGAACTAATAGGCAGGTATTTGCAAACTACCTGCCTGCGGTGTCCTGTACCTATCTCTGCTGACACAGAGTAGTCACAAACTGCTCCTGCCAGTGATTCAGCGGCTTCCACCACTTCGACAGACCAGCAGCTTCTGACCCAACGTCATGCTGATTGACAGCCAGCTCTCGCTGCTGCCTAAGTGCAGAGAGTTGGCTGTCAATCAGCATGACGTCGCAGTCCTGGAAGAAGAATAAATGCTCTGTTGACGTGAAGCAGCTGAATCGCTGGCAGGAGTGGTGGTGATCGGTCTGAGTTGGCCCCAAGTAGAATAGGCAGGTAGTTGCCTTTGTTAGCAACTACCTGCCAGTTAGTGTTTCAGTCCATGGTTAAAAAAAGTCATGGACTTAACATTATCAAAAAAATTTAGTAGAATTAAAGTAAACCTGTCACTTTGTACTAGGAGTCCAATCAGTGGTTAGAAGAAGGTGAGCAGAACAATATATAGGTGTGTTGGAAAAGATAAAGTGCAACTTGTATTTTATTCATTGAAATCCCTGCTGGTTGTATATATATGATTCCAGTGGGTGGTCCTACTAGTGATTGACAGCTATCTGTGCACGCACAGTAATACAAAGAAGATGGCATGCATCTGGGTTCGAACCCTTAAGCCTGTGCTTTGTGGTCGGCTTCATTGTCCGCCTTGCCACAGCAAATACAGATACCTTTTCTCTGGGTGTTTAGTTTCTCTTATCCTTGGTTCAGTCGTTTTAGGATAGCAGGTCTTTTCATTTACTCATTTGACTACCCCATCACCTTTCGGGTGCGGCTTTATATACCTTCCCCCTGCTGGTGACAGTCTCATTTGGATGTCCAGCCATACTGATGTAGCTTAAACCCGTCAGTGAAAAACCAGCTAGGGTTTATCTCTTTGCTGTTTATGTTGTTTACCTTGCACCTATCTTCTGTTTCAGTTTAGTAAGTAGATGGTATATTCTCTAACAGATCATACTTAATCCTTTATTTTGTATCTCATGGTTTGTTTTACTCACTTTGGGATCTCTTTCTATTTCAGCACTTTCCCTTCAGTAGGTAATTTGCACTGTGTTCTGCCCCCTGGTTCCTTTAGGAGGAACATGAAGCGCTCGATGGCCTTTAAGGCAGCATAGCTCTGAGTTGCCATTGTAGACTGTGGTTGATGCTGTCTCAGCTCACGCAGGAACCACTGGGGACTGTGGGGTCAGGATCTCTAATCTGTACAGGAATCGGCAGTCGGTTGCAGTTTTTAGTGTGTTACCTATTTTTCCCAAGTGAGTTGCTACACTATCATTACACAAGATTCATATGCATTCAAACACCAGGTATTTCACTGAATAAAATGAAAGTTTTACTGCAACTTTTCATAGTCTCATCATATTTAAGGTTGAAAGAATACATAAGTTCATCGAGTTCAACCTATACTCTAATATGTTGATGCTTAGGAAGGCAAGAACCTTGTATGTGATATGCATATGCAGCGCCCCAGGGTCCTGGTTGTTGCAGTAATGTCATTCTTCCACCAGGAGGAGTGATGTTACGTCTGAAGGCAATAAAGGAGATCTCTTTACCAGGTATCACAAAACATACACCACACTTCACACTCCAGTCCACCAGGGGGAGCTATGCTCCTATCTATTAGGTCACTCTTCACAATTAGGTAAAACTGGTGGTCTGGATAGGAAGTTAGGCAGAAGCTGACTGGGCTTCACCCAGGCAGCACCTGTCAGGCAGCCAGAGGGGAAGGAGGAACATCTAAGAGCTGCAGACAGAGAGGTCCCTGACAGGGGTGGGATCCTGTCAGAGGCCAAGACAGAAGGCCACGGAGCTGTGTCGGCCCGGCGTGCGGCAGCATCCTAAGAAAGAGACACGAACAGCGAATTGTGTTGTAGAGAGTGAGAAACGAAGTCATAGCAAAGGAGAGGAAACCAGAAGGAGTTCTGCCCTGCAAAAGGCTGCCTCCTTTCTGAGGCACAGGATCCGGTAGCCGGAACACCGAAGGAGCAACAGTCTCCAAGCCTTGCTCCAGAGACCGGCAGGACAGATAATTCCACGTTACCTTCCCGACCTATACCCAGGAGGCACGGTGGCAACTTGTAGGGGCTGGGGCGTGCTAGAGTCCCTGTAAAAAGCCTCAGGCCATCAGTCATACGGGTTGTTCCTATCCATCTGGGGGACAGAGAGAAAGAGACATTACATCTAGAACACCAACATCAGTTGTGAGGACCTTACCGAGATGCTCAGCAGGGAGGTACTACAACATCCAGGCGCTAGAGGAAGGCTACTGATTTCCACCTGGATAAGGGGACTCTGGATTTGCCTTCAGACCGGCCGGACTCTGCCTACCCTGTGGTCCGTACCCTGGACTGTGGATGCTGAAGCCATCAGTAAAAAGGTAAAGAGACAGCAACCTTGTGTCCTCGTTCTTCACTGCGCCTCTCACCATCCACCATCTACACACTAAGAAGCCCTGGGGATACACTTCACCTGTGGGAAGGTATACCATCTAGCTGCCATAACATCACCCCAGCTGACCCCTAAGCAGCGTCGGTCACCCTGACCGAATACCACAGGTGGCGTCACAAATATTAACCCTTTAAAGACCTTTCCCCCTTTTACAACGGACCTCCCGAGGGCAACGGACCAGGTCAGCCACCATGACATCCCCCTTGATAACTGAAGGGCCCAGTACCGAGTACCCCACTGCCCTACAGGGGCGCTCCACATACGTGCAGTCGCATACCAACTAGATGTGCTCATCCTTGCTCAATGCAAGTGTTTTTAGCGAGGCTGGACATGTCTAGTCGGAATGTGGCTCGAGGTATACAAATTGCATACTTGCGGTCACATGACTGTCCATTCCCAGCACCAGTACTGGAGAATCCTGACAGCATGCAATCTGCATGCTGTGAGGAACCACAAGTCTGCAGTCACATAGAGTGATTACAGACTTGAGCCCCAATTATGGAAAACCCCTTTAAGGAAAAAATTCCTTCCCAACTCCACATACAGCAATTAGACTAGTTCCCTGGATCAATGACTCATCACAGAATCAAGTACCCATAACCTGTAATAATATATTTTACAAATACGTCATCTAGGACTTCCTGGAACTTGCCCCATTTATCAATCGTTATGTTGTGGCAGAGAGTTCCATAATCTCACTGCTCTAAAGGTACCGTTACACTAAATGACTTACCAACAATCACGACCAGCGATACGACCTGGCCGTGATCGTTGGTAAGTCGCTGTGTGGTCGCTGGGGAGCTGTCACACAGACAGCTCTCTCCAGCTACCAACAATCAGGGGAACGACTTCGGCATCATTGAAACTGTCTTCAACGATGCCGAAGTCCCCCTGCAGCACCCGGGTAACCAGGGTAAACATCGGGTTACTAAGTGCAGGGCCGCACTTAGTAACCCAATATTTACCCTGGTTACCATTGTAAAAGTAAAAAAAAAAACAGTACATACTCACCTTCTGTTGTCTGTCACGTCCCCCGGCGTCCACATGGTTACGCGCTGCTGCTCAGAGCTTCCTGCACTGAATGTGTCAGCGCCGGCAGTAAAGCAGAGCACAGCGGTGACGTCACCGCTGTGCTCTGCTTTACGGCCGGCGCTGACACAGTCAGTGCAGGAAGCTCTCGGCAGCAGCGCTTAACCCTGTGGACGCCGGGGGACGTGACAGACATCAGAATGTGAGTATGTACTGTTTTTTTTTTTACTTTTACAATGGTAACCAGGGTAAATATCGGGTTACTAAGCGCGGCCCTGCACTTAGTAACCCGATATTTACCCTGGTTACAAGTGAACACATCGCTGGATCGGCATCACACACGCCGATCCAGCGATGACAGCGGGTGATCAGCGACGAAATAAAGTTCTGGACTTCTAGCTCCGACCAGCGATATCACAGCGGGATCCAGATCGCTGCTGCGTGTCAAACACAACGAGATCGCTATCCAGGACGCTGCAACGTCACGGATCGTCGTTCTCGCTGCAAAGTCGCTTAGTGTGAAGGTACCTTTACAGTAAAGAATCAGCATGTGTGATGATGTTTATACCTTCTTTCCTCTAGATGTAGAGGATGTCCCCTTCTCATTGTTGTAGGACTACAGATAAAAAGATATAATTAAAAGGATGTCTGTACTGTCCCGTCATATATTTGTAGATTATAATTCTGTACTTAGACATTTTTGTGGAAAAATTACAATCTATCTGTTCAGCTCCTTCTGCTCTATAATATCCTGCTTGCAGATCAGATACCATATTCAGTAGTGCAGGTTCCCTTTAAGTCTGCTGTCTCGCTGCTGCTATTACATGTTATGATAAGACTTATCCTAACATGTATTCTTACCAGTAGCAGCTAATCTTAACCATATAATTTACTGCTTTTTACAAAGCTTATAAAAACCAGTAAATTAAATTATACTCCTCTTATTATTAAACCTTAAGGATAATAAGCCTAGATGCACCTTGATTGGCTCTGATCCTTACTGTGATCTCACTCATTGCCTCCATCCTTTGCCGCTCTCCCTCTATAACTTTGCTTCTGTCACAATCTCATTCTTATAATTATGTAGTTATATAGGTTGAAAAAAGACATACAGTGGGGAAAAAAAGTATTTAGTCAGCCACTAATTGTGCAAGTTCTCCCACATGAAAAGATGAGAGAGGCCTGTGTTCGACATCATAGGTAGACTACAACTTTGAGAGTCAAAATGAGAAAACAAATCCAGAAAATATGGTGGAAAATAAATATTTGGTCACCTAAAAACATGCAAGATTTCTGTCTCTCACAGACCTGTAACTTCTTCTTTAAGAAGCTCCTCTGTCCTCCACTCATTACATGTAGTAATGGCACCTGTTTGAGCTTGTTATCAGTATAAAAGACACCTGTCCACAACCTCAAACAGTCACACTCCAAACTCCACTATGGTCAAGATCAAAGAGCTGTCGAAGGACACCAGAAACAAAATTGTAGCCCTGCACCAGGCTGGGAAGAATGAATCTGCAATAGGCAAGCAGCTTGGTGTGATTAAATCAACTGTAGGAGCAATAATAAGAAAATAGAAGACATACAAGACCATTGATAATTTCCCTCAATCTGGGGCTCCACGCAAGATCTCACCCCGTGGGGTCAAAATGATCACAATAACGGTGAGGAAAAATCCCAGAACCACATGGGGGACCTAGTGAATGACCTGCATAGAGCTGAGACCACCATAATAAAGGCTACCATCAGTAACACACTACACTTCCAGGGACTCAGATCCTGCAGTGCCAGACGTGTCTCCCTGCTTAAGCCAGTACATGTCCAGACCTGTCTGAAGTTTGCTAGAGAGCATATGGTCTATTGAAACCAAAGTAGAACTGTTTGGTAGAATGTTATGATCCGGTGACTTAGGAGCAGCATGAGACTTTCTCAGGAGTAGGTGGAACCTGTACTGACCGCAATCCCTAAACTGACACCGCAACTAGAAGTAGCCGTGGGGTGTACCTAACAATCCTAGACACCTCGACACAGCCGGAGGACTAAATACCCCTGTGGATGGAAATGGGAATCCTATCTTGTCTCAGAGCAGAACCCCAAAGGATAGGCAGCCCCCCACGAGTATTGACTGTGAGTATTAGAGGAAAGACGTACGCAGGTAGAAAACAGGATTTAGCAAAAGAGGCCACTCTAGCTAAAATAGGAAAGGATAGGACAGAATACTTAGCGGTCAGTATAAAACCCTAAAAATATCCACAGCAGAATAATACAAAAATTCCAACATCTAACTAAAGACATGGAGCGTATATCTGCATCTCCTGAGAATCCAACTTGACTGTAAAAATCCTGACACAGTCCAAGCTGAACAAGAAAAGACAAATGAATAGCACTAAATAGTAAACACACCGCATGTGTGCTGTAGAAACAAAAACCAGACACTTATCTTTGTAGATTTAGCAGCAGGGCAGGAAGACCAGAAAGAGATCCAAAACCTCCAAGAACAATGGACAACTGGCACTGACTAATGAATCCTGCAGCCCTAAATACCTCAGTCAGGCCTGCAATCAGCAGGGACACCTGACCAGGATTGCAAGCCAGGGACAACTGCAATACCACCAACAACCACCGGAGGGAACCCAAGAGCAGAATTCACAACAGTACCCCCCCTTGAGGAGGGGGCACCGAACCCTCTTATTCAAAAACCGACTAATACCTAAAAATTTCTTTTATTATGAAAAATTGTTTAAAAACTTAGTAGACAAATTCCCACAAACCCACAAACAAAAAATGACAAAAAAAAAAAAAACTCCTAGTTTACCCTATCACTCCCTAGTAAACCCTTCCTAGCAGTGGAGGTTGGCACCCTAGCTTGTACGCAAATTGGCGCCCCCACTCCTCGACGGCTCGCCCTAGAAAACTCTAATCGGCCCTGATGTAGATACAAGACCAAAAGATAAAGCCCGTATCAACAAAAAGCGTGCCGCTCAGAAATGAAAAGAGAGGAGGGTGGTGAGTGATATATGGGAGAATGATATAGACAAAGGCCACAACGCCAGATTTAGTTGTCTTGCCTATAACACCAGGAGTCAATGATAGCCTAAATATACGCACTAAAATTGGAAATACAAATAAGTGGCTATAAGTAGGGTATGGTATGCTATAGAAGGCCTAGACTAACTGGCTCTTACAACACCCTGGGTATACTGTACCTACCTGGCTGCGGAGGTTGGCACCCCTATATAAATACACGCCAGTGGCGCCCCCGCTCTCGTCGGCTACCCCTTAATCACCCTACCCACTTACCCTATCACCTCTCTCAATAAGGTTAACAGATACTATTTCTGCATCGTTGACCCTAGACAACAGTATATGTGTGTATACAAAATATGTGCACATCTGGAGGGTATCTGTGCAATAATTTGTTGAGTGTACCACTATATCGGCAACTTAAAGCTATCTGCACAGTATCTATTATGTATCACTTCAGATGAGGTAAAATCCTTTTATTTGATCACACAATTGGGTCATTGTCCCCCCTGGCCTACCTTGCTGTATCCCTTCTTGTTATACTGTCCTAGCATTTTCCACCATTTCCAGCCCTTTCCCCCCCCCACATACACACTATCCCCTGTTAACCTTATTGAGAGAGGTGATAGGGTAAGTGAGTAGGGTGATTAAGGGGTAGCCGACGAGAGCGGGGGCGCCACTGGCGTGTATTTATATAGGGGTGCCAACCTCCGCAGCCAGGTAGGGACAGTATACCCAGGGTGTTGTAAGGGCCAGTTAGTCTAGGCCTTCTATAGCATACCATACCCTACTTATAGCCACTTATTTGTATTTCCAATTTTAGTGCGTATATTTAGGCTATCATTGGCTCCTGGTGTTATAGGCAAGACAACTAAATCTGGCGTTGTGGCCTTTGTCTATATCATTTTCCCATATATCACTCACCACCCTCCTCTCTTTTCATTTCTGAGCGGCACGCTTTTTGTTGGTACGGGCTTTATCTTTTGGTCTTGTATCTACAGCAGGGCCGATTAGAGTTTTATAGGGCGAGCCGTCGAGGAGTGGGGGCGCCAATTTGCGTACAAGCTAGGGTGCCAACCTCCACTGCTAGGAAGGGTTTACTAGGGAGTGATAGGGTAAACTAGGAGTATTTTTTTTTTTTTTGTCATTTTTTGTTTGTGGGTTTGTGGGAATTTGTCTACTAAGTTTTTAAACAATTTTTCATAATAAAAGAAATTTTTAGGTATTAGGCGGTTTTTGAATAATAGTGTTAAAATACTATACCAATTTATCGATATACAAAAGGCACCGAACCCTCACCAGAGCCCCCAGGCCGATCAGGACGAGCCAGATGAAAGGCACGGACCAAATCAGCAGCATGGACATCAGAGGCAAAAACCCAAGAATTATCCTCCTTGCCATAACCCTTCCATTTGACAAGATACTGAAGCCTCCGCCTCGAAAAACGAGAATCCAAAATCTTCTCAACCACATACTCCTACTCCCCATCAATCAACATAGGAGCCGGAGGATCAACAGAGGGAACAACGGGTACCACATATTTCCGTAATAAAGATCTATGGAAGACATTATGGATAGAAAAAGAGGCCGGAAGCGCCAATCGAAAAGACACAGGATTGATAATCTCAGAAATCTTATAAGGACCAATAAACCGAGGCTTAAACTTAGGAGAAGAAACCTTCATAGGAACATGACGGGAAGACAACCAGACCAGATCCCCAACCCGAAGCCGGGAACCAACACACCGACGACGGTTAGCAAAACGCTGAGCCTCCTCCTGAGACAGCACCAAATTGTCCACCACATGAGCCCAAATCCGCTGCAACCTGTCAACCACCGAATCCACACCAGGACAGTCAGAAGGCACAACCTGCCCCGAAGAAAAACGAGGATGAAAACCAAAATTACAAAAGAAGGGCGAAACCAAAGTAGCCGAACTAGCCCGATTATTAAGGGCAAACTCGGCCAATGGCAAGAAATCCACCCAATCATCCTGATCAGCAGACACAAAGCATCTCAAATAAGTTTCCAAAGTCTGATTAGTTCGCTCGGTCTGTCCATTTGTCTGAGGATGAAATGCGGATGAAAAAGACAAATCAATACCCAACCTAGCACAAAAGGCCCGCCAAAACCTAGAAACAAACTGGGAACCTCTGTCGGACACAATATTCTCCGGAATACCATGCAAACGAACCACATGCTGAAAAAACAACGGAACCAAATCTGAAGAGGAAGGCAATTTAGGCAAAGGCACCAAATGAACCATCTTAGAGAACCGGTCACAAACAACCCAGATAGCCGACATCCACTGGGAAACCGGAAGATCAGAAATAAAATCCATAGAAATATGCGTCCAGGGCCTCTCAGGAACCGGCAATGGCAAAAGCAACCCACTTGCACGGGAACAACAAGGCTTGGCCCGCGCACAAGTCCCACAGGACTGCACAAAAGAACGCACATCACGTGACAAAGAAGGCCACCAAAAGGACCTACCAACCAAATCTCTGGTACCAAAAATACCAGGATGACCAGCCAACACAGAACAATGAACCTCAGAAATCACTCTACTAGTCCATCTGTCAGGAATAAACAGTTTTCCCACTGGACAGCGGTCAGGTTTGTCAGCCTGAAATTCCTGAAGAACCCGTCGTAAATCAGGGGAAATGGCAGAAAGGACCACCCCTTCTTTCAGAATGCCGACCGGTTCAAGAACCTCAGGGGAATCAGGCAAAAAACTCCTAGAGAGGGCATCAGCCTTAATATTCTTAGAACCCGGAAGATACGAGACCACAAAATCAAAACGGGAAAAAAACAAAGACCATCGAGCCTGTCTAGGATTCAGCCGTCTGGCAGACTCGAGGTAAATCAGATTCTTATGATCGGTCAAGACCACAATACGGTGCTTAGCTCCCTCAAGCCAATGTCGCCACTCCTCAAATGCCGACTTCATAGCCAACAACTCCCGATTGCCGACATCATAATTGCGTTCAGCAGGCGAAAACTTACGGGAAAAGAAGGCACACGGTTTCATCAAGGAACCAACAGGATCCCTCTGGGACAAAACGGCCCCTGCGCCAATCTCAGAAGCGTCAACCTCAACCTGAAACGGAAGAGAAACATCCGGTTGACGCAACACCGGGGCAGAAGTAAATCGGCGTTTAAGCTCCTGAAAGGCAGAGACAGCCGCAGAGGACCAATTAGCCACATCAGCGCCTTTCTTCGTCAAATCGGTCAAGGATTTAACCACGCTGGAGAAGTTAACAATGAAACGGCGATAAAAATTAGCAAAGCCCAAAATTTTTTGAAGGCTCTTCACGGATGTGGGTTGAATCCAATCATGAATGGCCTGAACCTTAGCCGGATCCATCTCTATAGATGAGGGAGAAAAAATGAAGCCCAAAAAAGAAACCTTCTGCACTCCAAAGAGACACTTAGACCCCTTCACAAACAAGGCATTGTCATGAAGGATCTGAAATACCATCCTGACCTGTTCCACATGAGACTCCCAATCATCGGAAAAAATCAAAATGTCATCCAAATATACAATCAAGAATTTATCAAGATACGTCCGGATGATATCATGCATGAAGGACTGAAAAACAGATGGAGCATTGGAGAGCCCGAATGGCATAACAAGGTATTCAAAATGGCCTTCGGGCGTATTAAACGCAGTTTTCCATTCATCACCCTGCTTAATCCGAACAAGATTATATGCCCCCCGAAGGTCAATCTTCGTAAACCAACTAGCCCCCTTAATCCTCGCAAACAAATCGGAAAGCAGAGGTAGAGGGTATTGAAACTTGACCGTGACCTTATTCAAAAGGCGATAATCAATACAGGGTCAAGACTCCTTAATATAACTCCGCATGGCGGTATGTTCAGGCACAGACAGGTTGAAAAGTCAGCCCTTGGGAAACTTACAGCCTGGAATCAAGTCAATCGCACAATCACAGTTCCTATGCGGTGGAAGGGCACTGGACTTGGGCTCATTGAATACATCCTGAAAATCAGACAAAAACTCTGGAACTTCAGAAGAGGGAGAAGAGGAGATTGACATCAAAGGAACGTCATTATGAACCCCCTGACAACCCCAACTAGTCACAGACATAGACTTCCAATCCAACACAGGATTATGTACCTGCAACCACGGAAAACCCAGCACGATAGCATCATGCAAATTATGCAACACCAGAAATCGACAATCTTCATGATGGGCTGGCGCCATGCACATGGTCACCTGTGTCCAAAACTGGGGCTTATTTTTAGCCAAAGGTGTAGCATCAATGCCCCTTAAAGGAATAGGGTTCTGCAAAGACTGCAAGGGAAAACCACAACGCCTGGCAAACTCAAAGTCCATTAAGTTCAAGGCGGCGCCTGAATCCACAAACGCCATGACAGAAAATGATGACAATGAACAGATCAAGGACATAGATAACAGAAATTTAGGTTGTACAGTACTGATGGTGAATGAACTAGCGATCCTCTTTGTACGCTTAGGGCAGACTGAAATGACATGAGAAGCATCGCCACAATAAAAACACAACCTATTCTGACGTCTGAATCCTTGTTGTTCCATTCTAGACAGAATCCTATCACACTGCATTGGCTCAGGCATCCGCTCCGAGGGCAACGCCACAGCGCGCATAGTTCTGCTCTCTCGCAAACGCCAATCAATCTGAATGGCCAGAGACATAGAATCACTGAGACCGAAAGGCGTGGGAAACCCCACCATAACATCTTTAACGGATTCAGAAAGACCCTTTCTGAAAATTGCCGCCAAAGCATCATCATTCCATTTAGTCAACACAGACCATTTTCTAAATTTCTGACAATACAATTCTGCCGCTTCTTGACCCTGAGACAGGGCCAACAAGGTCTTCTCCGCTTGATCCACAGAATTTGGTTCATCATATAATAATCCTAAAGCCTGAAAAAAGGCATCTACATTAAGCAAGGCCGGATTCCCAGATTCCAGGGAAAATGCCCAATCCTGAGGATCGCCACGCAGCAGGGAGATGACAATTTTAACCTGCTGAATGGAATCACCAGAGGATCGAGATCTCAGAGCAAAAAACAGTTTACAGTTGTTTTTAAAACTCAAAAATTTGGACCTGTCACCAAAAAACAAATCAGGAGTAGGAATCTTAGGCTCTAAAACCGGAGTTTGAACAATATAATCAGAGATACCCTGTACCCTAGCAGCAAGCTGGTCTACACGAGAAGCTAATCCCTGAATATCCATGCTAGCACAAGACTCCTCAGCCACCCAGAGAAAAAGAGGGAAGGAGAGACAAAGCAGGCTACAGAAAAAAAAATGGCTCAACACCTTTCTTCCCTTCTTCTGAGATGCATTTAACTCATTGTTGGCCAGTTGTACTGTTATGATCCGGTGACTTAGGAGCAGCATGAGACTTTCTCAGGAGTAGGTGGAACCTGTACTGACCGCAATCCCTAAACTGACACCGCAACTAGAAGTAGCCGTGGGGTGTACCTAACAATCCTAGACACCTTGACACAGCCGGAGGACTAAATACCCCTATAGATGGAAATGGGAATCCTATCTTGCCTCAGAGCAGAACCCCAAAGGATAGGCAGCCCCCCACGAATATTGACTGTGAGTATTAGAGGAAAGACATACGCAGGTGGAAAACAGGATTTAGCAAAAGAGGCCACTCTAGCTAAAATAGGAAAGGATAGGACAGAATACTAAGCGGTCAGTATAAAACCCTAAAAATATCCACAGCAGAATAATACAAAAATTCCAACATCTAACTAAAGACATGGAGCGTTTATCTGCATCTCCTGAGAATCCAACTTGACTGTAAAAATCCTGACACAGTCCAAGCTGAACAAGAAAAGACAAATGAATAGCACTAAATAGTAAACACACCGCATGTGTGCTGTAGAAACAAAAAACAGACACTTATCTTTGTAGATTTAGCAGCAGGGCAGGAAGACCAGAAAGAGATCCAAAACCTCCAAGAACAATGGACAACTGGCACTGACTAATGAATCCTGCAGCCCTAAATACCCCAGTCAGGCCTGCAATCAGCAGGGACACCTGACAAGGATTGCAAGCCAGGGACAACTGCAATACCACCAACAACCACCGGAGGGAACCCAAGAGCAGAATTCACAACAGTAGAAACAAAACTCGTCGTGTTTGGAGGAGACAGAATGCTGAGTTGCAGCCAAAGAACACCATACCTACTGTGACGCATGGGGGTGGCAACATCATGCTTTGGGGCTGTTACTCTACAAAGGGACCAGGATGACTGATCCGTGTACATGAAGGAATGAATGGTGCCATGTATCATGAGGTTTTGAGTGGAAACCTCCTTCCATCAGCAAGGGCATTGAAGATGAAATGTGGATGGGTCTTTCAGCATGATAATGATCCCAAGCACACCGCCAGGGCAATGAAGGCATGGCTTCGTAAGAAGCATATGAAGGTCCTGGAGTGGCCTAGCCAGTCTCCAGATCTCAACCCCATAGAAAACCTTTGGAGGGAGTTGAAAGTAAGTGTTTCCCAGTGACAGGCCCAAAACATCACTGCTCTAGAGGAGATCTGCATGGAGGAATGGGCCAACATACCACCAACAGTGTGTGCCAACCTTGTGAAGATTTACAGAAAACGTTTGACCTCTGTCATTGCCAACAAAGGATATATAACAAAATATTGAGATGAACTTTTGCTAATGACAAAATACTTATTTTCCACCATATTTTGCAAAAAAATCTTGCAAAATCAGACAAGGTGATTTTCTGGATTTGTATTCCCATTTTGACTCTCATAGTTGTGGTCTACCTATGATGTGCGACTCTTGGAGCCCATATTTATCTGAATAATTTGTTGAGTCCATATACAGAGCCCCTAAGTGCCAGAAGAGCAGAATCCTCTCTCAAGTAACCCTATTTTGGAAATGAAGTTCCTCTGGGAATTTATCCAAAGGTGTAATGATGATTTTGACTCCAATCTTCCATTGTAGTGCCCGTACATTGCAGTGCCCAGTACTTTGTAATGCCCAGTACATTATGCCCAGCTCGTGCTTTTGACTGTCATCACTACAGAAATGCCAAACATGTGGATGCTAAATGTGGTTAGGCACACTGTGGGGTATTTGATTTAAGAGCGCCAAATTTGCTGGATTTCATTTGTGGGTGAGGAGCTATTTTTATTTTCCAGAGCCTTTGTGCTACAAGAAAGTGGAAGCCCCCTACATTTCCACTGACAGATGACGGACGTGAGTGAGGACTTGCTTTTTTTGTGGATTAAGGTAAAGCTTTCATTGAGAATATTTTACAAAACATTTTGGATCACATTTATCCTGCACTCTATGCTGAGCACTTGCATTGGGCATTCCATCTAAATTTCTAAATGATGTGAGTCAGATGAAACCCCTGATGGGTCCAATTACTATAATGAGGAAGCAGTGTTAGGGTATGTGTCCACGTTCAGGATTGCATCAGGATTTGGTCAGGATTTTTCATCAGTATTTGTAAGCCAAAACCAGGAGTGGGTGATAAATACAAAAGTGGAGCATATGTTTCTATTATACTTTTCCTCTAATTGTTCCACTCCTGGTTTTGGCTTACAAATACTGATGAAAAATCCTGACCAAATCCTGATGCAATCCTGAACGTGGACACATACCCTTACTCTGTGCTCAGTCTGGCCTCTGTCCTTTTCAGAAGGGGTACAGTATCAAATGCTATTGGAAAATCTAGGGATATCACAACAGCTGTATGGCCAATATACGGATTTGCACTTCCCTCCAACATATTGGTTAGGCACTACTTATCTTTCATGAATTCCTGCTAGTTGTCAGTTATTATATTTTTCCCTGATATATACTTTTGCAGGTCATCTCTTATAATACCCTCAAAAACTTGGCACACCACTAATCTCAAAGATACTGGATGGTAGCTGGACGTGTCCACCTACTTACTATTTTTTTAAATGTCAGTATCACATCAGCCATCCTCCAATCTTGTGGCACCGACCCTGTTAAAAGTGAGCCTAAGAAGATGAGTTACCTCGGTCTGTCAATTACTAGGCTCAACTCCCTCAATATCTGTGGATGAATGCCATCTGCCCAGAGGCTTTTTCAATATTTAATTAGTTCAGAGACAGCCGTACTTCCTCTCATGTTAAGTTTGTTATATTGGGTAGTGAACCTTGATTGCTGCCTTGCTGAATGATTTTTGGCACAGACAGTTGCCAAAATCTGAACACAGATGAAAGTACATGTTTAATATCTCAGCTTTATTTTGTTCTCTATAATTATTTTGCTATGATTATCTTTTATGGTGCCAATGCCATCAGATTTTCTTTTCGTTTTGGCGTTAATATATTTATAAAAAAAAAAATTTGGATTTACTTTAATATCTTTGGTGATTTTTTTTTTCTCTGTAACTAACTTCGCCAGTGTGATTTTTAATTAAAATTTCAAATTGAAATCTTTATACTCCTAAAATGCTAGTTCTCACTTCTTGGCCTTCAAGGTTTTAAATGTCCTTTGTTTTTGTCTTATTATAATTGGTACTATCCTATGTAACCATGATGGGTTCTATTTATTTCTGGACATTTTACTACCCATTGGTATATAACTTTCTGCAGGATTTTAGTAATAATTAAAAATTCACCATTTATGTTTGGTATTCCCAGTTACCAGAACATGATCTTAGTCTAGAAGACTAAGCTCTTCCCTTAATAGAGTTACATAGTTACATAGTTAAATAGATTGAAAAAATACCTAGGTCCATCAAGTTCAGCCTTTTTCCACCAATTGTACATTTCATCACTAATTTAGCTATAACCCAAGTTAATTTAGCCTTTCTAAAGTTCATCAACCGAGAGAGATTGTCTTGATTTGTGGATAAAAACTTACAGCTTTTAGCCCAACAGCAGACTATGTTCTATTGAATGTCCAGAAAATTAAAGTCCCCCGATGATAAGAATCCTATTATTTTTTGCTGCCTTTTTCATTTGTTGCATCATTTTATCCTCTACCTGTTCAGGTTTGTTAGGAGGCTAATAACAAAGTCCAATAAGTAGCTTGCCATTGTTTCCATCCCCAAGTATATTTACCCATACTGACTCTAAACTATCAAATTTTTCCCCCAAAATTGTCATTGAGCACAGGTCTTAAGTTGGGTTTAAGAATGTGGTTTAACCCTCTATGTTTATCACCCCACTTTGCCTCTTGCCCAGCCAGATTTCTATATTATCCACTTCACCCTAATAATCTGTGTCTCACATAAAGGTCTCCAATTCATGCATTTTGTTTGCAAAACATCTTGCATTCGGCAGCAGACATTTAATACTACTAGCATATTTATAACGCCTAATAACCTCCTTAATTTCCTTGTTTGTTACAGCCCCCTCTAAATCCTTATTACGCCACCTACTGCCTTCACTAGCAAGATGTTTTGAGCAGTGGCAATATATTGTCATGGCACCCTTGAAATTGTTCTAGAAATGGAAGTATTTCTCTCAAAAAATTATTGCAATTACACATGTTTTGTTATACACCCATTTATTTCCTTTGTGTGTTTTGGAACAACATAAAAAAACAGAGAAAAAAGGCAAATTGGACATAAATTAAAGCGAAATACCCAAAATGGGCCGGACAAAATAGTTGGCATCTTTTAAAAATTGTGGGTAAACAACTTTGTGTGTCTGTGTGTGCCACACTAAGTATGGAAAACAGAAAGGGAAGAAAACTATCTGAGGACTTGAGATCCAAAATTGTTGAACAATATCAACAATCTCAAGGTTACAAGTCCATCTCCAGAGATCTTAAAGGGAACCTGTCACCACGTTTTTGGAAGATGGGATAAAAATAGCGTTAAATAGGGGCAGAGGTGGGCATTACATTAGTGTGTTTGTTATGCGTTTATTACCCACCTAAGTTGCCGAAATACCTTTGCAAAGTCTCCGTTTTCGCCTGTCAATCAGGCTGGTCTGGTCAAAAGGGCGTCTTGTCTTCCCCCAGATTTTGCGTAGTTTTCCGTTGGTGGCGTAGTGGTGTGCGCATGCCCAAAGTCCTGAATCCTCTGCCAGGGGATTTAAAAGAGCGCGCTGTTCGTTTTCATTGGTGATCGGTGGGCGCGGCCATCTTCCTTTGGCCGCGCGTGCGCAGAAGCGGCGCTCTGCTGGCCGCGGCTTCAGGAAAATGGCCGCGGGATGCCGCGCGTGCGCAGATGGATATCGCGGCGGCCATTTTCCTGAAGCCGCGGCCAGCAGAGCGCCGTTTCTGCGCACGCGCGGCCAAAGGAAGATGGCCGCGCCCACCGATCACCAATGAAAACGAACAGCGCGCTCTTTTAAATCCCCTGGCAGAGGATTCGGGACCTTGGGCATGCGCACACCACTACGCCACCAACGGAAAACTACGCAAAATCTGGGGGAAGACAACGCCCTTTTGACCAGACCAGCCTGATTGACAGGCGAAAACGGAGACTTTGCAAAGGTATTTCGGCAACTTAGGTGGGTAATAAACGCATAACAAACACACTAATGTAACGCCCACCTCTGCCCCTATTTAACGCTATTTTTATCCCATCTTCCAAAAACGTGGTGACAGGTTCCCTTTAATGTTCCTTTGTCCACGGTGAGCAACATAAGGAAGAAGTTTACAACCCATGGCACTGTAGCTAATCTCACTGGATGTGCATAGCAGAGAAAAATTGCAACACAGGATAGTCCAGATGGTGGATAAGCAGACCCAGTCAGGTTCCAAAGAAATTTTAGCTGTCCTGCAGGCTCAGGGTACATCAGTGTCAGTGCAAACTATCTGACGACATTTCATTGAAATGAAACTCTATGGCAGGAGATCCAGGAGAACCCCACTACTGACAGAGACACAAAAAAACAAGACTAAGACTGAAGTTTTTCCAAAATGCCCCTGAGTAAGTCAAAATCCTTTTGGGAAAGGGTCTTGTGGACAGATGAGACCAAGATAGAGCTTTTTGTTAAAGCACATAATTCTACTGTTTACTGAAAGCAGAATGAGGCCTACAAAGAAAATAACACAGTACATACAGTCAAATATGGTGGAGGATCACAGATGTTTTGAGGCTGTTTTGCTGCCTCTGGCATTGGGTGCCTTGACTGTGTGCAAGGCATCATGAAATCCGAAGATTGCCAATGGATTTTGGGTCACAATGTAGTGTCCAGTGTCAGAAATCTGGGTTTGCATCCTAGGTCATGGGCCTTCCAGCAGGGCATTGACCCCAAATGTTTTTCAAAAGAGAGAGATCTTAAAATTGCTGTTGGGAGAAGACACCCTTCAGATATGAGAGCAGTTTGCAAAAGAAGAGTGCTCCAAAATTCCAGTTGAGTGATGTAAGAAGCTTGTTAATGGTTATAGGAAGTGATTGATTGGAGCTACCGTATATACTCGAGTATAAGCCGAGAATTTCAGCCCATTTTTTTAGGCTGAAATTGCTCACGGGGGGAGCGCGGCCGATCGCGTATGACATACTATCCCGTCCATGGGAATTAAGTCCCAGGTCACATGGACGGGATAGTATGCCCGATGGCACAAAGGGGTTAATAATAAAAAAGTATTTACTATGTACCCTATGTTATTTATATGCACTATTGATTTTTACTTACAGCAGCACATATCTTAATTTTGTTTCTATCTTAGGTGTTGTATATTTATTTGATTGGCTGAGTTTGGTCTGCAAAGAGGATAAAACTTGGACACAACAACAAAAAAAGAAAAACAGATGGTCTCATAGTCTAATTTATGTGTTAGGAGTCGAGTTCCCGCCGCTGCACAGGGGGAATCTCGAGCCATGTCTGCTGCGGTCTCCCATTCTACATCGACCGCATTGGAGCCTGCTCAGCGGAGACGTCGGTCAGAGCATCACACTCAGCCTGATACTGTGCAAAGGGTTAGGCTACTTTCACACTAGCGTTGGACGGGTCCATCGCTAAGCGTCAGGCTGACGTACCGACGCACGTTGTGAAAATGTGCCACGACGTGGGCAGCAGATGCCGTTTTTCAACGCATCCACTGCCCATTCTAAAGTCCGGGGAGGAGGGTGGCTGAGTTCTGGCCGTGCATGCATGGTAGAAAATGGCGAACGCGACAGACGAAAAAACGTTCCCTTTAACGTTTTTTCGTGCCGACGGTCCGCAAATACCAACGCATCCAGTGCACGACGGATGCGACGTGTGGCCATACGTCGCAATCCATCGGCAATGCAAGTCTATGGGAAAAAACGCATCCTGCGGGCACATTTGCAGGATCCGTTTTTCTCCTAAAACGACGGATTGCGATGTACGTCACACGACGCTAGTGTAAAAGTAGCCTTACTGCTGCCATTCCAGGCTCTGCTGTTGTAGCCTGCACTGGTCAGCGGCAAGCAGGCTTTTCTGGGACTAAGTCCTGCCTTGCACACACTGAGCATGCCCAAGGTAAGACCCCTCATTGGAGGTCAGGGGTCACATGCTCAGGTACTGCAGCAGCTATCATTGGTCCTCTAGGAAGGTCCTGAAGTTGCTCAGGTACTGTAGCATCTTCCATTGGTTCCCTAGGATGGTCCTGAAGCTGCTGTAGCTATAAAAGATTTGCATGGCCGCACGGCCATGCGCTAGTATCACCTCATGTCATGAGCTTGTTATTTGTGGTCGCGCCTGTATGTGTGTATTCAGGGACCCGGCTGAAATAAGCCCCTAGAATACCGGCACCTCCGGTGAGGAGTTTGCATGTATGTGTTCAGTGACCCGGCTGAAATAAGCCCCTAGAATATCGACACCTCCGTTGAGGAGTGTTTGTGTGCTTTTCTGGGTGCGTGACCACTGACTGCCATCAGCTCAGCAGTTAGATGTGTTCCCCTGTGATGCTACCAGGGCACAGGATCTTATTTTTTAGCGACTCTGTGGAGTTAACAGCGTTTGCTTATACCTCCATATAGCGCCGCCATTTGCCAGCAGCAGGTTCCTCTCCTGCACGGTGGACCCTGGGTTGCGAACGCACCTATTTATACATATATACTCGGTGCGTTCCACCAACCCTAACAATATGTTAGTGGTCTCTGGAGAAAAAATGGATAGAATGCGAATGAGAAGACAGAGAAGGGCCATATAGGTTCCTATTCTGTGGACTGTTTAGTAGAAAGGCCTTTAGGGTAAGTTCACAGTAGACATTTTTTCAGCATTTTTTTCTGCAGCAAAACCTGATCTCTTGGCAGGAAAGAAGATGCAATAAAAGCATGTTTTCCTTGCGTTTTTTTTTTTTACTGTGGTTTTGGCATGCTAGATATGTCTCTTGTGCATGCTGATAAAGTTTAGTGTTGAAAAAAAGTCCTATACCATAGAATCAGGTTATAGAACAAAAAACACAGAAAAACCTGATACCTGTGTTTTTGGTGCGTTTTTTCACCACCCATTCAAGTCAATGGGTGAAAAACACTGAAATTAAAAATGCTGAAAAAGCGCTGAAAGAAGTGACATGCTCTATGTCCAAAAACCATGCAAAGCACAAAACACTGATGACAAAAAAAAATGTGTGTGCATGAGATTTCTGAAATCTCTTAGGCTATGTGCACACGATGCGGAGTTGCTGCGGATCCGCAGCTGATTTTACCGCACAGAAACGCTGCAGATCCGCACTGTGATGTACAGTACAATGTAAATCAATGGGGTAAAAAAAATAGCTGTGCAGATGGTGCGGAAAAATCAGTGCGGAATTGCTGCGGATTTCAAAGAAGTGCATGTCACTTCTTTTGTGCAGATCTGCAGCGTTTCTGCACCCCTCCATGTTAAAAATCCGCAGTGGCAAAAACCGCAGAAAATCCGCACAAAATCCGCATCAATTCCGCATAAAAACCGCGGCAAATCTGCGGCTGCGGATTCTGCCAGGAGATGCGGATTTTGTGCAGAAAATTCTGCACCTCTTTTCCTACTTGTGCACATAGCCTTAGACTTTGCTGGTACTGTAAAATGCAGCTGAAAATTAGCATAAAAAAATGCAGCAAAAATGCTTAGAATGAACTTAGCCTTTTAGTATAACACTACATGTTGGAATAAGGACACAGGAACTCAGAGTGACCCAATTGTATTCCCATAATTGAAGATTCCTCAATTGTACATGCACTCTTTTTTATCAATTTGATAGGTTGTTTCTTAAAGTCAGTGATTCCTTGAAAACCTATAATACAACTTTTAATGTGATTGGGAATTATGTGTGTACATGTTTTTAAAGCGTTTAGCTTTATTTATATGTCACTTCTGAATAAAACCCACTGTTTTTCGTCAGTGTGCTTGATCTGTTTTTGTCCATGTGCCCTTTTTTTCTATAGTTTTACAAAAAAACTGCACCCCAGATTTTGCTTTTGTCCTTAGAAAATGCATACATGTATGGCAGTGCTATATATGGGAGAATTAGAATTAATTGGGAGAATTCCATTGCAGAGTAAAATTTCAAGATGGTTGAAGAGAGTTATTTTTTCAGAATGTGCAGACTGTTATCACTGAGTTGCTATTAAATAATTGTTTGCTATGACATTTTCATGAAGCCGGTTTTTGCAAATCACAACTTGAAGAAATAGGTCAGTGTTGTAAAAGCTTATAGTACAGATATAATAAATGTGAGCGTCAGGGCAAGGAAAACAACGTTACAAGAGCACATGATCTTCTCGCCCTAAATCAAGCCAATCAGACTAAATGTAATGTAGTTTGGGCAGTCAGCAGCACCATGCTTCCTGTGAAATCATCTATCTCTTGAATATTGACTCACGTTTCCAAACCGGTCTATGGTGAATTTGCATATTATTTTCCCAGGGAGCATTGCCTAGCCTCCTTATGCCAGGTGGTGTTCTCCTTAAGGAGCAAGAGTACCACCAAGACCTACTTAAAGAGTACCTGTAACATGGTCGAAAGTGGCCAGTTTTTGCACTCATTTTATTCTTGCTGCTCCCCCGATTACACAATTTAAAAAAAAATTCGCTATATGGTCCAGATATGGGCCTTTTTATTGAGTACTAATTTTTATGGTCTTTACAAAGGAGGTGTAGTTCATGAGGAAAACAGTATGCAAATTAGCCAAAGAAAGGTTTGGACATTCCTTGTAGATTGTGAGCCCTCGTGGGCAGGGTCCTCTTTCCTCCTGTACCAGTCGGTGACTTGTTTTGATCAAGATTATTGTACTGGTCTGATTGGGTTGATCCAAGGCAATGGGATCACATGCTCCTTTAATGTTGTTTTCCTTGAGTTGATGCTTATAAGTCATAGGTCCCCTTTAAGCCATGGTGCTATGTGGCTGGAATATGCCATTACTAATTGTGATTGATCTGTAGAGTCCCCACCGTGAGACTCTGAGGAGCACTGCAGGTCGCGCTGTATTTTTCCATGCAGAGTGCCATTGTCATACAGGTGCAGCTGCTAAGCCCAATCACTTTATTTGAGCCTATTTGCAATTTTTGCACAGTTTCTGGATGGAAGAATTGATGTTTGGGAAAAAAATCTCTACAGGAGTCATTGTTCATTCTCATGACTGATTTTGGTCTCTGTGCTCAGCCCCCAGTAATCAATAAATTACTGTGTTATACACCTGTCCTATCCCGGGTATCCCTGGCTCTACTTCCTGCCCCTGGATTTAATGTCCACTGTTGTGCTCCACGTCTGGTTTTGCAAGATGCCCAACGTGGATCATTGACTTAATCTACTTCGACCTATTTAAAGCTCATTAAGACACACACGTGTGTCTTGGGATTGAGATTATAGACCTCTGTATTTGGAGTGCTTTACCTTCTGTGCAGATTGTGATTTTACGTACTTCCATGCCTGCTGGGTTCCACTTCATCTATCCTGCTGCTCCTGAGATTCCTGTGTATGCCAAGTCCTCGTTGCCCATGTGCATTGTATCAACAAACGGAGTCCGTGTGCCAACCTGGACCTGAGGCTTAGAGAATCCACCTCACCTGTGAACCCAAGAGACTAAATATCCGATAGGTTGGAAAACCCCTTTACCTTTTGCCAAAAGTTTTGATGTCCTCCTCCGCAGCTCTCTGATTTCATGTATTTGTGGCCATTGTTTATATATATATATATATATATATATATATATATATATATATATATATATATATGTAAAAGACACAATATCTGTGTTCTTGAGTATTTTTTTTGCAGGTTTACCCATGAGGCATATACTGTATTTATAAAAGAGATATGGGAGGTGTCCACTGTGAGGCAGTGACCCCTGTTACAGCTAGGGGCCGCTGTTTGTGCTCCCCAGAATGCACATGGAGGCGTATTAAGGCCATAATTGTGCATGGCAGTCGCAGGTGTAGCTGTGATTGCAATGTGAGGCAGTGACTCGTGTCACAGGTAGGGGTCGCTATGTGTTCTCCCCAGATTGTGCATGCAGACAGATGAAGTCCATAGGTGTGCATGGGAGTCACTGAATTCCGGTCCGGGTTTTCCATGTGGCTAAAGGCCACAGGTTTGTGTGTTAAAAGCCCTGCAGTAAGAGGTATGGGTGTGTGAGGTGCACGTCAGTGTCAGACTGGTGTGTGCAGGTGTGCAGAGCAGAGGCCTGCAGAGCGCTGGCTGAGTGCATGGAGGCACAGGCCAGCGGACCAGCACCCAGGGCAGCTGAATAGCCTGGCACCCGCAGCGTACACAGTGATGAAAGTCGTCCATTGTACTGGTCTCGGATGTGGACAGTCCTGTGCCCAGAGGTGGATGTCCTGTGCCCGAAAGAGTCAGATGTGGACAGTCCTGTGCCTGGAGGTGGATGTCCTGTGTCCGGAAGAGATGGATGTGGACAGTCCTGTGCCCGGAGGTGGATGTCCTGTGCCTGAAAGAGGACTAGCATGTGTAACGATTGCAATCAGGTGGATATGGTGCCTGGCTGCTATCCAGAGGATATCCTGGGCTGTGTACGGCTGTGTGAGTAAAGAGACTGTAAGAGACTGCGATACAGTGATGCAGGACACCCACGAGAACTAGTCAGAGGAAGGCTGGTGTGTGTACAGTAGTGTCTGCAACATATGCGGCTGTGTGAGTAAAGAGACTGTAAGAGACTGTGATACAGTGATACAGGACACCCACAGGAACTAGTCGGAGGGGGCTGGCATGTGTAGTGTCTGCAACATATGAGGCTGTGTATATGGAGACTGTATGGCGTGCGGTCGCCCAGGGAAACTGGACGAGGGAAGTCTGGCCTGTTTAGGGACTGCGAGTTTAAAGCCATATGATATGTATTGCTATGAACTGGTGTGAACTGAACACTGATAAATTACACTGAAGTTATATGCATTTGTGTGAATTGGACTTTAATGCTGTGAAGAAACACATTAAAGACACTTTTGTGTTGGAACTTTGTGGGTCACTGCCTCTTCACTGCATACGATGCTACTACAATCTTACACCACTCATTGCAAAAGGGGGTAAATCAGGATCTAATAGAAAGAATAATGAATGTTTGTGGCATGTGTGCTCAGTGGCAGAATGAAGTTACATTTTATTACTGTACATTACAGACAGTATGTATGTTACTGAACAATCAGTAAAGGTTTAATTCTCGCTTGTGTGCGATATTCGCTCCACCCTCATGAGCTGTTTATGCCAGTTTAGAATGGATTATCATCATTATCTCACTTTCTCTGATGTCTCAATAGAAGACATTAGTAAGGATAAACCAGACAAGTGAATCCACCTTTACTTGCCTCAAGCTTTTATATTAGTTTCTTTTTTTAAAGTACTACTCCAGTGTTTTTTTTTATTTCACCGCTGGAGTGGTGCTGAAAATCCAAGTCCCCTGCCCCCTGTCTGATACTCATCTTCCGGCATTTTCATGTTTGACGCCGCTCCGATCCGTCTCCTGCAGTTTGTAACCTGCCTGCTGCTCCAGTGTTGAGGTCGGAGGTCACTAATCAATGTAAGTCTATGAGAGCCTTGTTTTGGCCTCGTTCTGGCTCTCATAGACTTGCACTGAAAGCTTGTGACGTAGCTCCTGATTTCCGGCCAGTCAGAAGCTGCATTCACAAGATGGCGATGCAGGACTGGAGTGGTGCTGAAAAACAGTGAAGACACCGGAGGGTGAGTGTATGACCTGGGGCAGGGGACTTACATTTAAAGCACCACTCCAGTGGTGAAAACCCCCCAAAAACACTGGAGTGGAGCTTTAAATAAACATGAACGTATGCATATGAAAGAGGTTATCAAAGATTTTAAAATTGACATTCACGTAAGTTCAGAGGGGGGTTGAATCCCTCACAACTGTCAATCAATTGTTTGATGAATTATTTTAAGTTTCCTTGCATGTAGTAGCAGCTGTGCCTTGTGTCACTACTGTGCTTTGTATTACTTATTTACCTTGTATTACTTCTGTACCCTATATTAATTCTGCACCTTGTATCCATGTATTGTCTGTGCCTTGTATTACTTCTGTACCCTATATTACTACTGTGCCTTGTGTTACTCCTGTGTCTTGTAGTACTATTGTGCTTTGCACTAGAGGACACAAAGAGAAGAGAGCCCCTGTGCAAGAACAATATATGGGCCCTGTTCAGTCTAATAGCTCCTAATAATGCACAGTTCCACCTGCTTTGGAGGTAGAAATGGGCCCCATTACCTCTTGGGCTGCCGCACAGGTTGACCAATGATATGTCCACTACTGATGCCTTGTATTACTTCTGTGCCTTGTGTTACTCCTGTGTCTTATGTTACTACTGTGCCTTGTGGTCCTCCTGTGCCTTGAATTATTCCTGTGCCTTATGTTACTACTGTGCTTGTGGTACTACTGTGCCTTGTATTACTTCTGTGCCTTGTATTATTCCTGTGCCTTGTGGTACTACTGTGCCTTGTGGTACTTCTGTGCCTTGTACTGTATTATTCCTGTGTCTTATGTTATTTCTGTACCTTGTGGTACTACTGTGCCTTGTATTACTTCTGTGCCTTGTATTATTCCTGTGTCTCATGTTACTACTGTGCCTTGTGGTACTTCTGTGCCTTGTATTATTCCTGTGTCTTATGTTACTACAGTGCCTTTTGGTACTACTGTGCCTTGTATTACTTCTGTGCCTTGTGTTACTCCTGTGTCTTATGTTAGTACTGTGCCTTGTGGTACTTCAGTGCCTTGTATTATTCCTGTGTGTTATGTTATTACTGGCCTCTTATACCAGGGAACTGCATCATCAAGGTCAACAAACACAGTGCTCCATCTAAATTCGTCCCTCCTGAAACTCTCCCTCTTCCGGGTTGGTTCTGTTTGGACAGTGCATGTCAGTATTCATGCACAAATGCCCCACAGAGCATCCTTTACATCACACCCTCTTACATTCCTCCCTTTTAGCTCCTCAGTCCTCGGGCAAGGAATATCTCTGGGTCGCCGGAGATTCCTTGACGATAGCCCAATTTGTGCCAGATTTTGAATGCACTCTTGGGTCTTCTGTTTGAGTTGCTCCAAAACAAATTTATCCAGTGTAACGGTTAGGGAGAATGCTAGCGTTGGATTGTTCGTGCAAAGGTGTGTCTTGAGCCTCCGGAGTTTCGGCCACCTAGTTGAGCAGGCTGTCTTCTGTCCTCTCTTCCATTGTTGAGCAAACACTTCTTGCATTGCAAGTGGGGCAGCAAATTTTCTACCTGCCCCACTTGTCCCGGGAAGAACTCTGTGAGGTTCACTTCCATTTGCTCTAGGTGATGATGGCCAGCTTGGACCTCACCTTTATTTTCCTTGACATTGAGGGACACTGACAAAGTCCACAGGTCCCCATCACAGATGTCAATTCTGTGGCATCAGCCCTCGTAAGGTTTTCCTGCATTACGTATACTTCAGCTACCTCCTTCGGGGAGGCAACTGCAGACTTGTTCAGCTTAAATTTATGCAGCACACGGGTACACATCCTTGACGTATGGTGGTTAGGGTGCAGGCAACCAGCAGTCCTGGGGTCATTTCATCCCCTTCTGTAGGTTCAATTTGGACATCCACTCCTTCTAGTGACACATGGGCCCGCACCAGCATAGTGAGTATGGACTGCCCCGCTGGTAAGGAATCTGTAGCTTCTGGGGGTACCACCACTTTGCTGAGGTGCTGGGAGGTGGCCAGTAACTTCTAGATTTGGCTGACCCACGCAAGCTGTTGGAACACTCTCTTTTTTGCGTAAAAGCGAGTTGCTCGGGTCCAGTTGTTCCTTTGTGATTCATTGGTCAGGAATTGTCTTACTTCTTTTAACACATTCCAAGGGTCACGATAGGTCTCCCTCCTATGGTGCCTCTTACAAATACAATCCCTTGGCAATTGGTTGGCAGATACCTGTTGAATGTTTGGTTCTTTTCTGGAAAGGGTAACATCTGAGAGGTGAGCTTGAAAATACTCTTTAGGCATGGTGGTCACCTGGGACCCTGTGTCCATCAAGCAGCGGATGCATTGTCCATTAAGCTCAGCCCAGGTAATGGGTCTCTCGTAAACAATATCCTTGGAGTCTGGTTTTAATAAGGAAAAGCCAGAGGGGTTATCACTGCGCTTACTCTCAGAGGCTCTCAAAATAATGGATGTTAAACTGATGGAACACTGTGGAACACTGTGACAAAATGCTGTGGTGCACTGCAATGTGCTAGTGAGTGACAATGTGTGCAGCCACTTACTTGTATAGACCAAAGCAGCTCCCCTGTTCCATCAGTTTAACATCCATTATTTTGAGAGCCTCTGAGAGTAAGCGCAGTGATAACCCCTCTGGTTTTTCCCTATTAAGGGTACGTTCACACAGGACTTTTTTGCTGCTTTTTTTTGCTGCTTTTTTTTATGCTAATTAGGTGCGTTTTTTTGGTGCGTTTTTGGTGCGTTTTTTGGGTACGTTCACACAGGACTTTTTTGCTGCAGATTTTTGCTGCAGATTTTTGCTGCTTTTTTTATGCCAATTTTCAGCTGCTAGGACACCTCATAATGGCTCTTTACACCTTACTACCAGGAACTCCCTCACAATAGATCACAATCAGGACACCTCACAATGGCTCTTCACACCTCACAATGGCTCACAATGGCTCTTCACACCTCACTACCAGGAACTCCCTCACAATAGATCACAATCAGGACACCTCACAATGGCTCTTCACACCTCACAATGGCTCACAATGGCTCTTCACACCTCGCTAACCACACCCCTAAGCTCTTGGCTGTGAGATCCCTTCCTGCTGGCCATGATTTTCTGCACAAAAAAAGCAGCAAATAATGCTACATGCGTTTTTTCAGCGTTTTTGCAGCGTTTTTTTCATCACCCATTCAAGTCAATGGGTGAAAAAACGCTGCAAAAACGCAGCAAAAACGCTGAAAGAAGTGACATGCCCTATGTCCAAAAAAAGCAGCAAAGCAGAAAAAACTGATCAAACAAAAAACCAACGTGTGTGCATGAGATTTCTGAAATCTCATAGGCTTTACTGGTACTGTAAAAAGCAGCTGAAAATTAGCATAAAAAAAAGCAGCAAAAAAAAGCAGCAAAAAAGTCCTGTGTGAACGTACCCTAAGTCTACACCTTCACTTGTAGCTACCAACCCAAATATTTTAGTCTAGGAGCGCCAGTGTGTTTTTTCTGTATACTTTTTGGGTATATTAGTTTAACGGATGCCCCCTCATCTTTCTTTCCCAGTTTGAACAGTCCATTGAGGTGTGCTCCTTACCGCTGCATTTCCAACATTCCACTTCATGTTTTTCCGATGGGCAATGGGTGGGAAGTAGCTTGGCACGAGGGGGGTGGGATTCTCACTCCGACCTTTCTTCTTATCATACCACAGGGCTAGGCATGGTGACGTTAGCAGGGGTTCCCTTAATACTGCTCAATTTTCCTTTGATGTCCTGTATCTCTTGGCATAGGTCCCGGGCCCAGTCATTTGGTATTTGTTGTTCCAGATGTGGCCTCTTCATGACTCCGGACCATACCTGTGAGGACAGGGGCTTGTCATTTCAGGACCCGGGCCTATGCCCCAACCTCCAGGAAACTCATGTGGGGGTAACTGGGAGTATATTTCCTTTCCAGATTAAATATGTAAAATTGAATAGCACTGTTCCTTTTCCCCTGTAAACCTCACTTCTGAAGCCATACACTACCTGTAAAGGGTGTCCATTCGGCCTGTTTAAAAGATTGGTGGTGGCGGCTAGTTCCTTTTGTTATTGTGGAGTTGGCGGTGATCGTATCTCAGTATATATACACTGTGTGCAGAATTATTAGGCAAGTTGTATTTTAGAGGATTATTTTTATTATTGATCAACAACTATGTTCTCAATCAACCCAAAAGACTCATAAATATCAAAGCTTAATATTTTTGGAAGTTGGAGTGGGTTTTCTTTTTTAGATTTGGCTATTTTAGGAGGATATCTGTTGTGCAGGTAACTATTACTGTGCAGAATTATTAGGCAACTTAATAAAAACCAAATATATTCCCATCTCACTTGTTTATTTTCATGAAGTAAACCAATATCACTGCACAAAATTTAGAAATAAACATTTCTGACATGCAAAAATAAAACCCCCAAAAATGAGTGACCAATATAGCCACCTTTCTTTATGACACTCAGCAGCCTTCCATCCACAGATTCTGTCAGTTGCTTGATCTGTTTAAGATCAACATTGCGTGCAGCAGCCACCACAGCCTCTCAGACACTGTTCCGAGAGGTGGACTGTTTTCCCTCCCTGTAGAGCTCACATTTTATGAGGGACCACAGGTTCTCTATGGCTCTCAAGCCTGAACAGCTTGGAGTAGGACAACATGTATAAAAAGTATCATGTGATCAAAATACAACTTGCTTAATAATTCAGCACACAGTGTATTTCATGCATTGGAATCAGAGGTGTACAGTATATTCCATACGCTCACTTTGAGTTCCCCAATAACTGACCTAGTAGTGAAAACAGCCACGGCCTCGTCCATCAGTCGTTATTCAATTGTGTAACTGTTCTAACGATTAGAGGCAGTGGAGTTGCTTCTGCCTGACAAAGAGCCATAACTTTTTTATTTTTCCGTAAATGTAACTATATGAAGGTTGTTTTTTGTGGGACGAGTTGTACTTTTGAATGATTTCATTCACTTTATCATGTGATGCACTGTAAAGCAGGAAAAAAATTAATTGCATTTAAATTGCAAAAAAGTGCAATTCCACAATATATATATTTTTTTTATTGATCTGTCAACATGATTCTCCAGGTCACTACGAGCACGCAGATACCAAACAGGTCTAGTTTTATTTTTATTTAAGTGGTGAAAAAAAAAACCCAGAAATTTTTAAAAAATCCCCCAATTTTCATTGTGTTGCCATTTTTCGAGAACCGTAACATTATCATTTTTCAGGATTTGAGGAGGTGTGAGGGCTTATCTTTTGAGCCATGACCTGCTGTTTTTTTGACCGAAACCATTTTGGGGCAGATACGATGTTTTGATCGCCTCTTATTGCAATATACTGCATTGTTATGGTGGCCAAAATCATAATTCTGGCATTTTGATGTTTTTTCTCATTATGCCATTTACCAATCGGATTAATTTATTTTATATTTTTATAGACTGGACTTTTATGAATGCAGTGATACCAAATATGTGTATTTTTTAAAAATTGTTTTATTTTTAATGGGGCAAAAGGGGGAGTTTTTAACTTTTGTGTTTTTTTATTTTTTCATATTTTCAAAAACTTTTTCTTAACTTTTTACTGCATTTAATAGTCCTCTTGGGGGACTTGAAGCTATGATCATCTAATCGCTTATGCTATATATAGCAGTGCTTCAGCTCTGCTATGTATAGCAGAAATCACATAGCATTAGCACTTCTATGTACAACACAAATCACAATCTCCTATGAATGCCACGAGTCGGCGTTCACAGGAGGATCGTAATGTCAGGCATGGGGTATTCAGCAGACCCCCGGCAACCCATTGGCGGCCCTTGATCACATCACGGGTGTGCCTATGGGAGCATGGAATAATGCATGGAATGTGTGATAAATGCTGCTGACAGAGATTGACAGTGGGAATTAACAGGTTAGCAGCCGCGGGAGAAGCTCTAAACCACCTGCGACTGTAAGAGACAAAAGTCAGTCGTCATGTGGGGGGAAAGATACGAGCTTGGCCTGCAGACCTGCATCATAGGCAGGAACAAGACTTTTGACGTACAAGTACGTAAAAGGTCATGAAAGGATTAAGGAACGCCCCGTAACGTAGACTGGCGCTCTTTCTAATTTTTTTAAATCATTATTTAAACCCGCTATTTGCATTAACCCCTGTATTTAGTTTTAATTGAGAAAAGGTCCAGTATGGACATGAAATTTGTAACTACTATTTTTTATACACAATCATTTAATCGTCAACTGATCTACTACTGTTTTTTAACCGTTTTATGTAGAAGAAGAACCTCTTCTTTCAGCAGATGTGACTGCTGCAGTTTTTTACTGAGGGCATTTATTGGTGTTGTGACATTCACAAACCAACCAGGTAAGCACTTTTCTCATATCCTACCAACTTATGTCAGAACATTACTATTCTTTGTGCACTTCTCTTCCTTCTTGTTTACAAAGTTGAGGTTGTGGAAGACAGTTTTATGTCACAAGTCATACACCATGGCAAGACAAAGTAAATCAATAACACACAAGGTAGTTATACTGCATCAGCAAGGTCTCTCCAAGGCAAGGTTTTCAAAACAAATTGGGTTTTAAAAATGTGGTGTTAAAGTTCTTCTTAAATTGAACATTGATGAGGACCATAGACACAGCGGTCAGCCAAGGAAACTTAGTACAGCAGATGAAAAATGGAGCGCCTGACAGGACCGTGGGGATACTCGGTACTGGGCTGGTTCTTAAAGGGGACGTGTCATGGCAGCAGTGACCCGGTCCATGCCCCTGGGCATCCAGTTAAAAGGGGAATAAAGTTTATGGGAGTAAATGTTCATGACGCCACCTGTGGTACTCGGCAAATGTGAGATGTTAGCTGATGCTGCTTGAAGAGACCGCTGGGGCTGATGGTTATGCAGCAGAGTTGTTACAGCTCTCCACAGGTAGAGCTTTAGTCCCAGGGCACTTAGGTTGCAAATGATGGTGATGCTGACGGTGGATGTGATGAAGAGTGGATGGTGCAGTAAATAAATGTGAGGACACAGCATGGTGCAGTTTCCAATGCTTTACTCACAGTTCTTAGTTGCCCCAGCTGGGGTGCTGTGTCCTCCAGGTTTGTCGTCCAGCCAGCTCTCAAGCAAACTGGGTGCACTTTCCAAAAACTCTCTTTCATATGTCCTTTCCTGGCCGTCTCACTGCGCTGGCTTTGCCTCTCCTGCCCTGCGCCTGCCACACAGTGTCCCAAGCCAGCAGCAGTGGATCTTGTCAGGCGGTGTGTGCTGAATCCTGCTGGATCCTATATGGCTGCCTTTTCAGCGAATGTGTGCAGATGTGGCTGTGGCACATACAGATACCAGAGCCTCTGGTTAGCTAGCTGTTTATCAACTAGAATGGGGCCAGTCCCCCGACTGCGACCTGGTCCCTCCAGCGACCATGCCGGTGGATACGGGCCCCACGGATGGATCTCTCACTACCCGTGCCCCTTGGACCCCTCCCTTCTGGGAGCTTCTTTCTTTAGCTTAACTTTCCTTCAGCTCCCTCTCTCTGGGAGCGCCTTTCTGTCTGACAGGAGCTGCAGACCCTCAGGTCTGCTCAGCTCCACTCCTCTCATCAACTGACTAACTTTCTAGATCTTTCCTGACTCTTGCTTACTAAGCTCCTCACCTACTCTACCTACCCAACCCACTCCTCCAACACCCTTTCCTATCCACCCTGAGATGAGACCTTCCTCCCTTAGGGTACGACCAGGTGCCCTGACTGAATTGTCTAGTGTTGGATGCAGGTGTAGGGTTCTGTGCCGTGCCCCCTCCTTACCTGAGAGCGGAATACCACACCTCTGGATGAGGTGCAGTACTCTGTGGTGAATGGACCCTCAGTGCTGCCACAAAAACACATCATGCTTATTTCCCTTTGAAATCTGAAGATATTCAATAGTGTCATTAGCTCAATACTGGCAGCAACCAGTAGGAACTAGCTACACCCATTTACTTTTCGAAGAAGTCTGGCCAGATGTGGTCTTCATGGAAGAATCGAGGCCAAAAACCAAAATTTCACCATGGAAAGAAGGCCAAGCGAATAACTATGAATGAAAATATAGAAACTGGGGTTCAGAACATTAGAAGCAGGAGCTCAGGACTGATGAGTCATAATGTGGCATATTTAGTTGTTATAGAAAGCAGTATGTTCACTGAAGCGCTAGAGAGTGGTACATAACAAGTGTCTGCAGGTATCAGTGAAGCATGGTGGACATTTCTTGCAAGTTTAGGACTGAACTTCAGTAAATGGAGTTCTGCTTTGGTCAGGTTACAAAATATCTGTAGAGGAAAACCTGCATTGGCTGCAAATTCATAGCAAAAGGTATAGTCCATGGTGAAAATCGGCAGCATAAATTGAAATCTGCGGATGTTAGAGACATAGCTAAAGTTTCAGCACAAGGGAGGCTAAAACATATCTGTATGGGTCCCTAACCTCAGTAAGTATGTTTACAACTATGGAGGTGTGCTGTATTTATAGGTGGTATAGGAGAACCTCAGCCAATGGTAATGTTGACATTTAATGTAAATCACTATAGAAACTCAAGAGACCAATATCACTACAATACAAATGACTGTATAGTTGTAGATACCAGTTCAGCAGACCACAGAAGATATTACAGTACTTGTATAATATTAATGACACATAAGTGAGGTTTGATGGGGTTGTTCGCTTTTTATGTCTTTTCCATTTGGCTCAGACCGACATCATGACTACTTCCAGTCATGTATCATCTTGAGTTCCCTCACAAAAAAGTAATGGTGCCCCATAGGTAATAGTGTGCAAATAAAATAAATATACATTTATATACCTACCTAACCCCAGATCTTGACAAGTCCACCATCACAGTTGAGTTCTTTGCGTGCTCCTGGTCTTCAGTAGGTCGCAGTCCTAAAGCAACCTGAAGCCTACCAAATGGATAGTGGCAGGGCAGGCATGGTCCCTGCTCTACCACATGCATAATATATTACCCAGAGGAGCATTGCAGCTTTAAGTCTCCTCATCTCAGCATGCTTAGCATGTCGATCTCTGCAAGAAGAAACGATACTTCTTGGATAATGCTCTACCACAGGATTTTATTTTTATCAATGCCCTATACACGTTACAATAAAGGATGGCAAATATATCCTAAACTGTTTAAATCTAATTTCATATATTTTCAGTGTCCTAAGACCGCTGTCTGTCATCAGGTTTGTCAACTGGCTTTAATAGAAACCAGAAAAATTATGATTGTAGTTTTAACTAAAATGCATGCCACAAATCTTGGTATACACAAAAGATGAAATTTGAATAAATTGGCCATCCTGATTAATATTTTTATATTTCTGCTAAGGAGCAGCCAATATCTACCAAGAAGGTAATTCTCTGAATGGATTTTTTCCATTTGTCGATGGCTGAAATTTAGAGTTGAGTAAATTTTTCAAAATTCGGTTCCGATTACGATCGGCGGCAAATATTGTTTTCGCAATATTCACTGAACACATCCGAACGTCATTGGAGTCAATGGGAGTAGAAATTACTGAAAATGTTTGGAGCTGATCATCAAACATAAATTCGGCACGAATAGGGTACCAATATCGCCCGAATATGGCAAATTCAGATTCGGTAACCGATTCCGAACATATTCGCTCAACTCTACTGAAATTCCGTATATTGTGTTGTTGGTCCCTTGTAGCCAAACATTTTGTTACTTTGCTTAAAAACATTTTATTCTTTTGAAACACAATGCACATTGGTGATAGAATCAATAATGCAAAGGAGCTGATAAATCTTTCTTAGACCATATGATGCCGATCATCATCTACTGTAAATGCCAAGTTTCTAATTATATGTACATTATATTATACTGTCAAATGATGCTCCAAGCTGAATCAGCATTTTTAGCTATTCCACTTTTTGAGTGATCGAGTGGGCATTTCTTATGTTACAATACAGATTTAGAACGAAGAAAAAAGGATATGTAATCAAATTTGGTGCCATAATTTTTCCAAATATATCAACCCTACAACTTTTATAAGTGCATTTTACAGATTAAAGGAAACAAAAATCAGATGGAATCCTGCTAACTTTATTTTAGAGTAAATTATAACATGCTTGCACTTTGTGGTATTTACCACTGAATCACAGGCATCATAAACATAGGAATTAATGTTTGTTCATGCCTTTTTAGAACCACAGGCATACTTTCTACACATGAGAAAATGCAACAAAATCACAACCTATATTTATCTGGAGGAATTACCTGAAAGAACTTTACTGCTCTAACCCTTAATTTACCAATTAATGTATTGTTTCTCTTTTTTTTGTCTTGAAAATTAATCTGCCAGAAATCCAGCACAGTGAAATATAAACTTTTGGATTATTTAATCCAAGACATGCTAAGAATGAATAAAGAATGTCGTTATACTGAATGTGGATATAGCCGAGAATAATTAGAAACTGTTTAATTGGTTTTCAATGGTCAGTCATAATAAGTAATTTTTAATCCATGTTGCCTATCATATATATGATTAACCAGTTTATTTGTATCTGGCCAAACATTTTTACTGCAAAACTGCTTAGCAAATGATTAGTAAAACAATTTTACTTTTACAGAAAAGCATCAAAAGCATACAAATGTGGATACATTGTCCATCTGGAATACTGTGTCCAGTTCTGGGCACCACATTTAAAAAAAAAAATACTGGAGCAAGTTCAGAGAAGAGCTACCAGGATGGTGAGCAGACTGCAAAGTATATTCTACGAGGAACGGTTAAATGATCTGGGAATGGTTAAATTGCAAAAAAGAAGGATAAGAAGAGACTTAATAGCTGTCTACATATATCTGAAGGGCTGTCACAGTTTTGAAGGATCATCCTTATTCTCATTTGCACATGGAAACACGAGGAGCAATGGAATGAAACTGAAAGGAAGAAGATACAGATTAGATATTAGGAAAAACTTTTTGACAGTGAGGGTGATCAATGAGTGGAACAGGCTGCCACGAGAGGTGGTGAGTTCTCCTTCAGTGGAAGTCTTCAAACAGATGCTGGACACACATCTATCTGAGACGGTTTAGTGAATCCTGCAGGTGGTTGGACACGATGACCTTGGAGGTCCCTTCCAACTCTAAGGGTACCGTCACACAATGCCATTTTCATCGCTACGACGGCACGATCCGTGACGTCGCAGCGTCGTATGATTATCGCTCCAGCGTCGTAGACTGCGGTCACACTTTGCAATCACGGCGCTGGAGCGATGCCGAAGTCCCCGGGTAACCAGGGTAAACATCGGGTTACTAAGCGCAGGGCCGCGCTTAGTAACCCGATGTTTACCCTGGTTACCAGCGTAAACGTAAAAAAAACAAACAGTACATACTTACATTCCGGTGTCTGTCCCCCAGCGTTCTGCTTCTCTCCACTGTGTAAGCGCCATAGCCGGAAAGCAGAGCGGTGACGTCACCGCTGTGCTCGCTTTCCAGCCGGCAGGCGCTCACAGTGCAGAGAAGCTGAGACGCCGGAGGACAGACACCGGAATGTGAGTATGTACTGTTTGTTTTTTTTACGTTTACGCTGGTAACCAGAGTAAACATCGGGTTACTAAGCGCGGCCCTGCGCTTAGTTACCCGATGTTTACCCTGGTTACAAGCGAACACATCACTGGATCGCTGTCACACACAACGATCCAGCGATGTCAGCGGATGATCAAGCGACGAAAGAAAGTTCCAAACGATCTGCTACGACGTACGATTCTCAGCAGGGTCCCTGATCGCTGCTGCGTGTCAGACACTGCGATATCGTAACGATATCGCTAGAACGTCACGAATCGTACCGTCGTAGCGATGAAAATGGCACTGTGTGACGGTACCCTAACATTCTATGATAAGTAGTGCCAACAGCAGATAGACAATAGAGCATAGTGCATCCTGATAAATAATGTAGACTGTACCCACACAAGTAGTGCCGGCAGCACTCAGACAAAACAAATAGTGCATCCAGATAAATAATGCAGACAACACCCAGGCAAGTAGTGCTGAGGCACATAGACAAATAATGCATAGTGCATCTATATAAATAATTCAGACAGTGCCCAGATAAGTAGTGTGGAAAACAGATATATAGTGGGACTAACATCCAGATAAATAGTGGAAAAGACATACAGATAAACAGAGAAAGAAGTATCTGAATATACGGCGCATTCAGCTGTTGGCCAGTTTGGTTGTAACGTTGCAAAGCAGAACAGAAACAGTGTCATTCAATACCATCATGATTGCTGCTACATTTGAGCCAAAATATTCATAGGACCGTGGTCCAGCGGCCATGTCAGTAGTCTGTGGCTGTTGGATCAGTGCCCTGTGAACCTCCTCACCTGCTATTATCCCTGGCTTCTGATTAATATGCACGGCATGGCGTCATGTCCATACTATGCTACAACATTGATGTTGTGCAAGGAACACTCAGAAAAAGCATCGGGGATGGCAGCAGGTAAGGCCTCTGTCACACTTCCGTCTTTTAGCTTCCATCACAATCCGTCGTTTTTTGAGAATGTAGGATCCTGCAAAAAAAATTGCAGGATCCTGCATTTTCCCATAGACTTGTATTAGCGACGGATTGTGACGGATGGCCATCCGTTTCATCCGTCTTTCACTGGATCCTGCATAAAAAATCGGTCCGTCGGGCAGAGAAAACGTTCATAGGAACGTTTTTTCTGCACGTCGGAAAATCGGTCAGCGACGCATCCTGTACTGCCTGTCACTGGCTACAATGGAAGCCTATGGGCGCAGGATGCATCTCTGCCTGTGAAAAGCTGGAATCCAGCGATGGGTCCCGCCTTTTCAAAGAGAGCATGCGTGGAAGAATTTCCCATCAGGGAAATTCTCCCTCGCTCGCTCTTTCTCTTTTTACTATTGATACTGCCTATGCAGCATCAATAGTAACAAGATATAATGTTAAAAATAATTTAAAAAAATAAAAAATCGCAATATTCTCACCTACCGGCGTTCCCACCCAGCGTCACCGAGGCTCCCGCGGGAACGCTGGTAGGTGAGAATACTGCGATTTTTTATCTTTTTTTAACCTGGTTTGTGTTGTGTATACGTTTTCACAGTCGAAAACCGCTGCGAAGATGCATACACAACAGGTGCACATAGCCTCGACGGGTCCGTCAGAAAGAGGGCACACGTTTTCCACAATCTGCACAGGATCCGTCATTTCAACGTCTTGACGGATCCTGTGCAGATTTGGAAGACGGAAGTGTGAAAGAAGCCTAAGGGGAGGTTTACAGGTCTCTGGTCTAGACCGCGGTGTTGCAGATCTTTTTGCTCCACTCTGTTTGCTACTTTATGGGGTTTTCTCACAAGTAAAGTACATTTTAGTTAATAGATCTTGGAATAAAAATAAGTTCCACAATTGGATGTGTTAAAAATTTTTCCTGTGCTGAGATCTAATATATAAAGCTGAATGTGTGTGTGTGTGTGTGTGTGTGTGTGTGTGTGTGTGTGTGTGTGTGTGTGTGTGTGTGTGTGTGTGTGTGTGTGTGTGTGTGTCCGGGATTGGCATCTGCACCGTCGCAGCTACAGCCACAAAATTTTGCACAGTCACACGTCTGGACCCCGAGAGCGTCATAGGCTATGTTGTGAGGCTAAATTTTAACCCCGTGTGTTCCAATTCACCAAACAATTTTGCCCCTATCTACATAATGGGGAAAAAGTGAAAGGAAAAGTGTTGTAGGCAAATTGACAGCTGCCAGATGTGAACAAGGGGGACTTAAAGAGTGAGAGCGATGGCGCCAAAGAGTATATACAGTACAGTTGCTAAGGTGGGGCCCCGACATGGGATAATCACCACACATGGGGATATGAACACACACACACAAAATGTGCCACACACACTACCACCTGCTTGAACACGTATACCACCCTCAGCACACATTTCACCACACATACACCAACCTCGCTACATAAAAGTTGAAACACAAAAGTCGCCACTCAAAACTCACCACGCGCAAAATTCGCCACATGCAAAACTAGGCTCACACAAAACTCGCCACACGTGCAAAACTCACCTCATGGAAAACTCGCCACACGCAAAACTTGCACACGCGGAAAAATTGCCACATGCACAAAAGTTGCAACACATGCAAAAGTTGCCTCACACAAAACTTGCACATTCTCAAAACGCCCCACACATAAAACTCGCCACGCGCAAAACTCGTCATGCGCAAAACTTGCTGCACACAACTTGCTACACTAACCTGTCACATGCAACTCGACACACAAAAAGTTGCTATACGCATGTCGCCACACAAAACTCATCTCACAAAAGTTGCTACATGCATGTAGCCACACGCAAGTCAACACACACAACTTGACACATGAAACTTGCCCTAAAACACACACAAGTCTGGTATTATCTTTCAAAAGTAAAAATCTGATTATTAAGCAGACAAACTACAAGAGCAACAAATGTACCATATAGGAAATACGGCAGCTGTCAGTCACATGACCTGTCTATTATGTGTATGTGTGAGCTAATATATACTGCTCACACATAGCACATGCTCACACAGCGTTTCCTGTTGGCAGGGGATTTATCAGGCTGCCAATTTAGCTTACAAATACTGAGGTAAAAATACTGACCAAATAACGTGTGAACGAGGTCTAGTACAGGAGGAGATGACACACAGATATATACTATATACAGGAGGAGATGACACACAGGTATATACTATATACAGGAGCAGATGACACACAGGTATATAATATATACAGGGGAGATGACACACAGGTATATACTATATACAGGAGGAGATGACATACAGGTATATACTATATACAGGAGGAGATGACATACAGGTACATACTTGTCACGAGGAGACTAGGTGGGTGAGAGCTAATAACGCGGGCCCCTGCAATTTCCCTCAGACTAGGGAAATGCTGACTGACCCTCTACCTGAAGTTTGCACTGATGGTGTGCATGTCCAGGCCTCGAACCTCACCCTGCCTCCTGTTACAGCCCTAAGCTGAACACCTCCGCCCTACATCCAGTGAATGTAATACACCAATACCCACAGTTAGCACAGACAAGGATAAAGGGAAATATACACCACGCCGCAGTCACTCAGGAATACACTATAAATGTGCAGGGCAAAATAAACACAAATATAGGTAGGAGTAAATAAGACAAAGGAAAATACACCACCAGCAACGATTCTCCAACAACCAGCTCTCCACTCCAGACCGAGATAACAACGCAAGACAGAAGCTATAATCGGCGACACCCAATGATCCTGGATAACTATTTAAAGGCCATGGGCATGGCCCAGCTTCCAATCCAAGGATCAGGTAAATTAACCCTGGAACAGCTGGACAAAACCTAGCCGACGCCAATGAGCAAATAGTGGTCAAAAGCGGAATTACCGCTGTCTGTCGAACGACCTGGTCTGAACAGTGTCCGACATGACAGTACCCCGCCTTCTACGAGGGACCCCAGGGCCCTCACGGCTTATAAGACCCGGCTTGTCTGGATGGTGACAATGAAAAAACCTGACCAGCCGATCCGCATGAATATCCGAGGCTGGTACCCAGGACCTCTCCTCAGGCCCATAACCACGCCAGTGTACCAAGTACTGTAAAGTACGACGCACTACACGAGAGTCAACCACCTTGGAGACTTCAAACTCCAAATTACCATCCACCAAGACTGGAGGTGGCATAGGCGCCGCGTCCACAGAACCCACCACCTTCTTTAGAAGAGACCTGTGGAACACGTTGTGTATCTTATACACTGTAGGAAGCTCCAATCGGTACGCTACTGGGTTAATTGTTGTGAATTCTGCTTTTGGGCTCCCTCCGGTGGTTGTAGGTGGTAATGCAGTTGTCCCTGAGTGGCAGTCCTGGTCAGGTGTATCTGCTGATTGCAGTTCTGACTGGGATATTTAGGCATGCAGGATTCATTAGTCCTTGCCAGTTGTCCATGGTTGTTGGGAGGATTTGGTCCTGGTTTGTTCCTTCTGCCTTCTGCCAAATCAGCAAAAGATAAGTGTCTGGTTTTGTTTCTGTGACACACATGCTGTGTGCTTAATAATTCTGTGCTATTCAGTGTTTTTTGTCCAGCTTAGATTGTGTCAGTATTCTTTCAGTCTTGTTGGATTCTCTGGAGTGGCAGATATACATTCCATGTCTTTAGTTAGATTGTGGAACTTTTTGTATTATCTGCTGTGGATATTTTTGGAAGGGTTTTAATACTGACCGCTTAGTATTCTGTCCTATCTTTCCCTATTTAGCTAGAGTGGCCTCTTTTGCTGAATCCTGTTTTCTGCCTGCGTGTGTCTTTCCTCTCCTACTCACAGTCAATATTCGTGGGGGGCTGCCTATCCTTTGGGGTTCTGCTCTGAGGCAAGGTAGTATTCCTATTTCCATCTATAGGGGTATTTAGTCCTCTGGCTGTGTCGAGGTGTCTAGGGTTTGTTAGGCACACCCCACGGCTACTTCTAGTTGCGGTGTTAGTTCAGGTTTGGCGGTCAGTACAGTTTCCACCTACTCCAGAGAAAGTTCATGCGGCTCCAAAGTCACCGGATCATAACAGTACAACTGGCCCACTGTTGTGAGTTCCGTTCTTGGGCTCCATCCGGTGGTTGCGAATGGTATTTTTGGGAGTTCTGCTCTTGGGCTCCCTCTGGTGGTTTCAAGTGGAACTTAGCAGCTGCTTTCACTAATCGGTTCCCTGGCCTGGTTATTTAACTGGGCTTTGGGCTGTAGTGGATGCCAGCTGTCAATGTTCCTTCCTGTGGATTCAGTCCTTTCCTGGAAGTTCTCTGTTGGCCAGTCCATTTCAGCTTAAAATAAGTTCTGCTAGTTTTTGGGTGTTTCCCTGCCTATGACCTTTTGTTCAGTTTAAGTTATGTCTCTTTTGTCCAGCTTGTCATCATGAAATATTCCGGCTAGTTGGAAGCTCTGGGGTTGCAGATTTGCCCCTCCACACCGTGAGTCGGTTTGGAGGTTATTTTTGTAAATTCTGCGTGGACATTTAGTTTTTATACTGACCGCACAGTAGCCTTTTCTTTCTCTGTCTATTTAGATAGTAGTGGCCTCCTTTGCTAAAATCTAGTTTCATTTCTGAGTTTGTCATTTCCCTCTTCACTCACCGTCAATATTTGTGGGGGGCTATCTTTCCTTTGGGGGTTTCTCTGAGGCGAGATAGTTTTCCGTTTCCATCTTCAGGGGTAGCTAGTTCTTAGGCTGTGAAGAGGCGTCTAGGCAGAGATAGGAACGCTCCACGGCTATTTCTAGTGTTGGTGTTAGGAGTAGGGATTGCGGTCAGTAAAGTTACCACCTCCTCAGAGCTAGTACATTATTTGTTTTACCCACTAGGTCATTTCAGTGCTGCTCCGTAATCACTAGGTCATATAGGTGATTATTGTCTGTAGAGCTGCCACCTCCTCTGAGCTTGTCCATGATTGGTTTTACCCACCAGGTCATCTCAGTACCACTCCGTAACCACCAGGTCATAACAGTACAGCTGGCCCACAAAGTGTTAAATGCATCTCAAAAGAGGGAAGAGAAAGTTCTGAGTCATAGTTTTTTTTTCCTTGTTGCTTGTTTCGTCTTTTTTTTTCCCCTTGATTTTTGGATGGTGCAGGAGCTTGGTACTGATATGGAGGTTCAGGGTCTGTCTGCGCGTGTTGATCATCTCGCTGCAAGGGTACAGAGTATCCAAGATTATGTTGTTCAAACTCCTGTTTCTGAGCCTAGAATTCCTATCCCTGATTTGTTTTCTGGGGATAGATCTAGGTTTTTGAATTTTAAAAATAATTGCAGATTGTTTTTTGCTCTGAGACCCCGTTCCTCTGGTGACCCCATTCAGCAGGTGAAGATTGTTATTTCTCTGCTGCGTGGTGACCCGCAGGATTGGGCATTCTCCCTTGAGCCAGGGAATCCTGCATTGCTCAATGTAGATTCATTTTTTCAAGCACTTGGATTGCTTTATGACGAACCCAATTCTGTGGATCAGGCAGAAAAAGTTTTTCTGGCTCTGTGTCAGGGTCAGGAAGCAGTAGAAATATATTGTCAGAAATTTAGAAAGTGGTGTGTGCTTACAAAATGGAATGAGGATGCCCTGGCGGCTATTTTAAGAAAGGGTCTTTCTGAAGCTCTTAAAGATGTTATGATGGGGTTTCCCACGCCTGCTGGTTTGAAGGAATCAATGTCTCTGGCCATTCAGATTGATCGGCGCCTACGTGAACGTAAGGTTGTGCACCATATGGCGGTGTCCTCTGGACAGAGTACTGAGCCTATGCAATGTGATAGAGTTTTGATGAGAGCAGAACGGCAGGAGTTCCGACGTCAGAATGGGCTGTGTTTTTACTGTGGTGACGCTACTCATACTATCTCTGATTGCCCGAAGCGAACTATGAGGGTTGCTTGTTCGGTTACCATTAGTACTGTACAGCCTAAATTTCTCTTGTCTATTACCCTGATTTGCTCATTGTCGTCCTTTTCTGTAATGGCATTTGTGGATTCTGGCGCTGCACTGAACTTAATGGACCTAGAATTTGCCAAGCGCTGTGGTTTTTCCTTGGAGCCTTTGCAGAGTCCTATTCCCTTGAGGGGGATTGATGCTACGCCATTGGCCAAGAATAAACCTCAGTACTGGACACAGTTAGCCATGAACATGGCTCCAGCACATCAGGAAAATATTCTTTTTTGGTGTTGCATAATTTGCATGATGTGGTTGTGCTGGGGTTTCCATGGTTACAGGTACATAATCCAGTACTGGATTGTAAATCTATGTCTGTGACTAGTTGGGGTTGTCAGGGGATACATAGTGACATTCCTCTGATGTCAATTTCCTCGTCCCCTTCTTCTGAAGTTCCTGAGTTTTTGTCGGATTTCCAGGATATATTTGAGGAGCCTAAATCCAGTCCTCTGCCTCCTCATAGGGACTGTGATTGCGCTATTATATTGATTCCTGGCTGTAAGTTCCCTAAGGGTCGACTTTTCAATCTGTCTGTGCCAGAGCATGCCGCTATGCGGACTTATGTAAAGGAGTCCTTGCAGAAGGGGCATATTCGCCCGTCTTCGTCACCGTTGGGAGCGGGATTCTTTTTTGTTGCCAAGAAGGATGGCTCCTTGAGGCCCTGTATAGATTATCGCCTTCTCAATAAGATCACGGTCAAATTCCAGTACCCTTTGCCTTTGCTCTCTGATTTGTTTGCTCGGATTAAAGGGGCTAGCTGGTTTACCAAGATTGACCTTCGAGGGGCGTATAATCTGGTCCGCATCAAACAGGGTGATGAATGGAAAACAGCATTTAATACGCCCGAAGACCATTTTGAATATCTTGTGATGCCTTTCGGGCTCTCTAATGCTCCATCTGTGTTTCAGTCCTTTATGCATGATATTTTTCGGGAGTATCTGGATAAATTTATGATTGTATATTTGGACGATATTTTGTTTTTTTCCGATGATTGGGAGTCTCATGTGAAGCAGGTCAGGATGGTATTTCAGATTCTTCGTGCTAATACACTGTTTGTGAAGGGGTCTAAGTGCCTTTTTGGAGTTCAGAAGGTTTCTTTTCTGGGGTTCATTTTTTCTCCCTCGGCTATTGAAATGGACCCTGTTAAGGTCCAGGCTATTTATGATTGGACGCAGCCCACATCTGTGAAGAGCCTTCAGAAGTTTTTGGGCTTTGCTACTTTTTATCGCCGCTTCATTGCTAATTTTTCTACTGTGGTTAAACCTCTGACCGATTTGACCAAGAAAGGTGCAGATGTGGTGAATTGGTCCTCTGCAGCTGTGGAGGCCTTTCAGGAGCTTAAGTGTCGTTTTACTTCTGCCCCTGTGTTGCGTCAGCCAGATGTCTCTCTCCCTTTTCAAGTTGAGGTTGACGCTTCTGAGATTGGGGCAGGAGCTGTTCTGTCTCAGAGAAGTTCTGATGGCTCTGTGTTGAAACTGTGTGCTTTCTTCTCCAGAAAGTTTTCGCCTGCTGAGCGTAATTATGATGTCGGCAATCGGGAGTTGTTGGCTATAAAGTGGGCATTCGAGGAGTGGCGACATTGGCTTGAGGGAGCCAAGCATCGTGTTGTGGTCTTGACCGATCATAAGAATCTGATTTACCTTGAATCGGCCAAGCGGTTGAATCCTAGACAGGCTCGGTGGTCTTTGTTTTTCTCCCGTTTTGATTTTGTGGTCTCGTATCTTCCGGGATCTAAGAATGTGAAGGCTGATGCCCTGTCTAGGAGTTTTTTGCCTGATTCTCCTGGAGTCTGTGAGCCGTCTGGTATTCTCAAAGAGGGGGTGATTCTTTCTGCTATCTCCCCTGATTTACGGCGGGTGCTTCGGGAGTTTCAGGCTGATAGACCCGACCGCTGTCCTGTGGGGAAATTGTTTGTTCCTGATAGATGGACTAGTAAGGTGATTTCTGAGATTCATTGTTCAGTGTTGGCTGGTCATCCTGGGATCTTTGGTACCAGAGATTTGGTTGCCAGGTCCTTTTGGTGGCCTTCTTTGTCACGGGATGTGCGTTCCTTTGTGCAGTCCTGTGGGATCTGTGCCCGGGCTAAGCCCTGCTGTTCTCGTGCTAGTGGGTTGCTTTTGCCTTTGCCTATCCCTGAGAGGCCCTGGACGCATATTTCCATGGATTTTATTTCTGATCTTCCTGTTTCTCAGAAGATGTCTGTCATCTGGGTGGTTTGTGACCGGTTTTCTAAAATTTTCAATTTGGTACCTTTGCCTAAGTTGCCTTCCTCCTCTGATTTGGTTCCTTTGTTTTTCCAGCATGTGGTTCGTTTGCATGGTATTCCGGAGAATATTGTGTCTGACAGAGGTACCCAGTTTGTTTCTAGGTTTTGGCGGTCCTTTTGTGGTAGAATGGGCATTAATTTGTCTTTTTCACCCTCAGACAAATGGACAGACGGAGCGAACCAATCAGACCTTGGAAACCTATTTGAGATGCTTTGTGTCGGCTGATCAGGATGATTGGGTTACTTTCTTGCCGTTGGCCGAGTTTGCCCTTAATAATCGGGCTAGTTCTGCTACCTTGGTTTCGCCTTTTTTTTTGTAATTTTGGTTTTCATCCTCGCTTTTCTTCAGGGCAGGTTGAGCCTTCGGACTGTCCTGGGGTAGATTCTGTGGTGGACAGGTTGCAGCGGATTTGGACTCATGTGGTGGACAATTTGACATTGTCTCAGGAAAAGGCTCAACGTTTTGCTAACCGCCGTCGGTGCGTTGGTCCCCGGCTTCGGGTTGGGGATTTGGTCTGGTTGTCTTCTCGTCATGTTCCTATGAAGGTCTCTTCCCCTAAGTTCAAACCTCGTTTTATTGGTCCTTATAGGATTTCGGAAATTATCAATCCGGTGTCTTTTCGTTTGGCCCTTCCAGCTTCGTTTTCCATTCATAATGTGTTCCATAGATCTTTGTTGCGGAGATATGTGGTGCCCGTGGTTCCCTCCGTTGACCCTCCTGCTCCGGTGTTGGTTGGGGGGGAGCTGGAGTATGTGGTGGAGAAGATTTTGGATTCTCGTCTTTCAAGGCGGAAACCAGTATCTGGTCAACTGGAAGGGTTATGGCCAGGAGGATAACTCTTGGGTTTTTGCCTCCGATGTTCATGCTGCCGATTTGGTACGTTCTTTTCATTTGGCTCGTCCCGATCGGCCTGGGGGCTCTGGTGAGGGTTCGGTGACCCCTCCTCAAGGGGGGGGTACTGTTGTGAGTTCCATTCTTGGGCTCCATCCTGTGGTTGCAAATGGTATTTTTGGGAGTTCTGCTCTTGGGCTCCCTCTGGTGGTTTCAAGTGGAACTTAGCAGCTGCTTTCACTAATCGGTTCCCTGGCCTGGTTATTTAACTGGGCTTTGGGCTGTAGTGGATGCCAGCTGTCATTGTTCCTTCCTGTGGATTCAGTCCTTTCCTGGAAGTTCTCTGTTGGCCAGTCCATTTCAGATTAAAATAAGTTCTGCTAGTTTTTGGGTGTTTCCCTGCCTATGACCTTTTGTTCAGTTTAAGTTATGTCTCTTTTGTCCAGCTTGTCATCATGAAATATTCCGGCTAGTTGGAAGCTCTGGGGTTGCAGATTTGCCCCTCCACACCGTGAGTCGGTGTGGAGGTTATTTTTGTAAATTCTGCGTGGACATTTAGTTTTTATACTGACCGCACAGTAGCCTTTTCTTTCTCTGTCTATTTAGATAGTAGTGGCCTCCTTTGCTAAAATCTAGTTTCATTTCTGAGTTTGTCATTTCCCTCTTCACTCACCGTCAATATTTGTGGGGGGCTATCTTTCCTTTGGGGGTTTCTCTGAGGCGAGATAGTTTTCCATTTCCATCTTCAGGGGTAGCTAGTTCTTAGGCTGTGAAGAGGCGTCTAGGCAGAGATAGGAACGCTCCATGGCTATTTCTAGTGTTGGTGTTAGGAGTAGGGATTGCGGTCAGTAAAGTTACCACCTCCTCAGAGCTAGTACATTATTTGTTTTACCCACTAGGTCATTTCAGTGCTGCTCCGTAATCACTAGGTCATATAGGTGATTACTGTCTGTAGAGCTGCCATCTCCTCTGAGCTTGTCCATGATTGTTTTTACCCACCAGGTCATCTCAGTACCACTCCATAACCACCAGGTCATAACAGCCCACTATGAGTTAAATGCATCTCAGAAGAAGGGAAGAAAGGTGTTGAGTCATTTTTTTTCTGCAGTTTGCTTTGCCTTTTCTTCCCTCTTTTTCTCTGGGTGGCTAAGGAGTCTTGTGTTAGCATGGATGTTCAGGAATTAGCTTCTCGTGTAGACCAGCTTGCTGCTAGGGTACAGGGAATTTCTAATTATATTGTTCAGACTCCTGTTTTAGAGCCGAAGATTCCTACTCCTGATTTGTTTTTTGATGACAGGTCCAAATTTTTGAGTTTTAAAAACAACTGTAAACTGTTTTTTGCTTTGAGACCTCGATCCTCTGGGGATTCTATTCAGCAGGTTAAAATCGTCATTTCCCTGCTGCGTGGGGATCCACAGGATTGGGCATTTTCCCTGGAATCTGGGAATCTGGCTTTGCTTAATGTAGATTCCTTTTTTCAGGCTTTAGGACTATTATATGATGAACCTAATTCTGTGGATCAAGCGGAAAAGACCTTGTTGGCCCTATCTCAGGGTCAAGAGGTGGCAGAATTGTATTGTCAGAAATTTAGAAAATGGTCTGTGTTGACTAAATGGAATGATGATGCTTTGGCTGCAATTTTCAGAAAGGGTCTTTCTGAATCCGTTAAAGATGTTATGGTGGGATTTCCCACGCCCGTCGGTCTGAGTGATTCTATGTCTTTGGCCATTCAGATTGATCGGCGCTTGCAGGAGCGCAGAACTGTGCGCGCTGTGGCGTTGTCCTCAGAGCAGAGTCCTGAGCCAATGCAGTGTGATAGGATTCTGTCTAGGACAGAACGACAAGGACTCAGACGTCAGAATAGGTTGTGTTATTATTGTGGCGACGCTTCTCATGTCATTTCAGTCTGCCCTAAACGGACAAAGAGGATCGCTAGTTCATTTACCATCAGTACTGTACAACCTAAATTTCTGTTATCGGTGTCCCTGATCTGCTCATTGTCATCATTTTCTGTCTTGGCGTTTGTGGATTCAGGCGCCGCTTTGAACTTAATGGACCTTGAGTTTGCCAGGCGTTGTGGTTTCCCCTTGCAGCCCTTGCAGAACCTTATTCCCTTAAGGGGCATTGATGCTACACCTTTGGCTAAAAATAAGCCCCAGTTTTGGACACAGGTGACCATGCGCATGGCGCCAGCCCATCAGGAAGATTGTCGATTTCTGGTATTGCATAATTTACATGATGCTATCGTGTTGGGTTTTCTGTGGTTGCAGGTACATAATCCTGTGTTGGATTGGAAGTCTATGTCTGTCACTAGTTGGGGTTGTCAGGGGGTCCATAATGATGTTCCTTTAATGTCCATCTCCTCTTCTTCCTCTTCCAAAATTCCAGAGTTTTTGTCTGATTTTCATGATGTATTCGATGAGCCCAAGTCCAGTTCTCTTCCACCACACAGGGACTGTGATTGTGCTATTGATTTGATTCCAGGCTGTAAGTTTCCTAAGGGCCGACTCTTCAACCTGTCTGTGCTGGAACATACCGCTATGTGGAGTTATGTTAAGGAGTCTTTGGAGAAAGGGCATATTCGGCCATCTTCTTCACCGATGGGAGCAGGATTTTTTTTTGTTGCTAAGAAGGATGGCTCCTTGAGACCCTGTATTGATTATCGCCTCTTGAATAAGATCACGGTCAAGTTTCAATACCCTTTACCTTTGCTTTCTGATTTGTTTGCTAGGATTAAGGGGGCTAGTTGGTTTACGAAAATTGACCTTCGGGGGGCGTATAATCTTGTTCGTATTAAGCAGGGTGATGAATTGAAAACTGCGTTCAATACGCCCGAAGGCCATTTTGAATACCTTGTGATGCCGTTCGGGCTTACTAATGCTCCATCTGTTTTTCAATCTTTCATGCATGATATCTTCCGGACTTATATTGATAAATTCTTGATTGTATATTTGGACGATATTTTGATTTTTTCTGATGATTGGGAGTCTCATGTGGAACAGGTCAGGATGGTATTTCAGATCCTTCATGACAATGCTTTGACAGTGTCTCTTTGGGGTGCAGAAGGTTTCTTTTTTGGGTTTTATTTTTTCTCCTTCATCTATTGAGATGGATCCGGTTAAGGTTCAGGCCATTCATGATTGGATTCTACCCACGTCCGTAAAGAGCCTTCAGAAATTTTGGGGTTTTGCAAATTTTTATCGCCGTTTCATTGCTAACTTTTCCAGCGTGGTTAAACCCTTGACCGATTTGACGAAAAAAGGTGCTGATGTGGCGAATTGGTCCTCTGCGGCTGTTTCTGCCTTTCAGGAGCTTAAACGTCGATTTACTTCTGCTCCGGTGTTGCGCCAACCGGATGTTTCCCTTCCGTTTCAGGTTGAGATTGACGCTTCTGAGATTGGCGCAGGGGCCGTTTTGTCCCAGAGGGATCATGTTGGTTCCTTGACGAAACCGTGTGCATTCTTTTCCCGTAAATTTTCACCTGCTGAACGCAATTATGATGTCGGCAATCGGGAGTTGTTGGCTATGAAGTGGGCATTTGAGGAGTGGCGACATTGGCTTGAGGGAGCTAAGCACCGTATTGTGGTCTTGACCGATCATAAGAATTTGATTTACCTCGAGTCTGCCAAGTGGCTGAATCCTAGACAGGCTCGATGGTCCTTGTTTTTTTCCCGTTTTGATTTTGTGGTCTCGTATCTTCCGGGTTCCAAGAATATTAAGGCTGATGCCCTTTCTAGGAGTTTTTTGCCTGATTCTCCTGAGGTCCTTGAACCGGTCGGCATTCTGAAAGAAGGGGTGGCTCTTTCTGCTATTTCCCCTGATTTACGACGGGTTCTTCAGGAATTTCAGGCTGACAGACCTGATCGTTGTCCAGTGGGGAAACTGTTTGTTCCTGACAGATGGACTAGTAGAGTGATTTCTGAGGTTCACTGTTCTGTGTTGGCTGGTCATCCTGGTATTTTTGGTACCAGAGACTTGGTTGGTAGGACCTTTTGGTGGCCTTCTTTATCACGTGATGTGCGTTCTTTTGTGCAGTCCTGTGGGACTTGTGCGCGGGCCAAGCCTTGTTGTTCCCGTACTAGTGGGTTGCTTTTGCCATTGCCGGTCCCTGAGAGGCCCTGGACGCATATTTCTATGGATTTTATTTCTGATCTTCCGGTTTCCCAGAGGATGTCGGTTATCTGGGTTGTTTGTGACCGGTTTTCTAAGATGGTTCATTTGGTGCCTTTGCCTAAATTGCCTTCCTCTTCAGATTTAGTTTCGTTGTTTTTTCAGCATGTGGTTCGTTTGCATGGTATTCCGGAGAATATTGTGTCTGACAGAGGTTCCCAGTTTGTTTCTAGGTTTTGGCGGGCCTTTTGTGCTAGGCTGGGCATTGATTTATCTTTTTCCTCTGCATTTCATCCTCAGACAAATGGCCAAACCGAGCGAACTAATCAGACCTTGGAGACTTATTTGAGATGCTTTGTGTCTGCTGATCAGGATGATTGGGTGGCCTTTTTGCCATTGGCCGAGTTTGCCCTTAATAATCGGGCTAGTTCGGCTACTTTGGTTTCGCCTTTTTTTTGTAATTTTGGTTTTCATCCTCGTTTTTCTTCTGGGCAGGTTGAGCCTTCTGACTGTCCTGGTGTGGATTCTGTGGTTGACAGGTTGCAGCAGATTTGGGCTCATGTGGTGGACAATTTGGTGTTGTCTCAGGAAGAGGCTCAACGTTTTGCTAACCGTCGTCGGTGTGTTGGTTCCCGGCTTCAGGTTGGGGATCTGGTCTGGTTGTCTTCCCGTCATGTTCCTATGAAGGTTTCTTCTCCTAAGTTTAAGCCTCGGTTTATTGGTCCTTATAAGATTTCTGGCATTATTAATCCGGTGTCTTTTCGATTGGCGCTTCCGGCCTCTTTTGCTATCCATAATGTCTTCCATAGATCTTTATTGCGGAAATATGTGGTACCCATTGTTGGTTTTTGCTTCTGATGTCCATGCTGCTGATCTGGTCCGTGCCTTTCATCTGGCTCCTCCTGATCGGCCTGGGGGCGCTGGTGAGGGTTCGGTGACCCCTCCTCAAGGGGAGGGTACTGTTGTGAATTCTGCTTTTGGGTTCCCTCCGGTGGTAGTAGGTGGTAATGCAGTTGTCCCTGGGTTGCAGTCCTGGTCAGGTGTGTCTGCTGATTGCAGTTCTGACTGGGGTATTTAGGTGTGCAGGATTCATTAGTCCTTGCCAGTTGTCAATTGTTGTTGGGAGGTGTAGGACCTCTGCCTGGTTCCTCCTGCCTTTCTGCCAAATCAGCAAAGATAAGTGTCTGGTTTTTTTTCCTGTGGCACACATGCTGTGTGCTTCACAATTCAGTGCCATTCTTTGTGTTTTCTTGTCCAGCTTAGATTGTGTCAGTATTTTCTCAGTCTTGTTGGATTCTCTGGAGTGGCAGATATACATTCCATGTCTTTAGTTAGATTGTGGAACTTTTTGTATTATCTGTTGTGGATATTTTTGGAAGGGTTTTAATACTGACCGCCTAGTAATCTGTCCTATCCTTTCCTATTTAGCTAGAGTGGCCTCTTTTGCTAAATCCTGTTTTCTACCTGCGTGTGTCTATTCTTCTCCTACTAACAGTCATTATTCGTGGGGGGCTGCCTATACTTTGGGGGTCTGCTCTGAGGCAAGATAGCATTCCTATTTCCATCTATAGGGGTATTTAGTCCTCTGGCTGTGTCGAGGTGTCTAGGGTTTGTTAGGCACACCCCACGGCTACTTCTAGTTGCAGTGTTTGTTCAGGATTTGCGGTCAGTACAGGTTCCACCGACTCCAGAGAAAGTTTTCATGCGGCTCCAAGGTCACCAGATCATAACAGTATACTATTTGAGCTCCTATGTATAATGGCACTTATGGTAATACTTTATTTGTAATGTGTTTTTTTTAATTAATGATCAATATTGTAGCATTTGGTCACTATGTGGTGGTAATATGTGCTCTGGTCACAGTGTGGTGATATTTGCTCCTTGTATGTGGTAATATTCAGTCATATATGGTGGTAATATGTGGTCTGGACATAATGTGGCAGTAATTGTCCCTTATATGTGGTATTATGTGGTCACTATGTTGTGGTAATATGTGGTCTGGTCATGGCATGACAGCATTTGTTCCTTGTGTTTTTCTGTGACTATGTGGGGGTATATGTGGTCTGGTCATAGTGTGATGGTATTTGTTCATGGTATGTGGTATTATTGGTCATTTAAAAAAATGTATCTGACCTATTCCCTTAAAGAAAAATAAATACAAATATACCTAATTAGTAGTAGAATGCAGGATATTCTAACAAATGTTTAATAGGTAAATCACTAAATGTCCAAATGTAACAAAGGGCACTTCAACTACACTACAAAACACAGTCCCATAACAATCTAAATGGGACAAAGAAGAGATCCCACGAATACCATATAAAATTATGTTTATTGATAAATAATTAAAATAAAGCAATAAATCAATCCAAAAAATACATAAGATACCATACAAAGGGACGCCACGGGACAAAAAGAATATGGGTACATGAAACTGCATGCGGCAACCTTCTGCATGTAGTATACGCTAGAGGGTGATAAAACGTACCTCAATCACCCACATGCGGACATTATACCCATGTCACTATAATTTAGAAGTTGGGCGGCATCTGTATAAAATACAAGATCCTACACCTTAGGACCTCTAATACAATGCTGGACCTCCCCACTTCATGTATCCATGCCTCAATGGGCTAGTATGCAGGGCACAGCCGCCTCAGTACAAATGGGTGGGAAGAAGCTGGCGGCGAAACGCGCGTCGGGGTGAAGGGACGCTCGGGAGAAGTTGTGCGGCAGGTAATATTACATGCTGTTATATTTTACCCACCCATTTGTACTGAGGCGGCTGTGCCCTGCATACTAGCCCATTGAGGCATGGATACATGAAGTGGGGAGGTCCAGCATTGTATTAGAGGTCCTAAGGTGTAGGATCTTGTATTTTATACAGATGCCGCCCAACTTCTAAATTATAGTGACATGGGTATAATGTCAGCATGTGGGTGATTGAGGTACGTTTTATCACCCTCTAGCGTATACTACATGCAGAAGGTTGCCGCATGCAGTTTCATGTACCCATATTCTTTTTGTCCCGTGGCGTCCCTTTGTATGGTATCTTATGTATTTTTTGGATTGATTTATTGCTTTATTTTAATTATTTATCAATAAACATAATTTTATATGGTATTCGTGGGATCTCTTCTTTGTCCCATTTAGATTGTTATGGGACTGTGTTTTGAAATGTTTAATAGGTTAGAGTAGAGTAGGGCCCTGCCGAAAAGTCTACCTTGTCGTGGTGGCGGCTTGTAAAATAGTTTGCCCAAAACAAAAACCGATGGCTATGTTTATGATATGGTGTTCAATGGGAACTGTTAATGTGTGATTGGCGAGAATGTGGTGCAGAAGTGAAGTTTTTCCAAGAGTGGGCAGTGGGACTGTGGAAGTTTTGAGGGGTGGAGGCAGAGCTGGGCTGGAGCCTGGGCGGAGTCTCAAGGTTGCCCCAAAATGTTGCCAGTATGGGTCTCTGAAATTCCTGGTGGCAGCCCTGGTGACCAGTAAATGTTTGCTTGTTGCAATGAACTTGACCACTGAGTTGTGTGCAGCGGCTCCTGAAGATGGAGGGTTGGAGACAGTAGAGGCCTGTGTGGCACCCCAGGAGTCCGTTTGCCACAGTGGCATTGCCTCCCTCACAGGGGGTGATGTCATGCCTGGAAGCAAGGAGGGGTCCCCTTACCAGGTAACACCAGTATCCAACACTTTTCCTTACTCCAGACCAGAAGGGGGAGCTCTAACACCCGGTTTCAGGGGAGCTTCCCTATAAGTTCTGGCCTGGAGGCGGAGTTAGTTACTTTGAGTCTGGTCCAAAGGAGAGAGGAGAGGAGAGAAGTCGAGAAGAACCCGGGGAGTGGAGCTGTAACCAAGCTCACCCCAGAGCTGAGCGCTGACAAAGAGGACACCAGAGTCCTTGGCTGTGTGAGTGCTGTATGTCCCGACAGCCGAATCTGGAGGGCAGGGGACTGCAAGCAAGCAGTGCTCGTGATAGGCTGACATCTGCCATACAGGTTAGAAGCAACACGTAATAGAGAGGAACTTGAGCAGAGCTTAGAGCAGCAAGGACCTAAGAGAACAGTGCAGTAGGAAGGCCTCCAACACCACCTGGCAAGGTAGATCTTAAGTTGCTTCCAGGCTGCCCGGACCCCTATCATCACCCGTTACCCATGCACTGGACTGCACCTTCAGCTACCAAGTAAAGGTAAAGAAAACTACAATCCTTGTATCCTCCAGTCATTTCCCGCACCCTCAGTCCTGCACCCCAACATCCACAATCCCTTACAATACTATACCGGTAGCCCTGGGGCCCCGCTCCACCTGTGGGGAGCAGAACCATCGGCCCCAGCGGTCTCCTTAAGCAGCGTCGACCACTCATTACTGAACACCACAGGTGGCGTCACGTTAAATCCCCTACTAACTGTACCTCATTTTTATTATATCAAAATGGCGGTATTGTATGGCAACTAGTGTTGAGCATTCCGATACTGCAAATATCGGGTATCGGCCGATATTCGCTGTATCGGAATTCCGATACCGAGTTCCGATATTTTTGTAATATCGGAAATCGGAATCGGAAGTTCCTATAACTTCCCAGGCGTGTGCGGTGCGTATGGTTCCCAGGGTCTGGAGGAGAGGAGACTCTCCTTCAGGCCTTGGGATCCATATTCATGTAAAAAATAAAGAATAAAAATAAAAAATATGGATATACTCACCCCTCCGACGGACCCTGGACCTCAGCGGTGCAATCGGCAGCCTCCGTTTCTAAGAATGCAGTGAGTGTAGGACCTGCGATGACGTCGCGGTCTTGTGATTGGTCGCGTGACCGCTCATGTGACCGCTCACGTGACCGCGACGTCATTGAAGGTCCTTCACTCTCTGCATTCTTAGGAACGGACGCAGACGCTTGCAGCGGTGACAGCCAGGGCTCGTCCGAGGGTGAGTATATCCATATTTTTTATTTTTATTCTTTATTTTTTATATTCTTTATTTTTTACATGAATATGGATCCCAGGGCCTGAAGGAGAGTTTTCTCTCCTTCAGACCCTGGAAATCATCCAGGATCACTTCCGATATTTGTGTCCCATTGACTTGTATTGGTATCGGGTATCGGTATCGGCGATATCCAATATTTTTGGGATATCGGCCGATCCAATCCGATACCGATACTTTCAAATATCGGAAGGTATCGCTCAACACTAATGGCAACATAACGTGAATGGAATAGCTATATGCTCTAACTGTTGCACACTTGCCGGACTAAAACCAGTCGTTGCTGTCAACTGCAAGGGGGATGTGGAAACCACAAAAAAACGACCAAAAGAGGATAACTATACTCAAAAAAATTCTTTATTAAATGCAAAATACATAGAAATAATAACAAAAACCAGACAAGAATGGAACAAAATGGAGAAATGGTGCAGGTCACAAAAGAAATGCTACCAAGGAAATACACGACGTGCAGACCGGGAAACGGTTCCCTGTTATAATTATAAGATGTTAGTATCGGGGATACCACAAACAAGCCGAAGTGGCTGTTATCTATACAGCACATACCAATTTGTCATTTTGTAGAACCCTAGAACACATGATTCAACCATATAGGTACCACACTGGGTTAAAATACTACACAAATGTGTATGGAGGACAAAAAAGTTCTAAATGTCCAGGGTAACCAATTATGAAAAACCAGACTACCTATGCTACTGTTTACTACCAGCCATCACTGGAGCCACTACCCAAAAGTGGTACCACCACGCCTTCCATGTTAGGTAGACAAAGCTGCCTCAGTATATGTTACCTGGTCCGGGCGGCTCATGGATGTGTACCGGATCCACGGGTAGCACGTCAGCCTCCTTCGTCATTTTTATTGCGTGCCACAGCCACGGACTGGGTCACCGCTGCCATGACAACTCCCTGAAGAGCTGCCCGACCCAGTTTCGAGTACCCACCTTGTATTATTCTGTGACTATGTGGGGGTAATATGTGGTCTGGTCATGGTGTGACGGTATTTGTCCATTGTATGTGCTATTATTGGTCATTTAAAAAAAATGTTACTCATTCCCTTAAAGAAAAATAAATACAAATATACCTAATTAGTAGTAGAGCACAGGATATTTTAACAAATATTTAATAGGTTAGAGTAGAGTAGGGCCCTGCCGAAAGACTCTACCTTGTCGTGGTGGCGGCTTCTAAAATCTTTTCCCTAAAACAAAAGCTGATGGCTATGTTTGCGATATGGTGTTCAATGGGAACTGTTAATGTGAGACTGTGATGCAGAAGTGAAGTTTTTCCAAGAGTGGGCGGTGGGACTGTGGAAGTTTTGAGGGGTGGAGGCGGAGCTGGGCTGGAGCCTGGGCGGAGTCTCAAGGTTGCCCAAAAATGTTGCCAGTATGGGTCTCTGGTGGCAGCCCTGCTGACCAGTAAATGTTTGCTTGTTGCAATGAACTTGATGACCTCTGAGTTGTGTGCGGAAGATGGAGGCTTGGAGACAACAGAGGCATGCGGCCTACAAGTGAGTGTGATGCACCCCACACCTGACAGCACCCTGGAATTTGGATATGGTTTTCCTGTAAAGTGCCAGAGCGTAGCCAGACAGCAGCTCTGTCATGACTACTGCTCTTGGCCACTTTACAAGTGTATAATCATTTTTTAGTCTAAGGGCGGAGGGTTTCTTTAAGATATATCCTCAAATACACAATTCTGTGTTTTAACAGTCAGCAGATCTGGAAAAAATCCTTGAAGCAGAAGTGATGCCTTGTAGTGATGAGCGAATATACTATTTCTCGAGCATGCTCGGGGGTCCTCCGAGTATTTTTTAGTGCTCGGAGATTTAGTTTTTCTTGCCGCAGCTGAATGATTTACATCTGTTAGCCAGCATAAGTACATGTGGGGATTCCCTAGCAACCAGGCAACCCCCACATGTACTTATGCTGGCTAACAGATGTAATCATTCAGCTGCGGCAATAAAAACTAAAACTCCGAGCACTAAAAAATACTCGGAGGACACCTGAGCGTGCTCAAGAAATCTCGAGTAACGAGTATATTCGCTCATCACTAATGCCTTGTAATATGCCGTATCCAGGATTTGCAGTGCCATGCAGGACTCTATATAGAATATTCCAGGGAATAGAGTTTCTTTGGGTTTCGTGCAGCTCAGTCACGAGACTGTAGACAAGCTCTATCAGGTAGTAAGGAAATTAGGAATTCCCTGCAGCCCTGCATGGTATTGTGTCATTCCTGCAGCAAAATGGAGTGTTTCCAATAATAACATTATTAGGGAATAGCCTGATATTTGTTTAAAAGTTCACGTAAGGTGAATGTAGTCTCAAATCACTTGGTATCTTAATTTGCTGCATATGAACACTGTGCATTTTATATGTGAAATATAAAACTTCAGTGAGGCCAGTCATTACACCAGTCAAATACAAAAGTTCATGACTTTCTTTATAGATTCAACGGCATGATTCAATGAGCTAATAACCTGAATATATTTATCGTAGCTTTGATGCACAATTTAATATAATATATAATATATTTTTTAGCAATGATTATGTGGAGCCTGTATTGAAGCCCATTAATCAATGCAAACATCTTTGTTATGTAAATGTATTTCATGAGTAGGATCACCTCTCCTAAGTCGTCTATATGAGCATGCAGGTCATAAAAAGTTGAATAAAATCATATATCGATATCTGCAATTTGATGTTTTATTCCAGAGAAATCCACATTTTTCTATATGTAAATGAGCTGCTTAGATCTATGGACCGAATATAGATCTCCCTGAAAATCTGAAATGAAAGGGGACTTTACCAGTGGGAGACATGTAATGACTGAAAACGGAAAATGGACAGCATGTAGATGGCATCCAAGTGCTTTTGAATTTTTTCACTAACCCATAGAATAATATTGCCGATTTTGATCTGACGCAAGACGCAATTTCTGTGCACAGGTGCAAGATTTTTTCCTGGCAATATGGATGATATGAGGCTTCATCCACATCAATTAAAGATGGAGGACGGCGAGCAGCAGCCATGGGGAGCAATGGAGAGGCAAGAGGCCACACCAATCAGACCGGACCGACCGGATTACCATGAAGCGAGGGAGAGCTTAAAATGTTTTTTGGGGGGTATATGCAGCGCCCCAGAGTCCTGGTCGTTGCAGTACTGTGGCTCCGCCACTATGGGGAGCCATGGTGCGTCCGATGGCACTGAAGGAGTTCATCTGATCAGGTATCACAGACACCAATACATTTCACAGCCGGGCCTCCGGGGGGAGCTAAGGGTTCTATTCATTAGGCCACTCCCCACCATAGTGGGTAAACTGGGGGTCAGGCAGGAAGTTAGATCAGAAAGCTGACTGGATTGGACGAAGCAACACTCAGTGGCAGAGGGTGTTGTGGAGGAAGAGACAGTAGGGTCTCTGTCAGGGGTGGGATCCTGACAGAGGCTTGGCATTGGAAAGAACGTAACGGGTCCGCACCAGCTCCGGGAAGCGGCGGGATTCAAGAAAGGACTAGAAGCGGGATAGATTGTGCTGAGTGAGAAACGAGATCAAGCGATAGGAGAATTCCAGCAGGGGTCGTGCTGTAAGACCGAAGCAACACCCTACTGAGGCGCACTACCGGTGGCCGGAACGCCGAGGGAGTATTATAACATTCAGCTTCAAGCAATACTCTAAACAGCGGCAGGACAGTCAGTTTAAGGCGGGCTGTCTAACACATATCACCTATGAAGTCTTGGGAGGCAATTGCGGGAGAGGAGCGTCTCTAGGGTCCCGGAAGAACTCCAGGCCTACCCGACAAACGGGTGCCGTTCTAACCGTAACATCAGGGAGGGACGGACGATTAGAAGAACATCATTTAATCGAGTTGTGAGGGAACTTAAGAAACAGACACAACAGTTGTGGGGTACTTTCCGTAAGCACAGCAGGGGAGGACTACAACACATAGCGCTAAGAAGGAAGGCACCGATTTCCACCTGTGAAGAGGACTCTGGAGGTGCCATTGGACCGGCCGGACTTGCGCAGCCTGGTGAGCCGTACTCTGGACTGAGGACTCAGAGATCTCCAGTAAAGAGGTAAAGAGACTGCAACCTGGTGTCCTCGTTATTTACCGCGACCTGCACCCCACAACTGCACCGTTACAACACCATTTATTGCACCGGACGTCCCCCACTGACAGACAGGGCCACGGACCGGGTCTAGCCACCGTGACAATCCCAGAACTGAGACTCAGAGGCCCGGCTCCGGGTACCCCTCGGCCCTGCGGCGGTGTGGGGGCGCTCCATATACAGGGGGAGTCATGGGGTTATATAAGCATTTATGGAATGCAGCACGGGCACTGAATAAAGTAATGGTTTTAGTTGATATATGGCAAATCTGGTGACAGGTTCCCTTTAAGTCTCTCGAGAAAACCTTTGTTATTTTTAGACTATGTAAGCCTTTTAGGTTGCAAAAATTGTTCTTGGAAAATGCCTTTCAGATCATTTTTTAAACAATAGTTTTCATTACAATTTCAATTAAGGAAACTCAACGTTGTAAAAATCCTGAAAGTGAAAAAGAATTGGTGTCATCTATGGAACTTAGCCTGACTTGCTATTATGCAAATACGGTACACAAACTGAGGATGAAATAAAAAATATAATCAAGGTTAAAGGGAGTCTGGCCTGTCAAAATGACTTAAAGAGAATATGTCAGCAGGTTTTTGCTGTTTGATCTGAGAGCAGTATAATATAGGGCAAAATGCCTTATTCCAGCCATGTGTCAGTTACTGGGCTTTGTGTTGAATTTTCAATAAAATCAGTGTTTTATCAGCAGGAGATTATTACTAAAGGACAAGGTTGTATGCCAGTCAGATCTACTAATCAGTGTAACCCCGCCCCTACCACTGATTGGCAACTTGATGAAAATGTACAACATACACAGGAAGCTGCCAATCAGGATTGTGGGTGGAGTTATACATTGCTCAGCATTTTGAGCACTGCTACATCTACAACAGAGAAATCAGGGATTCTATCCAAACGACATCAATCAGATCAGTAAGTGATAGATCACTGGAATCAGGGTCTCTGCCTGTTGTGAATTAGACTTTTTGGCTCCCTCTTGTGGTCACTAGTGATATGACTCTGGGATTGTCTTTCTTCAGTTTGGCACTCACCTGGGTCGTTAGTCCAGGGGTGTCGCTATATAAACTTCCTGGATCCTTAGTCCAGTGCCTGGCATCGTTGTAATCAGATCCTTCTGTTGCTCCTGTCTGCTGGTCCTGGTTCTTGCAAAATTAAGCTAAGTCTTGCTTCTTTGTTTTTTGGGTTATTTGATTTGCTTCTATTTTTGTCCAGCTTGTACTAAATGTGAGTTCTGACCTTGCTGGAAGCTCTAGGGGGCTGGTGTTCTCCCCCCGGCCGTTAGTCGGTTCGGGGGTTCTTGAATATCCAGCGTGGATATTTTAATAGGGTTTTTGCTGACCATATAAGTCATCTTACTATATTCTGCTATTAGCTAGTGGGCCTCTCTTTGCTAAATACCTAGCTCATTCTTATGTTTGTCTTTTCCTCTTACCTCACCGTTATTATTTGTTGGGGGCTTGTATCCAACTTTTGGGGTCTTTTCTCTGGAGGCAAGAAAGGTCTTTCTTTTCCCTTCTAGGGTTAGTTAGTTCTCCGGCTGGCGCGAGACGTCTAGAACCAACGTAGGCACGTTCCCCGGCTACTGCTATTTGTGGTGCTAGGATTAGATATATGGTCAGCCCAGTTACCACTGCCCTATGAGCTGGTTTTTTGTGTTTGCAGACTTGGTATTTATTCCTGAGACCCTCTGCCATTGGGGTCATAACAGTATGCCAGGCCATGAAGTGGGCATTTGAGGAGTGGCGTCATTGGCTCGAGGGTGCTAAGCATCGTGTGGTGGTCTTGACTGATCACAAAAATTTGATGTATCTCGAGTCTGCTAAACGCCTGAATCCTAGACAGGCCCGCTGGTCATTGTTTTTCTCCCGTTTTGACTTTGTGGTCTCGTATTTACCAGGTTCAAAGAATGTGAAGGCTGATGCTCTTTCAAGGAGCTTTGTGCCTGACTCTCCGGGAGTCGCAGAACCGGTTGGTATTCTTAAAGAGGGAGTTATCTTGTCAGCCATTTCTCCGGATTTGCGACGTGTGTTGCAGAGATTTCAGGCTGGTAGACCTGGCTCTTGTCCACCTGACAGACTGTTTGTTCCTGATAAGTGGACCAGCAGAGTCATTTCCGAGGTTCATTCCTCGGTGTTGGCAGGGCATCCGGGAATTTTTGGCACCAGAGATCTGGTGGCTAGGTCCTTTTGGTGGCCTTCCTTGTCACGGGATGTGTGGTCGTTTGTGCAGTCCTGTGGGACTTGTGCTCGAGCTAAGCCTTGCTGTTCTCGTGCCAGCGGGTTGCTCTTGCCCTTGCCTGTCCCGAAGAGGCCTTGGACACACATTTCCATGGATTTCATTTCAGATCTCCCGGTGTCTCAGGGCATGTCTGTCATCTGGGTGGTATGTGATCGCTTTTCTAAGATGGTCCATTTGGTGCCTTTGCCTAAGCTGCCTACCTCTTCCGATCTGGTTCCTGTGTTCTTTCAGAACGTGGTTCGTTTACACGGCATTCCTGAGAATATTGTGTCTGACAGAGGATCCCAGTTTGTTTCCAGGTTCTGGCGATCCTTTTGTGCTAGGATGGGCATTGAGTTGTCGTTTTCGTTTGCCTTTCATCCTCAGACTAATGGACAAACGGAGCGAACTAATCAGACTCTGGAGGCTTATTTGAGGTGTTTTGTTTCTGCGGATCAGGATGATTGGGTGACCTTCTTGCCGTTGGCTGAGTTTGCCCTTAATAATCGGGCTAGTTCCGCTACATTGGTTTCGCCATTTTTCTGCAACTCTGGTTTCCATCCTCGTTTTTCCTCGGGACATGTGGAGCCTTCTGACTGTCCTGGGGTAGATTCTGTGGTGGATAGGTTGCAGCAGATCTGGAATCATGTGGTGGACAACTTAAAGTTGTCACAAGAGAAGGCTCAGCGTTTTGCCAACCGCCGCCGCGGTGTGGGTCCCCGACTTCGTGTTGGGGATTTGTTATGGCTGTCTTCTCGATTTGTTCCTATGAAGGTCTCCTCTCCTAAATTTAAGCCTCGCTTCATCGGTCCTTACAAGATATTGGAAATCCTTAATCCTGTGTCCTTTCGCTTGGATCTTCCGGTGTCGTTTGCCATTCACAACGTGTTCCATAGGTCTTTGTTGCGGCGGTACGTTGTACCTGTGGTTCCTTCTGTTGAGCCTCCTGCTCCGGTGTTGGTTGAGGGCAAGTTGGAGTACGTGGTGGAGAAGATCTTGGATTCTCGTCTCTCCAGGCGGAGGCTTCAGTATCTGGTCAAGTGGAAGGGCTATGGTCAGGAGGATAATTCCTGGGTGGTTGCCTCTGATGTGCATGCGGCCGATTTAGTTCATGCCTTTCACGCTGCTCATCCTGATCGTCCTGGTGGTCTTGGTGAGGGTTCGGTGACCCCTCCTTAAGGGGGGGGTACTGTTGTGAATTAGACTTTTTGGCTCCCTCTTGTGGTCACTAGTGATATGACTCTGGGATTGTCTTTCTTCAGTTTGGCACTCACCTGGGTCGTTAGTCCAGGGGTGTCGCTATATAAACTTCCTGGATCCTTAGTCCAGTGCCTGGCATCGTTGTAATCAGATCCTTCTGTTGCTCCTGTCTGCTGGTCCTGGTTCTTGCAAAATTAAGCTAAGTCTTGCTTCTTTGTTTTTTGGGTTATTTGCTTTGCTTCTATTTTTGTCCAGCTTGTACTAAATGTGAGTTCTGACCTTGCTGGAAGCTCTAGGGGGCTGGTGTTCTCCCCCCGGCCGTTAGTCGGTTCGGGGGTTCTTGAATATCCAGCGTGGATATTTTAATAGGGTTTTTGCTGACCATATAAGTCATCTTACTATATTCTGCTATTAGCTAGTGGGCCTCTCTTTGCTAAATACCTAGCTCATTCTTATGTTTGTCTTTTCCTCTTACCTCACCGTTATTATTTGTTGGGGGCTTGTATCCAACTTTTGGGGTCTTTTCTCTGGAGGCAAGAAAGGTCTTTCTTTTCCCTTCTAGGGTTAGTTAGTTCTCCGGCTGGCGCGAGACGTCTAGAACCAACGTAGGCACGTTCCCCGGCTACTGCTATTTGTGGTGCTAGGATTAGATATATGGTCAGCCCAGTTACCACTGCCCTATGAGCTGGTTTTTTGTGTTTGCAGACTTGGTATTTATTCCTGAGACCCTCTGCCATTGGGGTCATAACATCTGCCCCTACATTTTTCAGCTCTTAGATTCCATAGAGTGGTAGTTCAACTCACTTGGCAGTACACGGGGGTAGAAAACAGGAACACTGTCTCTTTAAATGTTCAGTTGGTTTATTAAATGGTGGCATAAACCAACAAGAAGGGGAAAATAAATACAGCCTTCAGGCAAAAACAGAAAAACAACAAAGAAAAACAAAAAATTCTGTACACAGTTCATATGTTTGCGGGGAGCGGCACGCTCTGCAGCACCACAGGTTCAGTCTTTCCTCCTCAGGACACAAACCACTGGAGAATCCTCTCTCCAGTCCTGCTGACCAAAGACTGCCTCTGGAGCCAAGTTAATTAAACCTCAGACCATGTGACTCTTCCCCCATGTGACTGAACACATGACTGTGACATCACACAGGTCCTGTCAGCACAAGGTGGTGCCCGCCCGGCTTTGCAGGTGACGATAAGGTGGACACCCACCTATTCTATGGATGTCCACATAAAAACCAGCCCATTACAAACTTAATTTAAACCTCACAGCACGTAGTGTGCTGGAGGAAAATACTCTGGGTTTTACATCACTGACACCATTAAGTGTAGTGACACATATTTCCCCTTCAGCACTCTACCAGCAACTTTGTCACAATAGCAAAAACTTGCGTATTCCAAGCACATTACAATGTAGGGCAGCTTTCTCTAATAATAATATTTTTTATTACTACTTCGGTTTTCCACAAGTCCAGAAAAACAATTTCAATAATGTATGCGAATTAGCTGATCAGTGCCCGCCTTTGCCCTCTTGATTGACAGAGTTGCCTTCACTTGGGCCACCACCATCTTAGCTGACATCTTGTGCATGTTCAGAACAACTTCTCTTCTGATCTGTTCCTTCTGCTGTTTCTGTCTATGCAGAACTACTGTCAGGATTTTAGATGAGACAACGCAGGCCCAGCTAAAGGCCAGTGCTGTCATTCAAAGAGGTGAGGGCAGAGTTGGACTGCTTACTAGGTCACGAGAAGATGAACCAAACCGCCAAACACCACCGAAGGTGCACTGAGCAGCGAATTTGCAAGCTGTTTTCTGGTTGTCTAGCATTATGGCAAAATTAGGTATGGTTATTCTTAGGGCAAGGTGCCGTACATGGTAATATGCTTGGCTTAGGAAAATATTTTAATGCAGCAGTTGGAAAAGGGGAAAATTCTCAGGGCCATTGACTGACCTTAGGCTGGTGTAGTAAGCTCTGGGATCCTACTCGCCAGGAGTATGCTCGGTCTTATGTGGCCACAGTGTGTAGTAGTTCCTCTATGATGAAGGCGTCGATGCTATTGATTGGATGTCATGTTCCCCATGTTCCACATACAAGAATCCAATTAAGAACCTTTGGGACAATAATTATCAGTGAATCCAATGCCATCAAGTAGTATCACAGACTGTCCAGCATGCCCAGATCCAGGTCTGGAAGGAGATCCCCCAGGACACAGTCTGCTTTCTATCACAAGCATGCCCAGATCTAGGTCTGGAAGGAGATCCCCCGGGACACAGTCCGCTTTCTATCACAAGCATGCCCAGATCCAGGTCTGGAAGGAGATTCCCCAGGACAGTCCGCTTTCTATCACAAGCATGCCCAGATCGATCCAGGTCTGAAGGTGATCCCCCCAGGACACAGTCCGCTTTCTATCACAAGCATGCCCAGATCCAGGTCTGGAAGGAGATCCCCCAGGACACAATCCACTTTCTATCACAAGCATGCCCAGATTGATCCAGGTCTGGAAGGAGATCCCCCAGGACACAGTCTGCTTTCTATCACAAGTATGCCCAGATCCAGGTCTGGAAGGAGATCTCCCAGGACACAGTCTGCTTTCTATCACAAGCATGCCCAGATCCAGGTCTGGAAGGAGATGCCCCCAGGACACAGTCCGTTTTCTATCACAAGCATGCCCAGATCCAGGAGATTGCCCAGGACACAGTCCGCTCTCTATCACAAGCATGCCTAGATCGATCCAAGTCTGGAAGGAGATCCCCCAAGACACAGTCCGCTTTCTATCACAAATATGCCCAGATCCAGGTCTGGAAGGAAATTCTTCAAGACGCAGTCCACTTTTTATCACATGCATGCCCAGATGTTTTCAGGAGTCCAGGAGTGCGCTTGTAGTGCACAGGTACGTGGGGACCACCACTGAGTCACATTGTGAGATGCTGTAATGAACTTCATGCAAATTGGATCAATCAAGGGTTCCATTATTTTTTATTTTAGGGTGAATTGGAATTCAGTCCTCAGTTGGATGATTTTGTTTTTCATCGACCGTTGAGACGTCATTATATTCACAATGAATTGTATAGTTTAAACTAGAAAAGTTTCGCTACTTGAATTTCTAATTCGAGATTTGTTGTGTTATTTATGTGTTTCCTTAATTTTTTCGAGCAGCATAGTTATAGATTTGTAAGGACGTTGTATTCTCAGATGCAAAATACAAAATGAAAACCCTGTGTTGTTATTGTAAGTTTATGGTTTGGTAATGTTTGCTCAAACCCCAAAGAACTATGACACCAGGTTTTAATGTGATATTTCACAGACCTCTTGCAGTCATTGGTCATGAAAGAAGTAATTTTACTGCCTAAGTGCCAATCGCTGCCTTAGTAGCAAATATTTGCAGTTAGGATGACTGGCGACGCTTTTAATTTTGGAGGAAAGTTTACAGAATGCCAGCACGTCAGTTTCTCCACCTTCTTCTTCATCAGAGGGGACAGCTGGGCCTGGAAATGGCTCTTATATTAGTACAAGTTTCTCCTAATTATTATTATTATTTTTTTTATAATTGGAGCTGAATTTCCATAGTTACAACATGTTCTCATTGACACTGGAAAGAGTGAGGTAATGTAATACACATATAAATACCCAGCAGGCGAGGAATCTGGGAGGCGGCTGACTGGAAGGCTGCGCTGTCACAAGTCTACAGGCTTAATAAACAAAAGGTGCATTTTTACCCAGTGACACATATGGAAGGTGGCACAAACAGGTCGCTTGTGTTGTGGCATGCACATAGACATACGGCACAAAATAACCCTAAAAAGAGAACTATAAGATTATATTTTATTAAAGGGCATCTGTCAGTATGATCAACCCTCCTAAGCCGTCTATATGAGCATGTAGGTCATAGGAAGCTGAATAAAATGATACCTTGATATCTGCGATCTGATTTCTTATTCCAGTAAAATCCATGTTTTTCTTAATATGTAAATGAGCTGTTAAGATCTATGGGCCGGACACTGATCTGCATGATAATCTGTCTCCAGAGCTTACTTTATATGAAAGTGTGAGCATCTAATCAATGCATTTCTTGGGTGGGTAAGTGCTGATGTTCTTAGTATGGAATGGGGCCAATATCCATGGCCCCTTCCTAGGATATTAATATCCTCCCACAGCTGTCTGTTTAACCTTTGCTGGTTAGTAAATGTGGGGTGGACCCAACGACCTTTTTTGTGGGGTCTCCCATATAATAACTAGTAATGGCTAATCAAACAGCTGTGAGCTGATATTAATAGACTGGAAACCTTTATGGCTATTGGCCCTTTCCTAGAATAGTCTCAGCTGTCAGCTTTCCCTCAGCTTGTTAAGAAAATGAAAAGGGACCCCACACCATTTCTTTTTTAAAATGATTTATTTAATACATACTATGCACATACAGCGTGTACTGACTCCAACTACCATCATCGTTGCCTGGTCTCACTGATTGCAGGGAGACCAGGCAACAATGATGAAAGCTGCATTCAGCACCGGGTGCCTGGGAACAGCATTAATTGTACTGCTTTCCCTGGCGCCTGTAAGTGTCACACTGATATCATCCGTGTATCATCTGTGTGCACGTATGCTGCATGCATTTGGCTCATGATGCATGATAAAAAGGACATGTATGCAGGTTTTTCACATGGACACACGGTCCGTGTGAAAAACCTGACATGTGCGCACCACCATTGAATATAATGGATGTGCGTATGTCAGTATTCGCGGTCCTTAAAAATCGGACCGCACACGGACATATAAACTGGACGTGAGAATAAGGACTTAAAGTAATGTTGGACTGTCACTTCTCTTTACTTAGCTGAGTGGTTCTTGCCATACAGAACAATTGTTGAATAGTGCTCATGCTCAGCACTGTATGGAACTGTGTACCAACAATACCTGTACAAAACACACCTGATGGTTGGTTAATGGTTATACTTTCTGAAGGCCACAAATCAACTTGACAAGGCATAGTGGTTCATTGGAAAACATTTCAGGTGACTACCTCATGAAGCTGCTGGATAGAATGCCAAGGTGGTGTAAAGCAGCCATAAGAGTAAATGGGATGTACTTTGAGGAATCTAAGGATTAACACAAATATTTTAGTTCATTTCACACATTTCTTTACTCCTTGTTTCAATTTGTGTTCTTTTGTGGTTTTGCTGTCTGCAGTCTGAATCAACATTGAGTACATCCTAATAAAAACAAGAAAAACAATGAAGGAACAACGGTGTCCAAACATGTGACTGGTACCGTCTGATCCTGCACCTATACATCAGTGGTAGTTGGCATGCGATGGAAAGTTGGCTTGTTAAATTTGACCTTAGCCTATTGGGCTTACACACAACACATTATGACCGTGAAGCATTCTTCTACATAAATGGAGTTAGAAGACACAAAAGAGCATAGTAAAACAAAAAACACTCAGTTTCAAAAAATCACAGTAATCCGCAAGTGCTAGTAAAATGATGTAAGAGCAGTCCTAACTGTTACCCTCCACTCCTTGTGGGCTATCTGCACAAAAGCTGTTCCACTCAGCGTGTCCACATGGACATTTCCTTTCTGAACCCTGTTCACACAGGTAACATACAGATGATCAGGTTTTAAAATACATCAGATAGGGATTGCATACATCAGTTAGGACTGCTCTATATGGGTATACCTTGACATTTGGTGGAGCAGCTTGGTATACATTTTTTGCAAAAAATGCATCAACCAAATACCCTGTTTTTTACATCTTTTTACTAGCACTTGCGGATTACTGTGATTTTTTGAAACTGAGTGTTTTTGGTTTTACTATGCTCTTTTGTGTCTTCAAGTTTCTTGGTGGTGTGTGAACATGTTCCTACAGACTTGTTCACTGTGCAAGTAGCCCATGTGTTCCTGTTTCCATAAATGGAGTTAGATTATAGTCCTATGAGCCTCAAAACTCTCTCACATATCAATGTTTTTAGTATGTAAGCTATCTCTTATTTTTATAGATAGATGAAGGAGCAATTACAATCAACATACCATTTCACGTGTCCTTTTTGTGTGGACAAATTACCGTATATACTCGAGTATAAGCCGACCCGAGTATAAGCCGAGACCCCTAATTTTGCAACCAAAAACTGGAAAAACTTATTGACTCGAGTATAACCCTAAGGTGGAAAATGCAGCAGCTACCGGTAAATGTCAAAAATAAAAATAGATACCAATAAAAGTAAAATTAATTGAGTCATCAGTAGGTTAAGTGTTTTTGAATATCCATATTGAATCAGGAGCCCCAAATAATGCTCCAGACAGTTCATGATGGGCCCCATAAGATGCTCCATACAAAATACGCCCCATATAATGCTCCATAAAATTTATGATGGGCCCTGTCACAGGGTCCTTCTCCAGTATCACACAATCAACAGAGCAAGAGAATAGTGAACAATTCCAAAAGCTTTATTTAGGCAAAAACACGAAAGGTCCGTATCCGATCCACCACACAAAGGATAAGATAGTCCAGAAGTTCAGTAACCGGATAAATGTCCAAGGAGATGAGAGTCCAATAATCCAGCAGACAGAGGATAAAAATGGTCCATATACTGTACTTCCCCGTCTCTCCGACTTGTTGTGTTCACACATCATTCCACACAAGACTGATCTGTGTGTCACCTCCCTGATATTTACAAGTCCCTCTCCTCATTCACAGGTCAGGGGGGTGGGCGCAGGGGCTCATTGTTTCAACAAGCTAGTTCAATTAGTTCAATATGTCAATAGCATATTAGCAAACAACATTATTCACTGACCCTGTGGAGAGATAACAGTACAGGACTGTTGGGGCTGATATCAGATGGCAAATAACTCATCCTACAAGAGAACACCATGATAATCAGTAAAATATAAATATACACAAAATGATACCCACATAACATATCCCACCATCACAGGCCCCATAAGATGCTCCATATTAAAATATGCCCCATATAATGCTGCACAATTGTTGATTATGGCCCCATAAGATGCTCCATAGACTATTATGCCCCATATAATGCTGCACAAATGCTGATTATGGCCCCATAAGATGCTTCATATAAAAATGTGCTACATATAATGCTCCATACAGTTCATTATGGCCCCATAAGATGCTCCATATAACAATGTGCCACATATAATGCTCCATGCAGTTCATTATGGCCCTGTAAGATGCTCCATGTAACTGTCACGGGGGTACTGGGTAGACTACAGCTGATTACCCGGGCCCCTGCAATATCCCTCAAACTAGGGAAACCCTGTCTGTCCCTCTCCCAGAGTTTACACTGAAGGTGTGCATGTCTGGGCCACCAGGCCTGACCCTGAGTCCTGTTTCAGTACTAAGCTGAAACCTCCACCTGCTACCCAGTGATAAGACCTCTCACCAACCCCTACAGAAAGCACAGACAGGGAAAACTAAAAAACGCACCACGCCGCAGACACACAGGAAAACACTATAATGTGCACAGGGCAAAACAATACAAATATAGGAAGGAGAAATATAACGAAGGATAATACACCACCAGATACGATATTTCCTCTCCTAGACCACCACTCCAGACCGAGATCACCAGGCACAAGACACAAGCTATAATCAGCGACGCCCAAAGCCCAGCAAAACTATTTAAAGGCAATGGGCGTGACTAAGCCTCCAACCCGAGTACCAGCCAGATTAACCCCGGACAATCTTGATCAATCTAGCCGGCGCCACTGAGCATATAGTGGACGAATGAGGAATTACTGCTGTCTGTCGGACACCCTAGTGTGAACAGCGTCCGACATGACAGTACCCCGCCTTCTACGAGGGACCCCAGGGCCTTCACGACTTATAGGACCCGGCTTGTCCGGATGGCGGCGGTGAAACATACTGACCAGCCGGTCCGCATGTATATCCGAGGCTGGTACCCAAGACCTCTCCTCCGGCCCATAACCATGCCAGTGTACCAGGTACTGTAACGTGCGGCGCACCACTCGAGAGTCAACCACCTTGGAGACTTCAAACTCTAAACTGCCATCCACCAAGACTGGAGGAGGCATCGGCGCAGCATCCACAGAACCCACCACCTTTTTTAATAACGATCTGTAGAACACGTTGTGAATCTTGTATACCGTAGGGAGCTCCAATCGGTAGGCAACCGGGTTAATGATGGCGGCGACCCTAAACGGACCAATAAACCTAGGACCCAATTTAAGGGATGGTATTTTGAGTCTTATGTTTTTTGTGGACAACCACACCCAGTCACCCACACTCAGGTCCGGACCTGGCACATGTCTACTGTCAGCCACACGTTTGTACCTTGCACCCACGCTCAACAGGCGCTGTTTCACTTTCCTCCAGACGGAAGACAGTTGTGCTCCTAACAGGTCCTCCTCCGGGATGCCGGAAGAGCCCCCCTGACTCAAAGTACAAAATTGAGGATGGTGCCCGTAAGCACAAAAGAACGGAGACTCACCAGAAGATTCCTGTCGGTGATTATTTATGGCAAACTCAGCCAAAGGAAGGAACGTCGACCACTCCTCCTGGTTGTCAGAAACAAAACAGCATAAGTACTGCTCCAAATTTTGGTTCATACGCTCAGTCTGACCATTTGACTGAGGATGAAATGCCGAAGAATGCGACAACTTGATCCCCAGCCATGAGCAAAATGCTTTCCAAAATTTTGCCACAAACTGAGTACCCCTATCAGACACGATGTCAGACGGGACCCCGTGAAGTCTGACCACCTCCTGCACAAATACCTGAGCCAGAGTCTTAGCGTTAGGCAACGAAGCAAAGACACAAAGTGCAACATTTTTGAGAACCGATCAACAATCACCAAGATGACCGTGTTCCCAGCTGAGGGCAAGTCCGTGATAAAATCCATGGAGATCTCCGTCCATGGCCTACTGGGTACCTCAAGAGGAAGTAGTGTGCCAGCAGGACGGGAGCGGGGCGTCTTAGCCCTAGCGCACGTGGTGCATGCTGACACGTATGAAACCACGTCCTGTCAGATTTTGGGCCACCAAAACCGACGCGACACCAACTCCAAAGTACCCCTAACCCCTGGGTGACCAGCCAGGACAGCATCATGATGCTCTGCCAATATCTTTAGGCGAAGATGGAGCGGTACAAACGATTTGTTAACGGGAAGTTCTGGTGGTACTTCCTCCTGAGCCTCGGCAATCTCAGTCTCAACCTCTGTCGTGAGAGCCGAGACCACTACACCTTTTTGGAGGATGGGTACCGGTTCTTCCCGAGGTTCTCCCCCCGGAAAACACCTGGACAAAGCATCCGCCTTCGTGTTCTTAGACCCAGGTCGGTAAGTAAGAAAAAAGTTGAACCGCGTGAAAAACAATGCCCAGCGAGCCTGCCTGGGGGACAGACGCTTGGCTGACTCCAAATAAAGCAAATTCTTATGGTCGGTAATAACAGTAACCTGGTGAACCGACCCCTCCAAAAAGTGTCGCCATTCCTCAAAAGCCAACTTGATAGCCAACAACTCCCTGTTGCTGATATCGTAGTTACGTTCGGCGGGCGACAGTTTCTTGGAGAAATAGGCGCATGGACGCAACTCGCTCAAGGATGAGCCTTGAGACAGCACCGCCCCCACTCCAACCTCAGACGCATCGACTTCCACGGTAAATGGTTTCGATACATCCGGTTGCACCAGAATGGGAGCTGAAGCAAAACTGTTCTTCAGAAACTCGAATGCGCGCACAGCAGGCTCAGACCAGGCGGAGAAATCGGTAACTTTTTTTGTCATGTCAGTGAGCGGTTTAGCAATGGTAGAAAAGTTTTTGATAAACTTTCTATAATAGTTAGAAAACCCAAGGAACCGCTGGAGCGCTTTTAGGTTATCAGGCCGTTCCCAACGCAGCACCGCTTGCACCTTAGCGGCGTCCATTTTAAACCCAGAAGCGGACACAATATAACCCAAGAAAGGCAACTCCTGAACCGAAAATACACATTTCTCCAATTTAGCATAGAGCTTATTCTCTCTGAGTAGCTGTAACACCTGCCTAACATGCTCTAAATGAGTATCACGGTCGCATGAATAGATGAGAATGTCATCAAGGTACACAATAACGAATTTTCCCAGGACATGAGAGAACACATCGCTTACGAAATGTTGAAATACAGCAGGCGCATTTGTCAAACCAAATGGCATCACCAGATTTTCAAAATAACCCACAGGAGTATTAAAAGCGGTTTTCCACTCATCACCTTGACGGACTCTTATGAGATTGTACGCCCCCCCTGAGGTCAAGCTTGGTAAACCACTTAGCACCTGCCACCTGATTGAACAGATCGGGTATCAGCAGCATAGGGTATGGGTCACGAACCGTAATCTGGTTTAACTCACTGAAATCCAGACAGGGGCGTAAACCGCCATCTTTCTTCTTAACGAAGAAGAACCCTGCTGCCACAGGTGAGGACGAAGGCCTGATGTGCCCTTTGCTCAGACTCTCAGCGATGTAGTCTTTTAAGGCTTGCCTCTCAGGACCAGAGATGTTAAACATCCTAGCTTTCGGCAATTTGGCCCCTGGCTTTAACCTAATAGTGCAGTCATAGGGACGATGTGGTGGCAATTCTGAACAACCCTTCTCAGAAAACACATCTGCGAAATCCAGCAGAGACTCAGGAATACTAGGAGTCACAGTGGACACAGATGTGGCCAGGCAATTCTCCTGGCAGAATCCGCTCCACTGGATGATGTCCTGGGTTTTCCAGTCAATCACCGGGTTGTGCATAGCCAACCATTGAAAACCCAGAACCATTTCTGCAGGCAGATTACTGAGCACCCTACATGTAACTTTCTCCGAATGTAGGACCCCAATGTGGAGTTTAACCTCAGCCACAAACTCAGTAATCTCCCCCTGTGCGAGAGGAGCGGCATTGATGGTGACCACCCGGATAGGATGAGGCAGTTTTTCGATACTGAAACCGGCTGTGCGCGTAAACTCTTCATCAATAAGATTAGTGGCAGAACCACTATCCACAAACACAGTGATTGGCAGCTCTCTGCCAGCGACCATAACTTTGGCAGGGAGCATGAATTGAGAAACCACAATGGAGGATATGCATAAGTTCAGATTGGCCTCCTCCACACCCTCTGAGCTTAGTAGTTTTTCCGCCGTTGCGCTTTTTTTAAGGCCCCGTCACACATAGCGATTTACCAACGATCACGACCAGCGATACGACCTGGCCGTGATCGTTGGTAAGTCGCTGTGTGGTCGCTGGGGAGCTGTCACACAGACAGCTCTCTCCAGCGACCAACGATCAGGGGAACGACTTCGGCATCGTTGAAACTGTCTTCAACGATGCCGAAGTCCCCCTGCAGCACCCGGGTAACCAGGGTAAACATCGGGTTACTAAGCGCAGGGCCGCGCTTAGTAACCCGATGTTTACCCTGGTTACCAAAAAAAACAAACCGTACATACTCACCATCTGATGTCCGTCAGGTCCCTTGCCGTCTGCTTCCTGCTCTGACTGAGTGCCGCTGTACAGTGAGAGCAGAGCGCACCGGTGGCGTCACTGCTGTGCTGTGCTCTCACTGTACGGCGGCACTCAGTCAGAGCAGGAAGCAGAAGGCAAAGGGACCTGACGGACATCAGCTGGTGAGTATGTACTGTTTGGTTTTTTTTACATTTACGCTGGTAACCAGGGTAAACATCGGGTTACTAAGTGCGGCCCTGCGCTTAGTAACCCGATGTTTACCCTGGTTACCAGTGAAGACCTCGCTGGATCGGTGTCACACACACCGATTCAGCGATGTCAGCGGGACCTCAATGACCAAAAAAAGGTCCAGGCCATTCCGACACGACCAGCGATCTCGCAGCAGGGGCCTGGTCGCTGGTACGTGTCACACATAGCGAGATCGCTACTGAGGTCGCTGTTGCGTCACAAAACTTGTGACTCAGCAGCGATCTCGCTAGCGATCTCGCTATGTGTGACGGGGCTTTTAGATAGCAGAGGACAAGTATTAACATAATGACCAGTTTTACCACAGCAAAAACAGGCTCTCTGCTTCCTGAGCAAAGGGGCACAATGCTTCACATGTGACACCCCTGCGATTTGCATAGGCTCCGTGGGCTCACCTGCAGCAACCTCACGTGTACCTACGCTCTCTCCCATAGGCGGCGTCTCTTGCACCCCCTGACACAGACGGCGATCAATGCGGATAACAAGACTCATAGCGGATTCGAGAGAAGCAGGAGTCTCGTACATCAGAAGGGCTTTTTTAACCTTTCCTGAAACCCCATGAACAAACTGACTCCGCAGCGCGGGATCATTCCACTGTGTATCTACCGCCCAGCGGTGAAGTTCAGAACAGTAATCCTCCTCCATACGCTCCCCCTGGTGGATAGCGCGAATTTTAGATTCTGCTAGACCCATTCTGTCAGGATCCTCATAAATGAGTCCAAGAGCAGAAAAAAAACTCTCCACTGAGTTATATGCAGCAGAATCAGATGGTAAAGAAAACGCCCATGCTTGAGGATCCCCGTTCAGTAATGACAACACCAGGCCCACACGCTGAGCCTCATTACCTGAGGAGATCGGGCGCATACGAAAATATAGTTTACAAGATTCGCGAAAAGTAACAAATTTACTGCGTTCCCCAGCAAACTTTTCAGGTAAAGGAAACTTTGGCTCAGCAACTCTGCCTGCAGATTCAGCTTGCACATTAGATACTACTAGACCCTGTTGCTGAACTGTCCCCTTCAGCTCAGTGACCTGCAGGGACAGCGCCTCCAACTGGCGGGTTATGGAAGTCATGGGATCCATGGAATACAAAAAATATGGCTGATTATAATGTCACGGGGGTACTGGGTAGACTACAGCTGATTACCCGGGCCCCTGCAATATCCCTCAAACTAGGGAAACCCTGTCTGTCCCTCTCCCAGAGTTTACACTGAAGGTGTGCATGTCTGGGCCCCCAGGCCTGACCCTGAGTCCTGTTTCAGTACTAAGCTGAAACCTCCACCCGCCACCCAGTGATAAGACCTCTCACCAACCCCTACAGAAAGCACAGACAGGGAAAACCAAAAAAACGCACCACGCCGCAGACACACAGGAAAACACTATAATGTGCACAGGGCAAAACAATACAAATATAGGAAGGAGAAATATAACGAAGGATAATACACCACCAGATACGATATTTCCTCTCCTAGACCACCACTCCAGACCGAGATCACCAGGCACAAGACACAAGCTATAATCGGCGACGCCCAAAGCCCAGCAAAACTATTTAAAGGCAATGGGCGTGACTAAGCCTCCAACCCGAGTACCAGCCAGATTAACCCCGGACAATCTTGATCAATCTAGCCGGCGCCACTGAGCATATAGTGGACGAATGAGGAATTACCGCTGTCTGTCGGACACCCTAGTGTGAACAGCGTCCGACATGACAGTAACAATGTGCCACATATAATGCTCCATACAGTTCATTATGGCCCCATAGATGCTCCATATAACAATGTGCCACATGTAATGCTGCTGCTGCAATTAAAATAAAATGACATACCACTTGTCGCTGCCCGCTACTCCTCAGCGTCCCGTCTCTCCGCAGTGACTGTTCAGGCAAAGGGCGGCGCGCACACTAATACATCATTGCGCCCTCTGACCTGAACAGTCACTGCAGAGGACGCGGAAAACGGAGCGGCGGTGGAACAAGGAAAGGTGAATATGAAATACTCACCTGCTGGAGAGATGGTCTCCGGCACCTGCAGCTTCTTCCTTTGTTCAGCGGTCACTGGTACCGCTCATTACAGTAATGAATATGTGGCTCCACCCCTATTCATTACTTTAATGAGCGGTACCACGTGACTGCTGAACAGAGGAAGAGCTACGGGCGCCGGAGACCATGAGACATGCAGGGACCGCACCAGGAGCGCCAGGGGCAGGTGAGTATGTGACAGTCATCGCTCCCCCTCACCCGCGGACCCCCCCGCCGACGATGACTCGAGTATAAGCAGAGAGGGGCACTTTCAGCCCCAAAAAATGGGCTGATAATCTCGGCTTATACTCGAGTATATACGGTATCTGCAAAATAAAAATTGATCGTGGATCACACTCTCCAATACAAGTCAATGACTCCAAAGAATAATGGACTGCAGGTGTCATCTGTGTGCTGTCCGCATTTTACTGTTTTATGAATAGGAGAACCTATGGATCTTTTTTCCATCATATGAGAAAAAAAATGGATTGTAATAACTGATACAAGGACCAAAAATTATAACAATGTAATGATAGCGGCACACATGGGGCATTATAGTGACTCCAATATTTCTGAAGAACAGTATTTAGGGTACCAGACAACACAGTAGGGGCAGCAACAGGCACAGAATTGGAGTATCGGCACGATGGAGAGTTTTTTGTAATTTGGAAACAGATAGAAAGTGTGCTGGAAATGTGAGAAGTGAATTTGTCGGTGTTGCACATTTTGGAGACAAATTGTGACTGAAATAAGTTGTTATGATGGTCTGGGCCAGATGGAGGAAGTAAAATGTAAAAGCACTTCACTGAAAAAGTTTAGGGATGTCACATAAAAAGTGAAAAGATGTAATTTATGAGTCCATTTTTTAACTGTTCGATTGTTTTACTCTGAATCGCGTGAGCGTTTTATTGAAAACATCTTGATCAGCGTTTATATATTAGGGGAGTGTTATGCACAAAGTGGGAAGACTAATTGCAACACGAAGGGATGAGGGGAAGTGAACCCAACACTAGGGAAGGGGGAGTGGGAACCGCTAGGCAGATCTAAAGTCACCTTGTCTGCCCTAAACGTCCTTATGTAGGTTCTGCACCTATCACCGAGCAGGAACCTAATCCTTGCCTGACCCTGGCAATAAGACCTGCTTAGGGAAAGATGAGGTGCGCACTAGTCAATCCCTACTACAACTAAAGACAGCTGAGATAGACAAACAAGGCGAACACTTATCTTGAGTAGACTCAGAGAGGTAACACACACGTCCTCCAACAGCACCAAAGAGGAAGATAGCCGACTGCTATAGCTTCAAGCCTCAACAGGGGAAAATGGAAATATCACACAGAAGCAGACAGGAAATCTATAAACACCAAGTCCAGGTGTGTCAATTAGAGCCATGGGGAGGTTGCCACTGGGTTCAAGAGTCAGAAGGACTAGGAAGGTATCTGCAAAGCCAACCGCAGAAACCTTCTGCAGCCAGATGCTGTGCGACTGTTTGCAGCCTCTGACACACTTGTGACAGGGAGATCTATCAATCAACTAGAGTGGTTCAGAAACAAAGTGAGGGCTACACTGGACTAGTCAGGTCTCTCCATATAGTCCGTGGCCGACTTTTCAAAATATGTTTTCTTTGAAGTTCTGTAGTGTTTCAAAGTAAGACATACAGTTGAGTAGCCGTGGCACTGATTCTTGCTGACCTTAGTTCGGGCAACATGAATCTAATGACAGGTTCGGGCAGCACAGTGGCTTAGTGGTTAGCACTACAACCTTGCAGCGCTGGAGTCCTGGGTTCAAATACCACCAAGGACCACATCTGCAAGGAGTTTGTATGTTCTGCCCGTGTTTGCGTGGGTTTCCTCCGGGTTCTCCGGTTTCCTCCCACATTTCAAAGGCATACTGATAGGGAACTTAGATTGTGAGCCCCAGTGGGGACAGCGATGATAATGTGTGCAAACTGTAAAGCGCTGCGGAATATGTTAGCGCTATATAAAATTAAAAGATGATTATTATTAAGGGGGTTTAGAGGATTAGAAAAAGAAACAGAAACAGCACTACATCTATCCACTGGTTGCGTGTTGTATTGCAGCGCTTCTCTATTCATTTCAATGAAGCTGTGTTGCAATATCAGGAATGACCAGTGGACAGATGTGGTGCTGCCTCGTTTTTCTAATCCAGTGCAGCATCTTTAAGGCTATGTGCACACGTCCGGAGTTGCCGTGGAAATTTACGCTGCAGTTCCGGAACTCCCTGCTGCGGGAAAAACGCATTGCGGAATTGGCATGCGTTTTCCCGCTAAACACTAGCGTTTTGCAAGCGTAATTAGCTTGCAGAATGCTAGCGTTTTCCAAGCGATCTGTAGCATCGCTTGGAAAACTGATTGACAGGCTGGTCACACTTGTCAAACATAGTGTTTGACAAGTGTTACCAACTTTTTCCTATTGATGCTGCCTATGCAGCATCAATAGTAAAAAGATCTAATGTTAAAAATAATAAAAAAAATAAAAAATCGTGATATTCTCATCTTCCGGCATCCCCGACAGCCTTTCCCGCTCGTTGCGATGCTCTGGTCCCAGTAATGCCTAGCGGCAATGACCCTAGATGACGTAGCGGTCTCGCGAGACCCACGTCATCACAGGTCATTCTTGCAATGCATTATTGGGAACGGAGCGTCGCGAGGAGCAGGAAGCCTGCCGGGGGACGCCGGAAGGTGAGAATATCACGATTTATTATTTTAATTCTTTTTTTTTTTTTACAATTACACTCACCGGCCACTTTATTAGGTACACCATGCTAGTAACGGGTTGGACCCCCTTTTGCCTTCAGAACTGCCTCAATTCTTCGTGGCATAGATTCAACAAGGTGCTGGAAGCATTCCTCAGAGATTTTGGTCCATATTGACATGATGGCATCACACAGTTGCCGCAGATTTGTTGGCTGCACATCCCAAAGATGCTCCATACAAGGCAGGATGGATCCATGCTTTCATGTTGTTTACGCCAAATTCTGACCCTACCATCCGAATGTCGCAGCAGAAATCGAGACTCATCAGACCAAGCAACGTTTTTCCAGTCTTCTACTGTCCAATTTCGATGAGCTTGTACAAATTGTAGCCTCCGTTTCCTGTTCTTAGCTGAAAGGAGTGGTACCCGGTGTGGTCTTCTGCTGCTGTAGCCCATCTGCCTCAAAGTTCGACGCACTGTGCGTTCAGAGATGCTCTTAGGCCTACCTTGGTTGTAACGGGTGGCGATTTGAGTCACTGTTGCCTTTCTATCAGCTCGAACCAGTCTGCCCATTCTCCTCTGACCTCTGGCATCAACAAGGCATTTCCGCCCACAGAACTGCCGCTCACTGGATTTTTTTTCTTTTTCGGACCATTCTCTGTAAACCCTAGAGATGGTTGTGCGTGAAAATCCCAGTAGATCAGCAGTTTCTGAAATACTCAGACCAGCCCTTCTGGCACCAACAACCATGCCACGTTCAAAGGCACTCAAATCACCTTTCTTCCCCATACTGATGCTCGGTTTGAACTGCAGGAGATTGTCTTGACCATGTCTACATGCCTAAATGCACTGAGTTGCCGCCATGTGATTGGCTGATTAGAAATTAAGTGTTAACAAGAAGTTGGACAGGTGTACCTAATAAAGTGGCCGGTGAGTGTATATGGTTCCCAGGGCCTGGAGGAGAGTCTCTTCTCCTCCACCCTGGGTACCAACCCCACATGGCATATAGCCACATGCAGAAAGTAAGCAGATCAGTGCATTCCTATGTGTGAGGAATCCCCGCGATTCCGCACAAACAATGAACATGCTGCCTCTTTTTCCGGAATGCGATTCTGCAGCGGAAAAAAACGCAGCATGTGCACAAAAAATGCGGATTGCATTCTAATAAATAGGATGCTTAATGTATGTGGGGGTTTTTTGTGGTTTTATTGCGTTTTTATAGCGAAAAAATGCGAAAAAGATGCGTAAATTCCTGAAAGTGTGCACACAGCCTGATCGTTGCCTGATAAAACTCAGCTGCTTCTGTGTTAGTTAGAAAATGTGCTTTGAAGGAGCAGAAACTAGGAACACAAATCTCAACCCACAGATGTACAATCATTTCCACATCAGGGTTTGCAAGACCTCATTTAGGCTACTTTCACACTAGCGTCATTTTGCCTACGTCGCAATGCGTCGTTTAGAAGAAAAAAACGCATCCTGCAAAGTTGTCTGCAGGATGCGTTTTTTCCTCATAGACTTGCATTAGCGATGCATTGCGACGTATGACCACACGTCGCATCAGTCGTGCAACGGATGCGTCGTGTTTTGGCGGACCATCGGCACAAAAAAACGTTCCATGTAACTTTTTTTGTGCGAGTCCACCATTTTTGACTGCGCATGCACGGCAGAAACTCTGCCCCCTCCTCCCCGGAACTCACAATGGGCAGCGGATGTGTTGTAAAACTGCATCTGCTGCCCACGTTGTGCTACATTTAGCACACTGTCCATCGGTACGTCGGGCCGACGGTTTGCGACGGACTAGTGTGAAAGTAGCCTTAGTTGTTTTGCCCATTCTATCTTCTTTCTAGACTGAACATATGGCACCTGCCAGAAAAGGGATGCCGCAAGAAATGCCAGGTATATATGTAACCCCTATAAGTTCAATCAATGGTCATTCTTTCTATGCTCCCTCTTATGTGAAAGCAGAAAGAAACACCGGCTGGAAAGGCAATAATGAGTAGGCTTCATGTAAACTGTTTACCTTGAAATTCCAGTTTCTGATGTATAACTAGGTCAAATATTGTGTAAATTTCAAATTTATACTGGAAAAATTATCAGTTTTTCTATTAGAGTTTATTCTTTTTGTTTCTTGTCAGTTTTGAAGGTGCTTCAGTTATTTCATGCCTTATTAGCAACGTTCACACTTCCAGTATTTGGCCACTATTTTACCTCAGTATTTGTAAGGCAAAACCAGGAGTGGAACAATCAGAAGAAAAGTATAATAGAAACACGTCACCACTTCTATATTTATATCACCCATTCCTGGTTTTAGCTTGCAAATACTGATGTGAAATATTGATGAAAAAACTGCCATGTGAACATGAGGGGTTAGCTGGCATAAAAAGGCTTATAGGTCATGCATTGCTCCTCCAAAGATTTAAATACCGTAAGTAAAGAGCCTCTTCAGAGAGGAAGAAGACAGGAACTCTACTCCCATCTATAGGATGTAGCAGTCCTAAAAGTCCATTGATGAGGGGCAAACACCCTGAAACACGTGTCTGCAAATGGAGTTTCTGATTAGACTCCTTATACTAATTCATATGGTAAGTCTCTCTTAGGGCTCATATTCACTTGCGTGAAATACGGCCGAGTCTCGCAGGTTAAAACCCGGCTCTGCCGCCGGCACTCCAGAGCGGAGCGTGCGGCCGCACAGCAATACAAGGAGCTGCACGCTCCGCTCCCAAGTGCCGGCGGCAGAGCCGGGTGCTACTATGCGAGACTCGGCCGTATTTTAGGCAAGTGAGTATGAGCCCTAAGGGTTGATATTGACTTTTAGGATTGCTAGCTACAATAGGCGGCACTAGAGTTCCAGTCCTGTTTCTCTCTGAAGAGGTTATTTTCATATTTTATTTCTTGGAGAAGCATTTACGTTTCAGTGGACAAAATGTACTAGCTAATATCGGCTTGTGATCACGCAAGCCTCAGCCAAGGTTTAAGCTTGAACATGTCCAGTGAGCACCTCTACTGCTTATGGACATGGCAGACAATGATAAAGAACTTCCTGGATTAGGAAGAAGTGGAGGTCTGCAGCACAGCTGTCTTCGCCAAGTTACTGTAAAACATGGAAAAGTTTGCATTTTTGTGACTTTTATTCGAGATAAACTCTCATATAATTAAGTGAAAGGATAAAGATTAACTTCTATACAGTGCAGTTGGGAAACACTCCCTTCTTTCTAGAAAACCAAGCCTTCTGGTTCTGAGATGGAGGATGTTTCGATGGAGGACCACTTTTTGTTTCCTAGAGTTACTATCACATATATGTTTATGACAGTTGGTAGTTTATTCCATTTTTTATCATTTTAAAGGGAACCTGTCACCCCCAAAATGGAAGGTGAGCTAAGCCCACCAGCATCAGGGGTTATCTACAGCATTCTGTAATGCTGTAGATAAGCCCCCGATGTATCCTGAAAGATGGGAAAAAGAGGTTAGATTATACTCACCCAGGGGCGTTCCCACTGCGATCCGGTCGGATGGGTGTCGCGGTCCGGTCTGGGGCCTCCCATCTTCATATGATGACGTCCTCTTCTTGTCTTTACGCTGTGGCTCTGGCGCAGGTGTACTTTGTCTGCCCTGTTGAGGGCAGATCAAAGCACTGCAGTGCGCAGGCGTCGGGCCTCTCTGAGCTTTCCTGGTACCTGCACACTGCAGTACTTTGCTCTGAGTACGCCTGTGTCGGAGCTGTGGCGTGAAGACAAGAAGAGGACGTGATCGTAAGAAGATGGGAAGCCCCGTTCTGGACCGCGATGCCCACCACAGCGGGACTGCCCCTGGGTGAGAATAATCTAACCTCTTTTTCTCATCTTTCAGGATAAATCGGGGGCTTATCTACAGCATTCCAGAACGCTGTAGATAAGCCCCTGATGCCAGTGGGCTTAGGTCAACTTCCATTTTGGGGTGACAGGTTCCCTTTAACGAAGCATCAGTAAATCGGTAAGAGTGTAGAATTGTAAGAAAACGTAAAAGCCTTTTACACATAACGATGATCACCCAAATGACTGTCTCTGATCGTTGCCCAGTGTAAACAGGCTCTGCAATCCAACATGGATGAGAAAACTGTTACATATCTGCCCTGGCTTGGCAGGGCTTCATCACCTTCTCCTGTGGCAGCTGCTCTCTGCTGTGCTCCATGCCGGGTTTTGCAAGTTATCCGACATGCTCACATGTGATTGTCTTTCTAGGTCTATATAAAGCACTCTAAGGCTGCTGTCACACTAGCAGTATTTGGTCAGTATTTTACATCAGTATTTGCCAAAACCAGGAGTGGAACAAACAGAGGAAAAGTATAATAGAAACATATGCACCACTTCTGTATTTATCACCCACTCCTTGTTTTGGCTTACAAACACTGATGTAAAATACCAAAATGACCAAATACTGCTAGTGTGACGGCAGCCTAAAGGTACCTTCACACTAAGCGACGCTGCAGCGATACAGACAACGATGCCGATCGCTGCAGCGTCGCTGTTTGGTCGCTGGAGAGCTGTCACACAGACCGCTCTCCAGCGACCAACGATGCCGAGGTCCCCGGGTGCAGTGCAGGAAGCGGACGCCGGGGGACGCGAAGGTGAGTATGTACTGTTTGTTTTTTTACATTTTACACTGGTAACCAGGGTAAACATCGGGTTACTAAGCGCGGCCCTGCGCTTAGTAACCCGATGTTTACCCTGGTTACCATTGTAAAACATCGCTGGTATCGTTGCTTTTGCTGTCAAACACAACGATACACGGCGATCTGACAACCAAATAAAGTTCTGAACTTTAACCAACGACCAGCGATATCACAGCAGAATCCTGATCGCTGCTGCCTGTCAAACACAACGATATCGCTAGCCAGGACGCTGCAACGTCACGGATCGCTAGCGATATCGTTTAGTGTGAAGGTACCTTTAGACACACTTGTGTCTTGGTATTAACCCCTTAGTGATTAGGCCAATGTTTTGAAATCTGACATGTGTCCCTTTATGTGGCAATAACTCTGAAATGTTACATTATATCTCAACATTTTGAGACTGTTTTTTCGTGACATATTATACTTTATGTTAATGGTAAATTTATTTATAAAAATATCAGAAATGTAATAAAAATGTGAAAAAATTAGCAATTTTCAAACTTTGAATGTTTATGCCATTAAGGGTTTGCTCACACTGCCCTTTTACACAGCCGAGTTCTATGCGATGTTTTATTGGACAGCACTCGGCCCAGTGTTATAGTATGGAGCAGTGCAGATCTGAGATTATTTTTGATTTGGCATGAGAAAACAATCACAGCATGCTGCAAGTGGCTCCGATATTTGGATCACGTGCACCTATATAACTCAATGGGTGCTTGTGGAACATCAGACTGCACTCAGATGTCATCCAAGAGCAGTCCGATGTACGTGCACAGAGACAATGGAGAAGATGGACAAATTAAGTTCTCTATCTCTTCCGCACCTGTGCTGCCATTCACTCATGCGACGGAATCTGATCACACTCGGATGACACTCTGATCAGACTCTGACAAAGTTTGTCGTTAGCATAATCGTCTCAATTCTCTTGCATGAGAGAATATATGGCCGTGTGAGAGAACCCTAATCTACAGTCACCCCACACAAAATAGTTAATAAATAACTTTTCTCTCATCTCTGCTTTACATCAGAACTATTTGTAAAATATTATTTTGGTAGGGTGTTAGAAATGTAGCAAATTGTCTCTTCAGAGAGGAAGAGGACTAAATAGGTGGTGCTAGAGTTCTAGTCCTCTTCCTCTCGGAAGACAATTTGCATATTTCCCAGAGGAGCATTGCAGCTTAAAAAGTGACACCATTTTAAAAACTGCGCCCCTCAACATATCCAAAACTGCTGTCATGTAGTTTCTTAACCCTTCAAGTGCTTTTCAGGAATGAATGAAAAGTGGCATGAGAAGAATGAAAAATGATATTTTTATCACCTAAATGTCGCTAACTTCTGAAAAGGTCACTATAACCGGCAGACTCTAAGGCCGTTATTTGGCCATAAATTGCAATGGCAACCATAAAGGCCAAACAATCATTATCTATGGTGCCGATGGGGTTAAATGATGAGCGCCCCCCCCTACACTCTGTTAACCATCTAGTTGCCGATCGTGACTGACAAAGCAGATTGTCAGCTATTGTGTACAGCTGCGGCATTTTCTCCCATCGGGTGATACTATTCTCTTGTATCTCAGGTCAGCAGAAAGACATATTAGTGGCATCTAAGAGGTTAAAATTATTGGTTTTCCTGTGTTCTGTCTTCTTGTGGCCTCCAGTGCTACTAGTACCTGCTCCATACCGGCTTTCTGGTGTCCCATCTCCCTGCTGTCTCCAGGGCATCTAGTCCTTCTTTCCCACGTGCCCCATCTGTCTGCTGCATCTGTAGCGCCCCCACCGCCGCAGGGCCGAGGGGTACCCGGTACCGGGCCTCTGAGTCTCTGCTCTGGGGTTGTCACGGCGGCTAGGCCCCGGTCCGTGACCCTGCCGTGGGGCGCTCAGTGAATAATGAATATGGATGAGTGGATGATGGTGGTGATGGTGCGGTGCAGTAAATAACGAGGACACCAGGTTGCAGTCTCTTTACCTCTTTACTGAAGATCTCTGGGTCCTCAGTCCGGAATACGGTTCACCAGGCTGCGCAAGTCCGGCCGGTCCAATGGCACCTCCAGAGTTGTCTTCACAGGTGGAAATCGGTGCCTTCCTTCTAGCGCTATGTGTTGTGGTCCTTCCCTGCTGTGCTTATGGAAAGTCCCCCACAACTGTTGTGTCTGTTTCTTAAGTTCCCTCACAACTCGATTAGATGATGTTCTGCTAATCCTCCGTCCCTTCCTGATGTTCTGGTTGGGACGGCACCCGTTTGACGGGTAGGCTCGGAGCTCTTCCGGGACCCTAGAGTCGCCCCTCTCCACAAGTTGCCCCCCAAGACTGCATAGGTGATTTAAGGTTAGACAGCCCGCCTAAGACTGACTGTCCTGCCGCTGTTTGGAGTATTGCTTGAAGCTGAATGTTATTCTACTCCCTCGGCGTTCCGGCCACCTGTAGTGCGCCTCAGTAGGATGCTGCTTCGGTCTTACAGCACGACTCCTACTGGTATTTCTCCTTTACGTGATCTCGTTTCTCACTCAGCACAATCTATCTCTCTTCTAATCCTTTCTTGGGCACCGCCGCTACCCGGAGCAGGCACGGTCCCGTTACGTTCGTTCTTGTTGCCAAGCCTCTGCCAGGATCCCACCCCTGGCAGAGACCCTACTGTATCTTCCCCCACAACACCCTCTGCCACAAGGTGTTGCCTGGTTCCAACCCAGTCAGCTTTCTCATCTAACTTCCTGCCTGACCCCCAGTTTACCCACTATGGTGGGGAGTGGCCTAATGAATAGCACCCTTAGCTCCCCCCAGAGGCCCAGCTGTGAAATATATTGGTGTCTGTGATACCTGATCAGATGAACTCCTTCAGTGCCATCAGACGCACCATAGCTCCCCATAGTGGCGGAGCCACAGTACTGCAACGACCAGGACTCTGGGGCGCTGCACTCCCCCCTGGTTAAACACAGTACTCCGGGACTGGGAAGAAAACAACAATACAAGTTAGCAAAAAGACATACAGTTTTGTTGAGTGCAATAACAATAAGTATACTTGAACAGGCTTCCCTTTATGGGAGGTAAGGACACTTGAACGTTACAAACATGGTTAACGTTATAAATTACAGGCTATAAATAACTCCTGTTACCCAACCGGGTATTCTACTAAGTGCAAAATTGTTGAACAATAATTTAACATTGCCTTTAAGGACATACACTCTGAATCCACTAAAGACCTTCCTATAATCACATTATAAGGTAATTTAACTTTTTCATTCTCCTTCTTTAGATCTGCAGGACCGCCTGTCCTATCGGCACCAGACCTTCTGCCTCTCCTTTCGGTTACAGGACCGCCCCGTTCAGCCAGGGCCTACTGCCTTTTCAACTACTATACACAGTATAAAACATAACATTACTTTCAGTTTAAGAGCACTGAGCCATCTCTACATGACTCCTATGAGGACTCAGGGTTTACCTTCTATCCTAACTATCTATCAACATTATCAAAACATTTTCTAGTGAACATTAAGCCTTCTCATTATCTTTCTTTCTATCATGCATGCTGGACACCACGTCTATCCCTACGGGCCCACTGCATCCTTCTTCTATCTTTCACCTTTTTCTTCTCAGAGAACATCATCAGTATTTCTTCACAATTAACTAATTAAATACATATAACTTTCTCATGTAAACATTATCATCTCTTTCTTTGGTCAAGACATTATTGCTTCCTATCTTAAGCAATATCACGGTTTAAGCGCAACAAATGAACATCCCCTTTAAGAGGGGACCAAGTCTCCATGAGGCAGCACGCCTTCTCAAGCTACCAGTCCATACTCAGCAAAGGTTCCAGTGTGGTATCTTCACAAAGAGTCCTTCTTTAAGTAAAACCAGTAGGGGGCACCTTTAATAAGGTGCAAACTATATACAAGAAGTTCGGATCATGCACTGTTCATGATTTCAGCAGTTCTTTTTAACTAGAAACTTGTGCAAAACTTTAGAAAAACAAACAAAAACAAACAATAGGGATCCCAGGTCCACAGAAGGATCCCCTTAAGAGTTAACCCTGGACGGGTTCAGCAGCAAAAATCAGGAGACAAACAGTTAAAAAAACTATGTACATCTTTAAAGCATTATGCTTACTCGTTCTTCGGGGAGGAAGGTGGTTTCCTCCCGGGCATCACCAGGCCAATGGGTCGTCCTGCTGGTTCAAGGATCGGGTCCCGCCCCAACAACGACAGGATCCCTCGCCGGGATGTTCTTTTCACCGAAGCTCCGGCACGCCCCCAAGGTACACGGTGAGTCCGGTTGCTCCGCTGTTCCACAGGATCAGGTTCTGTGGTCTTTTCGGCGGAAGGTTCATCTTCGGGGGTTGCAGCGGCGGCCTGGAGCGCGACGCACCGCTGGACGCCACGCGCCATCCAGCCTGCTTCGCCGGTTGCTCTCCTCCACCTGGTGTACGTGACGGCGTCATCCGGCTCCAGGTCGCGATCAAACCTTCCACTGCAAGGTTCCACCTCCTCTCGGTCCACGTGGACTTGCAGCGGCTCCCCGATCTTCTGGATAACCCCGCGTCCATGTCGGGGGTTGAAGGAGACCACTACACCCCAGTGGGACAAGGGGGGCTCTGCAACGGTGGTTAGATCCACCTGGGTCGCCGGTTGTGGTCGGGCTCGCTATGCAGCCATCAGGCGCCGCAGGTGTTCGGCCTCAGGCATAAGCTTCAGGCCCTGTATCTGCAGCGCACTTTCAGCCGCGACCGGGTCGGGAGGAGCAGGGGACACTGGAGCCAAGCGAACCTCCGTGGGCTGGCCCAGCCGAGCAATCACGCGGGCATCGGCCTCCAGGCGGGCAGCGATCCGTCGGGCTTCGGCCGCGGCCATACGCTCCTCCGACGGCGGCCGGGGAGGTCGGCCCATCGTTGGTTCTGTAAGGGTCAGCTCTCGCAGTGACGGCGTACCCTGGGCCACCTCGGGCTGTCCAGCCTCTCTCCGGGTTCGCACATTCCCGCGCGGTGCCTCCGGCGTCGCCATCTTTATTTCCTCTCCAGTGTCTTCTTCCCGCGGTCTCTTTCGTGGGCGGCCCCGTCCCCATGGTCCCCACCCTCCAACCAGGATCAGGAGGCGGAACTCAGCTGTTGACGGACACGTCCTCAGGACACAGAAATATTTAGACTGGGCGGCCATTGTTGTTCGCGCTCTCCAGCTTGCCTACGCCTACTCCACGCCCCTCCTCTTCTCCTGCGCTCTCTTCAGCGCTGTAATGGCGGCGGATTTTGGCGGTAAATGGCACAGCCCAGTCTTTGCAATAAAGTACAGTCCAAGCACAACAAATCACAGTTCCAAGGCACACATGACCTGATTCTTCAGGCTTAAGTAGATCCTGTTCGTGACGCCAAGTTGTAGCGCCCCCACCGCCGCAGGGCCGAGGGGTACCCGGTACCGGGCCTCTGAGTCTCTGCTCTGGGGTTGTCACGGCGGCTAGGCCCCGGTCCGTGACCCTGCCGTGGGGCGCTCAGTGAATAATGAATATGGATGAGTGGATGATGGTGGTGATGGTGCGGTGCAGTAAATAACGAGGACACCAGGTTGCAGTCTCTTTACCTCTTTACTGAAGATCTCTGGGTCCTCAGTCCGGAATACGGTTCACCAGGCTGCGCAAGTCCGGCCGGTCCAATGGCACCTCCAGAGTTCTCTTCACAGGTGGAAATCGGTGCCTTCCTTCTAGCGCTATGTGTTGTGGTCCTTCCCTGCTGTGCTTACGGAAAGTCCCCCACAACTGTTGTGTCTGTTTCTTAAGTTCCCTCACAACTCGATTAGATGATGTTCTGCTAATCCTCCGTCCCTCCCTGATGTTCTGGTTGGGACGGCACCCGTTTGACGGGTAGGCTCGGAGCTCTTCCGGGACCCTAGAGTCGCCCCTCTCCACAAGTTGCCCCCCAAGACTGCATAGGTGATTTAAGGTTAGACAGCCCGCCTAAGACTGACTGTCCTGCCGCTGTTTGGAGTATTGCTTGAAGCTGAATGTTATTCTACTCCCTCGGCGTTCCGGCCACCGGTAGTGCGCCTCAGTAGGATGTTGCTTCGGTCTTACAGCACGACTCCTACTGGTATTTCTCCTTTACGTGATCTCGTTTCTCACTCAGCACAATCTATCTCTCTTCTAATCCTTTCTTGGGCACCGCCGCTACCCAGAGCAGGCACGGTCCCGTTACGTTCGTTCTTGTTGCCAAGCCTCTGCCAGGATCCCACCCCTGGCAGAGACCCTACTGTATCTTCCCCCACAACACCCTCTGCCACAAGGTGTTGCCTGGTTCCAACCCAGTCAGCTTTCTCATCTAACTTCCTGCCTGACCCCCAGTTTACCCACTATGGTGGGGAGTGGCCTAATGAATAGCACCCTTAGCTCCCCCCGGAGGCCCAGCTGTGAAATATATTGGTGTCTGTGATACCTGATCAGATGAACTCCTTCAGTGCCATCAGACGCACCATAGCTCCCCATAGTGGCGGAGCCACAGTACTGCAACGACCAGGACTCTGGGGCGCTGCACATCAACGTCCAGGATCAGTGTGCCCACCTGGACCTGGGCTTATAGGATCCACCATAACAAAAACCCTTGTTTGTCATAGATCACAACTTTTATGTGGACATACAAACAATTGTTTACTGACACCACATCCCCCATGTAATCAGAGGATGGTGCAAGTAATGGAAGTCAGGTGTACTGATCAGCTTGGTACATCATTTATCGCCAATTACTATGGGCAGTTTACCAGCCCATGGTAAAAGGCTACTTCATTCCTCTACATGTGAGTGAATATTTTGTATGCCTGGAGTTTTCTGTTAACCCTTGTTTGTGTTGCCTTGTTTGTTGAGTTGGTGTACTACGGTACTACGGTGCATAGTAGTGCCCCCTCTTCCCTGGGTGGGGGAAGAGAACAGACAGAGGGCTAACTCAGGAAATAAGGCAAGAGTGGAGCCCTGGCATCTTCACCATCTGAAGTATTCTGGGGAGCGGGGCAAGCTAGGGCGCCCCCTAGTGTTAGGAACAGGGAAGAAGCCCGTGGTTCCGGGTCACCCGACAGCTGTGTCGTGACATTAGCTATGACCGCTACTATTTTCTCTGATCCATGATGGATCCAATCTCTGCTCTGATGGGGCAATTGCAGCAGCTCAGTCTGGAAGTGGCAGATTTCCGCACGGTGGTTTTGCAGCACCCTAATACATCTCGTGTGGGAATCTCATCTCTCAGGCAAACCATAGTGGAGCCCAAGGTCGCGTTGCCTGACAGGTTCTCTGGAGGGCGTGACAAGTTTTTGTTTTCAGAGAGGCCTGTAAACTGTACTTCCAGCTACGTCCAGTTTCCTCAGGTACAGAGGAGCAACGTGTAGGGATAGTAATTTAGCTCCTTCAGGGTGACCCCCCAAGCATGGACATTTTTTCTCTCCCATCTGTCTCTCAGTCGCTTCAGACGGTGGAGGGATTCTTTCTGGCACTGGGCCTTATATATGATGACCCTGATCACGTCTCCTTAGCTGAGTCCACACTGTGCCAGCTTCAGTAAGGAGACCGACCAGCGGAGGAATATTGCTCTGAGTTCCGGAGGTGGGCCACGGATACCAAGTGGAATGACCCTGCACTCTGTAGGCGGTTCTGTGAGGGGTTTACAGTAAGGGTGAAGGATGCTTTAGCTCTGTATGCGACTCCCGACTGCCTTGAGGCTGTCATGTCTCTGGCGATCCTGGTTGATTGTGTTTATTCCTTCTGGCAGAACAGGGGTTAATTGGCCATGTTAGAAATCCCTGTGCTCACAGCTGTGCTCCGTTAGCCACTGGTTTTCCCTTTATAATCTGGGCTCTGATACTAATCCTTGTCAGAGCTATCTTTATTGCTGCATGGCTAATGGAGGGAGAGGAGTTCGTATGAGGAGAGCTGGAGGAGTTATTAGTGATGTTAGAAATCCCTGTGCTCACAGCTGTGCTCAGTTAGCCACTGGTTTTCCCTTTATAATCTGGGCTCTGATACTAGTCCTTGTCAGAGCTATCTTTATTGCTGCATGGCTAATGGAGGGAGAGGAGTTCGTATGAGACGGAGAGTTGGAGGAGTTATTAGTGACTGTTGCTTGGTTTGTATGCGTGGTAATTCCTTATCCTTCTCTGTTTTTGTTTATTCCCCTACCTTCACACCCCAGTACATTCCTCTGTTATATGTGAGTGAATATTTTGTATGCCTGGAGTTTTCTGTTAACCCTTGTCCGTGTTGCCTTCTTTGTTGGGTTGGTGTACTACAGTGCACAGTAGCACTCCCTCTTCACTGTGTGGGGAAAGAGAAAAGGCGGAGGGCTAACTAAGGAGATAAGGCAAGGGCTGAGGCCCCGGCATCTTCGCCATCTGAAGTATCCCGGGGAGCAAAGTGAGCTAGGGCGCCCCCTACAGTTAGGAACAAGGAAGGAGCCCCTGGTCCCAGGTCACCCAACAGCTGTGCCGTGACACCTACATGCCCAGGTGTGGTGCACTCCTGATACCTCTGCAGCACCAGACAAACACAGAAGACTGGCCACCACTGATAGGTTACTAGCCACCTTTGTAGTCTAAGTAATGAGCAATAAACAGTAAAATTAAAAACCCTCAATTCTTGAGAATGCAGAGGATTTTTAATAACAAGTAAATTACAAAGTTACTTCCTTTTACAAGCACTTCACAATTTCACGAAAATGAGAGAATCCCTTTAAGCTGGACACAGACAACACTGAACCTAAATACAAAAGCATTACATGAGCCCGTTACCCTCCAAAAATGCATCATGTATTTAATGCCTCTCTAGCGAATACCTCTCCTATAACCCAATTTCTGATAAATTCTTCATCACCAGTAACTGTATTTCATAGAATCAAATAGTTTATCCTCCTAAATCTACAAGTAACTTTACGATCTACCATTTAATGTGGCAGCGGCCCTTTACCTCTAGGGCCCCACATACGGTACGTGTGCCCCTGAATAAAGCCACAACACAAAGCCTCAGTAAAACCTATTGCTTACTGTCAAAACTTCTCTTTCGACTGAATGTTTTCCCCATACACATTTCTATCAGAATATTATTGCGTTTTCAAAATAATTGTAGTTTATATAATTGAAACTCTTCTAGTACTCCAGGGATTTCGACTAGGGTCATAACTCCACATATGGGCGTTTAATTGGCTAGCACCCTCACCATCTGAACATAGCACCCCTTTGAACATTTTATAGCCCCCTCTGATGTTGGGCTGACTCTAGCCAAGGGGTTGATTTTTCCAGAACTTCCTCCCATATGAGAGTTCTGCTTTGGCTCACACAAGTGTCTGCATGAGTCACAGCGCTGGTACTTGGCTAGCGATTAAAGGAGTGCTAGTCCTGCCCATCACGCCAGTCTCACCCTCCGAGGGAATAGCAGTCACCAACGACTGGGCTGCTTCTCACCATTCCACTGGAGGAAAACCAAACTGAAGTGGATGGAGAGAAGGGGAAAGTGGGAATGAGTGTGGCTTTAGGCAATCTTAATGAGCCGGATTTATAAAATAAGTTGCAAGAAAAGTAAACAGTGAGTTTATTTGAAGCGCTTTCATCTATCTTACAACGTGAGACTCCTTTGTTCCTGTTGGTTAAGGAACGCACTTTGAAGTCTGGGGCCGAGAAGTAAGATTATTTCAAAATTAATAAATTCCATGGTTGAATAATGAGCAGAACGCGCAGTTACAAAGTGCTCCGCTGAAAGCTGCCATCGTTACGGCCTTCATAACACCTTATGTCTCACCTAGAGCGAGCAGAATATTGGAGGGCAAGAAACACAGGCGCCATTCAGAAGAAACGAGTTACAGATGTGTCTGCTATGGGGGGATTTCCCCACCCCTCCCTCAAACAGCAGGAAGTCTGAAGGGGGCCTTTTTTTAGCTAGTAAATTGTATACAGAATATGCCATCATAATAACCCTTTGCTGCCAGAAAAGGCTATGGCAATGAAGAGGGTAAAATAACACGACAAACCTTAAATTCACTGGAAGTATGCAGATATTCAGTACACAGATATTTCTCTTAGGCCGGAGTCACACTAGACTGCAATACGGATGAGTGCTATGCGATAAAAAAATCGCATAGCACTCGGACCAATGTTAATATATGGGGCAGTTCGATATTTTCTCGGCCGCATTCAGTGTGCGAGTGAAATCGCAACATGTTGCGATTGTCAGCGTATCTTGGCCGAGAATCGCCAAAAACTCACACACAACACGGACCATCAGTGTGACTTGCGAGAAATATGCACCGGTGTTCTATAGAAAAGCTGGTAATCCAGTGCGGTGTACAGTAAAATCACACTGACAGGTTAAAATAGAATAGATAAAATAAATGTCTACACATAGTATAGGGGTATATATATATATATACTAGATGGTGGCCCGATTCTAACGCATCGGGTATTCTAGAATATGCATGTCCACGTAGTATATTGCCCAGCCACGTAGTATATTGCCCAGCGACGTAGTATATTGCCCAGCGACGTAGTATATTGCCCAGCGACGTAGTATATTGCCCAGCGACGTAGTATATTGCCCAATTAAGTAGTATATTGCCCAGCGACGTAGTATATTGCCCAGTGACGTAGTATACAGCACAGAGCCACGTAGTATATTGCACAGCGAAGTAGTATACAGCACAGAGCCACATAGTATATTGGCCAGTCACGTAGTATATTGCCCAGCCACGTTTGTCACAGGTTAAAAAATAAAAAATAAACATACTCACCTTTCCGAGGGTCCCTTGTAGTCCACGGCAGCTTCCGGTCCCAGGGTTGGTCTGAGCGCAGGACCTGTGATGACGTCGCGGTCACATGACCGTGTAGCGGTCACATGACAGTGACGTCACGTCAGGTCCTTTCCGCGCAGGACTTGTGCTGACGTCGCGGTCACATGACCGTGACGTCATGGCAGGTCCTTCTGCCATACCATCTTTGCCACCGTAACCTGCAACGGAAGATGGCGGGCTGCGCGAGCGGCTCAGCGGACTACAGAGGGTGAGTATAGCAGTTTTTTTTTTAATTTATTATTTTTAACATTACATTTTGTACTATTGATGCCACATAGGCAGCGTCAACAGTACAAAGTTGGGGACACACAGGGTTAATAGCGGCGGTACCGGAGTGCGTTACCCGCGGCATAACGCGGTCCGTTACCGCCGGCATTAACCCTGTGTGAGCGATGACCGGAGGGGTGTATGCGGAGTGCGGGGAGTAATGAGCGGTCATTTTTTTCCGGACTGTGCGCGTCGCTGATTGGTCGCAGCAGCCATGACAGGCAGCTGGCGAGACGAATCAGCGAACGAATAACCGCGACAGACAGAAGGACAGACAGACGGAAGTACCCTTAGACAATTATATAGTAGATGTGTGTCATTGAGACACACAAATATATATATGGCACAGTAAAAGAAAAAAGGAAGGCTCACCGTTACCAAATAAAGCATTGGCTTGGGAGTAATGCAGGGAGTGCAGACAACGGCCATTTCGCGCTCCTGCGCTTCAACGGGCCCTAATCATTAGGACCCGCTGAAGCGCAGGAGCGCGAAACAGCCATTGTCCGCACTCTCTGCATTATTCCTGAGCCTATGCTTTTTTATCCATGAAACAAAGTAAAGACTTCCACTTTTGGTAACGGTGAGTGCCTTCCTTTATTCTTTTACTGTGCCATTGGACTCTATATTCATACAGAATTGAACACCTGTTCCTTGTAGTGTGTGGCGCTAATATAGTGTGTGAATGGTCTCTGCAGACTTGTTCAAGAGACCACGGTGGCGCAGCAGTGCTGAATTTGCTATTCTCTGTTTTTGGACTTTACACATATATATGTATATATATTTATATTTCATACAGAGCTAGATAGCAGAAAAGCTGGTAATTCAATTGTCAGCTTTTGCTAAATCCTTACCGTGTTTGACAGGATATGAGAGACATTTTACATCTAAAAACATCTGCCCCCAGCCACCCCAGAAAAGGCGCATCTCTAAGATGCGTCTATTCTGGCACTTAGCCTCTCTCTTCCCACTGCCCTGTGGCATTGGCATATGGGGTAATAAGGGGTTAATGTCACCTTGCTATTGTAACCAAAGCCCTAGGTCTCCTGTAAAAAATTCCAAAATAAAAAAACAATATCCCATACCTGTCCGCCGTACAGTCATGTCCCACGCTGTAAATCCATCTCAAAGGTTAAATACATTTACAACCGGGAGCGCTGCTAATGCGGCAACTCCCCGCAGTAAAAGACTGGGGAATGGGACCCGCTGATTATTATGTAGATCATTGACTATGCTCCCGGATTTTAGTTAATAAAAAAAAAGAAAGTAAATTGCCTCATTACAATACCACATTTGCTCGTTTTATATCTGTATGTTATCTCCTTCTGACCGCTGTCCCTGAAGACCTCAATTCAACATAATTTGTGATGGTTGGAGGGTCTGGCTATAAATTTTGCATCAGGGTAATAGAAAATGTATAGGACTAATACATACTATGAATTGTACATAATTGTGAGCTGGGATCACATTATGTTCATTATATCACTTATCGCATTGGACAGATAGCTGGTTACTGGTGTCAGGGCATCATCTGGTGAGTATCAATCCGTAGACAAGTGCAGAAATTAGCAGCATTGTAAATATTATTCTAATTCACAACTAATCACTAAATATAAAAACAATTTGTGTCCCAAATATGTCCAAAGCTGATGAACTTTGGCAGATCATTGTTGTGAATTCTGCTCTTGGGTTCCCTCCGGTGGTTGTTGGTAGTAATGCAGTTGTCCCTGGGTTGCAGTCCTGGGCTGGTGTCCCTGCTGATTGCAGCTCTGACTGGGATATTTAGGTGTGCAGGATTCATTAGCCCTTGCCAGTTGTCCATTGTACTTGGAGGTTTTGCATCTCTGTCTGGTTCCTCCTGCCCTGCTGCCAAATCAGCAAAGATAAATGTCTAGTTTTGTTTCTGCAGCACACATGCTGTGTGCTTTACAATTCAGTACTATTCAATGTTTTTTCTTGTCCAGCTTAGACTGTGTTTGCATATTTCAGTCAAGTTGGATTCTCAGGAGATGCAGATATACATTCCATGTCTTTAGTTAGATGGTGGAATTTTTGTATTATCTGCTGTGGATATTTTTAGGGTTTTAATACTGACCGCTTAGTATTCTGTCCTATCCTTTCCTATTTAGCTAGTGTGGCCTCTTTTGCTAAATCCTGATTTCTGCCTGTGTGTGTCTTTCCTCTAATACGCACAGTCAATATTTGTGGGGGGCTGCCTATCCTTTGGGGTTCTGCTCTGAGGCAAGATAGAATTCCCATTTCCATCTATAGGGGTATTTAGTCCTCCGGCTGTGTCGAGGTGTCTAGGATGTGTTAGGTACACCCCACGGCTACTTCTAGTTGCGGTGACAGTTTAGGGTTTGCGGTCAGTACAGGTTCCACCAACTCCTGAGAAAGTCTCATGCGGCTCCAAGGTCACCGGATCATAACAGTACAACTGGCCAACAATGAGTTAAATGCATCTCAGAAGAAGGGAAGAAAGAGCCATTTTTTTTTCTGTAGCCTGCTTTGTCTTTTCTTCCCTCTTTTTCTCTGGGTGGCTGAGGAGTCTTGTGCTAGCATGGGTGTTCAGGGATTAGCTTCTCGTGTGGACCAGCTTGCTGCTAGGGTACAGGGTATTTCTGATTATATTGTTCAGACTCCAGTTTTAGAGCCTAAGATTCCTACTCCTGATTTGTTTTTTGGGGACAGGTCCAAATTTTTGAGTTTTAAAAACAACTGTAAACTGTTTTTTGCTCTGAGACCTCGATCCTCTGGTGATTCCATTCAGCAGGTTAAAATTGCCATCTCCCTGCTGCGTGGTGATCCTCAGGATTGGGCATTTTCCCTGGAATCTGGGAATCTGGCCTTGCTTAATGTAGACGCCTTTTTTCAGGCTTTAGGATTATTATATGATGAACCAAATTCTGTGGATCAAGCGGAGAAGACCTTGTTGGTCCTGTCTCAGGGTCAAGAAGCGGCAGAATTGTATTGTCAGAAATTTAGAAAATGGTCTGTGTTGACTAAATGGAATGATGATGCTTTGGCGGCAATTTTCAGAAAGGGTCTTTCTGAATCCGTTAAAGATGTTATGGTGGGGTTTCCCACGCCTTTCGGTCTGAGTGATTCTATGTCTCTGGCCATTCAGATTGATCGGCGTTTGCGGGAGCGCAGAACTGTGCGCGCTGTGGCGTTGTCCTCAGAGCAGATGCCTGAGTCAATGCAGTGTGATAGGATTCTGTCTAGAATGGAACAACAGGGATTCAGACGTCAGAATAGGTTGTGTTTTCATTGTGGCGATGCTTCTCATGTCATTTCAGTCTGCCCTAGGCGTACAAAGAGGATCGCTAGTTCATTTACCATCAGTACTGTACAACCTAAATTTTTATTATCTGTGTCCTTGATCTGCTCATTATCATCATTTTCTGTCATGGCGTTTGTGGATTCAGGCGCCGCCTTGAACTTAATGGACTTTGAGTTTGCCAGGCGTTGTGGTTTTCCCTTGCAGTCTTTGCAGAACCCTATTCCTTTAAGGGGCATTGATGCTACACCTTTGGCTAAAAATAAGCCCCAGTTCTGGACACAGGTGACCATGTGCATGGCGCCAGCCCATCAGGAAGATTGTCGATTTCTGGTGTTGCATAATTTACATGATGCTATCGTGCTGGGTTTTCCGTGGCTGCAGGCACATAATCCTGTGTTGGATTGGAAGTCTATGTCTGTGACTAGTTGGGGATGTCAGGGGTTCATAATGATGTTCCTTTGATGTCAATCTCCTCTTCTTCCACTTCTGAAATTCCAGAGTTTTTGTCTGATTTTCAGGATGTATTCGATGAGCCCAAGTCCAGTTCCCTTCCACCGCATAGGGACTGTGATTGTGCAATTGACTTGATTCCAGGCTGTAAGTTTCCTAAGGGCCGACTTTTCAACCTGTCTGTGCCTGAACATACCGCCATGCGGAGTTATGTTAAGGAGTCTTTGGAGAAAGGACATATTCGGCCATCTTCTTCACCGTTGGGAGCAGGATTTTTTTTTGTTGCTAAGAAGGATGGCTCCTTGAGACCCTGTATTGATTATCGCCTCTTGAATAAGATCACGGTCAAGTTTCAATAACCTTTACCTCTGCTTTCCGATTTGTTTGCTAGGATTAAGGGGGCTAGTTGGTTTACTAAGATTGACCTTCGGGGGGCATATAATCTTGTTCGTATTAAGCAGGGTGATGAATGGAAAACTGCGTTTAATACGCCCGAAGGCCATTTTGAATACCTTGTGATGCCATTCGGGCTCTCTAATGCTCCATCTGTTTTTCAGTCCTTCATGCACGATATCTTCCGGACTTATCTTGATAAATTCATGATTGTATATTTGGATGACATTTTAATTTTTTCCGATGATTGGGAGTCTCATGTGAAACAGGTCAGGATGGTATTTCAGATCCTTCGTGATAATGCTTTGTTTGTGAAGGGGTCTAAGTGTCTCTTTGGAGTGCAGAAGGTTTCTTTTTTGGGCTTTATTTCTTCTCCCTCATCTATAGAGATGGATCCAGTTAAGGTTCAGGCCATTCATGATTGGATTCAACCCACATCTGTGAAGAGCCTTCAGAAATTTTTGGGCTTTGCTAATTTTTATCGCCGTTTCATTGCTAACTTCTCCAGTGTGGTTAAACCCTTGACCGATTTGACGAAGAAAGGCGCTGATGTGACGAATTGGTCCTCTGCGGCTGTCTCTGCCTTTCAGGAGCTTAAACGCCGATTTACTTCTGCCCCGGTGTTGCGTCAACCAGATGTTTCTCTTCCGTTTCAGGTTGAGGTTGACGCTTCTGAGATTGGGGCAGGGGCCGTTTTGTCTCAGAGGGATCCTGTTGGTTCCTTGATGAAACCGTGTGCCTTCTTTTCCCGTACGTTTTCGCCCGCTGAACGCAATTATGATGTCGGCAATCGGGAGTTGTTGGCTATGAAGTGGGCGTTTGAGGAGTGGCGACATTAGCTCGAGGGAGCTAAGCACCGTACTGTGGTCTTGACCGATCATAAAAATCTGATTTACCTCGAGTCTGCCAGGCGGTTGAATCCTAGACAGGCTCGATGGTCCTTGTTTTTTTCCCGTTTTGATTTCGTGGTCTCGTATCTTCCGGGTTCTAAGAATATTAAGGCTGATGCCCCCTCTAGGAGTTTTTTGCCTGATTCTCCTGAGGTCCTTGAACCGGTCGGCATTCTGAAAGAAGGGGTGGTCCTTTCTGTCATTTCCCCTGCTTTACGATGGGTTCTTCAGGAATTTCAGGCTGACAAACCTGACCGCTGTCCAGTGGGGAAACTGTTGGTTCCTGATAGATGGACTAGTAGAGTGATTTCTGAGGTTCATTGTTCTGTGTTGGCTGGCCATCCTGGTATTTTTGGTACCAGAGATCCAGAGATTTGGTTGGTAGGTCCTTTTGGTGGCCTTCTTTGTCACGTGATGTGCGTTCTTTTGTGCAGTCCTGTGGGACTTGTGCGCGGGCCAAGCCTTGTTGTTCCCGTGCTAGTGGGTTGCTTTTGCCTTTGCCGGTCCCTGAGAGACCCTGGACGCATATTTCTATGGATTTTATTTCTGATCTTCCGGTTTCCCAGAAGATGTCTGTCATCTGGGTTGTTTGTGACCGGTTCTCTAAGATGGTTCATTTGGTGCCTTTGCCTAAATTGCCATCCTCTTCTGATTTGGTTCTGTTGTTTTTTCAGCATGTGGTTCGTTTGCATGGTATTCCGGAGAATATTGTGTCCGACAGAGGGTCCCAGTTTGTTTCTCGGTTTTGGCGGGCCTTTTGTGCTAAGCTGGGCATTGATTTGTCTTTTTCTTCCGCATGTCATCCTCAGACAAATGGCCAGACCGAGCGAACTAATCAGACTTTAGAAACTTATCTGAGATGCTTTGTGTCTGCTGATCAGGATGATTGGGTGGCTTTCTTGCCATTGGCCGAGTTTGCCCTTAATAATCGGGCTAGTTCGGCTACCTTGGTTTCGCCCTTCTTTTGTAATTTTGGTTTTCATCCTCGTTTTTCTTCGGGGCAGGTTGAGCCTTCTGACTGTCCTGGTGTGGATTCTGTGGTTGACAGGTTGCAGCAGATTTGGGCTCATGTGGTGGACAATTTGGCATTGTCTCAGGAGGAGGCTCAACGTTTTGCTAACCGTCGTCGGTGTGTTGGTTCCCGGCTTCGGGTTGGGGATCTGGTTTGGTTGTCTTTCCGTCATGTTCCTATGAAGGTTTCTTCCCCTAAGTTTAAGCCTCGCTTTATTGGTCCTTATAGGATTTCTGAGATTATTAATCCGGTGTCTTTTTGATTGGCCCTTCCGGCTTCTTTTGCTATCCATAATGTCTTCCATAGATCTTTATTGCGGAAATATGTGGTGCCCGTTGTTCCCTCTGTTGATCCTCCGGCCCCTGTGTTGGTTGATGGGGAGTTGGAGTATGTGGTTGAGAAGATTTTGGATTCTCACTTTTCGAGGCGGAGGCTTCAGTACCTTGTTAAATGGAAGGGTTATGGCCAGGAGGATAATTCTTGGGTTTTTGCCTCTGATGTCCATGCTGCTGATTTGGTCCGTGCCTTTCATCTGGTTCGTCCTGATCGGCCTGGGGGCTCTGGTGAGGGTTCGGTGACCCCTCTTCAAGGGGGGGGTATTGTTGGGAATTCTGCTCTTGGGTTCCCTCCGGTGGTTGGTAACAATGCAGTTGTCCCTGGGTTGCAGTCCTGGGCAGGTGTCCCTGCTGATTGCAGCTCTGACTGGGATATTTAGGTGTGCAGGATTCATTAGCCCTTGCCAGTTGTCCATTGTTCTTGGAGGTTTTGCATCTCTGTCTGGTTCCTCCTGCCCTGCTGCCAAATCAGCAAAGATAAGTGTCTGGTTTTGTTTCTGCAGCACACATGCTGTGTGCTTTACAATTCAGTACTATTCAATGTTTTTTCTTGTCCAGCTTAGACTGTGTTTGGATATTTCAGTCAAGTTGGATTCTCAGGAGATGCAGATATACATTCCATGTCTTTAGTTAGATGGTGGAATTTTTGTATTATCTGCTGTGGATATTTTTAGGGTTTTAATACTGACCGCTTAGTATTCTGTCCTATCCTTTCCTATTTAGCTAGTGTGGCCTCTTTTGCTAAATCCTGATTTCTGCCTGTGTGTGTCTTTCCTCTAATACTCACAGTCAATATTTGTGGGGGGCTGCCTATCCTTTGGGGTTCTGCTCTGAGGCAAGATAGAATTCCCATTTCCATCTATAGGGGTATTTAGTCCTCCGGCTGTGTCGAGGTGTCTAGGATGTGTTAGGTACACCCCACGGCTACTTCTAGTTGCGGTGACAGTTTAGGGTTTGCGGTCAGTACAGGTTCCACCTACTCCTGAGAAAGTCTCAAGCGGCTCCAAGGTCACCGGATCATAACAGAACATCTAATGCAGCCTGACAGTCGCCCAATGACAGACATTGGGAAAATGATGGATCAGACATTGTGGATTTCAATATTCCATATATGTTCCTCTCTAAGACATAGGCATCTGTCACAAAGCATTAAAGGGATTTGGGAAGTGCTGTGACGAGGGCCAATGGAGAAGATGGTACATCCAAGATTAAGGAAGCAATAGCACGATACCTTTCATTGTCTATACCTGTCTCAGTGTACATGTAGTATAGTGTAGGTTTGGCAATGTACACTGTGTGCAGAATTATTAGGCAAGTTGTACTTTGATCACATGATACTTTTAATACATGTTGTCCTACTCCAAGCTGTTCAGGCTTGAGAGCTAACTACCAATTAAGTAAATCAGGTGATTTGCATCTCTGTAGTGAGGAGGGGTGTTGTCTAATGACATAAAAACCCAATATAAGGTGTGCTTAACCCCTTAAGCCCCGAGGGTGGTTTGCACGTTAATGACCAGGCCAATTTTTACAATTCTGACCACTGTCCCTTTATGAGGTTATAACTCTGGAACGCTTCAACGGATCTTGGCGATTCTGACATTTTTTTCTCGTGAGATATTGTACTTCAAGATAATGGTAAAATTTATTCGATATAACTTGCGTTTATTTGTGAAAAAAACGGAAATTTGGCGAAAATTTTGAAAATGTCGCAATTTTCCAACTTTGAATTTTTATGCCCTTAAATCACAGAGATTTGTCACGCAAAATACTTAATAAGTAACATTTTCCACATGTCTACTTTACATCAGCACAATTTTGGAACCAAAATTTTTTTTGTTAGGGAGTTATAAGGGTTAAAAGTTGACCAGAAATTTCTCATTTTTACAACACCATTTTTTTTTAGGGACCACATCTCATTTGAAGTCATTTTGAGGGGTCTATATGATAGAAAATACCCAAGTGTGACACCATTCTAAAAACTGCACCCCTCAAGGTGCTCAAAACCACATTTAAGAAGTTTATTAACCCTTCAGGTGTTTCACAGGAATTTTTGGAATATTTAAATAAAAATGAACATTTAACTTTTTTCACACAAAATTTATTTCAGCTCCAATTTGTTTTATTTTACCAAGGGTAACAGCAGAAAATGGACCCCAAAAGTTGTTGGACAATTTGTCCTGAGTACGCTGATACCCGATATGTGGGGGTAGACCACTGTTTGGGCGCATGGCAGAGCTCGGAAAGAAAGGAGCGCCATTAGACTTTTCAATGCAAAATTGACTGGAATTGAGATGGGACGCCATGTTGCGTTTGAAGAGCCCCTGATGTGCGTAAACATTGAAACCCTCCACAAGTGACACCATTTTGGAAAGTAGACCCCCTAAGGAACTTATCTAGATGTGTGGTGAGCACTTTGACCCACCAAGTGCTTCACAGAAGTTTATAATGCAGAGCCGTAAAAATAAAAAATCATATTTTTTCACGAAAATGATCTTTTCGCCCCCAATTTTTTATTTTCCCAAGGGTAAGAGAAGAAATTAGACCACAAAAGTTGTTGTGCAATTTGTCCTGAGTACGACGATACCCCATATGTGGGGGTAAACCACTGTTTGGGCGCATAGCAGAGCTCGGAAGGGAAGGAGCGCCATTTTACTTTTCAATGCAAAATTGACTGGAATTAAGATGGGACGCCATGTTGCGTTTGGAGAGCCCCTGATGTGCCTAAACATTGTAACCCCCCACAAGTGACACCATTTTGGAAAGTAGACCCCTTAAGGAACTTATCTAGATGTGTGGTGAGCACTTTGACCCAACAAGTGCTTCACAGAAGTTTATAATGCAGAGCCGTAAAAATAAAAAATCATATTTTTTCACAAAAATTATTTTTTCGCCCCCAATTTTTTATTTTCCCAAGGGTAAGAGAAGAAATTAAACCTCCAAAGTTGTTGTGCAATTTGTCCTGAGTACGCTGATACCCCATATGTGGGTGTAAACCACTGTTTGGGCGCATGGCAGAGCTCGGAAGGGAAGGAGCGCCATTTGACTTTTCAATGCAAAATTGACTGGAATTGAGATGGGACACCATGTTGCGTTTGGAGATCCCCTGATGTGCCTAAACATTAAAACCCCCCAAAAGTGACACCATGTTGGAAAGTAGACCCGCTAAGGAACTTATCTAGATGTGTTTTGAGGCTTTGAACCCCCAAGTGTTTCACTACAGTTTATAACGCAGAGCCGAGAAAATAAAAAAATTTTTTTTCACAAAAATTATTTTTTAGCCCCCAGTTTTGTATTTTCACAAGGGTAACAGGATAAATTGGACCCCAATAGTTGTTGTCCAATTTGTCCTGAGTACGGTGATACCCCATATGTGGGGGGGGAACCACTGTTTGGGCGCATGGCAGAGCTCGGAAGGGAAGGAGCGCCATTTGGAATGCAGACTTAGATGGATTGGTCTGCAGGCGTCACGTTGCATTTGCAGAGCCCCTGATGTACCCAAACAGTACAAACCCCCCACAAGTGACCCCATATTGGAAACTTGACCTCCCAAGGAACTTATCTAGATGTGTTGTGAGAACTTTGAACCCCCAAGTGTTTCACTACAGTTTATAATGCAGAGCCGTGAAAATAAAAAATCTTTTTTTCCCACAAAAATTATTTTTAGCCCCCAAATTTTTATTTTCCCAAGGATAACAAGAGAACTTGGACCCCAAAAGTTGTTGTCCAATTTGTCCCGAGTACACTGATACCCCATATGTTGGGGTAAACCCCTGTTTGGGCGCACGGGAGAGCTCGGAAGGGAAGGAGCACTGTTTTACTTTTTCAACGCAGAATTGGCTGGAATTGAGATCGGACGCCATGTCGCGTTTGGAGAGCCCCTGATGTGCCTGAACAGTTGAAACTCCCCAATTCTACCTGAAACCCTAATCCAAACACACCCCTAACCCTAATCCCAATGGTAACCCTAACCACACCCCTAACCCTGACACACCCCTAACTCTAATCCCAACCCTAATCCCAACCGTAAATGTAATCCAAACCCTAACCCTAACTTTAGCCCCAACCCTAACTCTAACTTTAGCCCCAACCCTAACCCTAACTTTAGCCCCAACCCTAACCCTAACTTTAGCTCCAACCCTAGCCCCAACCCTAACCCTAGCCCTAGCCCTAACCCTAGCCGTAACCCTAGCCCTAACCCTAGCCCTAACCCTAAATCTAGCCCTAACCCTAACCCTGGCCCTAATGGGAAAATGGAAATAAATACATTTTTTTAATTTTATTATTTTTCTCTAACTTAGGGAGTGATGAAGGGGGGTTTGATTTACTTTTATAGTCACACACTAAAAGACGCTTTTTATAGCAAAAAGTTTTTGCGTCTCCACATTTTGAGACCTATAATTTTTCCACACTTTGGTCCACAGAGTCATGTGAGGTCTTGTTTTTTGCGGGACGAGTTGACTTTTTTATTGGTAACATTTTCGGACACGTGACAGTTTTTGATCGCTTTTTATTCCTATTTTTGTGAGGCAGAATGACCGAAAACCAGCTATTCATGAATTTCTTTTGGGGGAGGCGTTTATATCACGTTTGGAAAATTGATAAAGCAGTTTTATTCTTTGGGTCAGTACGATTACAGTGATATCTCATTTATATTTTTTTTATGTTTTGGCGCTTTTATACGATAAAAGCTATTTTATAGAAAGAAATAATTATTTTGGCATCGCTTTATTCTGAGGACTATAACTTTTTTCTTTTTTTGCTTATGATGCTGTATGGTGGCTCATTTTTTGCGGGACAAGATGACGTTTTCAGCGGTACCATGGTTATTTATATCCGTCTTTTTGATCGCGTGTTATTCCACTTTTTGTTCGGCGGTATGATAATAAAGCGTTGCTTTTTGGCTCGGTTTTTTTTTTTCTTACGGTGTTCACTGAAGGGGTTAACTAGTGGGACAGTTTTATAGGTTGGGTCGTTACTGACGCGGCGATACTAAATATGTGTACTTTTATTGTTTGTTTTTTTTATTTAGATAAATGTATTTATGGGAATAATATCTACTATATAATTGTCTAAGGGTACTTCCGTCTTTTTGTCTGTCCTTCTGTCTGTCGCGGTTATTCGTTCGCTGATTGGTCTCGCCAGCTGCCTGTCATGGCTGCCGCGACCAATCAGCGACGCGCACAGTCCGGAAAAAAATGGCCGCTTCTTACTCCCCGCACTCACTGCCCGGCGCCCGCATACACTCCTCCGGTCACCGCTCACACGGGGTTAATGCCGGCGGTAACGGACCGCGTTATGCCGCGGGTAACGCACTCCATTACCGCCACTATTAACCCTGTGTGTCCCCAACTGTGTACTATTGACGCTGCCTATACGGCATCAATAGTACAAAATGTAATGTTAAAAATAATAAATAAATAAAAAAACCTGCTATACTCACCCTCTAAGAGCAGATACCACTGATGCATATCTTAGAAACGAATACCGGGATGATATCCCCTATACATTGGACAATATCGCTATCACAAGGACACTCCGAAACTACTTATCCTACAACGAACAATGGAGTAAATAGTCATACAAAAATATAAAAAATTGTAACAATAGTTTTATTAATAGTCATAAAGTAAAATACAGACTAACACAACAAAATCCAGAAATGATGCAAGTACAGAAGGACACAAACTACTGAAATCGCAATATGGGATAAACAAGCGGATCACTTAATCCTACTAGAAAGTGCTTAGTGCAAGATACAGTGCCGGAGTATAAGTAATTCAATCCCTATATGTGCTGAGATCTCTATAAAGTCATGCCGTGCAGCTAATCAAAAGGGAAATAGAAAGGGGAGGTGTGCCGCTCATCTTACCCATGAATATATGCCAGTAGTGTGTCTCCAGCAGCCCCGACGCGCGTTTCGCGTTGGGCTTCCTCTTCCTCTTCCTCTGTAGTCCGCTGAGCCGCTCGCGCCGCCCGCCATCTTCCGTTGCAGGTTGCGGTGGCAAAGATGGTATAACAGAAGGACCTGCCATTATGTCACGGTCATGTGACCGCGACGTCATCACAAGTCCTGCGCGCCTGCGCGGAAAGGACCTGACGTGACATCACGGTCATGTGACCCGTCATTACAGGTCCTGCGCTCAGACCAACCCTGGGACCGGAAGCTGCCATGGACTACAAGGGGCCCTCGGAAAGGTGAGTATATGTTTATTTTTTATTTTTTAACCTGTGACAAACGTGGCTGGGCAATATACTACGTGACTGGCCAATATATACTACGTGGCTCTGTGCTGTATACTACGTCACTGGGCAATATACTACGGCGCTGAGCAATATACTACGTCGCTGGGCAATATACTACGTCGCTGGGCAATATACTACGTGACTTGGCAATATACTATGTGCCTGGACAATATACTACGTGGCTATGCAATATACTAAATACTACGTGGCTGTGCAATATACTACGTGACTGGGCAATATACTACGTGACTGGGCAATATACTAAATACTACGTGCCTGGGCAATATACTACGTGACTGGGCAATATACTACGTGACTGGGCAATATACTACGTGACTGGGCAATATACTACGTGGATATGCATATTCTAGAATACCCGATGCGTTAGAATCGGGCCACCATCTAGTATATATATTTTTTTCTTTATTTAGGAATTTATTTTTTTTTTACACGTGGAATTTTTTTTTTTTACTTTGTCCCAGGGGGGGACATCACAGATCGCTGATCTGACAGTTTGCACAGCACTCTGTCAGATCGGCGATCTGACTTACATCGCTGCAGGCTTACCAGCGCCTGCTCTGGACCTGGAAGTAGTCCCTGCAGGACCCGGATGCAGCCCCGCGGCCATTTTGGATCCGGGGCCTGCAGGGAGGAGACGCTCGGTACAAGGTGAGTACATCGCCTTGTACCGATCGTCTCAGGGAAGCACGCAGGGAGCCCCCTCCCTGTGCGATGCTTCCCTATACCGCCGGAACACTGCGATCATGTTTGATCACAGTGTGCCAGGGGTTAATGTGCCGGGGACGGTCCGTGACCGCTCCTGGCACATAGTGCCGGATGTCATAGTGCCGGATGTCATAGTGCCGGATGTCAGCTGCGATAGTCAGCTGACACCCGGCCGCGATCGGCCACGCTCCCCCCGTGAGCGCGGCCGATCGCATATGACGTACTATCCCGTCACTGGTAATTAAATCCCAGGTCACCTCGACGGGATAGTACGTCATATGGGATTAAGGGGTTAATTATTAGCAACTTTCTTTCCTTTGGCAAAATGGGTCAGAAGAGAGATTTGACGGGCTCTGAAAAGTCCAAAATTGTGAGATGTCTTGCAGAGGGATGCAGCAGTCTTGAAATTGCCAAAATTTTGAAGCATGACCACCGAACAATCAAGCGTTTCATGGAAAATAGCCAGCAGGGTCGCAAGAAGCGTGTTAGGCAAAAAAGGCGCAAAATAACTGCCCATGAATTGAGGAAAATCAAGCGTGAAGCTGCCAAGATGCCATTTGCCACCAGTTTTGCCATATTTCAGAGCTGCAACGTTACTGGAGTAACAAAAAGCACAAGGTGTGCGATGCTCAGGAACATGGCCAAGGTAAGGAAGGCTGAAAAACGACCACCTTTGAACAAGAAACCTGAGATAAAACGTCAAGACTGGGCCAAGAAAGATCTTAAGACTGACTTTTCAAAGGTTTATGGTGACTCTTGATGGGCCAGATGGATGGACCAGAGGCTGGATCAGTAAAGAGAGCTCCACTCTGACTCAGACACCAGCAAGGTGGAGGTGGGGTACTGGTATGGGCTGGTATCCTCAAAGATGAATTTGTGGGACCTTTTCGGGTTGAGGATGGAGTGAAGCTCAACTCCCAGACCTACTGCCAGTTTCTGGAAGACAACTTCTTCAAGCAGTGGTACAGGAAGAAGTCGGTATCGTTCAAGAAAAACATGATTTTCATGCAGGACAAAGCTCCATCACATGCCTCCAACTACTCCACAGCGTGGCTGGCCAGGAAAGGTCTCAAAGAAGAAAAAATAATGACATGTCCCCCTTGTTCAACTGATCTGAACCCCATAGAGAACCTGTGGTTACTCATAAAATGTGAGATCTACAGGGAGGGAAAATAGTCCACCTCTCGGAACAGTGTCTGGGAGGCTGTGGTGGCTGCTGCAAGCAATGTTGATCGTAAACAGATCAAGCAACTGACAGAATCTATGGATGGAAGGCTGTTGAGTATCATCATAAAGATAGGTGGCTATATTGGTGACTAATTTTTTGGGGTTTTGTTTTTGCATGTCAGAAATGTTTATTTCTAAATTTTGTGTAGTTATATTGATTTACCTGGTGAAAATAAACAAGTGAGATGGGAATATATTTGGTTTTTATTAAGTTGCCTAATAATTCTGCACAGTAATAGTTACCTGCACAAACAGATATCCTCCTAAGATAGCCAAATCTAAAAAAAACCAACTCCAACTTCCAAAAATATTAAGCTTTGATATTTATGAGTCTTTTGCGTTGATTGAGAACATAGTTGTTGATCAATTATAAAAAATAATCCTCTAAAATACAACTTGCCTAATAATTCTGCGCACAGTCTACTTACCGGTCGCTGTGTTTCCTGGTTTCCAGTGCCGCTCCAGACCTCTTCTGAGTTACGTGACTTTTATTCCAACTTGTCAGTTAACACTGGGGGTCTGTGTGTGAGCCGAAAGTCACATTAAGGCTACGGTCAGATTCTCTCATGTGAGAGAATCGTAACTATTATGCAAATGACACTCTGATCTAATTCTGATCAGAGTGTTAGCAAAGTGTGCGCATAGTGTGATCCGATTCTCTCAGATGCGAGAACGATAGCGCACTCTGAGGAGAAGATGGATGTCTTCATTCTGTCAGTGCGCAGAAATCGGACTGCACTCACATGTCATCCGAGTGGAAAATACAGATAATATAATGTTTTCTTATAAGTCCAAATATTTGGATCTTGAGTTTTTGCAAATGAGTTTGTGCATTGTTCTGTAGCAGAGTCATTATTGTTATTCAGTTCACAGATTATTTAGCTATTTTGTAGGTGATAAAATATTTCACGTTTGTTTGTGTCACCAGAATGTTTTGTGAGGACGTGTGTCTCGGTGACTTGTGACCCCTCTAATTTTCTTATTTCATGTTTTCTGGCAGCAGAATCCCTCTGTTTGTCAGGGTGCTCGCTGATTGATTGACTGGTTGTTGTTGTAGGAGAAGGTTTTATTTAGTCTTCGTTCTGAGTTGTTTTGATTATTTTGTTTGTAAAAATAAACTGATAAACTGATACCACTGGGCAATTACATGGAGTTCCGTGCATGCAAGGGGAAGAGCATGCAACACCAGGGAAATTTCACTGTATGAAGAATCCTGGTTGATACATAACTCAATAAAATATATTTCACAATTAAACATTTATATACAGTATTTATTATTGTTATTTAATTAAAGGGTTTGTTTCATCCCCTTAAATTGTTACATTTGCCTTAATTTTACTAAACATTCTGTCCATTCTCAAGCTTTTCAATTCTATGGCATAGTGTTTGTTGCCGAGGTTACTGACTACCGCTGCAATTTATCAGTGTTTGCTTGTCTACCAGGTAATGAGTACAGCGCTTACAAGCTTTTTTGCTATCAAGCTGGCCAGATCGGTAAATTCAAACAGATTCAGTGGCCCTGCACTTGATGGATGATGTTAGGGAAAAGCTCCCTCTGCTTACAACATGGGAGAGCACACAGATGGGGCATCAGGGCAACCATGAAGCCGGTCTGACTTGTCAGTCATCAAAAGCACATCTGTAAAGCAGGAAGCCAGGAGTCTGGAGAATGGAACAAGGCCAAAATTGAGAAAACCCATTTAAAGTAATAATTAGTGATGAAGCCAAGTGCTCGTTACTCTGGTTTGACTAGGGTGCATGGGAATGCACAAAGTATCGCGGGTGCTCAGGTATGTTCCCACGGCCGCATGTTAATAGGGATGGGCGAATCCGAACTGTAAAGTTCATGACTGTCACAAAGTCCTGAACACGGGTTTCCATGGGAAACCCTTGTTACAGTTCAGATCAAATTCGGGTCCAGGGCGGCTGTAAAAGAAAAACATAAAATTAATAATAAACATTATAAATATTATACTTACCTGTCCAGCGATGCGTCCTCCCATCCCGCTGTCTCCCGGCCGCAGATGTGGCCAGGAGACAGCAGGACGGGAGGACGTGTAGCATTAGCAACTAGCAACCAGGCAACCCCCATATGTACTCAGCCTGGCTAGTAGCTGTAAATCATTCAGCTGCAGCGATGAAAACTACATCTCCGAGCAGCCATAAATACTCGGAGGTCACCCGACCGTGCTCGGGAAAACCCGAGCAACGAGTACACTCGCTCATCCCTAAAAGGGATGTGTCACAGCGGCGGCGACCCGGTCCGTGGCCCTGGGCACCCAAGTAAAAGGGACGGTCTTTAAAGGGGTTTGTGGAATAAAGATTGTGTTCATGACGCCACCTGTGGTATTCGGTCAGGGATGACCGATGCTGCTTAAAGGGGTCCACAGGGGTGATGTTATGGCAGCTGGGATGGATGGCTTCCCACAGGCAAAGCTGGGTCCCCAGGGCTCCCGGTATATAGATAGAGATGGTGGGTGGTGTAGCAAGAAACGGAGGACACAGGTTTGCTGTCTCTTTACCTGGTTTACTGATGAATTCAGGCAGCCACAGTCCAGGGTACCAGATTACGGATGCAGGTGTGGTCCGGCCAGCTTGGAAGTGAGTTGGGAGTCCCCCTTACCAAGTGGGGTTAGAAGCCTTCCTCTTAGCGCTGTGGTGTAGTATGTAACAACTCTGCCAGCATCACTGCATGGCCTCCCATCCCTCACACACCATCTTACTCACTGCTCCAGGTTATGTTGTCGTCTCTGTCTGCTGCCGGCTCCATGTTCTGTGTCTCTTGCTTTCTGCCTGCTCTCTGCATGTTTCCTGGCTGTGTGGCTAGGGGGGTGGCACCAGAACTCTCTGGTTCTTATGGAATCTGGGCGCACATGTCTAATGCATACCTCCCAACCGTCCCGGATCCCGCGGGACTGTCCTGATTTTGACAGTCAGCCCCGGGATCCCGGGAGGGACATTAGTTGTCCCGCACTACGTGCCTAGGGCGGGGACAATGCAGGGGGCGGCACCTGAGTAACTTAGGTTTGTGGCTGTTTTTTTTTTTTTTAATAAAAGCTGGGTCACCTCCCCACCGACCCCGCCCCCCTGTTCGGCGCTGCCACGCTGAGGCAGAGAGCCAGCAGCAATCAAAATGAAAGGTCAGCGACTCACTACTTCCTGTGTGTGCACGGAGCTCCGGCTTCTCCTGCTCTTAGCTGCTATCCCGGCAGAGAAGGAGAGACGGGGGAGGTGCCGGGACAGTGCAGAGCTGTGAGCAGGAAAAACTGAAGAGCTGCACATGGACATCAGCCGCCCCTGCACCACAGAGGAGAGAGTGTGTGTGATGTGTGTTATGCTGCGTGTGTGTGTGTGTGTGTGTGTGTGTGATGCTTCATGTGTGTCATGTGTGTATGAGGTATCTGGTGTGTATGTAATGGCTGTGTGTGTGATGGCTGCGTGTGTGTGTGTGTGTGATGGCTGGGTGTGTGTGTGTGTGATGGCTGGGTGTGTGTGTGATGGCTGCGTGTGTGTGTGTGTGTGATGGCTCGGTGTGTGTGTGTGATGGCTGGGTGTGTGTGTGTGATGGCTGCGTGTGTGTGTGATGGCTGCGTGTGTGTGTGATGGCTGCATGTGTGTGATGGCTGCGTGTGTGTGTGTGATGGCTGCGTGTGTGTGTGTGATGGCTGCGTGTGTGTGTGTGATGGCTGCGTGTGTGTGTGTGATGGCTGGGTGTGTGTGTGTGATGGCTGCGTGTGTGTGTGTGATGGCTGTGTGTGTGTGATGGCTGCATGTGTGATGCATTTGTGTCAAAGCTGCATGTGTTTGTGAGCTGCGTGTGTGATACTGCGTGTGTGTGTGTGTGATGCTGTGTGTGTGTGAGCTGCATGTGTGTGAGCCGTGTGTGTGAGCTGCGTGCCTGTGTGTGAGCTGCGTGCCTGTATGTCATTATACAGTATGGAGAACTGTGGCCATTATACAGTATGGAGCATCATGTGCAGCCAGTATACAGTATGGAGCATCATGTGCAGCCAGTATACAGTATGGAGCATCATGTGCAGCCAGTATACAGTATGGAGCATCATGTGCAGCCAGTATACAGTATGGAGCATCATGTGCAGTTATTATACAGTATGGAGCATCATGTGCAGTCATTATACAGTATGGAGCATCATGTGCAGTCATTATACAGTATGCAGCATCATGTGCGGCCATTATACAGTATGGAGCATCATGTGCGGTCATTATACAGTATGGAGCATCATGTGCGGCCATTATACAGTATGGAGCATCATGTGCGGCCATTATACAGTATGGAGCATCATGTGCGGCCATTATACAGTATGGAGCATCATGTGCGGTCATTATACAATATGGAGCATCATGTGCGGTCATTATACAGTATGGAGCATCATGTGCGGTCATTATACAGTATGGAGCATCATGTGCAGTCATTATACAGTATGGAGCATCATGTGCGGTCATTATACAGTATGGAGCATCATGTGCGGTCATTATACAGTATGGAGCATCACGTGCAGTCATTATACAGTATGGAGCATCATGTGGGGCCATTATACAGTATGGAGCATCACGTGTGGCCATTATACAGTATGGAGCATCACGTGCAGTCATTATACAGTATGGAGCATCATGTGCAGTCATTATACAGTATGGAGCATCATGTGCGGTCATTATACAGTATGGAGCATCACGTGCAGTCATTATACAGTATGGAGCATCATGTGGGGCCATTATACAGTATGGAGCATCACGTGCAGTCATTATACAGTATGGAGCATCATGTGCGGTCATTATACAGTATGGAGCATCATGTGCGGTCATTATACAGTATGGAGCATCACGTGTGGCCATTATACAGTATGGAGCATCACGTGCAGTCATTATACAGTATGGAGCATCATGTGCAGCCATTATACAGTATGGAGCATCATGTGCGGCCATTATACAGTATGGAGCATCATGTGCGGTCATTATACAATATGGAGCATCATGTGCGGTCATTATACAGTATGGAGCATCATGTGCGGTCATTATACAGTATGGAGCATCACGTGCAGTCATTATACAGTATGGAGCATCATGTGGGGCCATTATACAGTATGGAGCATCACGTGCAGTCATTATACAGTATGGAGCATCATGTGCGGTCATTATACAGTATGGAGCATCATGTGCGGTCATTATACAGTATGGAGCATCACGTGTGGCCATTATACAGTATGGAGCATCACGTGCAGTCATTATACAGTATGGAGCATCATGTGCAGCCATTATACAGTATGGAGCATCATGTGCGGCCATTATACAGTATGGAGCATCATGTGCGGTCATTATACAATATGGAGCATCATGTGCGGTCATTATACAGTATGGAGCATCATGTGCGGTCATTATACAGTATGGAGCATCATGTGCAGTCATTATACAGTATGGAGCATCATGTGCGGTCATTATACAGTATGGAACATCATGTGCGGTCATTATACAGTATGGAGCATCACGTGCAGTCATTATACAGTATGGAGCATCATGTGGGGCCATTATACAGTATGGAGCATCACGTGTGGCCATTATACAGTATGGAGCATCACGTGCAGTCATTATACAGTATGGAGCATCACGTGCAGTCATTATACAGTATGGAGCATCACGTGGGGCCATTATACAGTATGGAGCATCACGTGTGGCCATTATACAGTATGGAGCATCACGTGCGGTCATTATACAGTATGGAGCATCATGTGCAGTCATTATACAGTATGGAGCATCATGTGTGGTCATTATACAGTATGGAGCATCATGTGCAGTCATTATACAGTATGGAGCATCATGTGCGGTCATTATACAGTATGGAGCATCATGTGCGGTCATTATACAGTATGGAGCATCATGTGCGGTCATTATACAGTATGGAGCATCATGTGCGGTCATTATACAGTATGGAGCATCATGTGCGGTCATTATACAGTATGGAGCATCATGTGCGGTCATTATACGGTATGGAGCATCATGTGTGGTCATTATACAGTATGGAGCATCACGTGCAGTCATTATACGGTATGGAGCATCATGTGCGGTCATTATACAGTATGGAGCATCATGTGTGGCCATTATACAGTATGGAGCATCATGTGCAGTCATTATACAGTATGGAGCATCATGTGTGGTCATTATACAGTATGGGGCATCATGTGTGGCCATTATACAGTATGGGGCACTGTGTGGCCATATTTTTTTGTTTATAATTATTGTATATGAAACAGTGTGATCGGCAGTGCTAAATGGGTGTGGTTGGGACGTGGATATGGGTGTGACTAATTATGAATGGGTGTGGTCAGAGGCGTGGCCTAAAATTTGCCGCGGCGCGCTTTGCGCGCCGCAAACTTTGTCCCTCTTTCCCATCTTCAAAAGTTGGGAGGTATGCTAATGTGTCCCTCACCAATTACCAAGAGGCCTCTATTATTTAGGGCAGCTTCTCCCTGTGGAACTGGCCTATGCAATGTGTTAACTCAGTTAGTGTCTTGCTACTGAGCTGCCAGGTCTTGCTCTGTGTTCCTTTTTCTCTGGAGGTTCTACACCTAGCTTTGCTTTGTTATTCTCTGTCTGCACTTCAGGAGGCTGTATATCCTGGTCTCAGTGTCTTTGTTCTTGCCTTGCTTAGTACTTGTCTGTCCGCCCTCCAGGAGGCAGAATATCCTGGTCCCTGTGTCTTTGTTCTTGTACCTTGTCTCATTCCATTAACTTGTCTGAACTCTGTCCTACCTCTGTCTCATTGTCTGTGGCTTCTTTTCCTGCTGTGTCTTTCCTTGTGTCCTCTCTGTTTGCAGGTGCTCCGTACTCTTGCAGCTCTGCTTATGCTCCGCACTCTTGCAGCTCTGCCTGCTCAGTACTCCTGTGACTTTGCCTGTGCTCCGCTCTCTTGCAGCTTTGCTTATGTTCCGCACTCTTCCGGTTCAGCTTGCTTTGTACCCTTGTCTTTCTGCCTGCTATGTACTCTTGCGGCTCTGCCTGTGCTCCATACTCCTGCGGTTCTGCTTTGCTCTGGTTCTGCTGCTGCAGAATCTCTTGCTGCTCTACAGCTCTTATCCGCAGCCTTGCGGTTCTCTTCCTGTGTGAACAGGTCTCAACCTGTTCCTTCATACTTCAATCCGTACCTGCACCTCCTGTGTGAACAGGTTCCAACCTGTTCCTTCATACTTCATTCCTTCCTGCTTGTATCCGTACCTGCACCTCCTGTGTGAACAGGTCCCGACCTGTTCCTTCATACTTCATTCCTTCCTGCCTGTATCCGTACCTGCACCTCCTGTGTGGTCCCATCCTGCTCCTTCATACTTCATTCATTCCTGCTTGTATCAGTACTAGCATCCGCTGTGTGAACAAATCTCTATCTGTTCCTTCATACACCACACCAGCCTGCCCTGTGTCTCAGCCGTGCCTGCCTGCCCTGTGTTTCAGCCGTGCCTGCCTGCCTACTCGTCCGAGTTTCAGCCATGCTCAACTGCCAGTCGTGCCTGTCGCCCACATCTGTCCTAGTGTTCCTGTTTCCCAAGGGGAATCAGTAGCCACAGATAGACACTGCCCTGGAGTGGCACCTGGCATCTGCCTGCCGCACAAGCCTGACCGCACCATCAGAGGCTCCAGTGAAAGCCAAGGCAGCTGTCCTAGTCACGCCCCTTCCAGGCTAGTCTGATTTGTGGCACAGTGGGGCCACAACCCCTGGGGGCTCACGCCCACCAGTCAGGGCGTGAGCGTGACATAGTCCCTTGCTGCCGTAGACCTCTCACATGGTCCTCACGTGTTCCCTCTGTCCTCCTTGCAGGTAGGACACTACCCATATGACAGGTAGCTCGAGCCTTTTTACAGGATCTCTATCATTACCCGGGCTCTATGTGCTACTGTGTCCTCAGGTTTCTATGGCAGAGAGGTGACTTGTAATCCAGCTGTCCTGCCGGTTTCTGCTGTGAGGCGTAGAGCCCTTCACAAGCCTGGTCTTCCGGCTAAGGGTATCTGCGCTCCGCAGGGAGGTAGCCCAGTCAAAGCTAACCCCCAGCTCTTCACTCTCCTGTGCTTCACTTCCCCTTCACGCTCTCTACAGCTTGTTCTGCTTTCCTTTCTATCTCTTTCCTTTCTATCTCTTTCCTTTCAGGAGTTGCACCACTCTTGTGGCTGCACGGCCCCTCTTGTCCTCTCTCCTCTGTCCCTCTGACAGACTGACTGACTTCAGTTCCTGTCTCTGGCAGACTGACCACTTTCCCTCCAGACCAGAATTTATATAGGGGAGCCACCCACAAGCTGGATCAAAGCTCCCCCTTCTGGCCTGGAGTATGAACATGCTGCATGCTTGTGAATACCTGATAAAAGAAGGAACCTGGGGTGTTACATGTACATGCCAATACATACTGTACATGTGTTTAAACATTACGCACACATGCACTTAGTACACACATGTACATATGTATAAATAAAATGCTTAGATTTTACATGCTGATACACAGTGACATTTTTGTGATGCACTTTTTCAGACAACCATTTTTTTGTTAATTAATTCATAGCTGTCACAGCCATAACCTTTTTAATTTTACATAATGTAGTAAAGCTTAAGTCTTTTTGTGAGACGAGCTGAAATTGTTTTAAAGCGCCATTTTGCCAAACGTATTTGGTAATATGTTATATCGTACTAAAATATATAGTTAATTTTTTATGGATTTAATGAAGAAAAAAAAAGTCATGCCATTTTTCACACCATTTACTGATCATCATAAAAATCTGTTTGCTGTATTGGATGGGTTGGTACAATTACAGGGATATCACATATGTCAGTGTTATTTACTGATTTATGATGTCTATTTCTAACAAGTTTATTAAAAAGTGTGATTATTGTATACTATTTCTATTATTGTTTAATAATTTTGTAGGAAAAAAATCTCTTGACTTTTATTTAATATACAGGTATATACAGTTCCTTGCGAAAGTATTCGGCCCCCTGTAACTTTTCAACCTTTTCCCACATATCATGCTTCAAACATAAAGATACAAAAATGTAAATTTTTGGTGAAAAATCAACAACAAGTGGAACACAATTGGGAAGTTGAATGAAATTTATTTTACATTTTTGTGGAAATTCAAAAACTGAAAAGTGGGGCGTGCAATATTATTCGGCCCCTTTACTTTCAGTGCAGCAAACTCACTCCAGAAGTTCATTGTGGATCTCTGAATGATCCAATGTTGTCCTAAATGCCTAATGATGATAAATATAATCCACCTATGTGTAATCAAGTCTCCGTTTAAATGCACCTGCTCTGTGATAGTCTCAGGGTTCTGTTTGAAGCACAGAGAGCATCATGAAAACCAAGGAACAAAACAGGGAGGTCCGTGATACTGTTGTAGAGAAGTTTAAAGCTGGATTTGTATACAAAACGATTTCCAAAACTTTAAACATCCCAAGGAGCACTGTGCAAGTGATCATATTGAAATGAAAGGAGTATCATACCACTGCAAATCTACCAAGACCCGGCCGTCCCTCTAAACTTTCATCTCAAACAAGGAGAAGACTGATCAGAGATGCAGCCAAGAGGCCCATGATCACTCTGGATGAACTGCAGAGATCTACAGCTGAGGTGGGACAGTCTGTCCATAGGACAACAATCAGTCAAACACTGCACAAATCTGACCTTTATAGAAGAGTGGCAAGAAGAAAGCCATTTCTCAAAGATATCCATAAAAAGTGTCATTTAAAGTTTGCAACAAGCCGCCTGGGAGACAAACCAAACATGAAGAAGAAGGTGCTCTGGTCAGATGAAACCAAAATTGAACTTTTTGGCAACAATGGCGTAAATTCAACATTGCTCATCACCCTGAACACACCATCCCCACTGTCAAACATGGTGGTGGCAGCATCATGGTTTGGGCCTGCTTTTCTTCAGCAGGGACAGGGAAGATGGTTAAAATTGATGGGAAGATGGATGGAGCCAAATACAGGACCATTCTTGAAGAAAACCTGTTGGAGTCTGCAAAAGACCTGAGACTGGGACAGAGATTTGTCTTCCAACAAGACAATGATCCCAAACATAAAGCAAAATCTACAATGGAATGGTTCACAAATAAACGTATCCAGGTGTTAGAATGGCCAAGTCAAAGTCCAGATCTCAATCCAATTGAGAATCTGTGGAAAGAGCTGAAAACTGCTGTTCACAAACGATCTCCATCAAACCTCACTGAGCTCGAGCTGTTTGCCAAGGAAGAATGGGCAAGAATTTCAGTCTCTCGATGTACAAAACTGATAGAGACATACCCCAAGCGACTTGCAGCTGTAATCGCAGCAAAAGGTGGAGCAACAAAGTATTAAGTTAAAGGGGCCGAATAATATTGCACGCCCCACTTTTCAGTTTTTGAATTTCCACAAAAATTTAAAATAACCAATAAATTTTGTTTAACTTCACAATTGTGTTCCACTTGTTGTTGATTCTTCACCAAAAATTTACATTGGTATTTTTATGTTTGAAGCATGATATGTGGGAAAAGGTTGAAAAATTCCGGGGGGCTGAATACTTTCGCAAGGCGCTGTATAGAAATGCACTTGTATGTAGAGATGTATCTTTCTATATCATTACAATAGGCCTGTAAAGAAGAAGAATACAGTTTAACTAGAAATGAACGGATTGTTTGAAATGGGAATTCACCAGCTTCCCTGAATGTTCCCCCCCCTAAATTCAATTTGCTGCTAATAAATTTGCCACTAATCTCAATACTGTAAAGACTCCAAGTCCCGCGGGAATATGTCTATAACCCTCGGAGGTCTCCTAGGACTGTATTGAGTGCCTTTTGAGCTCTTTAATGCAAACATTAATGTTATTAATGTTCATGAGACCTCTACAGTTGCTAACCAATGTTAACCATTAGCTTTATTTGCATGGCATGTATGGAAAAGGGGTGTGTGAAAACACCAAGAGGCGACTGAAAGGTCTATGAGGAGTATACAATATCAAACCTTTATTATACAAATACATAAACGGGGGAAAACAGTGGGCAATTACACATAAAACCAGAAACGCAGAAGGACCCACAAGAACCAGTGAGACAAAGGAACCCACAAAGTAGGTATAATGGTATCACATATCAAAGAGTCGTTTATCCAAAGTTATAATTTAGTCAATGTATATAAACAAGAGTGGGCAGCCTGTCCAGCCATAGAAAATTAACCAGTCACACTGAAGCTGTTTATAATATACCGCCGGTGGCAAGGAAGAACATCCGAAACGCATGTTGGGGCAGACCCACACACCCGGTGAGCCTGTGCTTGTCCATCCATATAGGTAACATGTTTTCATCTGATATTTAAATTCCTCTTTTCCAGTCATCTATTTATCCATGTATTATCGGTATATAAAAAAAGCTTAAAGCATTTAAAAGACACTCAAAAGACACGAATATATGAATAGCAAGCCATTTTTCCATAGAAATTTATAGGACAAATAGGAGGTAAAAAAACATGGGCTCTATCAGCGCTGCCACAGGGATGAAGAAAAAGATCTAAGGTATGAATGAACTTCATTACCATGCGTGTTTCAGAGACTTTCAGGCTCCATCAGGTGTATGCATTACAGGATATTACTCATGACCTTTATAGGGGTTCACCAATGATGCAATAAATCAATTATAAAAACAATAAAAATGGAGAAATTTGTGAAATATGTGAACATATTACCATATTCAAATTAAATCACATATAAAAACAAATCAAATGGTGTACTATGAATTAAAAATGTACCGTATTTTGCATATTATTAAGGAAAATAAATCAAAATTATTACATTTTCATTAGGAAGGTTGGCATAAGTTAGCCAAATTGAGGAGTCCTATTGTTAACCCTTCTATTGGTTTGTGCTTTCAATACATTTATTCAAGCTATCAGGCTATACTGTTGATAATTTAAAAATCCAATAGGATTCCCTATTGACAAGACTCTGATAGCGGTTGCGGATGTCATTCAGTTATCTGTTCTATCATTATTATTATTAAATTGCTTGGGTCCTTCTAATATTCTGTTAAATATTGTCAAGAAAGGCTATGGTTAGAGACCCCATTACGGATATTGTATCTATGTTTATTCGTCCTATTGTGTACTGATTGTATTGTTCGACTTCTGACCACACATTGAAGATTATGTAAGGGGGTGCCATGCCTCTACCCCCTTAACCCCTTAACCCCCAAGGGTGGTTTGCACGTTAATGACAGGGCCAATTTTACAATTCTGACCACTGTCCCTTTATGAGGTTATAACTCTGGAATGCTTCAACGGATCCTGATGATTCTGACATTGTTTTCTCATGACATATTGTACTTCATGATAGTGGTAAAATTTCTTTGATATTACCTGCGTTTATTTGTGAAAAAAGCAGAAATTTGGCGAAATATTTGAAAATTTCGCAATTTTCCGACTTTGAATTTTTATGCCCTTAAATATGTCACACAAAATACTTAATAAGTAACATTTCCCACATGTCTAATTGACATCAGCACAATTTTGGAACCAAAATTTTTTTTTGTTAGGGAGTTACAAGGGTTTAAAGTTGACCACCGATTTCTCATTTTTACAACACCATTTTTTTTTTAGGGACCACATCACATTTGAAGTCATTTTGAGGGGTCTATATGATAGAAAATAGCCAAGAATGACACCATTCTAAAAACTGCACTCCTCAATGTGCTCAAAACCACATTCAAGAAGTTTATTAACCCTTCAGGTGTTTCACAGGAATTTTTGGAATGTTTAAAAAAACAACGAACATTTAACTTTTTTTCACAAAAAATTTACTTCAGCTCCAATTTGTTTTATTTTACCAAGGGTAACAGGAGAAAATAGACCACAAAAGTTGTTGTACAATTTGTCCTGAGTACGCCGATACCCCATATGTGGGGGTATACCACTGTGTGGGCGCATTGCAGAGCTTGGAAGGGAAGGAGCGCCGTTTGACTTTTCAATGCAAAATTTACTGGAATTAAGATGGGACGCCATGTTGCGTTTGGAGAGTCCCTGATGTGCCTAAACATTGAAACCCCCCACAAGTGACACCATTTTATAAAGTAGACCCCCTAAGGAACTTATCTAGATGTGTTGTGAGAGCACCCAAGTGTTGGACCCCGAAAGTTGTTATCCAATTTGTCCCGAATGCGCTGATACTCCATATGAGGGGGGGAGAACTACCGTTTGGGCGCATGGCAGAGCTTGGAAGGGTAGGAGTGCCTTTTGGAATGCAGACTTAGATGGATTGGTCTGCAGGCGTCACATTGCATTTGCAGAGCCCCTGATGTACCCAAACAGTAGAACCCCCCACAGGTGACCCCATATTGGAAATTAGACCCCCAAGGAACTTATCTGGATGTTTTGTGAGAATTTTGAACCCCTAAGTGTTTCACTACAGTTGATAACACAGAGCCGTGAAAATAAAAAATCATTTTTTTTCCACAAAAAATATTTTTTAGCCCTCAGTTTTGTATTTTCCCAAGGGTAACAGGAGAAATTGGACCCCAAAAGTTGTTGTCCAATTTGTCCTGAGTACGCTGATACCCCATATGTGGGGGGGACTACTGTTTGGGCACATGGCAGAGCTCGGAAGGGAAGAAGCGCCTTTTGGAAAGCAGACTTAGATGGATTGGCCTGCAGGCGTCATATTGCATTTGCAGAGCCCCTGATGTACTTAAACAGTAGAAACCCCCCACAAGTGACCTCATATTGGAAACTAGACCCCCCAAGGAATGTATCTAGATGTGTTGTGAGAACTTTGAACCCCCAAGTGTTTCACTACTGTTTATAACACAGAGCCGTGAAAATAAAAAATAATTTTTTTCCCACAAAAATGTTTTTTTAGCCCCCCAAATTTTTATTTTACCAAGGGTAACAAGAGAAAATGGACCCCAAAAGTTGTTGTCCAATTTGTCCTGAGTACGCTGATACCCCATATTTTAGGGTAAACCCCTGTTTGGGCGCACGGGAGAGCTCAGAAGGGAAGGAGCACTGTTTTATTTTATCAACGCAGAATTGGCTGGAATTGAGATCGGACGCCATGTCGCGTTTGGAGAGCCCTTGATATGCCTAAACAGTGGAAGCCCCCAATTCTAACTGAAACCCTAACCCAAACACACCCCTAACCCTAATCCCAACTCTACCCATAACCCTAACCACACCCGTAACCCGAACATGCCCCTAACCCTAACCCCAACCACACCCCTAACCCCAAGAGACCCCTAACCCTAATCCCAACCCTAACCACACCCCTAACTCCAACACACCCCTAACCCTAATCCAAACCATAACCTAATCACACCCCTAACCCTGACACACCCCTAACCCTAATCCCAACTGTAAATGTAATCCAAACTTTAACCCTAACTTTAGCCCCAACCCTAACCCTAACTTTAGCCCCAACCCTAACACTAACTTTAGCCCCAACCCTAACCCTAACTTTAGCTAGCCCCAACCCTATCCTTAACTTTAGCCCCAACCCTAACTGTAGCCCTAACTCCAACCCTAGCCCCAACCCCAACCCTAGCCCTAACCCTAGCCACAAGATTAGCCCTAACCCTAGCCCTAACCCTAACGCTAGCCCTAATCCTAACCCTAGCCCTAATCCTAACCCTAGCCCTAACCATAGCCCTAACCCTAATGGGGAAAATGGAAGTAAAAACTTTTTTTAATTTTATTATTTTTCCCTAACTAAGGGGGTGAGGAAGGGGGGTTTAATTTACTATTTATAGCTTTTTTTAGCTGATTTTTACGATTGACAACGTCACAGACTAAAAGACGCTTTTTATTGCAAAAAATAGTTTTTGCATCTCCACATTTTGAGAGGTATAATTTTTCCATATTTTGGTCCACAGAGTCATGTGAGGTCTTGTTTATTGCGGGACGAGTTGACATTTTTATTGGTAACATTTCCAGCATGTGACATTTTTTGATCGCTTTTTATTCCTATTTTTGTGAGGCAGAATGACCAAAAACCAGCTATTCATGAATTTCTTATTGGGGGGGGGGGGCATTTATATCATTCCACGTTTGGTAAAATGGATAAAGTAGTTTTATTCTTCGGGTCAGTACGATTACAGCGATACCTCATTTATATCATTTTTTTATGTTTTGGCGCTTTTATACGATAAAAGCTATTTTATAGAAAAAATAATTATTTTTGCATCGCTTTATTCTGAGGACTATAACTTTTTTATGTTTTCGCTGATGATGCTGTATCATGGGGCGTTTTTTGCGGGACAAGATGACGTTTTCAGCGGTACCATGGTTATTTATATCCGTCTTTTTGATCGCGTGTTATTCCACTTTACGGCGGTATGATAATAAAGCGTTGTTTTTTGCCTCTGTTTTTTTTTTTTTTTTTCCTTAAGGTAATCACTGAAGGGGTTATCTAGTGGGACAGTTTTATAGGTCGGGTCATTACGGACGCGGCGATACTAAATATGTGTACTTTTATTGTTTTGGTTTTTTTAGAGAAAGAAATGTATTTATGGGAACAATATATATATTTTTTTCTTTATTTAGGAATTTATTTTTTTTTTACAAGCGTGAATATTTTTTTTTTACTTTATAACATTGCCCCAGGGTGGGCATCATGTTATAGGGTCAGATCGCTGATCTGACACTTTGCAGAGCACTGTGTCAGATCAGCGATCTGACAGACCCTGCAGGGATGCTTGCAAGCGCTTGCTCTGAGCAGGCGCTTGCAAGCCACCTCCCTGCAGGATCCGGAAGGCTCCCTGCGGCCATTTTGAATCCGGGCCTACAGGGAGGAGGAGGTAGGAGACCCTCAGGGCAACGCGATCACATCGCGTTGCTCCGAGGGTCTCAGGGAAGCAAGCAGGGAGCCCCCTCCCTGCGTGATGCCTCCCTATACCGCCGGAACACTGCGATCATCTTTGATCTCAGTGTGTCGGGGGTTAATGTGCCAGGAGCGGTCCTGTTGTGAACTCTGCTTTTGGGTTCCCTCCAGTGGTGGTAGGTGGTAATGCAGTTGTCCCTGAGTTGCAGTCCTGGTCAGGTGTTTCTGCTGATTGCAGTTCTGACTGGGGTATTTAGGTGTGCAGGATTCATTAGTCCTTGCCAGTTGTCAATTGTTGTTGGGAGATGTTGGACCTCTGCCTGGTTCCTCCTGCCTTTCTGCCAAATCAGCAAAGATAAGTGTCTGGGTTTTTTTCTGTGGCACACATGCTGTGTGCTTCATGATTCAGTGCTATTCTTTTGTGTTTTCTTGTCCAGCTTAGATTGTGTCAGTATTTTCTCAGTCTTGTTGGATTCTCTGGGGTTGCTGTTGTGAACTCTGTTTTCAGGCTCCCTCTTGTGGTCACTGGTGGTATGGTGTGACTTTTGCTTTGGGCTCCCCCTGGTGGCTTTGTTTGTTATCCTGCTGGTCTCTGGCTATCAGCTGGTTCGTTATCCTCTGGGAGGTTCCTATATAGCTCTGTTTTACTTTCACTTGTTGCCGGCTGTCGATGTAATCAGTGCTACTCAGATTCCTTCTGACTACCTTGCTCCCAGTCCATCCAGGACAAGCTAAGTTTTGTTTGCTCATTTTTTGATCAGCAGTGTTTATCATGTTTTCTTGTCCAGCTTGCTAAAATGTGTTTCCCTCGCTTGCTGGATGCTCTAGTGGACTGAGTTTCATTACCACCATTAGTTGGTGCGTGGGTTCTTGAAATCTCAGGATGGATATTTTGTAAGGGTTTTTTATTGATCGCATAGACCCTTGCTCTATTTTCTGCTTTCTAGTACTAGTGGGCCTCTTTTGCTGAATCTGATTTCATCCCTACGTATGTGCCTTCTTCTTACTTCACCGTTAATATTTGTTGGGGGCTTCTAAATCTTTGGGGATTATTTCTCTGGAGGCAAGCGAGGTCTTTCTTTCTCGTTAGGGGTAGCTAGTTCCTCAGGCTGGCTCGAGACGTCTAGGAATTTTTTAGGCACGTTCACCGGCTACCTCTAGTTGTGTTGGATAGGTTCAGATTTGCGATCAGTCCAGTTACCATCTCCCTAGAGCTTGTCCTTAGTTTATTCACTTGCTGGTCTATTCGTGATCCTCAGCCACTAAGGATCATAACAGGTTGCAGATATTCATTCCACGTCTTTAGTTAGATTGTGGAATTTTTTTGTATTATCTGCTGTGGATATTTTTTGAAGGGTTTTAATACTGACCGCCTAGTATTCTGTCCTATCCTTTCCTATTTAGCTAGAGTGGCCTCTTTGCTAAATCTTGTTTTCTGCCTGCGTGTGTCTTTTCTTCTCCTACTCACAGTCAATATTCGTGGGGGCTGCCTATCCTTTGGGGGTTCTGCTCTTAGGCAAGGTAGTATTCCTATTTCCATCTATAGGGGTATTTAGTCCTCCGGCTGTGTTGAGGTGTCTAGGGTTTGTTAGGCACACCCCACGGCTACTTCTAGTTGCGGTGTTAGTTCAGGATCTGCAGTCAGTATAGTTTCCACCTACTCCAGAGAAAGTTTCATGCGGCTCCAAGGTCACCGGATCACAACACGGTCCATGACCGCTCTTGGCACATAGTGCCGGATGTCAGCTGCGATAGTCAGGTAACACCCGGAAGCGATCGGCCGCGCTCCCCCCGTGAGCGCGGCCGATCACATATGACGTACTATCCCATCACTGGGAATTAAGTCCCAGGTCACCTCGACAGGATAGTACGTCATATGGGATTAAGGGGTTAAAGGTGTATAGTTATGTGTTGTGAATTTGCTTTTTGCTCCCTCTAGTGGTTACTAGTTTTTTGACTCTGGTTTTTCTGTCATTCCTTTTATCCGCACCTGGGTCGTTAGTTAGGGGTGTTGCTATATAAGCTCCCTGGACCTTCAGTTCAATGCCTGGCAACGTAGTTATCAGAGCTAGTCTTCTGTGCTCTTGTCTACTGATCCTGGTTCCAGTTATATCAGCTAAGTCTGCCTTTTGCTTTTTGCTATTTGTTTTGGTTTTGTATTTTTGTCCAGCTTGTTCCAAATCTATATCCTGACCTTTGCTGGAAGCTCTAGGGGGCTGGTGTTCTCCCCCCGGACCGTTAGACGGTTCGGGGGTTCTTGAATTTCCAGTGTGGATTTTGATAGGGTTTTTGTTGACCATATAAGTTACCTTTCTTTATTCTGCTATCAGTAAGCGGGCCTCTCTGTGCTAAACCTGGTTCATTTCTGTGTTTGTCATTTCCTCTTACCTCACCGTCATTATTTGTGGGGGGCTTCTATCCAGCTTTGGGGTCCCCTTCTCTGGAGGCAAGAAAGGTCTTTGTTTTCCTCTACTAGGGGTAGCTAGATTCTCCGGCTGGCGCGTGTCATCTAGAATCAACGTAGGAATGATCCCCGGCTACTTCTAGTGTTGGCGTTAGGAGTAGATATATGGTCAACCCAGTTACCACTACCCTATGAGCTGGATTTTTGTATTCTGCAGACTTCCACGTTCCTCTGAGACCCTCGCCATTGGGGTCATAACAGTTTGCCAGGCCAGTATTAAATGTTTAATGCATCGCAGAAGAGGGATTATAAGAAAGAAGATTCTGAGTTTTTTTTTTTTTTTTTTTTTTCTTCTTCCCCTTTACCTCAGAGTGGCTATGCTTGCTGCAGACATGAATGTCCAGACCTTGATTACAAGTGTGGACCAGCTGGCTACTCGTGTGCAGGGCATACAAGACTATGTTATCAGAAATCCTAGGTCAGAACCTAAAATACCGATTCCTGAACTGTTTTCCGGAGACAGGTTTAAGTTTAGGAATTTCGTGAATAATTGTAAATTGTTTTTGTCCCTGAGACCCTGTTCATCTGGAGATTCTGCTCAGCAAGTAAAAATTGTTATTTCGTTCTTACGGGGCGACCCTCAGGATTGGGCTTTTTCGCTGGCGCCAGGAGATCCGGCATTGGCTGATCTTGATGCGTTTTTTCTGGCGCTCGGTTTACTTTATGAGGAACCCAATCTTGAGATTCAGGCAGAAAAGGCCTTGCTGGCTATGTCTCAGGGGCAGGACGAGGCTGAAGTGTATTGCCAAAAATTTCGGAAATGGTCCGTGCTGACACATTGGAACGAGTGTGCACTGGCCGCTAATTTTAGAAATGGCCTTTCTGAAGCCATTAAGAATGTTATGGTGGGTTTTCCCATTCCCACAGGTCTGAATGATACTATGGCACTGGCTATTCAAATTGACCGGCGGTTGCGGGAGCGCAAAACCGCAAATTCCCTCATGGTGTTGTCTGAACAGACACCTAATTCGGTGCAATGTGATAGAAAAACCGCAAATTCCCTCATGGTGTTGTCTGAACAGACACCTGATTTAATGCAATGTGATAGAATCCTGACTAGAAATGAGCGGAAAATTCATAGACGCCGGAATGGCTTGTGCTACTACTGTGGTGATTCTACACATGTTATCTCAGCATGCTCTAAACGTATAGCTAAGGTTGTTAGTCCTGTCACCGTTGGTAATTTGCAACCTAAATTTATTCTGTCTGTAACTTTGATTTGCTCACTGTCATCTTATCCTGTCATGGCGTTTGTAGATTCAGGTGCTGCCCTGAGTCTTATGGATCTCTCATTTGCTAAGTGCTGTGGTTTTATTCTTGAACCATTAGAAAATCCTATTCCTCTTAGGGGTATTGATGCTACACCATTGGCAGCAAATAAACCGCAGTATTGGACACAGGTTACCATGTGCATGACTCCTGAACACCGCGAGGTGATACGTTTCCTGGTTTTACATAAAATGCATGATTTGGTTGTTTTAGGGCTGCCATGGTTACAGACCCATAATCCAGTCCTGGACTGGAAGGCTATGTCAGTCTCAAGTTGGGGCTGTCGTGGTATTCATGGGGATTCCCTGCCTGTGTCTATTGCTTCTTCTACGCCTTCGGAAGTTCCGGAGTATTTGTCTGATTATCAGGATGTCTTCAGTGAGTCTGAGTCCAGTGCACTGCCTCCTCATAGGGACTGTGACTGTGCTATAGATTTGATCCCAGGCAGTAAATTTCCTAAGGGAAGACTGTTTAATCTGTCGGTACCTGAACATACCGCTATGCGTTCATATATCAAGGAGTCTCTGGAGAAAGGACATATTCGTCCGTCTTCTTCCCCTCTTGGTGCGGGATTCTTTTTTGTGGCAAAAAAGGACGGATCTTTGAGACCTTGTATTGATTATCGGCTTTTAAATAAGATCACTGTCAAATTTCAGTATCCTTTACCGCTGTTGTCTGACTTGTTTGCCCGGATTAAAGGTGCCAAGTGGTTTACCAAGATAGACCTTCGTGGTGCGTACAACCTTGTGCGCATTAAGCAAGGTGATGAATGGAAAACCGCATTCAATACGCCCAAAGGTCATTTTGAGTACTTGGTGATGCCTTTTGGGCTCTCCAATGCGCCTTCAGTTTTTCAGTCCTTTATGCATGACATTTTCCGGAAGTATCTGGATAAATTTTTGATTGTTTATCTGGATGATATTTTGGTTTTTTCTGATAATTGGGATTCGCATGTGGAGCAGGTCAGGTTGGTCTTTAAAATTTTGCGTGAAAATTCTTTGTTTGTCAAGGGCTCAAAGTGTCTCTTTGGTGTGCAGAAGGTTCCCTTTTTGGGGTTCATTTTTTCCCCTTCTGCTGTGGAGATGGACCCAGTCAAGGTCCGAGCTATTCTTGATTGGACTCAGCCCTCGTCAGTTAAGAGTCTTCAGAAGTTCTTGGGCTTCGCTAACTTCTACCGTCGTTTTATCGCTAATTTTTCTAGCATTGTGAAACCTTTGACGGATATGACCAAGAAGGGCTCCGATGTAGCTAACTGGGCTCCTGCTGCCGTGGAGGCTTTCCAGGAGTTGAAACGCCGGTTTACTTCGGCGCCTGTTTTGTGCCAGCCTGACGTCTCACTTCCCTTTCAGGTTGAGGTGGATGCTTCGGAGATTGGGGCAGGGGCCGTTTTGTCGCAGAGAGGCCCTGGTTGCTCTGTTATGAAACCTTGTGCCTTTTTCTCTAGGAAGTTTTCGCCTGCCGAGCGAAATTATGATGTGGGCAATCGGGAGTTGTTGGCCATGAAATGGGCATTTGAGGAGTGGCGTCATTGGCTCGAGGGTGCTAAGCATCGTGTGGTGGTCTTGACTGATCACAAAAATCTGATGTATCTCGAGTCTGCTAAACGCCTTAATCCGAGACAGGCCCGCTGGTCATTGTTTTTCTCCCGCTTTGATTTTGTTGTCTCGTATTTACCAGGTTCAAAGAATGTGAAGGCCGATGCTCTTTCTAGGAGCTTTGTGCCTGATGCTCCTGGAGTCGCTGATCCTGTTGGTATTCTTAAAGATGGTGTTATCTTGTCAGCTATTTCTCCAGATCTGCGACGTGTGTTGCAGAGATTTCAGGCTGATAGGCCTGAGTCTTGTCCACCTGACAGACTGTTTGTCCCGGATAAGTGGACCAGCAGAGTCATTTCCGAGGTTCATTCCTCGGTGTTGGCAGGTCACCCGGGAATTTTTGGCACCAGAGATCTGGTGGCCAGGTCCTTTTGGTGGCCTTCCCTGTCAAGGGATGTGCGGTCATTTGTGCAGTCCTGTGGGACTTGTGCTCGAGCTAAGCCTTGCTGTTCTCGTGCCAGCGGTTTGCTCTTGCCCTTGCCTGTCCCGAAGAGACCTTGGACACATATCTCCATGGATTTCATTTCTGATCTTCCGCTATCTCAGGGCATGTCCGTTATCTGGGTGATATGTGATCGCTTCTCCAAGATGGTCCATTTGGTTCCTTTGCCTAAGCTGCCTTCCTCTTCCGATCTGGTTCTTGTGTTTTTCCAGAACGTGGTTCGTTTGCACGGCATCCCTGAGAATATTGTGTCAGACAGAGGATCCCAGTTCGTTTCCAGGTTCTGGCGATCCTTTTGTAGTAGGATGGGCATTGATTTGTCGTTTTCGTCTGCTTTCCATCCTCAGACTAATGGACAGACGGAGCGAACCAATCAGACTTTGGAGGCTTATTTGAGGTGTTTTGTCTCTGCTGATCAGGACGATTGGGTGACATTCTTGCCGTTGGCTGAGTTTGCCCTTAATAATCGGGCTAGTTCCGCCACCTTGGTTTCGCCTTTTTTCTGCAACTCTGGTTTCCATCCTCGCTTTTCTTCGGGTCATGTGGAGCCTTCTGACTGTCCTGGGGTGGATTCTGTGGTAGATAGGTTGCAGCAGATCTGGAATCATGTGGTGGACAACTTGAAGTTGTCACAGGAGAAGGCTCAGCGCTTTGCCAACCGCCGCCGCGGTGTGGGTCCCCGACTACGCGTTGGGGATTTGGTATGGCTTTCTTCCCGCTTTGTTCCTATGAAGGTCTCCTCTCCCAAATTTAAACCTCGTTTTATTGGGCCTTACAAGATATTGGAAATCCTTAATCCTGTATCTTTTCGTCTGGATCTTCCTGTGTCGTTTGCTATTCACAATGTATTTCATAGGTCCTTGTTGCGGCGGTACATTGTGCCTGTAGTTCCTTCTGCTGAGCCTCCTGCTCCGGTGTTGGTTGAGGGCGAGTTGGAGTACGTGGTGGAGAAGATCTTGGATTCTCGCCTCTCCAGGCGGAGGCTTCAGTACCTGGTCAAGTGGAAGGGCTATGGTCAGGAGGATAATTCCTGGGTGGTCGCCTCTGATGTTCATGCGGCCGATTTAGTTCGTGCCTTTCATGCCGCTCATCCTGATCGCCCTGGTGGTCGTGGTGAGGGTTCGGTGACCCCTCACTAAGGGGGGGGTACTGTTGTGAATTTGCTTTTTGCTCCCTCTAGTGGTTACTAGTTTTTTGACTCTGGTTTTTCTGTCATTCCTTTTATCCGCACCTGGGTCGTTAGTTAGGGGTGTTGCTATATAAGCTCCCTGGACCTTCAGTTCAATGCCTGGCAACGTAGTTATCAGAGCTAGTCTTCTGTGCTCTTGTCTACTGATCCTGGTTCCAGTTATATCAGCTAAGTCTGCCTTTTGCTTTTTGCTATTTGTTTTGGTTTTGTATTTTTGTCCAGCTTGTTCCAAATCTATATCCTGACCTTTGCTGGAAGCTCTAGGGGGCTGGTGTTCTCCCCCCGGACCGTTAGACGGTTCGGGGGTTCTTGAATTTCCAGTGTGGATTTTGATAGGGTTTTTGTTGACCATATAAGTTACCTTTCTTTATTCTGCTATCAGTAAGCGGGCCTCTCTGTGCTAAACCTGGTTCATTTCTGTGTTTGTCATTTCCTCTTACCTCACCGTCATTATTTGTGGGGGGCTTCTATCCAGCTTTGGGGTCCCCTTCTCTGGAGGCAAGAAAGGTCTTTGTTTTCCTCTACTAGGGGTAGCTAGATTCTCCGGCTGGCGCGTGTCATCTAGAATCAACGTAGGAATGATCCCCGGCTACTTCTAGTGTTGGCGTTAGGAGTAGATATATGGTCAACCCAGTTACCACTACCCTATGAGCTGGATTTTTGTATTCTGCAGACTTCCACGTTCCTCTGAGACCCTCGCCATTGGGGTCATAACAGTTATGTTACTATGTGTAAGATATGTATTTATTCCACTATGTTATGTTTATTTGTCAGTAGTGATAGGGTAAGTGTAGTACCCGTAGTCGGACACTAGATGGGGCACAATATTATGCTTAGCTATGTAGGAGGGGCTGTCTGTGTCAAGTGGAAAGTGTCTTCCTGTTTAGAGTCAGTAGGGGCCTAGAGCCCGTGCTGGGCAGACAGCTCCACAATGTTCAAGCCTTATACCCAGCCATTCAGTGTCCGGATGGACAACAAGTGCAGCTGAGGCAGCAGTGTAACCACAGCTCAGGACAGAAGCTAGAGAAGTGGTCCTTGACTAGTACAGGGACAAAAGCCGCTCAGCATGTGGCAGATCATTGCTTGGGCTGATGCCCTCCGTACCAGTGCGAAACGGACGAGGGAACACTCAGGTGTCGTGAGCTTGCACAGGGAGGATGCTGTGTTATCGCAGGAGGTGATACGACCCCATAATGTACTGCAGTATGTCGGAGAAAGTGTAGGGAGAGCAGAGAAAGCGAACTGTGTGGAACCTGACATTGATGATATAACTGTCAAGAATGTGCTTCGACAAGCAAACATTAAAGTTCATCGTTTTAAGTTTGAAAAAGACTCTGCCTCTTATTGTGCAATGAAAGCAGCGGAACTTGAGCCAGGCTGATGGGACCCAGATGGTGCAGAGAGTAAAGCGAAAGGTATGCTGCAGAAGGGACATTGTTCACATGTAATTGGGGGCCAGGGCACGCATAACCAGTTGTTCCCAGCCACGACTACGGCCCTTGTTTTTCCATTTACATGTAAACAATGCCAGTTGAAATGGCAAAGCCTTCTTTTTAACCAACAACGCAACGTTCTTTACTCACCACATCGGCTGCATTACTCCCACTTCTGGTACTCTCTCTAGGGCTCAGTCACCCGCAGGGATGCAGAACAGTCAGGTTTATTCTCAAGGTGCAACAAGCACAACTTTTCTTAAGTCTCACCAGCAAGTGTATGCAGTTCAATGGCACGAATCCCGTGCCGCTCCATCAGAATAGTTCCACGCCCGCGTTCGGGCTGAAGTGGACTCTATAGCCTCAGAGTCCATAGGCTGCCAGGATGCAGCAGAAGCAGTGTTGGAATGGGAAATAGATGAGACACAAGGGGTCAACCTAGCCTGGTCCGGGCCTGCATACAGTCCCAGGCCATCATCTTCTAAGCAGAGGGTAACTGCCTCCGTATAGTATCCCCTGGGACAGTCCTCTTTTATAAAGGAGACCCAGTCCCCTTTTTTCAGGGGTCTCCCAAATTTTATCAAGGCGACATTTGCGTAAATCTTGTCATCAGTTCCCGACTCATGGATGAAGCCGAAACCCCTTCCCACCTCTGTAAATACAAGTTGGCCACAAGTACGGCGACTCGCCTTAGCACCCTCTTCATGTCGGTGCAATTCGGCCCATATCTCTCTCTCCCACTGTTTCTTCTTCTCAATGACACCTGTCATGAATCCCCAATGGCTAGGGATAGCACAGGAAGCAAAGTATAACAAATATCGGACGAGCTCTAGGGTGATGGAACCTGGGCTGACCGCTGCCCTACGCCTGACAAACGCAACTAGAGATAGCCAGGGAGCGTTCCTACGTTGGTTCTAGACGCCACGCACCAGCCTAAGAGCTAACTAGTACTGCAGAGAAAACAAGACCTCACTTGCCTCCAGAGGAATTAACCCCAAAGGTATAGTTGCCCCCCACATATATTGACGGTGAAATGAGAGGAAGGCACACACATAGAGATGATGTATATAGCTTTAGCAAATAGAGGCCCGCTGAAAACTAGAAAGCAGAATGATACAAAAGGGGACTGAGCGGTCAGCAAAAAACCCTAATCAAAAAAACCATCCTGAGATTACAAGAACCCATGTGCCAACTCATGGCACATGGGGAGAACCTCAGTCCACTAGAGCAACCAGCTAGCATAGAAACATTCTAAGCAAGCTGGACCAAAAACAACTGAAAATCAGCACTTAGCTTATCCTGAAAGATCTGGGAGCAGGTAGGCAGGAACCAAACAGAGCACATCTGAACACATTGATAGCCGGCAAGGGAAATGACAGAAAGGCCAGGTAAAATAGGAAACACCCAGCCTCTGATGGACAGGTGGAAACCAAAGGCCGCAACCCACCAAAGTCACCCAGTACCAGCAGTAACCACCAGAGGGAGCCCACCAACAGAATCCACAACAGTACCCCCCCCCTTGAGGAGGGGTCACCGAACCCTCACGAGAACCCCCAGGGCGATCAGGGTGAGCTCTATGGAAGGCGCGGACCAAATCAGTCGCGTGAACATCGGAGGCGACCACCCAGGAATTATCCTCCTGACCATAACCCTTCCACTTAACCAAATACTGGAGTTTGCGTCTGGAAACACGAGAATCCAAGATCTTTTCAACAACATACTCCAATTCTCCCTCCACCAGCACCGGAGCAGGAGGCTCGACCGAAGGAACAACGGGCACCTCATACCTCCGCAACAACGACCAATGGAACACATTATGAATAGCGAACGATGCTGGGAGATCCAAACGAAAAGATACAGGGTTAAGAATCTCCGAGATCCTATAAGGACCGATGAACCGAGGCTTGAACTTAGGAGAAGAGACCTTCATAGGGACAAAACGAGAAGACAACCACACCAAGTCCCCAACAAGAAGTCGGGGACCCACGCGGCGACGGCGATTAGCAAACTGCTGAGTCTTCTCCTGAGACAACTTCAAATTGTCCACCACCTGATTCCAAATCTGATGTAGCCTGTCCACCACCACGTCCACTCCAGGACAATCCGAAGATTCCCCCTGACCAGAGGAAAAACGAGGATGAAACCCCGAATTACAAAAAAAAGGAGAGACCAACGTGGCAGAACTAGCCCGATTATTAAGAGCAAATTCGGCCAGTGGCAAAAAAGCAACCCAGTCATCCTGATCAGCAGAAACAAAACACCTCAAATAAGTTTCCAAGGTCTGATTAGTTCGCTCCGTCTGGCCATTCGTCTGAGGATGGAATGCAGACGAGAAAGACAAATCAATGCCCATCTTGGCACAAAACGTCCGCCAAAATCTAGACACAAACTGGGATCCCCTGTCAGAAACGATATTCTCCGGAATCCCATGCAAACGAACCACGTTCTGAAAAAACAAAGGAACCAACTCAGAGGAGGAGGGTAACTTAGGCAAGGGCACCAAATGAACCATCTTAGAAAAGCGGTCACACACAACCCAGATAACGGACATTTTCTGTGAAACCGGGAGATCAGAAATAAAATCCATGGAAATGTGCGTCCAAGGCCTCTTCGGGATGGGCAAAGATAACAACAACCCACTAGCCCGTGAACAGCAAGGCTTAGCTCGAGCACACACTTCACAAGACTGCACAAAGGTACGCACATCCCTAGACAAGGAAGGCCACCAAAAAGACCTGGCCACCAAATCTCTTGTACCAAATATTCCAGGATGACCAGCCAACACAGAAGAATGGACCTCGGAGATGACTCTACTGGTCCAATCATCCGGAACAAACAGTCTTTCTGGAGGACATCGATCCGGTTTATCCACCTGAAACTCCTGCAATGCGCGTCGCAAGTCTGGGGATACGGCGGACAATATTACCCCATCCCTAAGGATACCAGCAGGCCCAGTGTCTCCAGGAGAATCAGGCACAAAACTCCTGGAAAGAGCATCTGCCTTCACATTCTTTGAACCTGGCAGGTATGAAACCACGAAATTGAAACGAGAAAAAAATAATGACCAACGAGCCTGTCTAGGATTCAAACGCCTGGCAGACTCAAGGTAAATGAGATTCTTGTGATCAGTCAAGACCACCACGCGATGTTTAGCACCCTCAAGCCAATGACGCCACTCCTCAAATGCCCACTTCATGGCCAAAAGCTCCCGATTCCCCACATCATAATTGCGCTCGGCGGGCGAGAATTTTCTAGAGAAGAAAGCACATGGCTTCGTCACCAAGCCATTAGAACTTCTCTGTGACAAAACCGCCCCCGCTCCAATCTCGGAAGCATCAACCTCCACCTGAAAAGGAAGTGAAACATCTGGTTGACACAACACAGGAGCAGAAGAAAACCGGCGCTTAAGTTCCCGAAAGGCCTCCACGGCCGCAGGAGACCAATCAGCAACATCAGCACCCTTTTTAGTCAAATCAGTCAAAGGTTTAACAATACTGGAAAAATTAGCAATGAACCGACGATAAAAATTAGCAAACCCCAAGAACTTCTGAAGGCTCTTAACAGATGTAGGTTGTGTCCAGTCACAAATAGCCTGAACCTTAACGGGATCCATCTCAATAGTAGAAGGAGAAAAAATGTACCCCAAAAAAGAAATCTTCTGGACTCTGAAGAGACACTTTGAGCCCTTCACAAACAGAGAATTGGCCCGCAAAACCTGAAACACCTTCCTGACCTGTAGAACATGAGACTCCCAGTCATCAGAAAACACCAAAATATCATCCAAATACACAATCATAAACTTATCCAGATATTCACGGAAAATATTGTGCATAAAGGACTGAAAGACTGACGGAGCATTGGAGAGTCCAAAAGGCATTACCAAATACTCAAAATGGCCCTCAGGCGTATTAAATGCGGTTTTCCACTCATCACCCTGTTTTATCCGCACCAGATTATACGCACCACGAAGATCTATTTTAGTGAACCACCTAGCCCCCTTAATGCGAGCAAACAAATCAGTAAATAATGGCAATGGATACTGGTATTTGACTGTAATCTTATTCAGAAGGCGATAATCTATACAAGGCCTCAGGGAACCATCTTTTTTTGCCACGAAAAAAAAAACCTGCTCCCAGAGGGGACGAAGATGGATGAATATGTCCCTTTTCCAAGGACTCCTTAATATAATTCCGCATAGCAGTATGCTCTGGCAGTGACAGATTAAATAAACGACCCTTAGGGAACTTACTGCCAGGAATCAATTCTATAGCACAGTCACACTCTCTATGAGGAGGGAGCGAATTGAGCTTAGGCTCCTCAAAAACATCCTTATAATCTGACAAAAACGCAGGGATCTCCGAAGGAGTCGATGAAGCGATAGAAATCGGAGGTGCATCATCATGAACCCCCTGACATCCCCAGCTTAACACAGACATTGTTTTCCAGTCCAGGACAGGATTATGAGTTTGTAACCATGGCAGACCAAGCACTAATACATCATGTAAATTATACAGTACAAGGAAGCGAATCACCTCCTGATGAACGGGAGTCATGCGCATGGTCACTTGTGTCCAATACTGCGGTTTATTCATAGCCAATGGTGTAGAATCAATTCCTTTCAGAGGAATAGGAACTTCCAGAGGCTCTAGACTAAAACCGCAGCGTTTAGCAAATGACCAATCCATAAGACTCAGGGCAGCGCCTGAATCCACATAGGCATCGACGGAAATGGAAGACAGTGAAAAAATCAGAGTCACAGACAAAATGAACTTAGACTGCAGAGTATCAATGGCAAAAGATTTATCAACCCTTTTTGTGCGTTTAGAGCATGCTGATATAACATGAGCTGAATCACCACAATAAAAACACAATCCATTTTTCCGCCTATAATTTTGCCGTTCACTTCTGGACTGAATTCTATCACATTGCATAGTCTCAGGTGCCTGTTCAGAAGACACCGCCAACTGGTGCACGGGTTTGCGCTCCCGTAAACGCCGATCAATCTGAATGGCCATAGCCATAGACTCATTCAGACCTGTAGGCGCAGGGAACCCCACCATAACATCCTTAATGGCCTCAGAAAGACCATTTCTGAAGTTTGCAGCCAGGGCGCACTCATTCCACTGAGTAAGCACCGACCATTTCCGAAATTTCTGACAATATATTTCCGCTTCATCATGCCCCTGAGAGAGGGCTAATAAAGCCTTTTCAGCCTGAATCTCTAGGTTAGGTTCCTCATAGAGCAATCCCAATGCCAGAAAAAACGCATCCACACTGAGCAACGCAGGATCCCCTGGTGCCAATGCAAATGCCCAATTCTGAGGGTCGCCCCGTAGGAACGATATAACAATCTTGACCTGTTGAGCAGGGTCTCCAGAGGAGCGAGATTTCAAAGAGAGAAACAATTTACAATTGTTCCTGAAATTCAGGAAGGTAGATCTATCTCCAGAAAAAAACTCTGGAATAGGAATTCTAGGTTCAGACATGGGAGTGTGAACAACGAAATCCTGTATGTTTTGAACCTTTGCCGCGAGATTACTCAGGCTGGAAGCCAAACTCTGGACATCCATGATAAACAGCTAAGATCAGAGCCATTCAAGGGTTAAGAGGAGGTAAGAAGCAGCTAGACAGCAATTAAGGGCTAGGCAGCAAAACTCTGAAGGAAAAAAAAAAAAAATTTTCCTTGAACACTTCTTTTCCTCCTGCTTCAGCCCAAACAATTAACTCTTTGTTGGCCGGCTATACTGTCATGAATCCCCAATGGCTAGGGATAGCACAGGAAGCAAAGTATAACAAATATCGGACGAGCTCTAGGGTGATGGAACCTGGGCTGACCGCTGCCCTACGCCTGACAAACGCAACTAGAGATAGCCAGGGAGCGTGCCTACGTTGGTTCTAGACGCCACGCACCAGCCTAAGAGCTAACTAGTACTGCAGAGAAAACAAGACCTCACTTGCCTCCAGAGGAATTAACCCCAAAGGTATAGTTGCCCCCCACATATATTGACGGTGAAATGAGAGGAAGGCACACACATAGAGATGATGTATATAGCTTTAGCAAATAGAGGCCCGCTGAAAACTAGAAAGCAGAATGATACAAAAGGGGACTGAGCGGTCAGCAAAAAACCCTAATCAAAAAAACCATCCTGAGATTACAAGAACCCATGTGCCAACTCATGGCACATGGGGAGAACCTCAGTCCACTAGAGCAACCAGCTAGCATAGAAACATTCTAAGCAAGCTGGACCAAAAACCAAACAACTGAAAATCAGCACTTAGCTTATCCTGAAAGATCTGGGAGCAGGTAGGCAGGAACCAAACAGAGCACATCTGAACACATCGATAGCCGGCAAGGGAAATGACAGAAAGGCCAGGTAAAATAGGAAACACCCAGCCTCTGATGGACAGGTGGAAACCAAAGGCCGCAACCCACCAAAGTCACCCAGTACCAGCAGTAACCACCAGAGGGAGCCCACCAACAGAATCCACAACAGACACCAGCAATCCAGGCAGACTGCCCTGGAGAAGGGACTGGCCCCACCGTGGCCTGATAAGAACAAGAAGTGCCACGGATATACTTGTGCAGGATGTGGGCCTGGTCTCCCGCTCTGGACCGCTGCGGGACGGATCAATAAGCTCGCTTCTTGAAACAGAAAGTCAAGGAACAGTCCGCCCTGGTAGAGTGGAGGGCCACGGTAGGGACCAACCCTCTGGGGTCAAGGGGCGAGGTGCACTCACCACTGTTGTCTGCAGTGGTCCGGCAGCGCCCATCCTGCAATTAGTCAATCCGTCCATGGACACCACTGCACACTCTGGCTCCCGCTGATGAAGTCCCGGCTGGACAATCCCTTCTGGTTCAGGCTCCTCCAGGGTTGTCATCGATCTCGGTTCCCAATGCTGTTGAGGGAATTGTTCTGAGCAAAGTGGTTCCGGCCTCCACTGCTGTCCCGACTCCTGAAGACCCGGGTCCCGCTATGGAAGATGTTGAGGATCCTTTTCCCACCAATGTTCTGGTTCTGCGCGACGTGGCTCGGGCTCCCATGGATGGCGCTCCGCCAGCCGCCGGCAGCTCTTCTCTGTGGTAACACTACCACCGGTAGATGTTAAAGTTGCTCTGAGATCTGCAGGGTAATACTGTCAAATGTCAGCATGACCCTGCAGCTGTGAATGCGACCCGCGGTAACGCTATCACCGGTAAGACTGTCAGAGCGCTGCGTGGTCATGATGTCAGATGTCAGCATGACCTCGCAGCTGTGACTGTGGCTTGCAACGGTGACCTGCAGTAAAAAGCTTACCGCAGGTTAGCAGACGTGGACTGATGAGACTACTGCTCCCTTCGGGCTACGTCTGCTTTCACTGATAATAGTGATAGGTGTATCGCTGGCTGTCTTTGAGAGCAGTCACATCAATGACTGCTCTCAAAGTCATCAGGATTGTCGTAGGACAATATGGATTATCTTCTCTGCAGACAACTGAGGAATATTGTGGTTTATTATTTTATTTTTGTTGAAGGAAACATTGGCTTCGGTGGATTAGGAATTCGGTAAGTATGGTTTAATTAAGATTCATTAAAGGAATCTGTGTCATTATTTCAAATAAAAGACTTTATTCTGGGTGTGTTTTTTATACAATATCACTATGGGGTTACTAATGGATAGGTGTCCTACAGACGCCCTCTCCATTACTAACTTGTGGGCTTCATGTCACCTGCTAACAATACAAAGGTGACATTAACCCGACAAATATGAACCCCACTTGCCACCGCTACAGGGCAAGTGGGAAGAGCGAGGCTGTGGGAAACTGGGGTCGATGGGCGCCCCAGTCCGCTTGCTGGGACCATATGGACTAGGGATCGTCCTGCCTAATGCCTGCTATCCCGCTAACGTGGGCATAATGCTACTCAGACAACACAGGGTGAGAGTAAAATGGTGTGACAATGCTTTATTAAACCACAAAACAGGCAGTTAACACATAGAACAGTCCCAGCAAAATTCCCCAAGATGGTGCTGTCACGATTCACACCGTGACCGTCACCCCTACGTCACGGATCGGGGTGACCTTAGGCCAACAGATGGCTATCACATGTGCAGGGGGCTTATCTTAGTTATCCCTCCACTGCTAGCAATGTGATGAAAACACACACAAGGTTATTGACCTATCGATTTACAGCAGGGGCTTATTTTAGTTATCCCACTGCTCTACAATATACCACGAACTGCAGGGATTTATGTATATCCCGCTTTACAGTTCTGCTTGAAAACTTGCAGCTCTCTGGCACCCCCCTTTACCCTCAGGTCAGACTAGGTACTGCACCTAAGGTAATTAGTCGCCAAAAAGGCTGCCTGCTTTGTACTGGCTATTGGGCACGCTGCAGCGAGGGCGATATAACTACTCCCGCTCAGGCAGGAACAATAATTATCAATGTCGCTACAACGACTCCCAAATACACACAACAAGGTATGCTGCCACCAGCTTTGATTAAACGGGTCCGAAGCTAACCCAAAACAGTAGCGTAATTCCCTTCAGAAGACTTAGGGTACGTTTTAGAGCAGGAAGAACGAAAACTAGTAATTTAAATATTTACTCCGAAAGAAGGCAGTGTTTATCAAAATTTTACAAGGATGTTACAATAAGAGACAATTGAAAATATGTACAAGGCAATTATAAAATAAAATGGAATAAAGAAGAAAGGTAAAACTCACATGTTCTCAGTTCATGTCAGGCAAAACCATGCTGGCAGGCAGAGCCCACATGTCCCAGTGCATAGTATAGCTCCTCAGGCAAAACTTAAGGCTGGGGGAAGAGTCTGTTGTGAACTCTATTTTTGGGCTCCCTCTAGTGGTCACAAGCGGTACTGTGTAGTGTTGTCTTTCTGCAGGTTGCAGCATCAGCTGGTTCGTTATCCTTGGTTGGTTTCCTATTTAGCTCACCTGGATACTCAGTTCCTTGCCTGCTATCAATGTATTCAGTGCTCTTCAGATTCCTTGTGTCTACCTTGCTCCCAATCTCTCCAAGACAAGCTAAGTTTTTGTTTGATCATTTTTTGATTATCAGCGTTCATTATGTTTTTAGTCCAGCTCGCTAAAATGTGATTCCCTCGCTTGCTGGTTGCTCTAGGGGACTGAGTTTCTCCCCCCACACCGTTAGTTGGTGTGGGGGTTCTTGAAATCTCAGAGTGGATATTTTGTAAGGGTTTTTTACTGACCGCATAGATTCCCTTTTCTATTTTCTGCTATCTAGTATTAGTGGGCCTCATTTGCTGAATCTGCTTTCACCCCTGTGTATGTGCCTTCCTCTTACCTCACCGTTATTATTTGTTGGGGGCTTCTATATCTTTGGGGATTATTTCTCTGGAGGCAAGAGAGGTCTTTCTTTCTCTCTAGGGGTAGTTAGTTCCTCAGGCTGGCTCGAGACGTCTAGGATTTTAGGCACGTTCACCGGCAGGGGCGGATTATAAGAGGGTCAATATGGGCGGTAGCCCAGGGCCCAGTGGTGTGGGGGGGCCCTGGGCTACCGCACAGATTGACCGCCCGAGTACTGTGAATGCCCACCGCCGCCGGCATTTATGTGCCCCCAGACCCGGTGGGCAGAGAGAGGCGGCCGGCATCGGGCCCCTTCTCATCTGCTCACCAGGCCCCTTCCGGCGCTGCGGCGGTTAACAACAGCCGCCAGCCAATTGGAGGCTGGCAGCTGAAGTCAGCCGCAGCGCACACGTCGCCGGCGTCTGACGTCATTGTCAGTCGCCGGCGAGTGTGCGCTGCTGGAGGGAGCTGCTCGCCGCTGGAGCGCTGGTCAGGTGAGGAGAACTCTTTTTTTTTTGGCGAACGGCAATGCTGAAGACACTGGGGGCAATGCTGGAGGCACTGGGGGCAATGCTGGAGGCACTGGGGCAATGCTGGAGACACTGGGGCAGATTGCTGGACACTGGGGGCAATGCTGGAGACACTGGGGCAGATTGCTGGACACTGGGGCAGATTGCTGGAGACACTGGGGCAGATTGCTGGAGACACTGGGGGCAATGCTGGAGACACTGGGGGCAATGCTGGAGACACTGGGGCAGATTGCTGGAGACACTGGGGGCAATGCTGGAGACACTGGGGCAGATTGCTGGAGACACTGGGAGCAATGCTGTAGACACTGGGGCAGATTGCTGGACACTGGGGGCAATGCTGGAGACACTGGGGCAGATTGCTGGAGACACTGGGGCAGATTGCTGGAGACACTGGGGCAGATTGATGGACACTGGGGCAATCCTGGAGACACTGGGGCAGATTGCTGGAGACACTGGGGCAGATTGCTGGACACGGGGCAATACTGGAGACTCTGGGGCAATGCTGGAGATGCTGGGGCAGATTGCTGGAGACACTGGGGCAATGCTGGAGACACTGGGGCAGATTGTTGGATGCACTGGGGGCAATGCTGGAGACACTGGGCAGATTGCTGGAGACACTGGGGCAATGCTGGAGACACTGGGGGCAGATTGCTGGAGACACTGGGGGCAGATTGCTGGAGACACTGGGGGCAGATTGCTGGAGACACTGGGGGCAGATTGCTGGAGACACTGGGGCAGATTGCTGGAGACACTGGGGCAATGCTGGAGACACTGGGGTAATGCTGGAGACACTGGGGCAATGCTGGAGACACTGGGGCACATTGCTGGAGACACTGGGGGCAATGCTGGAGACACTGGGGCAGATTGCTGGACACACTGGGGCAATGCTGGATACTCTGGGGCAATATGCTGGACATACTGGGGCATATTGTTGAACACACTGTCTGGGGGCAATGCTGGAGACACTGGGGCAATGCTGGAGACACTGGGGCAATGTGTGGAGACACTGGGGCAATGCTGGACACACTGTGGGCAATGCTGGACAATTGGACACACTGGGGCAGATTGCTGGACACACTGGGGCAGATTGCTGGACACACTGGGGGCAATGCTGGACACACTGGGGCAGATTGCTGGACACACTGGGGGTAATATGCTGGACACACTGGGGGTAATATGCTGGACACACTGGGGCAGATTGCTGGACACACTGGGGGCAGGACTGGAGGCATGGGCAGAATGTAGACACGGGGCATGATTGGAGACACGGGGCAGAATGGAAGACATGGGGCAGGATTGGATCATGGGGCAGGATGGATACGATGGAGACAGATGGGGCAGGATGGGGAGATCATATGGTGTAGAATGGATACTCATGAGGGCAGGATGGGAGAACATATGGCTGGAGCCAGGAATGAGACACACGGGGCCAGGGTGGGGAATATTATTACCATAGGGGCTAATTAAGGGATATTATTACTGCAGTGATGTATTTATTTTATTTATTGAGTATAATGTTTTAAATGGGAGGGGGGGGGGGCGGTCCTGTTACTGTGCAGAGTGACACTATATCGCCTTTTTTTCTCCATGTGGTGTAATGTAGAAGTTGTGAAAAATTAAGTAATGTGTTCTGCGAGCAGAGCTCTAGATAACTATGTTATTTCCTGCAGAAATGAGTCCTGGCTGGAAGAAATGATGGCGGTCTGTGCTGGATGAAAGATGGAGGACTTCACCCAGAGACGTCACTGGTGAGTCAGTGTTACTCTATGTTCACATTTGCGGTCTGCGCCGCAGCGTCGGGCGCCGCAGCGTCGCCGCATGCGTCATGCGCCCCTATATTTAACATGGGGGCGCATGGACTTGCGTCGCACTTGCGTTTTGCGCCGCAGGCGTCACTGCGGCGCACGCGTCCGGGCGCAGAGGACGCAGCAAGTTGCATTTTTGCTGCGTCCAAAATCAATGAAAAAAAGGACGCATGCGGCGCAAAACGCAGCGTTGTGCATGCGTTTTGCTGCGTTTTTGTTTGCGTTGTGCGTTGCGGCGCCGACGCTGCGGCGCACAACGCAAATGTGAACGTAGCCTTACCTATACACTGACACTATACACTGTATACTATATACAGAGGTCCTGTGTACAATGTCACCAGTGATCACTGTATTACCTGTACACAGACACTGCATACTAAGTACAGATCTCCTGTGAATACTGGCACTTGTGATAGTATTGTGTTTTTTGTTTTTTTTTAATTACTAATCAGTATTGTAGTATTCAGTCACTATGTGGTGGTAATATGTGGTCTGGAAATGGTGTGGTATTTGTCCCTTGAATGTGCTATTTGGTTACCAAGTGGTGGTAATATGTGGTCTTGACATGGTGCGGTGGTATTTGTTCCTTGTATGTGATATTATTGGTCAAAATATACCTAAATTGTATTGCAGATTTCAACAAATATTTAATAGGTTACAGTAGAGTAGGGCCATTTTTCCGGAATAATCTGGTTCGGGTATCACATGACCCCCGTCACATGACCGGGGGGGGGGCCCACAGTGTCTGAACAGCCCGGGGCCCTGGCTACCCTTAATTCACCCCTGTTCACCGGCTACTTCTAGTGTGTTTGGATAGGTTCAGATTTGCGGTCAGTCCAGTTTGCCACCTCCCTAGAGCTTGTCCTATGTTTGTTACTTAGCTGGAGTAGAGTAATTTGTGATCCTCAACCACTAAGGATCATAACAGTATAGCAGGCCAAAAAGTGTTTAATGCATCGCAGAAGTGGGATAAAAAGAAGACCTGAGTACATTTTTTTTTTTCCCTCCCGCTTTTCCTTTGCTGCAGTCTGTTTAGCTTCTTTCATCCCCTTGAACTCTGGGTGGTTTTGAGCTCAGCTGCAGACATGAATGTTCAGACTCTGACTTCTAGTGTGGATCATCTTACTGCACGGGTGCAAAGTATTCAGGATTTTGTTATTCGTAGCCCTATGTCAGAACCTAAGATACCCATTCCTGAGTTGTTTTCTGGAGATAGATCTAGGTTTCTAAATTTTAAGAATAATTGTAAGTTATTTCTATCTCTGAGACCTCGTTCCTCTGGTGATTCCGCTCAGCAAGTTAAAATTGTTATCTCCTTGTTGCGTGGCGACCCTCAAGATTGGGCTTTCTCTCTGGCGCCAGGAGATCCTGCATTGCTTAATGTAGATGCATTTTTTTCTGGCTCTTGGACTGCTTTATGAGGAGACTAATCTTGAGAATCAGGCAGAAAAAGCGTTGCTGGCTATCTCTCAAGGTCAGGACGAAGCAGAGGTGTATTGTCAAAAATTTCGGAAATGGTCGGTGCTTACTCAATGGAATGAGTGTGCCCTGGCTGCAAATTTCAGAGAAGGTCTTTCTGAGGCCGTTAAGAATGTTATGGTGGGGTTTCCCACCCCTACAAGTCTGAGTGATTCTATGGCTTTAGCCATTCAGGTTGATCGGCGTTTGCGGGAGCGCAAATCTGCTCATCCTTTGGCGGTATTTTCTGGACAGAGACCTGAGTCTATGCAATGTGACCGAACTCTGACCAGAATTGAGCGACAAAGTCATAGACGTCAAAATGGGTTGTGCTTTTACTGTGGTGATTCTACTCATGTTATCTCAGCATGCTCTAAACGCTTAAATAAAATCGCTAAACCTGTCACCATTGGTACTATACAGCCTAAATTTATTTTGTCTGTTACTTTGATTTGTTCTTTGTCGTCCTACCCGGTTATGGCTTTTGTGGATTCGGGTGCTGCCCTGAATCTGATGGATTTGTCGTTTGCCAGGCGCTGTGGTTTTGTCCTGGAGCCTTTGGAATTTCCTATTCCTCTGAGGGGAATTGATGCTACGCCATTGGCTGAGAATAAGCCTCAGTATTGGACGCAAATGACCATGTGCATGACTCCCGTACATCAGGAGGTGATTCCCTTTCTTGTTCTGCATAATTTGCATGATGTTGTCGTTTTGGGTCTGCCATGGCTGCAAGCTCATAATCCAGTTTTAGATTGGAAAGCTATGTCTGTGTCAAGTTGGGGTTGTCAGGGAATTCATGGCGATACTCCGTTGGTGTCTATTGCTTCTTCCACTCCTTCTGAGGTCCCTGAGTTTTTGTCTGACTACCAGGATGTATTTGATGAGCCCAGGTCCAGTGCCCTGCCCCCTCATAGGGATTGTGACTGTGCTATAAATTTAATTCCTGGTAGTAAATTCCCTAAGGGACGACTTTTTAATTTGTCTATACCAGAGCATGCCGCGATGCGGAGTTATATAAAGGAGTCTTTGGAGAAGGGACATATTCGCCCATCCTCTTCCCCTCTTGGTGCAGGATTTTTTTTTGTGGCCAAGAAGGACGGTTCTTTGAGACCTTGTATAGATTATCGTCTTCTGAATAAAATCACAGTCAAATTTCAGTATCCTTTGCCACTATTGTCTGATTTGTTTGCTCGGATTAAGGGGGCCAGTTTGTTCACTAAGATAGATCTCCGTGGTGCGTATAACCTTGTGCGCATTAAGCAGGGAGATGAATGGAAAACAGCATTTAATACGCCCGAAGGCCATTTTGAGTACTTAGTGATGCCTTTTGGACTCTCTAATGCTCCTTCTGTGTTTCAGTCCTTCATGCATGACATCTTCCGAGAATATCTGGATAAATTTATGATTGTTTATCTGGATGACATTTTGGTCTTTTCTGATGATTGGGAGTCCCATGTGAAGCAGGTCAGGATGGTGTTTCAGGTCCTGCGTGCTAATGCTTTATTTGTGAAGGGCTCAAAATGCCTCTTCGGAGTACAGAAGGTCTCCTTTTTGGGTTTTATTTTTTTCTCCTTCTACTGTGGAGATGGACCCAGTCAAGGTCCAGGCTATTCATGACTGGACTCAGCCCACGTCTGTTAAGAGTCTTCAGAAGTTCTTGGGTTTTGCTAATTTTTACCGTCGTTTCATCGCTGATTTTTCTAGCGTGGTTAAACCTTTGACGGATTTGACCAAGAAGGGTTCTGATGTGACTAATTGGTCTCCTGCAGCCGTGGAGGCCTTTCGGGAGCTGAAGCATCGGTTTTCTTCAGCTACAGTCTTATGTCAGCCAGATGTCTCTCTCCCCTTCCACGTCGAGGTTGATGCTTCTGAGATTGGAGCAGGGGCTGTTTTGTCGCAGAGAAGCTCTGATGGCTCTGTGATGAAGCCATGTGCTTTCTTTTCAAGAAAGTTTTCGCCTGCCGAGCGGAATTATGATGTTGGTAATCGGGAGTTGTTGGCTATGAAGTGGGCATTTGAGGAGTGGTGACATTGGCTCGAAGGAGCTAAACATCGTGTGGTGGTCTTGACTGATCATAAAAATCTGATTTACCTTGAATCTGCCAAGAGCCTGAATCCTAGACAGGCTCGTTGGTCGTTGTTTTTCTCCCGTTTCAACTTCGTGGTCTCATTCCTGCCTGGTTCGAAGAACGTGAAAGCTGATGCACTTTCTAGGAGTTTTGTGCCTGACTCTCTGGGAGTTTCTGAGCCGGTTGGTAATCTCAGAGAGGGAGTGATTTTGTCTGCCATTTCCCCAGATTTGCGACGAGTGCTGCAGAAATTTCAGGCGGATAGACCTGACCGTTGTCCACCAGAGAGACTGTTTGTCCCGGATAGATGGACCAGCAGAGTTATTTCCAAGGTTCATTCTTCGGTGTTGGCGGGTCATCCTGGGATTTTTGGTACCAGAGATTTGGTGGCTAGGTCCTTCTGGTGGCCTTCCTTATTGCGGGATGTGCGTTCCTTTGTGCAGTCTTGTGGGATTTGTGCTCGGGCTAAGCCTTGCTGTTCTCGTGCCAGCGGTTTGCTTTTGCCTTTGCCTGTTCCGAAAAGGCCTTGGACGCACATTTCCATGGATTTTATTTCGGATCTTCCAGTATCTCAGAAAATGTCTGTTATCTGGGTGGTGTGTGATCGTTTTTCCAAGATGGTCCATTTGGTGCCCTTGCCTAAGTTGCCTTCTTCCTCCGATTTGGTTCCTCTATTTTTTCAGAATGTGGTTCGCTTGCACGGCATTCCTGAAAATATTGTGTCTGATAGAGGATCCCAGTTTGTGTCCAGGTTTTGGCGGACTTTTTGTGCTAAGATGGGCATTGATTTGTCTTTTTCGTCGGCCTTCCATCCTCAGACTAATGGCCAAACCGAGCGAACTAATCAGATGTTGGAAACTTATTTGAGATGTTTTGTTTCTGCTGATCAGGATGATTGGGTGACTTTTTTGCCTTTGGCCGAGTTTGCCCTTAATAATCGGGCTAGTTCTGCTACTTTGGTTTCGCCTTTTTTCTGCAATTCTGGTTTCCATCCTCATTTTTCCTCGGGTCAGGTTGAGCCTTCTGACTGTCCTGGGGTGGATTCTGTGGTGGATAGGTTGCAGCAGATTTGGAACCATGTGGTGGACAATTTGAGGTTGTCACAGGAGAAGGCTCAGCGCTTTGCCAACCGCCGCCGCGGTGTGGGTCCCCGACTTCGTGTTGGGGATTTGGTGTGGCTGTCTTCTCGGTATGTTCCAATGAAGGTCTCCTCTCCTAAATTCAAGCCTCGCTTCATCGGTCCTTATAAGATCTTGGAAATCCTTAACCCGGTGTCTTTTCGTTTGGATCTCCCAGCATCGTTTGCCATTCATAATGTGTTCCATAGGTCTTTGTTGCGGAGGTATGTGGTACCTGTGGTTCCTTCTGTTGAGCCTCCTGCTCCGGTGCTGGTCGAGGGCGAATTGGAGTACGTGGTGGAGAAGATTTCAGATTCTCGTATCTCTAGACGGAGGCTTCAGTATTTGGTTAAGTGGAAGGGCTATGGTCAGGAGGATAATTCCTGGGTTGTCGCCTCTGATGTTCATGCGGCCGATTTGGTTCGTGCCTTCCACGTGGCTCATAATGATCACCCTGGGGGTCTTGATGAGGGTTCGGTGACCCCTCCTCAAGGGGGGGTACTGTTGTGAACTCTATTTTTGGGCTCCCTCTAGTGGTCACAAGCGGTACTGTGTAGTGTTGTCTTTCTGCAGGTTGCAGCATCAGCTGGTTCGTTATCCTTGGTTGGTTTCCTATTTAGCTCACCTGGATACTCAGTTCCTTGCCTGCTATCAATGTATTCAGTGCTCTTCAGATTCCTTGTATCTACCTTGCTCCCAGTCTCTCCAAGACTAGCTAAGTTTTTGTTATGTTTTTAGTCCAGCTCGCTAAAATGTGATTTCCTCGCTTGCTGGTTGCTCTAGGGGACTGAGTTTCTCCCCCCACACCGTTAGTTGGTGTGGGGGTTCTTGAAATCTCAGAGTGGATATTTTGTAAGGGTTTTTTACTGACCGCATAGATTCCCTTTTCTATTTTCTGCTATCTAGTATTAGTGGGCCTCATTTGCTGAATCTGCTTTCACCCCTGTGTATACGCCTTCCTCTTACCTCACCGTTATTATTTGTTGGGGGCTTCTATATCTTTGGGGATTATTTCTCTGGAGGCAAGAGAGGTCTTTCTTTCTCTCTAGGGGTAGTTAGTTCCTCAGGCTGGCTCGAGATGTCTAGGATTTTTAGGCACGTTCACCGGCTACTTCTAGTGTGTTTGGATAGGTTCAGATTTGCGGTCAGTCCAGTTTGCCACCTCCCTAGAGCTTGTCCTATGTTTGTTACTTAGCTGGAGTAATTTGTGATCCTCAACCACTAAGGATCATAACAAGAGTCGAGACTTATAAGCTGCAGCCTCGGGACATCACTAAAGGGCTGGTTAATGATATTCACTGAGGTCAGAGATATTTACGTTCTTAGACCCTGGAGACAAAAGAAATTCCTGACTGAGAAGGGAGGGACAACAGGTGGTTTTGCAGGATTGGTCACCTGCAGTTTAAAGCCACACCCTGCTCACACACTCGCTTTAAGTTACCCAGTGTCTGCCATAGGGCTGGTTTGTTGTATTCAGGGGGGAGAGAGGGGATTTACAGCTGCCATGTGCTTTCAGGACCATGGTCAGATGTGCAAAAATCCCTCTGCTATGGGTTTTGCATTATCGTGACACCTCCCCCTTTTGGACTGTGCTACGGAGGCAGAACCCCTCGGTATGCCTCCATGCTCACCTCAGTAGGTTCACCCTGGCGGGACAGTCCATCTGCATTGCCATGCTCCCTGCCATTTTGTGTTCAATGGTGAAGTCAAACTGCTGAAGGGTAAGGCTCCAGCGTAGCAACCTTCCATTGGTTCCGCACATGGCGTTTAGCCAGCAGAGAGGGTGTGGGTCGGTCAACACAGTGAAGGCACGGCCATACAAGTAGGGCTGCAAGTGCTGCAGGGCCCAGACTATGGCCAGGCACTCCTTCTCGACTGTGGAGTAGGCGACTTCCCTCGGCAGAAGTTTCCAGCTCAGGTACAACCCGGGGTGCTCTTGGTCCTCCGAGTCAACCAGGCTGAGCACAGCACCGAGGCCAAACTCACTGGCATCGGTCTGCACCAAGAACGGTCGACTGCTATAGACTACTTTCAACACAGGGGCATTGCACAGTGCTGTTTTCAACGCCTGGAAGGCCCCCTCACAGCCGTCGGTCCAGTTGACGATGTGGGGTAGCTTCTTCCTGGTGAGGTCCGTCAAGGGTTTTGCCAGGCTACTATAGTGCTGTACGAAGCGCCTATAGTACCCTGCATTGCCCAGGAAGGAATCACCTGTTTCTTGGTCCTGGGAGTGGGCCAGTTCACAATCGCTCCCACTTTCTCAGGCTCTGGCTTTAGGGTGCCTCTGCCTACCCGGTGCCCCAGGTAGTGGACCTCACTCATGCCCATCTGGCACTTTCCCGGCTTGATAGTCCAGCTCAGTGAATTCGCCTGAGCACCTCCTCGAGATGCTGCAGGTGTTCCTTCCCGGAGGAACTGAAGATGGCAATGTCATCCAAGTATGCAACGGCATACTTCTCCAGTCCCTGAAGCAGGAGGTTGACCATCCGCTGGAAAGTGGCAGGGGCATTCTTCATGCCGAAGGGCATGACTGTGGACTCGTACAATCCGAAGGGTGTGATAAAGGCGAACTTCTCCTGCGCCTTGGGTCTCAGGGGAATCTGCCAGTATCCTTGTCTCAGATCCATTATGGTCAGGTATTTTGCGCCAGCTAACCTCTCAAGCAGCTCCTCGATGCGCGGCATTGGGTGCACGTCAGAGGCTGTGATGGCATTGAGCCCCCTGTAGTCCACGTAGAACTGGGTGGTCCGGTCCTTCTTGGGCACGAGAACTACAGGTGAGGCCCACGTGCTCTTTGACCGTTGAATCACCCCCAGCTGTAACATCTCGTCAGTCTCCTGGTGCAAAACCTGCTGGACCTGGTTGGAGATTCGATAGGGTGTTCGCCGTAGTGGGGCATGATTCCCGGTGTCCACCTCATGGACTGCTAACTCAGTCCTTCCAGGTCGGTTGGAGAACACGACCCGGAAGGGTTCCAGCGTGGTTTGCAACTGCAACCGCTGGTGTTCGGTTAAAGAGGCGCTTACCTCCACGTCCTCAATGGACCCACCGGCCTTGGCTTAGGCCAGCATGTCCAGGAGGGTGTCTTCCTCCCCGTCTTCGGGCTGTCTGCAGACCGGTAGGACAAAAGGTTCACGTTCGTGATGAGCCTTCATCATGTTGACGTGAAAGGCCTTTCGCCTACCCCGAGCGTGGTCAAGCGTGACCACGTAGGTGACCGGGTAGAGCTGTTGGTGGACGACGTATGGGCCTTCCCAGGCTGCCTGAAGCTTATCCTTTGGTACGGGGACCAGCACCCACACCTTCTGACCCACATGGTAGGTCCGCTCCTGGGCGTTCTGGTTGTACCAGTGCTTCTGATCAGCCTGAGCCTGTGTCATGTTGTCATGCACCAACTGCGACAAGGTCTGCAGCTTGTCACAGAAGCGCAGGACATACTCCACTATGGACACTCCAGAAGGGTTCAGCTCCTCTTCCCAGGATTCCCTTACCAACCCAAGGGGTCCCCGGACTCGCCTGCCATACAGGAGCTCGAAGGGGGAGAACCCCGTCGAGGCCTGCAGAACCTCTCGGTAAGCGAATAGCAGGCGTGGGAGGTACCGCTCCCATTCGCGCCCTTGGGTCTCAACCAGCATGTGCAGCATCTGTTTGAGGGTACCACTGAAGCGTTCACACAAGCCATTGGTCTGTGGGTGATACGCACTCGATACCAGGTGCTTCACCTGCATTCTCTTACAGAGAGCCTCCATTAGGCGAGACATGAATTGGCTCCTTTGATCGGTAAGCATCTCCCTGGGAAATCCTACACATGAAAAGACAGCCAATAGGGCATCTGCCACCTTATCTGCCCTAGTTGACGACAGAGCTACTGCCTCTGGGTACCGGGTAGCGTAGTCTACCACAGTAAGGATGTATTGCTTTCCAGAGCTGCTGGAGACAGCCAGCGGGCCCACAATGTCCACCGCAATCCCCTGGAAAGGCTCCTCTATCACTGGTAAAGGGATCAGGGGAGCCTTAAGAGCAGGCCCCGCCTTCCCCACTCTTTGACAGGTGACACAGGAGCGGTAGTAGTTTGACACATCTGTCCCCATCTTAGGCCAATAGAAGTGTTGAGACAGCCGGGCCTTTGTTTTGCTGATCCCCAAGTGTCCAGCTAGCGGGATCTCATGGGCAATCCGTAACAACTCACCCCGGAATTGCTGCGGGAAGACCAGCTGTCTTTCCCTCAACCACTCCTTTTGCGATTTTCCGGATACTGTCTCCCGGTACAACCTTCCTCGTTCCCAGAACACCCTCTCCTTATCAGTCACGGAGGTGGGCGTCTCGGCGAGTTGTCTCAAACTCTCTAGGCTCGCATCTGCGTGCAGAGCGGCCTGAAACTCCTGGCTAGGGGGAGCCAGAAGCGATGTCAGGGTCCCTTTCCCATGGGAACCCTCTGGGACCTGCTCTGGGTCCACCTCTGGTTCAGTCACAACGATGACTGAGGAGGGTTCGGAAGGCAGACAGTTATCTGCGTTCCGGGCACTCTGACTGCGGGTGACAGCAGCTACTTAGGCTGTCTCCCCGGGGACTTCCACAGACCCATCAGCCGGCACTGCTATGGGCTCTACGGGCTCTACCTCCCCATCTACCCCCAACACTTCAGGGGCAGTGCTACTTATGGGCCAGTTACCTTCCTCGGTGGCACTGGTCAATTTCATGGCATCACCTTCCTCACGGTTCCCATGCATCTCTGTCATGATCTCAATGGCAAGAGAACATAGCATGAGCATATATAGGAACTAGCTCTTGGAAGATGGGAACTGAGCTGACCATGAACTAAACCTAACGCACAACTAGCAGTGGCCGGGTAGCATGCCTACGTTGGTTCTAGATGCCCAGCCCAGCCGGAGGACTAAATAAAGCTAGCAGAGGAAAATATTAGTCCTAGCTCACCTCTAGAGAAATACCCCGAAAGGAGACAGAGGCCCCCCACATGTATTGGCGGTGAGTTGAGATGAAATAACAAACGTAGTATGAAAATAGGTTTAGCAAATTTGAGGTCCACTTACTACATAGCAGAAGACAGAAAGGACACTTTCATGGTCAGCTGAAAACCCTATCAAAAAACACCATCCAGAAATTACTTTAAAACTCTGGCATTAACTCATAACACCAGAGTGGCAATTCCCGTTCACAAGAGCTTTCCAGACACAGTAACGAAACTACAGCTGTGAACTGGAACAAAATGCAAAAACAAACATGGACAAGAGTCCAACTTATCTAGTAGTTGTCTAGGAGCAGGAACAAGCACAGAGAGGCTTCTGATAACATTGTTGACCGGCAAGCAACTAACAGAGCAGCAAGGTTATATAACGACTCCCACATCTTGATGGGAACAGGTGAACAGAGAAGATGAAGACACCAGTTCAATTCCACCAGTAGCCACCGGGGGAGCCCAGAATCCAAATTCACAACAGTACCCCCCCCTCAAGGAGGGGGCACCGAACCCTCACCAGAACCACCAGGGCAATCAGGATGGGCCCTATGAAAGGCACGAACCAGATCGGAGGCATGAACATCAGATGCATTCACCCAAGAATTATCCTCCTGGCCGTATCCCTTCCACTTGACCAGATACTGGAGTCTCCGTCTGGAAACACGAGAGTCCAAAATTTTCTCCACAACGTACTCCAACTCACCCTCAACCAACACCGGAGCAGGAGGCTCAACGGAAGGCACAACCGGTACCTCATACCTGCGCAATAATGACCGATGAAAAACGTTATGAATAGAAAAGGATGCAGGGAGGTCCAAACGGAAGGAAACAGGGTTAAGAATCTCCAATATCTTATACGGGCTGATAAACCGAGGCTTAAACTTAGGAGAAGAGACCCTCATAGGGACAAAACGAGAAGACAACCACACCAAATCCCCAACAGAAAGCCGAGGACCAACACGACGGTGGCGGTTGGCAAAAAGCTGAGTCTTCTCCTGGGACAACCTCAAATTGTCCACCACCTGCCCCCAGATCTGATGCAATCTCTCCACCACAGCATCCACTCCAGGACAATCCGAAGATTCCACCTGACCAGAGGAAAATCGAGGATGAAACCCCGAATTACAGAAAAACGGGGACACCAAAGTGGCAGAGCTGGCCCGATTATTGAGAGCGAACTCCGCCAATGGCAAAAAAGCAACCCAATCATCCTGGTCAGCAGACACAAAACACCTCAGATATGTCTCCAGGGTCTGATTAATCCGCTCGGTCTGGCCATTCGTCTGAGGATGGAAAGCGGACGAAAAAGATAAATCTATGCCCATCCTAGCACAGAATGCCCGCCAAAATCTAGACACGAATTGGGTCCCTCTGTCAGAAACGATATTCTCAGGAATACCATGCAAACGAACAACATTTTGAAAAAACAGAGGAACCAACTCGGAAGAAGAAGGTAACTTGGGCAGAGGAACCAAATGGACCATCTTAGAAAAACGGTCACACACCACCCAGATGACAGACATCTTCTGAGAAACAGGCAGATCTGAAATAAAATCCATCGAGATGTGCGTCCAAGGCCTCTTAGGAATAGGCAAGGGCAACAATAATCCACTAGCCCGAGAACAACAAGGCTTGGCCCGAGCACAAACGTCACAAGACTGCACAAAGCCTCGCACATCTCGTGACAGGGAAGGCCACCAGAAGGACCTTGCCACCAAATCCCTGGTACCAAAAATGCCAGGATGACCTGCCAACGCAGAAGAATGAACCTCAGAGATGACTCTACTGGTCCAATCATCAGGAACAAACAGTTTATCAGGTGGGCAACGATCAGGTCTCTCCGCCTGAAACTCCTGCAAGGCCCGCCGCAGGTCTGGAGAAACGGCTGACAATACCACTCCATCCTTAAGGATACCTGTGGGCTCAGAGTTACCAGGCGAGTCAGGCTCAAAACTCCTAGAAAGGGCATCCGCCTTAACATTCTTAGAACCCGGTAGGTATGACACCACAAAATTAAACCGAGAGAAAAATAATGACCAGCGCGCCTGTCTAGGATTCAGGCGCCTGGCGGTCTCAAGATAAATCAAATTTTTGTGGTCAGTCAATACCACCACCTGATGTCTGGCCCCCTCAAGCCAATGGCGCCACTCCTCAAAAGCCCACTTCATGGCCAAAAGCTCCCGATTCCCAACATCATAATTCCGCTCAGCGGGCGAAAATTTACGGGAAAAGAAGGCACAAGGCCTCATCACGGAGCAGTCAGAACTTTTCTGCGACAACACTGCCCCAGCTCCGATCTCAGAAGCGTCGACCTCAACCTGAAAAGGTAGAGCAACATCAGGCTGACGCAACACAGGGGCAGAGGAAAAACGGCGCTTAAGCTCCCGAAAGGCCTCCACAGCATCAGGGGACCAATCAGCAACATCAGCACCCTTCTTAGTCAAATCGGTCAATGGCTTAGCAATATCCGAAAAACCAGCAATAAATCGACGATAAAAGTTAGCAAAGCCCAAAAATTTCTGAAGACTCTTAAGAGAAGAGGGCTGCGTCCAATCACAAATAGCTTGAACCTTGACAGGATCCATTTCAATGGAAGAGGGGGAAAAAATATATCCCAAAAAGGAAATCCTCTGTACCCCAAAAACACACTTAGAACCCTTCACACACAAAGAATTAGACCGCAAAACCTGAAAAACCCTCCTGACTTGCTGGACATGAGAGTCCCAGTCATCCGAAAAAATCAGAATATCATCCAGATACACAATCATAAATTTATCCAAATAATCGCGAAAAATATCATGCATAAAGGACTGGAAAACTGACGGAGCATTAGAAAGACCAAAAGGCATCACTAAATACTCAAAGTGGCCCTCGGGCGTATTAAATGCGGTTTTCCACTCATCCCCCTGCCTGATTCGCACCAAATTATACGCCCCACGAAGGTCAATCTTAGAGAACCACTTGGCCCCCTTTATGCGAGCAAACAAATCAGTCAGCAACGGCAATGGGTATTGATATTTAACAGTGATTTTATTCAAAAGCCGATAATCAATACATGGTCTCAAAGAGCCGTCTTTTTTTGACACAAAGAAAAAACCGGCTCCTAAGGGAGATGACGATGGACGAATATGTCCCTTTTCCAAGGACTCCTTTATATATTCTCGCATAGCAGCATGTTCAGGCACAGACAGATTAAATAAACGACCCTTTGGGTATTTACCACCCGGGATTAAATCTATGGCACAATCGCACTCTCGGTGCGGAGGTAACGAACCAAGCTTGGATTCTTCAAAGACGTCACGATAGTCAGACAGGAACTCAGGAATTTCAGAGGGAATGGATGATGAAATGGAAACCACAGGTACATCCCCATGAGCCCCCTTACATCCCCAGCTCAACACAGACATAGCTCTCCAGTCGAGGACTGGGTTGTGAGATTGCAGCCAAGGCAATCCTAGCACCAAATCATCATGTAGATTATACAGCACCAGAAAGCGAATAATCTCCTGGTGATCCGGATTAATACGCATAGTTACTTGTGTCCAGTATTGTGGTTTATTATTAGCCAATGGGGTGGAGTCAATCCCCTTCAGAGGAATAGGAGTCTCCAAAGGCTCTAAATCATACCCACAGCGTTTGGCAAAGGACCAATCCATAAGACTCAAAGCGGCGCCAGAGTCGACATAGGCGTCCGTGGTAATAGATGACAAAGAGCAAATCAGGGTCACAGATAGAATAAATTTAGACGGTAAGGTGCAAATGGAAACAGATTTACCAAGCTTTTTAGTGCGCTTAGAGCATGCTGATATAACATGAGTAGAATCACCACAATAGAAACACAACCCATTTTTCCGTCTAAAATTCTGCCGCTCGCTTCGGGACAGAATTCTATCACACTGCATACTCTCTGGCGACTTCTCAGTGGACACCGCCAGATGGTGCACTGGTTTGCGCTCCCGCAAACGCCTATCGATCTGAATAGCCATTGTCATGGACTCATTCAGACCCGCAGGCACAGGGAACCCCACCATAACATCCTTAATGGCATCAGAGAGACCCTCTCTGAAAGTCGCCGCCAGGGCGCACTCATTCCACTGAGTAAGCACAGACCATTTACGGAATCTTTGGCAGTAAATTTCCGCTTCATCTTGCCCCTGAGATAGGGACATCAAAGTTTTTTCTGCCTGAAGCTCCAAATGAGGTTCGTCATAAAGCAACCCCAAGGCCAGAAAAAACGCATCCACATTGAGCAACGCAGGATCCCCTGGTGTCAATGAAAAAGCCCAGTCTTGAGGGTCGCCCCGGAGCAAGGAAATCACAATCCTGACCTGCTGTGCAGGGTCTCCGGCAGAGCGAAATTTCAGAGACAAAAATAATTTGCAATTATTTCGAAAATTCTGAAACCCGGATCTATTCCCCGAGAAAAATTCCGGCAAAGGAATTCTCGGCTCAGATACAGGTGCATGACAAACAAAATCTTGCAAATTTTGTACCTTCGTGGCGAGATTATTCAAACCTGCAGTTACACTCTGAAGATCCATTACAAACAGGTGGACACAGAGCCATTCAAGGGTTAAGAGGAGGTAAGAAGCAGCTAGACAGCAATTAAGGGCTAGGCAGCAAAACTCTGAGGGGAAAAAAAAAAAAATTTCCCTTCAACACTTCTTTTTCTCCTGCTTCAGCCCAAACAATTAACACTTTGCTGGCCGGTCAAACTGTCATGATCTCAATGGCAAGAGAACATAGCATGAGCATATATAGGAACTAGCTCTTGGAAGATGGGAACTGAGCTGACCATGAACTAAACCTAACGCACAACTAGCAGTGGCCGGGTAGCATGCCTACGTTGGTTCTAGATGCCCAGCCCAGCCGGAGGACTAAATAAAGCTAGCAGAGGAAAATATTAGTCCTAGCTCACCTCTAGAGAAATACCCCGAAAGGAGACAGAGGCCCCCCACATGTATTGGCGGTGAGTTGAGATGAAATAACAAACGTAGTATGAAAATAGGTTTAGCAAATTTGAGGTCCACTTACTACATAGCAGAAGACAGAAAGGACACTTTCATGGTCAGCTGAAAACCCTATCAAAAAACACCATCCAGAAATTACTTTAAAACTCTGGCATTAACTCATAACACCAGAGTGGCAATTCCCGTTCACAAGAGCTTTCCAGACACAGTAACGAAACTACAGCTGTGAACTGGAACAAAATGCAAAAACAAACATGGACAAGAGTCCAACTTATCTAGTAGTTGTCTAGGAGCAGGAACAAGCACAGAGAGGCTTCTGATAACATTGTTGACCGGCAAGCAACTAACAGAGCAGCAAGGTTATATAACGACTCCCACATCTTGATGGGAACAGGTGAACAGAGAAGATGAAGACACCAGTTCAATTCCACCAGTAGCCACCGGGGGAGCCCAGAATCCAAATTCACAACACATCTCCCCATTTCCTGTAGCACTGACACTTGCCCCTGCTAGGGGTTTCTCAGCCGTCTCACTCCGCAGAGCGACGGGGCTGAGCATTCCTGTACCTATGGACACATCAACTTTCACAGAAAAATCATTATCAGGTTCAGTTGGCACAGGTACAACATTTTCACCATCCATCCTAGGGAAAAAAGGGTTATCAGATGCATCATTACAAGATAAAGCATGGTCAGGTAACACATTCGATTTCCCATCATCATCATCCTCATCAGGGTTAACGTTACCCTTATTAGCAGATTGGGGATGGGTGTCAGGAACGTAGTATGCAACCATCCTCCCCAAATCAGTCCCCAATAAAACATCAGTGGGCAAATTATCAGACAGCCCCACTTCCTTCACCCCGCTCCCGGCACCCCAATCAATATAAACCCGGGCCACTGGCAAGGGACAGCTGGTGCCCCCAATCCCAGTGACAGTTAGTATTTTCCCCGGAATTATCTCTTCAGGGGCTGCCAGTTCGGGTCGGATGAGGGGCCGTTCAGCACCGGTGTCCTTGAGGCCTGTAGCGACATGGCCTCCCACGGTGACGTGCTGTATGTTGTCACACACCCTCCCAGCCACACCACCCACCAAAAGAACTGCTGTATTAGGCCCTGGGGCCTTGGCTGGGGGTTCTTCTGCTTGTCTGGACAGTGAGGACTGATATGACCAGTCCGCTTGCAGAAGAAACACTGGCGAGGTTCAGTGGTAGGTCTGGTGCTGTTGGCCACAGGGACAAGACCTCTGATGTGTTGGCTGGCAGGTGTACTGGCGTTGGTTGCAGGCTTACCCCCTCTCCAGCTGGTGGCGACTGGCTTCTGCACTTCCGATCTACGGTTGGCCTCATAGGCATCGGCAATCTGCGCTGCTTTCGTCATGTCTTTGGGTTCTCTGTCCATCACGAACTGTCGTACCTCAGCTGGGCAAAGATGTAAGAACTGGTCTTTGATCATCAGGTCTCCCAGCTGCTCAAAGGTGGTCACTGACAGTCCTTGGATCCACTTGTTAAAGTGGGTCCTGAGTCCATGCACCACATCGCTGTAACTGTCGTGTGGGCCACGTTGGAGGTTCCGGAACTTTCGACAGTAAACCTCAGGTGTAAGCTGGTACTTGGCTATCAGGGCCTGCTTGATGGCCTCATAGTCACCATCTTGTTCTTGACGGAGGGCAGCAAATGCCTCCAGAGCTTTGCCTCTCAGCCCTGGGGTTAGGTATCGTGCCCATTCTTCTGTAGGCAGCTGGTACTGTCTGCAGGCTTTCTCAAAGGCCCGCAGAAAAGTGTCCAAGTCCCCGTCCTTTTCCATAACAGGAAAGTGATCGGGCCGGGGCTTCGGTATCTGAGTGCTGTTGGGCTCACAGCTCCGGGAGGTGGAGGGCATTCCCCCCTGCTGGAGCATCTCCTGTTCATATTCTCGCTGGGCTTGGCGCTCAGCTCGTTGGGCCTGGGCCTCCCGCTCGGCTCTCTCAGTCTCCCGCTCGGCTCGGGCCTCCTGCCGGTATTGCTGAATCAACTGCAGACGTACATCATGGTCGTCAGTGGGGAGTTCTTCCAAGGCCACCAGCAGGTGGGGGTCCAATTCGCCCTGATTGCTAGTAGGGCCAGCATTCAGTGGTTGGACCTCTTCTGCAGCACTATGTTTGCTTGTGCTGGCTTCTGTGGCCTCTGGGCTCTGTGGCCTGGCTTGGTCTGCTTCAAATTGCACCAGTTCAGTGACCATTTGAGCCTTGAACTTGCACTGGGAGTTCAGGCCATGGTACGTGCATACCCCAGCAAGAGTGTCCTTCTTCTGCTGGGCGTACCAGGCTTCTCCTTTTGCAGCCATGGTTGCCAAGTAAAAGATAGGATAGAAAAACGAAGAGAAAAGGGAGGGGATAATTACCAGTACACACAATTGTCCCCGGACTAATAAACACTGAGTTCATTCTCCAAACTTGTTTGCGCAGAGTCCTCGCAAGAACTTTGCAAGTTTTTAGTGAGAGGAATGATCGCTCAAGCCGAATCACTAATGCTCTACGATCCCACCACGCTACCACCAATTTGTCATGGATTCACACCATGACCGTCACCCCTACGTCACGGATCGGGGTGACCTTAGGCCAACAGACGGCTATCACATGTGCAGGGGGCTTATCTTAGTTATCCCTCCACTGCTAGCAATATGATGAAAACACACACAAGGTTATTGACCTATCGTTTTACAGCAGGGGCTTATTTTAGTTATCCCACTGCTCTACAATATACCACGAACTGCAGGGATTTATGTATATCCCGCTTTACAGTTCTGCTTGAAAACTTGCAGCTCTCTGGCGCCCCCCTTTACCCTCAGGTCAGATTAGGTACTGCACCTAGGGTAATTAGGCTGCCTGCTTTGTACTGGCTATTGGGCACGCTGCAGCGAGGGCGATATAACTACTCCCTATAAGGCAGGAACAATAATTATCAACGTCGCTACAACGACTCCCAAATACACAGAACAAGGTATGCTGCCACCAGCTTCGATTAAACGGGTCCGAAGCTAACCCAAAACAGTAGCGTAATTCCCTTCAGAAGACTTAGGGTACATTTTAGAGCAGGAAGAACGAAAACTAGTAATTTTAATATTTACTCCGAAAGAAGGCAGTGTTTATCAAAATTTTACAAGGATGTTACAATAAGAGACAATTGAAAATATGTACAAGGCAATTATAAAATAAAATGGAATAAAGAAGAAAGGTAAAACTCACATGTTCTCAGTTCATGTCAGGCAAAACCATGCTGGCAGGCAGAGCCCACATGTCCCAGTGCATAGTATAGCTCCTCAGGCAAAACTGAAGGCTGGGGGAAGAGTCGAGACTTCTAAACTGCAGCCTTGGGACATCACTAAAGGGCTGGTTAATGATATTCACTGAGGTCAGAGATATTTACGTTCTTAGACCCTGGAGACAAAAGAAATTCCTGACTGAGAAGGGAGGGACAACAGGTGGCTTTGCAGGATTGGTCACCTGCAGTTTAAAGCCACACCCTGCTCACACACTCTCTTCAAGTTACCCAGTGTCTGCCATAGGGCTGGTTTGTTGTATTCAGGGGGGGGGAGAGGGGGTTTACAGCTGCCATGTGCTTTCAGGACCATGGTCAGATGTGCAAAAATCCCTCTTCTATGGGTTTTGCATTATCGTGACAGGTGCACATCATAGAGTCTCGCCCTTCCGCTGACCCGCCGAGATAATAACAGATGTTGCATCAGAGCTCCCAGGATTGGCTACCCCACCTGTGGTACACACACAGAGAGGAGGTAACGACAAGTGTAGGAAGATGACAGTCCATAGAGTCCATACGAGGTCCAAAGCCAATTGACACAAGAGTCATCACCTGGCTTATTCGAACATCTCCATGGAACCAGGCGACAAGCGTATCCCAATCCTGGCTTTCTCCAACCGTATCCATAGTTAAGCGATGGTCAATGGAGCAGATCTGTATCCTTCCAGCTGGAGCCGAAAACCACTAGGTTGTTTCCTATAGAATGATAGATCCGTGTCCCTCATGATGGTGCCATGATGAATTGGCTGCAGTCCTGTCTCTCATCCATTAGGTGTTCTGCTGAATGTCCGGCTGTGTTGCTCTCTAGTCTGTCTCTGAGTCTCTTTGTACAGAGGCATGTCACCTGTCTCTAGATTTACGCAGTGTGCCTTAGTCCACCCCCAAAGACAAGGGCAAGAATGGTGATGAGGAAGTTGCCTTGTTTGACTATGTAATCTATTTGAAATAGATCTTCCTCCTCCATCCCAAAAATCAACAACTATCTGGGTTAGACAATGCATAATTAGCATATCAGCAGACCTCACTATTCTTCAAAGATAATAGCACACTATGTTATATTAAATATCAGCTAACAAGTCAATATTCCAGACTTACACAAATAATAGTTTGTTTTCTTGACCAACCAGAAATCAACAGTTAAATCCAAAAGCTAAAATACAGATAAAAAGTCAATTGTTTTTGGTTTACTAAACATAGTCGTCTGGGTAATCTACTATATAATTGTCTAAGGGTCACTTCCGTCTTTCTGTCTGTCTGTCTGTCTTTCTGTCTGTCTGTCACTGATATTCATTGGTCGCGGCCTCTGTCTGTCATGTAATCCAAGTCGCTGATTGGTCGTGGCAAAACAGCCACGACCAATCAGCGACGGGCACAGTCCGGCGGAAAAATGGCCGCTCCTTCCTCCCTGCAGTCAGTACCCGCTCCATACTCCCCTCCAGTCTGCCCTCACACAGGGTTAATGGCAGCGGTAACGGACCGCGTTATGCCGCGGTGTAATGCACTCCGTTACCGCTGCTATTAACCCTGTGTGACCAACTTTTTACTATTTATGCTGCCTATGCAGCATGAATAGTAAAACGATCTAATGTTAAAAATACTAAAAAAAGTAAAAATTCGTTATATACTCACCGTCCCTCAGCCCCCGGATCGACAACAGGCCTTTCCCGCTCGCGACGCTCCGGTAACCGGTCCATGCTGCGATCTCGCGAGATGATGACGTGGCGGTCTCGCGAGACTGCTACGTCATCATCTCGCGAGACCGCAAAGCACTCTTGAGACCGGAGCGCACGAGCAGCGTCGGTAACCGCTTCGCTTGGATCCGGGGGCTCCGGAAGGTGAGTATATAACTATTTTTTATTTTATTTCTTTTTTTAACAGGGATATGATGCCCACATTGCTATATACTAAGTGGGCTGGGCAATATACTGCATGGGCTGGGCAATATACTACGTGGCTGGGCAATATACTACATGGGCTGTGCTATATACTACGTGGCTGGGCAATATACTACATGGGCTGTGCTATATACTACGTGGCTGGGCAATATACTACATGGGCTGTGCTATATACTACGTGGCTGGGCAATATACTACATGGGCTGGGCAATATACTACATGGGCTGAGCTATATACTACATGGCTGGGCAATATACTACGTGACTATACAACGCGGGCTGTGCAATATACTACGTGGACTGCGCAATATACTACGTGGGTTGCGCAATATACAACGTGGGCTGCACAATATACAACGTGGGCTGCGCAATATACAACGTGGGCTGCGCAATATACAATGTGGGCTGTGCAATATACTACGTGGGCTGCGCAATATACTACATGGGCTGCGCAATATACTACGTGGGTTGCGCAATGTACTACGTGGGCTGCACAATGTTCAACGTGGGCTGCGCAATATACAATGTGGGCTGCGCAATATACTACATGGGCTGCGCAATATACTATGTAGGCTGCACAGTATACTACATGGGCTGCGCAATGTACTACGTGGGCTGCGCAATGTACAACGTGGGCTTTGCAATGTACAACGTGGGCTGCGCAATGTACTACGTGGGCTGCGCAATATACAACGTGGGCTGCGCAATATACAACATGAGCTGCGCAATATACTACATGGACTGCGCAATATAGTACATGGGCTGCGCAATATACAACTTGGGCTGCGCAATGTAGTACGTGGGCTGCGCAATGTACTACATGGGCTGCGCAATGTACTACGTGGGCTGCACAATATACAACGTGGGCTGCGCAATATACTACGTGGGCTGCGCAATGTACTACGTGGGCTGCGCAATGTACTGCGTGGGCTGCGCAATGTACTGCATGGGCTGCGCAATGTACTGTGTGGGCTGCGCAATGTACTGCGTGGACTACGCAATGTACTGCGTGGGCTGCGCAATGTACTGCGTGGGCTGCGCAATGTACTGTGTGGCTGTGCAATATACTATGTGGGCTGTGCTATACACTACACATGTGCAATATACTACGTGGACTGCGCAATATACTACGTGGGTTGCGCAATATACAACGTGGGCTGCACAATATACAACGTGGGCTGTGCAATATACAATGTGGGCTGTGCAATATACTACGTGGGCTGCGCAATATACTACATGGGCTGCGCAATATACTACGTGGGTTGCGCAATGTACTACGTGGGATGCACAATGTTCAACGTGGGCTGCGCAATATACAATGTGGGCTGCGCAATATACTACATGGGCTGCGCAATATACTATGTGGGCTGCGCAATATACTACATGGGCTGTGCAATGTACTACGTGGGCTGCGCAATGTACAACGTGGGCTGTGCAATGTACAACGTGGGCTGCGCAATGTACTACGTGGGCTGCGCAATATACAACGTGGGCTGCGCAATATACAACATGAGCTGCGCAATATACTACATGGGCTGCGCAATATACTACATGGGCTGCGCAATATACTACGTGGGTTGCGCAATGTACTACGTGGGCTGCACAATGTTCAACGTGGGCTGCGCAATATACAATGTGGGCTGCGCAATATACTACATGGGCTGCGCAATATACTATGTAGGCTGCACAATATACTACATGGGCTGCGCAATGTACTACGTGGGCTGCGCAATGTACAACGTGGGCTTTGCAATGTACAACGTGGGCTGCGCAATGTACTACGTGGGCTGCGCAATATACAACGTGGGCTGCGCAATATACAACATGAGCTGCGCAATATACTACATGGACTGCGCAATATAGTACATGGGCTGCGCAATATACAACTTGGGCTGCGCAATGTAGTACGTGGGCTGCGCAATGTACTACATGGGCTGCGCAATGTACTACGTGGGCTGCACAATATACAACGTGGGCTGCGCAATATACTACGTGGGCTGCGCAATGTACTACGTGGGCTGCGCAATGTACTGCGTGGGCTGCGCAATGTACTGCATGGGCTGCGCAATGTACTGTGTGGGCTGCGCAATGTACTGCGTGGACTACGCAATGTACTGCGTGGGCTGCGCAATGTACTGCGTGGGCTGCGCAATGTACTGTGTGGCTGTGCAATATACTATGTGGGCTGTGCTATACACTACACATGTGCAATATACTACGTGGACTGCGCAATATACTACGTGGGTTGCGCAATATACAACGTGGGCTGCACAATATACAACGTGGGCTGTGCAATATACAATGTGGGCTGTGCAATATACTACGTGGGCTGCGCAATATACTACATGGGCTGCGCAATATACTACGTGGGTTGCGCAATGTACTACGTGGGATGCACAATGTTCAACGTGGGCTGCGCAATATACAATGTGGGCTGCGCAATATACTACATGGGCTGCGCAATATACTATGTGGGCTGCGCAATATACTACATGGGCTGTGCAATGTACTACGTGGGCTGCGCAATGTACAACGTGGGCTGTGCAATGTACAACGTGGGCTGCGCAATGTACTACGTGGGCTGCGCAATATACAACGTGGGCTGCGCAATATACAACATGAGCTGCGCAATATACTACATGGGCTGCGCAATATACTACATGGGCTGTGCAATATACTATGTGGGCTGTGCTATACACTACACATACATATTCTAGAATACCTGATGCGTTAGAATTGGGCCACCATCTAGTTAAGATATAATCTGGTTTCTTCACAGATGCTAAGCACCAGACTTGGCGCATCTTATAGATGCTCCTTTTCTGGGGCAGCTGACAGCTGATGTTTTTAGTCTGGGAGGGGGCCAATATCCATGGCCCCTTCTCAGGCTATTAATATCAGCCCGCAGCTGTTTGCCTAGCCTTTGCTGGTTAGATTTTATAGGGGGACCATATGTCAATTTTATTTCTGGGGTCCCCCTGTAAACTAGCCAGTAAAGGCTAAGCAAACAGTTGTGAGCTGATATTAATAGCATGGGAACCTTCATGGCTATTGGCTCCTTCCCAGAATATTAACATCAGCCCACAGCCATCGGCGTTCCCTCTGCTGGTTATTAAAATTATGCAGGGGCGCATGCAATTTTTTTTCTCTAAAATTAACAGTTGCTGTTTGGTTACAGCCTACATAGGCTGGTGACAGTGTGTGTGTGTTTGTGTGTGTGCTTGTTTTTACTTACCGACTTAGCAATGAGGGTGTCGGGCTGACACTAAAGGTACCGTCACACTAAGCGACGCTGCAGCGATAGCGACAACGATGCCGATCGCTGCAGCGTCGCTGTTTGATCGCTGGGGAGCTGTCACACAGACCGCTCTCCAGCGACCAACGATGCCGAGGTCCCCGGGTAACCAGGGTAAACATCGGGTTGCTAAGCGCAGGGCCGCGCTTAGTAACCCGATGTTTACCCTGGTTACCAGCGTAAAATGTAAAAAAAACAAACAGTACATACTTACATGCGTCCCCCGGTGTTCACTTCCTGCAATGACTGAGCGCCGGCAGTAGCAGGGCACAGCGGTGACGTCACCGCTGTGCTGTGCTTTCAATTTCACTTTGTGGCGCTCAGTCAGTGTGGGAAGCGGACGCCGGGGGACGCATGTGAGTATGTACTGTTTGTTTTTTTTACTTTTACGCTGGTAACCAGGGTAAACATCGGGTTACTAAGCGCAGCCCTGCGCTTAGTAACCCGATGTTTACCTTGGTTACCAGTGTAAAATATCGCTGGTATCGTTGCTTTTGCTGTCAAACACAACGATACACGGCGATCGGACGACCAAATAAAGTTCTGACCTTTATTCAGCGACCAGCGACATCACAGCAGGATCCTGATCGCTGCTGCGTGTCAAACTAAACGATATCGCTAGCGAGGACGCTGCAACGTCACGGATCGCTAGCGATGTCGTTTAGTGTGACGGTACCTTTAGCCTAGAGCTAGGTGTCAATGACAGCTGCTGACACCAAGCCCTAATCCCATTACCCTGATGCCACTGCATTAGCATGAAAAAGGTGGTGTTGAATCACAAAACTTTTTAAAAAAATATCTTTAATTAGTTCAAAATAATCTTCATTTCTGTACAAAAACGCATGCATGCGCATTTTTGCCGCAACGTTTTTCCTGGCAAGAGATGTAGAAACCTTGCAGAAATTTCTGCAAGCAAATACTCAATCTGCGCGCATAGCCTAAATAGGTTTGATTAATTTTTTTCTTAGTAATATGCAATATTCAATTTTAATTCATATGTTACGAAAGTCTTAAGGAAGAGCAAGCACTCACCATCCGCTTAATATCCAGTCTTTATTGTGACATGTAGTCAAAAGCAGTAACAGTCAGGGAGAAACGTGATTCCACAAGACGACGGCCGTTTCGCGCTACCGCACTTCCACGGGTCTTGATGTCCCAATTTTAATTCAATTTTAATTCATGGTACACCATTTTATGTGTTTGTATATGTGATGTAATTTATGTGATGCGTACTCGCATCGTTTTTACTGTAGAAAGAAGCTCGAGGAAATACCTGCAATGTTGTGCCTGAAGTGTCTTTTCTGACATCTTTGTGAAGGCCTTTTGCTGACACTTTGACACTGGCTTCGTTTTCATATATTCCATATATAATATATTGGCAGCTTTAAAGCAGAAGCCACAAGTAAAATGATCAGGTCAATCATTTAACAGCTTAACGACTTTCGAAGCCTGAAGTGGGTAACAGCAGTGGCAAAAGATGGAACATCTGCACAGATGAAGTCATTTTGATATTGCATATGTTCATTCTTATGTATTTTTTGTGACCTTTAAGGCTGTGTGCCCACGATGAGATTTTGGTGAGTTTTTGATGTTATGTATTTTCGCTGTGTCAAAAATGCAGTTTTTTCAGTACAGATTTGAAACAAAACCTGAATTTTTTTCTGATGCCATCTAGGTGAATGAGAATCCTGAAGTCTCTTGCACAAGTTCCTTATTTGTGACTTGCAGATTTGGTGCAGATGTAAATTTGCATGTCTTCTTTCTGCGGTTTTGCTGCTGATTTCACCCATACTAATGAGTGGGGAAAAATCTGCACCAAAAACGCATGTAAGGGTAAGATCAAACTAGGCATTTTTCAGCGTTTTTCTCTGCAGCAAAACTTGATCTCTTGGTATGAAAGAAGCTGCAGAAAAAAAGCATGTTTTCCTTGCTTTTTGCTGTGTTTTTTGTGCATTTTTTCCAGTGGTTTTGGCATGCTAGATTTGTTTCTTGTGCATGCTGATAAACTTTAGTGTTGAAAAACAAACCACCTATCCCATAGAATCAGGTTTTGGCACAAAAAATACAGGAAAACAGGATACCTACGTTTTTGGTGCATTTTTTATTCATTTTTTCACCACCCATTCAAATCAATGGGTGAAAAATGCTGGATAAAATGCTGAAAGAAGTGACATGCGCTATGTCCAAAAACCATGTACAGCCCAAAATACTGATGACAAAAAAACAGTGTGTGTGCATGAGATTTCTGAAATCTCACAGGCTGGTACTGTAAAAAGCAGCTAAAAATTAGCATTAAAAAAACGCATCAAAAATACACAGCAAAAACGCCTAATGTGAACGTAGCCTAAAAGTGCACAAGCCCAGGCTGATTAGTTACAGGTTACAGGAACATTACCTTTTCTAGTACTTCTCTTCTTCTATGTGGGTCACACTGCACCAGTGCTTATCATAACGTACACTAATTCGATTTATGCTTCCGACTGCAGCAGAGATTTTGAATGTTTTTTCTTCTTCCCCTACCTGTATAACAAATCAGAGCACTGTTCCCAGCACAATCTTTGCCTCATTTCTGATCTTCTAACCTTTCCTTTCTAGAAACAGCAATGAAAGGATTTGTCCATGGCTGCAGTGTCATTTTGTCTGGTGACTCACCTAGCACAACAGCGTCCCCCAGCCGCACTCGCTCACCACTTCCTGCTTTCTCATGCCAGTCTGCTGCCAGCCTGTGTGCAGTAATTGGGGACATGAGCTGCCGATTGGAAAAATAATTTTGGGGATTTCCGTTCAGAGTCAAACCTAACTTAAAGAAATACAGCTGTGTTTTGCGCGGACTCTGATGGAGCAGGAAGTGCTCGGCTGAGCTCCGCATCCCGAGGCTTGATTCCCCCCCGTTTAGATACCGGAATCGGGACCTTTTCACGGCAGTCTGCTTCCCCTCGCCTCCGAGAGCGCCGAGGTCCGCAATGCCCAGGAAAGCCGGCGCGGGACAGCCGGCTGGCCGCCCGATATCAGAACTCTTGGCGGGCGGCGGTGCAGGTAAAATGGCCGCCGCGCCTGTCCTCACTCTCTCTCACATCCCGGCGCTGCAGCTCAGTGAAGGGGCAGACGATGCGGATCTGAATAATGGAGGGGACGCAGTTATTTCAACTGCTGCACTCACCAAATCCCTCCAGGAGACCTTCCGCACAGAACTTTCTGCAGCCATGACTGCAGTCTCCGCCCAGCTACAAGATATCTCCCAGCGCACGGCATGCTTAGAGGAGAAAATGGAGGCCACAGCAGAGGCCCTTAGTGAAGATCAAGAGACCCTCACACTCCATGCTGACCGCATCATGGACTTAGAGCTGCGCAGTGAGGACCTAGAGAATAGGTCCAGAAGAGGTAATATTAGAGTGCGTGGCTTACCAGAATCCTATGTGACATTAAAAGAGACAATCACTGCTCTATTTATTGCGCTCCTGCCGCAGGCAGATCCATCCTCATTACATATCACAAGAATCCACAGGGCTCTAGGCAGAACACGTTCCACAGACATTCCCAGAGACGTGGTCCTCAAAATGCAATATGAGGAATCTAGAGATTTAATTCTTAATGCTGCAAGATCTCTATCTACACTTCCTGGACTTCCAGATTCTGTGAAATTGTTTGCGGACATAGCACCTGCCACGCTGTTTCGTAGGAGAGCCCTTAAACCAATCACCATGGCACTACAGTCAGTGCAAGTGAAATATCGCTGGGGCTTCCCATTCTCTTTATCTTTTACACATAAGAATGAGCAGTATATTTGTCGTACACTGGATGAAGGCAAAAAGGTTCTAGAACAAGCTGGAATTCCGCTTCCTGATGTTATGCCTCCACTTCCGCAAAGAAGACCCAGACCAGCTAAAGAATGGCAGCAGGTTCCTGCGACCAGAAGCCAACGTTCACGAATTACTTGACTGTTTCCTGGATTCCCTGGATTTAATTTTTGAGACGTGGCTTTACATAGACTCCTTCGGTTGACTGCATTGAGTTATCTTCAGTTATCTGTTAATGATCATTAGACTGATCTATATTTTCCTGATTTCGAACTTTTCTGCATATGCCCATACCAATTTACTCTCCCTATTTAACCTGTTTATTATTTTTCTACCAGTTTTCCCATCCTCTCCCTCTTTCCCCCCCTTTCCTACCTCCCTTCTTCTCCCCTCCCCTTTCCTCCCCTCTACCTCCCCCTCCCCCCCTTGACTGGGCTAGTAATCATAACGGGTAAAGCCTCGGGTTTACTACATGTTGCCCTATTTTGGCGATTCTCGGTCTACTTTTAATATGGTATTCCGGATCTCCATCTTTTGTGAGGCTAGAACTCACATTATTGTTCTATTACTGTTATATGTGTATGTTTTCCCTTGTTTTGTTTTTCTCCCTTTGTTTTCTAGTAGATTTACCACACATTGTTCACTTCGCAGTTTCCAACGGTGGAGATTTGGCAGGACTGGTCGAGTGTCTGAGTCTGTAAGCATTACTTGTATCTTTACTAATGTGTAGGGTTATTTCACACAACGTAAAGGGTCTTAATTCGCCCATTAAACGGAGGAGAGCGTTCATAGATTACCATAAACACAAGCCAGATATCTTGTGTTTACAAGAAACCCATTTCTCCTCTTCATCTTCTCCTAAATTTTTTGACTCGAGCTATTCCCGCTACTTCCTTGCCTCTTGGGACAGAAAAACCAGAGGTGTTGCTATATTACTAAAAAATTCCTTCCCCTTCCATTTGACTGAATCATACTCAGACCCTGAAGGGAGGTTTTTAATACTACAGGGAACTCTACAGGGTAAAACAATCTGTATTATCAATAGTTATCTCCCTGCAAACACCCAGATCCGGGTTTTTAAATTAATTTTATCAAAGCTCTCTCAAGTCTCATACCACCACCTGATTTGGAGTGGGGATTTCAACATGGTCCTTGATCCAACTCAGGACAGTAGTGCAGTACAGAGGTCTGATGTTTCCAAGAGAGATAGGAAACAAATCTTGCACTTGATGAGGGAGAATAGATTGGTGGATGTCTGGCGGGAGATTAATGGGCAGGCAAGGGGCTTCACATTTTACTCACCAGTACACAAATCGTACTCGCGCATTGACTTACAGTTAACGACTGCAAATACTCTAGCATCGGCTCTGTACTCACGACATGTCCCATCAGCTTGGTCGGATCATGATTTTGTTCTGTCGGTCTTTAAATTTGATATTACCACGTCTGGCCTTTTTAAGTGGCGCTTAAATGAATCCCTGCTTACAGACCCCACTATATCTTCTCAACTTAAAGAAGATCTTAAACTTTTCTTTCAAACTAATGTAACTAATGACTCCTCACCTGGTAACATCTGGATGGCTCATAAAAAATTCATAACTGGCTCTATAATCAAGATAGCTTCCACCAGGAAAAAAAACAGGTCAGCCCTTCAAAATAAATTGGAAACCAAGCTGTTCAAGCTCGAACAGGCTAATCAGCTTTCAACGTCTCGCTATCTAATAAAACAAATCTCAGATGTCAAAAAACAGCTGACCTCATTGCTCACTGTTAAAACGGAGAAAGCCCTCGCCTGGACCAGAGCCTCCTTTTACAAGCAGGCAAACAAACCTTCCAGAATGTTAGCACGCCAACTACGCGCAAGAGAGTACTTAAACTCTATACCCTCCATAAGGGATGGCTCTGGACGTATATCAGCCCATCCAGAGGGTATTTATAAAGTCTTTTATGAGTACTATCAAAAATTGTACTCCTCCCCTCAAAACACTCCCTTGAAATCTCTGAACTCTTTTTTACAAGGTGTTTCCCTTCCAAAAATTTCTGAACCTGCCATACAGCAACTTCAGTCGGAAATCCTTCCTGAGGAAATTACTATGATAATCAAAAAATTAAAGTCGGGCAAGGCTCCGGGTCCTGACGGCCTGTCAGCCCTTTATTACAAAAAATTTGGAGATCTCCTAATGCCCCACATTAAAAATTTCTGCAACGCCCTTCTTTCTGGCTCCCAAATGCCCCCTGAGTTTTATTTTGCTCACGTAACTGTCATTCCCAAACCAAAACGAGATCACTTATTAGTTAAAAACTACCGTCCTATTTCTTTATTAAACGTCGATTTAAAAATTTTCACTTCACTCATCACTGATAGACTGAACAAAATATTGCCTTCGCTTATACATAAGGATCAGGTGGGTTTTATCCCGATGAGACAAGGACCTGACAACATACGTAGAAATCTCAACATTATCCACTCAGCGAACCGTACGCAGAAGCCTTTGATGGTACTGGCTCTAGATATAGAAAAGGCTTTTGATACAGTTCTTTGGCCTTATCTTTTCTCAGTGTTAGATAAATTTAATTTCCCTCAAAAGCTGATTTCCTGTCTTCAACTAATATATGACAATCCATCAGCGTACCTCAAACTCCCTTCCACTAAACCGTTATCTATAAATATACAAAGAGGTACTCGTCAGGGGTGTCCCTTGTCCCCAGCATTATTTGCTTTAGCAATGGAGCCGTTGGCCGCAGCCATAAGAGAAAATCCAAACATATTAGGACCCTCAGGCATGGGTGAAAAATACAAACTGAGCCTTTTTGCAGATGATCTTCTACTCACACTGTCCAACCCCTACTCTACTCTACCCAACCTATTTTCGCTTCTGCGTACATTTGAAAAAATATCAGGTCTCAGGATAAATGTTGATAAGTCAGAGGCCCTATTCATCAACACTCCTAAGGCTGATCAAGATAATTTAATTTCACAATTCGGCTTTACGAGAAAGGAACATTCCCTATCCTACTTAGGAATTAACCTTACGACTCATAAATCTTCCCTTTTCAAGTGGAACTATTCCCCTTTAATTGCAAAATTTCGGACTGACATAGCAAAATGGTCTCGTTTAAAAATTTCATGGCTTGGCCGGTTACACACTATAAAGATGGTTACTTTGCCGAGATTCCTATACCTATTTAGATCTCTCCCTATCGCGGTACCTTTGAAGTGTCTCCGAGAGATTCAGTCAATCATTTCCAAATTTATATGGAATGGAAAGAGACCCCGTGTCAAACAAAACATAATGTGTTTACACAGAAAGTATGGAGGCATGTCAATGCCTAGTCTCTTGACATATTTCAAAGCAGCCCAAATAGCTCAATTGTCCAAACTATCACCTAACAGTAATACTCCTAGGTGGGTGCAATTAGAATCTTACTTCCTGCAGCCTTATTCACTTTGTGGCCTCTTGTGGTCCACGGTGAGACTCCCGCCGGACATTCAGGTCATAGCTCCCTTTTCCGCTCTCTCTCTGATCATATGGAGAAAGGAGAGATTCAAGCACAATCTTCAATCTAAATTTTCACCCCTTACATCATTGTTTCGTAATCCTATGTTTCAGCCGGGGTTAGAGCCTGCATTGTTCTCCTGGTGGATCGGGAAGGGGATTACCATGCTAAAACACCTTTGCTCCCCTTTCAATATTTTACTCACTAAGCAAGAATTTATACAATGTCATAGTCCCCCAACTGGAGAGGCTATGCGTATCAATCAAGTTTTTCATTTTGCCAGTCAGCATCTGTCACGTGGGACCCCTTTTCGGCTCACTGGTTTTGAACAAAGGTATTCTGGAAACCCTATGGGTAATGGGATAATCTCACTAATATATTCCACGATGAATGCCGCTCATACATCAGAGAAATTAAATTATATGCTGCAATGGGAGAATGACTTGGAGCTCGTCCTGCCCCTGGAGACGTGGCATAAATGCAGTGAAACCATGTCTAGAGGTAGTCATCAAACATCTCTGACTGAAACATCACTTAAGGTGTTACATAGGGCATATTATGTACCAACCAAATTGCATGCCATTTGTCCGCACATCTCTAAAGATTGCTTTAGGGGTTGTAATATCCCTGGGGATATGCTCCACATTTGGTGGAAATGTCCGATCGTTGAGAAATTATGGCAAGAAGTTAATTCAATTATTATCCAATTATTTGGTAAACCAATTATAATGGACCCCACAGTACTCCTATTGGGAAAGATGCCACATGGATTCTCGAAGAGTCTTTGGAGATTAGCGAATACATTGTGCATGGCAGCTAAAATTCATATAGCTTCTAAATGGAGAACTCAGACACTGTCCATTTCAATGGTGAGAGACAGAATGAATGAAATTTTAATGTGCGAGAGAATCCAAGCAACTAGATGTGATGACATGGATGCCTTTTTTCGAATCTGGAGCCCTTGGCTCGATCTCGACTCTAGCACCCCCCTGACTCGAACCCTCCTTCTGTCTCCATGAATTTCTTACATCTTATATCTGTAAAAGCTTATTAACATTATTAGTATATTGCGACAAATCAGCACTCACCTAATTATCAACATCTGATGACATGACATGTTGGATTTCCCCCATAATTGGTAAAACGAAGTGATGTTATCCCCCTTGTTGTTCCTATCCCTAGTCTGTCCTGTCTTGTCTTTCTAGTTTGGTTTATATGATCGACCTTTATTGATATGGTTACTTTTACATTTTTGTCACGATGCTCTACAAATAACTATATCTTTTTTACATGGAAGGTCGTTTTTGTTATATATTGCTATGAAAACTTTAAATAAACATATTGAAACAAAAAAAAGAAATACAGCTGTGTTCAACGTGTTCCAGTGTATTTCATTCCATGTCGTACACAGATTTGTAGAATGCACGTGAAAGAGGGTGACCGGGATGGTCATGTGCTTCTCCCTTGATTAGAAAAATGGTTCTAACCTGTGTATACGAAAAAGTGTTCTATTATGCATAGAACCTTATATGGTTAATGTATTGCTATAATATGTGGATGAGTCAATCAGTTCTGTTAAATGTATTAGATATAGGGAATGGAGAAGATTAGTACATAGGACATAGGCTAAGATTTAGCTATAAGAATAGGATTGGTTATAGTGCAGTAGTGGGCACAATAAGTTCAGGAAGTTGACAGGTTTAGGATAGAAACAGTTAGACTAAGTTCGTACTTGGGATTTTTGCTGCGTTTTTATGCTAATTTTCAGCTCCTTTTTACAGTACCAGCAAAGCCTATGAGATTTCAGAAATCTCATGCACACATTGTTTTTTGTAATCAGTATTTTGTGCTTTGCTTTTGCCTTCAGTGTTTTTCACCCATTGAATTGAATGGAAAAAAAAAACTGCATGAAAAAAAAACGCACCAAAACCGCACTAAAAATGCCACCAAAAAAAGCAGCAAAACCTGCGTTTTTGCCTCAGCTTCTTTCCCACCAAGCGCTCAGGTTTTGTTGCAGAAAAAAAAGCAGCTAAAATGTCCAGTGTGAACTTAGCCTTAATGTGTTCAGGAACAGCTCTAGTGTGGAAGGGGCAGGGCCAGTTAACAAGAAGAACACTTACTGGTTAGTGCAGGCAGAGGAAGAGATTGGATGGAGAGATAGCAGTAGTTGGAGGTCTAAGGTCACGAGGAGCATGGGCTGTTCAGCAGCAAGAGAACATCAGTCATAAACTCGGAGTAGACATTCCTGGAATGTTCAGGGCCTACGGTCCAAATTAGGCACTGAGAAGAATACATCAATAACTTACTAGGAGAGGAAATCAGATAAGGAATCGCATAAGGGAGCTGGGACAGGACTCATGGAAGATGTAGAGCTGGACGGAGTATCCCAGAGCAGCATAAAATTGAAAGTTTCCAGCATCTGCAGTAGTATGGAAAAATGTTAAAACATGACATTTAATGCATAAATTTAAAAATCTGTAAGAACAAATATGTTTATAAAAAGGAGTGGGGAGTGGAGATGAGGGAGGAAAATACAAGGGGGGACACAAGTTTATTTGTTTTGAGCAAAAAGCTCTTAGTCCTGACCCAGAGGAAGTTGGATGGGGAATTGCATAAGGGAGTTGGGACGGAACTCATGGAAGCTCCAGAGCCGGATGTAGTATCCCAGTGGCCAAAGATGCCAGAGAGGAAAGAGATAGCTCAGGGCGAGCAAACAGCAGACATCAGAATGTGCTGTGCTATGAACTTTGAAAACGGAAAAGCTTGTGCCCAATACTGCGTGTTTCAATAAGATGAAAATGGACAGTTAAGTAAACTTTTTTTATTATAAAATGAATTTGATGTCCCCTAATGAGTGTGCGGCAGTTCCTGAAGTTGAAGAACGGGAGACAGCAGAGGCCTGCGACCAAAACGTGAGTGTTACGCACCACATGCATAGCACAGGAGAACCGGGACATTGTTTATTTGTAGGGTACAAGGGTGTGGGAATACAGCAGCCCCACTCCCATGACTACTGCCCTATGCACCTTACCCACGGCATAGATACATTTGAGTAAAAATATTTCCCAGGATCTCCCCTGCTTTAAACTGTAAGGCCATGTTCACAATATTTGGTGACTTTTTCACCTCAGTATTTGTAAGCCAAAACCCAGAGTGGGTGAAAAATCCAGAAATGGTGACATGTTTCTATTATACTTTTCCTCTGATTGTTCCACTCCTGGTTTTGGCTTAAAAATACTGTGGTAAAAAACTCAACAAATACTCAAAGTGTACAAAACCTGCAAGAAGCAAAATAAACATAAATCCTACTGTGACTAAATAAGTGTGTAAATAAGTAAAAAGCAAAAATGCATTTAAATAATAGTAATACTGTTTTTGATCAAAAATAGCATAAAAGCCATTCATCCTTCGTCAAGGTGACCCTGATCGGGACGGTCCTAAGCTGTCAAATATTAAAATACTCGAAGTATGCACATGGGCTTAGGTTATGTGAACATGACATCTTTTTCAGATGGATCCTCTCCGTAATCTTCTTGAAAATCACTAAATATATGCTAAAAAGAATGAACATATGGTTTTACATCAAAAAACGACTTGTTCATATGTTCAATCTATTCAGATTCTTTTCACCACTTAAGGTTTCACAAAGCACTTAAAAAAGTTACCTGGCCATTCTTCAGGCAGCTTCCATAGTTTTATACAATTTAGAAAAAACACCAGTGGCCAAAAATGTTGCAAAAAGTGTGCAGGAATTGACTAAAAAGATGTGAAAAAAGAGGCTTTAAGGAAAAAGACACTGACGTGTCCTGAAGCATCTTATTCTTGAAAAACCTGGTGGACTCACACACATCTAATAGACGTTGTGTGCATATACCCCTAAGATGGGGTTACTCGGTGACATGAGTAAGGATGGTGAACTGTGCGGTCACGTTCCTGATCCTAAAGACACCAATCGTGTTGTGTTATTATTAATATTATTTTACATTTATATAGCGCCATTTATTCCATGGTGCTTTACCCCACTGATACTACAAAACCTTTGGACTGTGAAAAGCGACTGGTCGTCCCTTATCTATTCAGGGCACAATTATTGAGAATTGCTCATGAAATTCCTTTGGCTGGACACCTGAGAGTACAAAAGACTAAAGGTAGGTAGTATAAGATAGTGACTGAAATTTAGGTAGAGACATTAGGGTAAGTTAGAGTTAAAGGGAACCTGTCACCAGGTTTGACCGATATGAGATAAGACCACCACCTTTCAGGCCTGATATACTGTACAGCATTCTATAATGCTGTATATCTGCCCTCAACCATACCTGCAAGATAAACACCTTTTATTATACTCGCTTGTGGGGTGATCCGGTCCAATGGGTGTCGCTAGTCTTGGTCCATCGCCTGCCTTCTTCCTGCGATGCCATTTTCCTTCTTGCTTTGTGTGGATGATGCATCCCTACATCATCCACACAGTTTCCCAGGCATCACGCTCCTGCACAGGCATACTTTAAAAAAAAACGCTTGGCCTGCTACAGGTGACTATTTTTTTTATTAACAAAATATTGTTTCAAATTTTCAAGGAAACTTGGTTTTCAGAGACCTAGCAATTAAAAAATGCATAAAGCATAATGCATAATCCATAACAGACTGTGCCTGTTGCTGGAGCACAAGAAACACGCCCATCCTCGACACATAGCTTCTTGTCCCACTTCGCAGGGAGGCACGAGACACCACTTCTGAAGCCAGAGCAGTGCAAACAGGTGGTTGGTTGGATATTAGATGCTTTCAGCATGCTTGCCAGCACCACCCAGTCTTCCACACGGTCCAGTCTGCATCACTTAATCTTCACCCTGATCCTCCTTCTTCCCACCATGACGAGTCCCAGGAGACCAGTGATCCCACACTAGGAAACTCAGAGGAGCTCTTTACATCATCATTTCTTGATTGTTGCCTCTCACCCTGCATGTTCCAAGAGGGAAAGGAGGACATGCTGTTTAGTGATGTACAAAACTGGGATTGTCCACTTAGTGACCGACACATGGACAAGCACTTGTGGCCAAGGATGCTACATTTTCCTGATGGCACACTGGGTGAACATTGTGGAGGCCTTGGCTGAGCCCCACCCTGGCATGGCACATGTGCTACCGATGCTGAGAATTGCTGGCCCTACTTCTGTCAGTGCTTCCTCCACCTCCTTACACCACCTCCTGCAATTTCATGCATGCTGGGGTTACAGTCTGTCCGCAAAATGAATGTTTGAACTAAGTTTTTTTGGCATTAAGCACTTTATGCACTAAGCCCCCTTTTTTGGAGTCTTTAACACATTTCATGAACAATTTAAAAAAATAAAAAAAAATAAAAATGTCTTTTATTGGACAGAACTGTATTCACTGGCATCCATGAGAAGAATTTAGACATTAGACTACTACTTTATGTCATGTGCGTTATACTATAATGCATAGGTGGCCCAGTTTTTTCCTTGTTTGAACATATCCCCTCTTTGGAGGTTTATTCCCACCCTGTTTTTTATTTTCAGTTTTCTTTTTCATTCTATGCAACTTTTGTAATCATGTATTAATAAACTAACAATTTTAAAGTTACCGCTGGAATCACTCTGTATCCTTAGGCGGTAAAGTACCGCTAGTTTGGAAGGTGTGAGTTCTGATTTTGGAGTGTCTAGCATCAAAATGTTTTTTGGACCAATTTTTTTTGAATTACCATTAAAATGCACCCAAGAAGATGTAATAACCTATGGGTGATGAGCAATGAAATACCGATAAAATTTGAACAAGTTTTTTGAGGGTTATATACCAATAAAATGTACCCAAGAAGATGTAATACCCTATGAGCAAGCAATATAATACCAATACATTTTTAACACTTTTTTTGAGTGTTATATACCAACAAAATGTACCAAAGAAGATATAATACCCTATGGGTGAGCAATATAATACTGATACATTTTTAACAAGTTTTTGGAGGCTTTTATAACAACGAAATGGACTCCAGACCACAGAATAGTCTAAAGGGGAGCAATATAATACCGATACATTTTTTAAAAAGTTTTTTGGGGCTTACAGTGGGAAAAAAAGTATTTAGTCAGTCTCCAATTGTACAAGTTCTCCCACTTAAAATGATGAGAAAGTCCTGTAATTGACATCATAGGTAGACTATAACTATGAGAGTCAAAATGAGAAAACAAATCCAGAAAATCACCTTGTCTGATTTGGCAAGATTTATTTTGCAAATGATGGTGGAAAATAAGTATTTGGTCACCTAAAAACATGCAAGATTTCTGGATTTCACAAACCTGTAACTTCTTTAAGAGGCCCCTCTGTCCTCCACTCATTGCCTGTAGTAATGGTACCTGTTTGAACTTGTTATCAGTATAAAAGACACCTGTCCACAACCTCAAACTGTCACACTCCAAATTCCACAATGGTGAAGACCAAAGAGCTGTCGAAGGACACCAGAAGCAAAATTGTAGCCCTGCACCAGGCTAGGAAAACTGAATCTGCTATAGGCAAGCAGCTTGGTGTGATTAAATCAACTGTGGGAGCAATAATAAGAAAATGGAAGACATACAAGACCACTGATAATCTCCCTCGATCTGGGGCTCCACGCAAGATCTCACCCCGTGGTTTCAAAATGATCACAAGAACAGTGAGTAAAAATCCCAGAACCACACGAGGGGACCTATTGAATGACCTGCATAGAGCTGGGACCACATTATCAAAGGCTACTATCAGTAACACACTACGCCACCAGGGACTCAGATCCTGCAGTGGCAGACGTGTCCCTCTGCTTAAGCCAGTACATGTCCTGGCCCATCTGAAGTTTGCTAGAGATCATTTGGATTATCCAGAACAATATTGGGAAAATGTCATATGGTCTGATGAAACCAAAGTAGAACTGTTTGGTAGAAACAAAACTCATCGTGTTTGGAGGAGGCAGAATGCTGAGTTGCATCCAAAGAACACCATACCTACTGTGAAGCATGGGGGTGGCAACATCATGCTTTTGCGGCTGTTTCTCTGCAAAAGCACCAGGACGACTGATCCATGTGCATGAAAGAATGAATGTATCGTGAGATTTTGAGTGCAAACCTTCCATCAGCAAGGGCATTGAAGATGAAATGTGGATGGGTCTTTCAGCATGGTAATGATCCCAAGCACACCACCAGGGCAATGAAGGACTGGCATCATAAGAAGCATATGAAGGTCCTGGAGTGACCTAGCCAGTCTCCAGATCTCAACCCTATGGAAAACCTTTGGAGGGAGTTGAAAGTCCATGTTGCTGTCACGGGGGTACCGGGTAGACTACAGCTGATTACCCGGGCCCCTGCAATATCCCTCAAACTAGGGAAACCATGTCTGTCCCTCTCCCAGAGTTTACACTGAAGGTGTGCATGTCTGGGCCGCCAGGCCTGGCCCTGACTCCTGTTTCAGTACTAAGCTGAAACCTCCACCCGCCACCCAGTGATAAGACCTCACACCAACCCCTACAGAAAGCACAGACAGGGAAAACTAAAAACGCACCACGCCGCAGACACACAGGAAAACACTATAATATGCAGAGGGCAAAACAATACAAATATAGGAAGGAGAAATATAACGAAGGATAATACACCACCAGATACGATATTTCCTCTCCTAGACCACCACTCCAGACCGAGATCACCAGGCACAAGACTCAAGCTATAATCGGCGACGCCCAAAGCCCAGCAAAACTATTTAAAGGCAATGGGCGTGACTAAGCCTCCAACCCGAGAACCAGCCAGATTAACCCCGGACAATCTGGATCAATCTAGCCGGCGCCACTGAGCATATAGTGGACGAATGAGGAATTACCGCTGTCTGTCGGACGCCCTAGTGTGAACAGCGTCCGACATGACAGTTGCCCAGCGACAGTTCCAAAACATCATTGCAGCGCCCCCACTGCCGCAGGGCTGAGGGGTATCCGGTACCGGGCCTCTGAGTCTATGTTCTGGGGTTGTCACGGTGGCTAGACCCGGTCCGTGACCCTGCTGAGGGGCGCCCAAATAATAGGTGTGGATGGTGGTGGTAGTGCGGTGCAGTACCGGTCGCAGTAAATAACGAGGACACCAGATTGCAGTCTCTTTACCTCTTTACTGAAGGCTTCAGGGTCCTCAGTCCGGAATACGGTTAACCAGGCTGCGCAAGTCCGGCCGGTCCGATGGCACCTCCAGAGTTCCCTTTGCAGGTGGAAATCTGTGCCTACCTTCTAGCGCTTGTGTGTTGCGGTCCTCCCCTGTTGTGCTTACGGGATAGTCCCCACAACTGTTGTGTCTGTTTCTCGTGTTCCCTCACAACTGTATTTTGATGTTCTTCTTCGTCCCCCAGATGATATGGCTAGGACGCACCCGTATGACGGGTAGGCTCGGAGCTCTTCCTGGACCCTAGTGTCGCCCTTCTCCTAGTATGCCCCCATGTCTTCATAGGTGATTGGTGTGAGACAGCCCGCCTATAGCTGACTGTCCTGCCGTAGGTCTGAAGTATTGCTTGGAGCCTGATACTTCCTCGGCGTTCCGGCCACCGGCTACGCGCCTCAGTAGAATGTTGCCTCGATCTTACAGCACGACTCCTACTGGTATTTCTCCTTGTTGCGTTGATCTCGTTTCTCACTCAGCACAATATACCTCGCTTCTTGTCCTTTCTTAGGGTACCGCCGCGATCAAGTGCAGGCGCGGTCCCGTAACGTTCTCTCTGGTTGCTCTGGAGCGCCATTACTCACAGGAGCTTATCCTATACCACGCGCTATGTAAGCTGATACCTTTTCCTTCACAGCAATCCGTCTGAGGAAGGTCTAAGTTATTGACCGAAACGTCATATGAATGAATTTTGGATTGCATCTGAATAAATCTTAATTGCAGACATTTTTTTGAGTGCCGGAGTTTTTTGATTATATGTTGAAGGGGGTGGTATCCCTCTCCGAGCACCACCTGATTACAGAGTGACGTGTACTATATTGTTATATGCTCTCTGGTTGCTAGGCCTCTGTCAGGATCCCACCCCTGACAGGGACCCCTCTGAATCTTCCCCCTACAACACCCTCTGCCACAAGGTGTTGCCTGGTTCCAACCCAGTCAGCTTTCTGATCTAACTTCCTATCTAACCCCCAGTATTACCAGACTGTGAGGAGTGGCCTAATGCATAGTGCCCTTAGCTCCCCCTGGAGGCCAGACTGTGAAATGTATTGGTGTCTGTGATACCTGGTCAGATGAACTCCTTCAGTGCCATCAGACGTACCATAGCCCCCCTTAGCGGCGGAGCTCCAGTACTGCAACGACCAGGACTCTGGGGCGCTGCACTCCCCCCCGGTTAAATCCAGTACTCCTGGACTGGGAAGAAAACAATAATACATGTCAGCAAAAAGACATACAATTTTGAAAATGCAAGTACAAGTAAACTTTTTAACAGAGCTTCCCTTTATGGGAGGTGAGGACACTTGAACGTTACAAACATGGTTAAATACTTTAAATAACATACTATAAATAACTTTTCTTACCCAACCGGGTATTCTACTAAGTGCAAAATTTTTGAACAATAATTTTACTTTGCCTTTAAGGATGTACTCGCTGAATCCACTAAATACCTTCTTATAAAACATTATAAGGCTAATCAACTTTTCTACATTCTCCTTCTTTACATCTGCAGGACCGCCTGTCCTATCTGCTCCAGGCCTACTGCCTCTCCTTTCTGTTATAGGACTGCCCCTTTCTGCCCGGGCCTACTGCCTTTGCTACTATACACAGTATAGAACGTATCATCCATCTCTCAGTTCAGGATTACTGAGCCATCTCTGTATGGCTCCTAGGAGGACTCACTGACTTAAGGTACCTTCACACGAAGCGACGCTGCAGCGATAGCGACAGCGATGCCGATCGCTGCAGCGTCGCTGTTTGATCGCTGGGGAGCTGTCACACAGACCGCTCTCCAGCGACCAACGATGCGGAGGTCCCCGGGTAACCAGGGTAAACATCGAGTTGCTAAGCGCAGGGCCGCGCTTAGTAACCCGATGTTTACCCTGGTTACCAGCGTAAAAGTAAAAAAAACAAACAGTACATACTCACCTGCGCGTCCCCCAGCGTCTGCTTCCTGACACTGACTGAGCTCCGGCCCTAACAGCACAGCGGTGACGTCACCGCTGTGCTTTCACTTTCACTTTAGGGCCGGCGCTCAGTAAGTGTCAGGAAGCAGACGCTGGGGGACGCGCAGGTGAGTATGTACTGTTTGTTTTTTTTACTTTTACGCTGGTAACCAGGGTAAACATCGGGTTACTAAGCGCGGCCCTGCGCTTGGTAACCCGATGTTTACCCTGGTTACCAGTGTAAAACATCGCTGGTATCGTTGCTTTTGCTTTCAAACACAACGATACACGGCGATCGGACGACCAAATAAAGTTCTGGACTTTATTCAGCGACCAGCGACATCACAGCAGGATCCTGATCGCTGCTGCGTGTCAAACTAAACGATATCGCTAGCGAGGACGCTGCAACGTCACGGATTGCTAGCGATATCGTTACAAAGTCGTTTCGTGTGAAGGTACCTTAACCCCGTACGGGTTCACTTTCTGTCCTCATTCTTTTATCAACATCATTAAACATTTCTCACAATAAACTAGTTAGTTACATTTAACTTTTACATATCAGCATTATTAGTACTTTCTTTCAAAACATCATCATTCTTTAAGTGCTTTTGATGAACATCCCCTTTAAGAAGGGACTAAGTCTCTAAGAGGTAGTGCAACTTCTCAAGCTGCAAGTCTGTTCGCAGTAAGGACTCCGGTGCTGGTTCCAAGACCAGTGTCTTCGCAAAGAGTCCTTTCCTTGTGTAAAACCAGTAGAGGGCACCTTTAAGAAGGTGCAAACTATGTACAAAAAGTTTGTAATCATGCATTGTTCATGATTCAGCAGTTCTTGATAACTTGTGCAAACAGGTAGAAAACAAAAAGTAAAAAGCAATAGGGATCCCGGGTAAACAAAGGGATCCCTTTAAGAGTTAACCCTGGTCGGGTTGTAGCAAACGGGAAACAAACAATCAACTATTTACATAATGAAGCATTCTTGCTTACTCAGTTTTCTGGCTGCGCAGGGGGCGGCCTCCTTCCGGTCCTCACCAGGCCGACGGGTCGCGGTGGCGTGACAAGGACCGGTCCTGGATTCAGCAACGACAGGATTCCTCGTCGGGACACCCTCCTCCACAGGGTATAGGTCACTGCGTCACCAGGCTCCAGGTCGCAATCGTACCTTCCCCAGCAGGGCTCCACTTCTTCTCGATCAACACGGACCTGTAGTGGCTCCCCGATCTCTTGGATAACTCCCCTTCCTTTCCGGGAGTTGAAGGACACCACAACACCCCAGTGTGATGGCGGGGTCTCTTCGACGCTCGTCAGATCGACCTGGGCCACAGGCTGGGGTCTGTTCCGCCAGGCTGTCATCAGGCACCGCAGGTGTTCTACCTCCGGCAGGATCCTCAGGCCCTGCGCCTGTAGCTCACACTCTGCCGCGCCCAGGATGGAGGAAGCAGGGGACACCGGAGTTAGGCGGACCTCCGTGGGCTGACCCAGTCGAGCGATCACGTGTGCGTCGGCCTCAAGGCGATGTGCTATCTGCCGGGCCTCGGCTGCGGCCACACACTCATCAGACGGCGGCCAGTTGGGTCTGCCCATTGGTAGCTCCGTAAGGGCCAGTCCCTGCAACGATGGTGCATCTGGGGCTGTGTCGGGTGGTGCAGCCTCATGCTGGGTCGGGTCGTCCCCACGCGGTGCTCCCGGCGTCGCCATCTTTACTTCCTCTCCAGTGTCTTCTTCCCACGGTCTCTTTCGTGGGCGGCCCCGTCTCCATGGTCTCCACCCTCCAAAGAGGATGAGAAGGCGGACCTCGGCTGTTGACGGACACGTCCTCAGGATGCAAAAATGTTTAGACTGGGCGGCCATCGTCTTTCGCGCTCTTCAGCTGGTTTACGCCCACTTCCACGCCCCTCTTCTCCTCCTGCGCTCTCCTCAGCGCTGTAATGGCGGCTGGTTTTGGCGGCAAATGGCAATCCACAGTCTTTGCAATAAGTCACAGTCCAAGTATAATAAATCACAGTTCCAAGGCACACATGACCCGATTCTTCAGGCTTAAGTAGATCCTGTTCGTGACGCCAAGTTTGCAGCGCCCCCACTGCCGCAGGGCCGAGGGGTACCCGGTACCGGGCTTCTGAGTCTATGTTCTGGGGTTGTCACGGTGGCTAGACCCGGTCCGTGACCCTGCTGAGGGGCGCCCAAATAATAGGTGTGGATGGTGGTGGTAGTGCGGTGCAGTGCCGGTCGCAGTAAATAACGAGGACACCAGATTGCAGTCTCTTTACCTCTTTACTGAAGGCTTCAGGGTCCTCAGTCCGGAATACGGTTAACCAGGCTGCGCAAGTCCGGCCGGTCCGATGGCACCTCCAGAGTTCCCTTTGCAGGTGGAAATCTGTGCCTACCTTCTAGCGCTTGTGTGTTGCGGTCCTCCCCTGCTGTGCTTACGGGATAGTCCCCACAACTGTTGTGTCTGTTTCTCGTGTTCCCTCACAACTGTATTTTGATGTTCTTCTTCGTCCCCCAGATGATATGGCTAGGACGCACCCGTATGACGGGTAGGCTCGGAGCTCTTCCTGGACCCTAGTGTCGCCCTTCTCCTAGTATGCCCCCCATGTCTTCATAGGTGATTGGTGTGAGACAGCCCGCCTATAGCTGACTGTCCTGCCGTAGGTCTGAAGTATTGCTTGGAGCCTGATACTTCCTCGGCGTTCCGGCCACCGGCTACGCGCCTCAGTAGAATGTTGCCTCGATCTTACAGCACGACTCCTACTGGTATTTCTCCTTGTTGCGTTGATCTCGTTTCTCACTCAGCACAATATACCTCGCTTCTTGTCCTTTCTTAGGGTACCGCCGCGATCAAGTGCAGGCGCGGTCCCGTAATGTTCTCTCTGGTTGCTAGGCCTCTGTCAGGATCCCACCCCTGACAGGGACCCCTCTGAATCTTCCCCCTACAACACCCTCTGCCACAAGGTGTTGCCTGGTTCCAACCCAGTCAGCTTTCTGATCTAACTTCCTATCTAACCCCCAGTTTTACCAGACTGTGAGGAGTGGCCTAATGCATAGTGCCCTTAGCTCCCCCTGGAGGCCAGACTGTGAAATGTATTGGTGTCTGTGATACCTGATCAGATGAACTCCTTCGGTGCCATCAGACGTACCATAGTCCATAGCCCCCCTTAGCGGCGGAGCTCCAGTACTGCAACGACCAGGACTCTGGGGCGCTGCATCATTGCTCTAGAGGAGATCTGCCTGCATGGAGGAATGGGCCAAGAGACCACCAACAGTGTATGCCAACCTTTTGAAGACTTACAGAAAACGTTTGACCTCTGTCATTGCCAAAAACGGATATATAACAAAATATTGAGATGAACTTTTGTTAATGACAAAATACACTGTGTGCAGAATTATTAGGCAAGTAGTATTTTGATCACATGATACTTTTTATACATGTTGCCCTACTCCAAGCTGTTCAGGCTTGAAAGCCAACTACCAATTAAGTAAATCAGGTGATGTGCATCTCTGTAATGAGGAGGGGTGTTGTCTAATGATGGATGCAGCAGTCTTGAAATTGCCAAACTTTTGAAGCGTGATCACGGAACAATCAAGCGTTTTATGGCAAATAGCCAACAGGGTCGCAAGAAGCGTGTTGGGCAAAAAAGGTGCAAAATAACTGCCCATGAATTGAGGAAAATCAAGCGTGAAGCTGCCAAGATGCCATTTGCCACCAGTTTTGCCATATTTCAGAGCTGCAACATTACTGGAGTAACAAAAAGCACAAGGTGTGCGATACTCAGGGACATGACCAAGGTAAGGAAGGCTGAAAAATGACCACCTTTGAACAAGAAACATAAGATAAAACGTTAAGACTGGGCCAAGAAATATCTTAATACTGACTTTTCAAAGGTTTTATGGACTGTGAAATGAGAGTGACTCTTGATGGGCCAGATGGATGGGCCAGAGGCTGGATCAGGAAAGGGCAGAGAGCTCCTCTCGACTCCGTCGCCAGCAAGGTGGAGGTGGGGTACTGGTATGGGCTGGTATCATCAAAGATGAACTTGTGGGACCTTTTCGGTTTGAGGATGGAGTTAAGCTCAACTCCCAGACCTACTGCCAGTTTCTGGAAGACAACTTCTTCAAGCAGTGGTACAGGAAGAAGTCGGTATCGTTCAAGAAAAACATGATTTTCATGCAGGACAATGCTCCATCACATGCCTCCAACTAATCCACAGCGTGGCTGGCAAGGTCTCAAAGAAGAAAAAATAATGACATGTCCCCCCTTGCTCACCTGATCTGAACCCCATAGAGAACCTGTGGTCCCTCATAAAATGTGAGATCTACAGGGAGGGAAAACAGTCCACCTCTCGGAACAGTGTCTGGGAGGCTGTGGTGGCTGCTGCACGCAATGTTGATCGTAAACAGATCAAGCAACTGACAGAATCTATGGATGGAAGGCTGCTGAGTGTCATCATAAAGAAAGGTGGCTATATTGGTCACTCATTTTTGGGGGTTTTGTTTTTGCATGTCAGAAATGTTTATTTCTAAATTTTGTGCAGTTATATTGGTTTATCTGGTGAAAATAAGCAAGTGAGATGGGAAGATATTTGCTTTTTATTAAGTTGCCTAATAATTCTGCACAGTAATAGTTACCTGCACAAACAGACATCCTCCTAAGATAGCCAAATCTAAAAAAAAATCCCACTCCAACTTCCAAAAATATTAAGCTTTGATATTTATGAGTCTTTTGGGTTGATTGAGAACATAGTTGTTGATCAATAATAAAAATAATCCTCTAAAATACTACTTGCCTAATAATTCTGCACACAGTGTACTTATTTTCCACCATAATTTGCTAAATAAATCTTGCCAAATCAGACAAGGGGATTTTCCGGATTTGATTTCTCATTTTGACTTTCATATTTGTGGTCTACCTATGATGTCAATTACAGGCCTCTCTCATCTTTTTAAGGCTACTTTCACACATCAGGTTTTTTGCACCAGGCACAATCCGGCGAATGTTGGAAAAACCGGATCCGGCGCAGATTGTGAAAAACTGATGCGACGGATTCGTTTTCTCGACGGATCCAGTTAGCATATCTAGATTATTGGATAAAAAAAAATTTGGAGCATGTTCAGTTTAAAAAACTGGAATCCGGCGACGGAATCCGTCATTTTCCGGATCCGGAACCTTCCGGCTCCCATAGGCTTCCATTCTAGCAAACAGCCGGAAGCGCTGGATCCGGCGCTTCTGTTTTTTTCGCCGGAGACAAAAAACGTTACTATGGATGTTTTTTCCAGAAACCGAAAACGGCAGATTTGCCGGATCCGGCAAAAACCGGACGAAACGCAATGTCATCCGGTGCAATCCGGCACTAATGCAAGGCTATGGGAAAAAAACTGGATCCGGCGACAACATTCGCCGGATCCGTTTTTTTGAAATTTGGCCGGATTTAGCCTGACAGCGAAAACCTGATGTGTGAAAGTAGCCTTAGTGGGAGAACTTGCACAGTTGGTGGCTGACTAAATACTTTTTTCCCCACTGTATATACCAACACAATGCACCCAAGACCATGTAATGGCTGAGAAATGTAACCTAGGAAAATTATGAAACTTTTTTTGAGTCTTATCACAAAAATGTAACAAAACAACACGGAATAGTGTATGGGTAAGGCCGGGTTGACATTAGCGTTTGGGGGCTTTGCGGAGGGCTGCGTACTTCCTCCGTTAATCTCTGCCTACTTCCGCATACTTCTGCATGCGTCCTGCGTACCTATCTTTAACATTGGGTACGCAGGACATGCGGATATATACAGATGTCTGTGGATGCGTCGTTTTGACGCACCCGCCGTCGGCACAAAATGCAACTTATTAGCAGAACATAAGAACAGGCATCGATTTTACATTTTGTTTCCTACACATAGTATTAAAACATAAGGAGATTATTAGGGTTAGTGTCTCTTACATGCGCGTTCTATGAGGAAAAATAACACAACTTACAAAAGTTCATGATGACGCAGTTTTGGGAAAATTTTTTTATAGACTAATGTGTTATATAGTGTTTTTCTTTTACAAGGTATTTCCTGAGGGATTCGTGGCCTATTACACAATCTACAAGTGGTTGTTTTCATATGTGCTCCTATTGTACGATAGTAGTAGCTGTTTGAAGTTATTTTTATACCTTGTGATTAATTTGCTCTTTTTCAAGCTTAAAGGACCCATATGTAGAAATCTTGTGTGTATGAAACATTTTTGCATAAGAATACAGTATGTGCTTTCCAGCCCTCGGAGTCTTAGAGAGGCACACATCTCACCTGCTGCGGTACAACCACTAAATAACGTGCTATCACTTCGGTGTTGACAGTCGGGAATCTTGCTGGGTTACTCTGGCCTTCTTGTGGTGTCAGGCTGAGCGCTCTTTTTCCACAGACATCACAAGGCTTCCTGCAGTCTGTCCAGTTCATCTTTTACTACATACATCTGGATGATGTCATTTTAAGCTGGTCGCCCCTATAGGGAGGCACAGATGTGCAAGATGTCTAAACTTCCACAATTGTTACCAGTTTCATCACTCTCCTATTCATTTACTGCAGATATCTATGTTTGGGTGGAATGCTTCTTACCCGTACAAGAACCTACATGGATAGTTATTGCCTTTCATGTTTTTAACATTGTGCCTTAATGTGTCCTAAAAATACATTTTATGACTGTATTAGTTTTCCAATGATGAGGACAAGGACATCACGATGGCACTGTGGTTAGCACTGTTGCATTAAAGCATGGAGATCTTAGGGTCAAATCTGCGGGACGGCATCATTTTGGAGTTTGTATGTTTTCCTTGTGTTTGTGTACCATACTAGTAATATATAATGAGAGACTAAATAGCCTGTTTACTGAAATTGTTCCTAGTGTGAGTGTATGTGCACACACCTAAGGCCTTCTTTCCAAGTCTGTGTGTCTGGTACGTGTGGTGACAGTTTTCGCAAATATCGGAGACACCTTCACATGTAGACCCATTCACATGAATGGGCATGTGCACGTCAGTGTGTTTCCATGGATTGTGAGACAAAACACGCTGACATGTCTGTTTTTTATCAGCAGCACGGGCCGCAAAACGTCCCGCACACGTACACACGGATAACATCCTTGTGTCATCATTGTGAATCTTACCGGTGCCTGGGAAAAGTGATACAGTGTACGCTGTTCCCATGTGCCGGGTGCTGAAGACAGCTCAGCGTGACCAGGGATTGGAGTTGTATTCATCACCTGCTGTGTACATCGTGTATAAAATAAATAATAGCTTGGGGATGATGTTACTAATTTGGGAAAGGGGTCAATATCCCAAAAGCTTCACAGGCTATTAATAACAGCTGTTTGCTTAGCCTTTGCTGGTTAGTTTATGGGGGACACCAGAAAAAAAGTGATGTAGGGTTCACCCAGTAATTCTAACCAGCAAAGGCTATACAGAAAGCTGTGGGCTGATATTAATAGCCTGGGAAGGAGTCCGGGATATTAGCGCCCCTCCCAGACTAACAAGATCAGCTCTCAGCTGCCAGAGAAATGGCCCATCCCAAAGATTAGCCAAAGCTGGCGCTTAGCCTTGATCTTCCCAGTTGCCCTGGCGGGTTGGCAAGTGGGGTATTAGGATTGGGGTTGATGTCAGTTTTGTATTGTCAGCTGACATCAAGCCCAGGGGTTAGTAATGGAGAGGTGTCTATAAGACACCCCCGTTACTAACCCCAAAGTCATATTGTAAAAAATACACAGCAAGAATAAAGTCTTTTGTTTGAAAAAACACTCATCACCCTCTTTTTTCCATTTATTACTGTAAAAATTTAAATAATAAAAAAACATGGAGCGCCCCCAGACGCAGGGCCGCGGGATACTCGGTACCGGGCCTCTCTGTCTCGGTCCTGGGGTTGCCACGGTGGCTAGACCCGGTCCGTGACCCTGCTAAGGGGCGTCCAATGAAAAGGTGTGATGGTGGTGCGTGGTGCAGGTCGCGATGAATAACGAGGACACTGGGTTGCAGTCTCTTTACCTCTTTAGTGAAGGCTTCAGGATCCTCAATCCAGAGCACTGCTAACAGGGCTGGCTGAGACCGGCCGGTCCGAAGGCACATCCAGAGTTCCCTTTGCAGGTGGAAATCAGTGCCTACCTTCTAGCGCCTGTGTGTTGTAGTTCTTCCCTGCTGAGCACCACGGGATAGTCCTCACAACTGCTGTGTCTGTTTCTGATGTTCTCTCTCTCTCCGTCCCCCAGATGATATGGCTAGGACGCACCCGTATGACGGGGTAGGCCTGGAGTTATTCTGGGACCCTAGAGACTCCCCTCTCCCACAATTGCCTCCTTTGTCTTCGTAGGTGATTTAGGTGAGACAACCAACCTATAGCTAGCTGTCCTGCCGCTGTTTGAAGTAATACATAGAGTCCCTTACTTCCTCGGTGCTCCGGCCACCGGCTACGCGCCTCAGAAGGATGTTGCCACGGTCTTAAGGGCACGAATCCTTCTGGTTCTGTCTCCTCTGCGCTGTGATCTCGCTTCTCACTCCTCCGCAATATACTCCGCTTTCGTGTCCTTTCTTAGGAGTCTGCCGCTGTAACACTCAAGCACGGCTCCGTAATGTTCTGTCTGTCCTAGGCCGCTGTCAGGATCCCACCCCTGACAGGTCCTCTCTCCAGCTCTCCCTAGCTGCTTTCTCCCTGACTTTCTGTCCAACCCCCAGTTTTACCAAAGTGTGAGGAGTGGCCTAATAGATAGAGCCACTCCCCTGGTGGCCGGAGTGTGGAGTGTAGTGTGTGTCTGTGATACCTGATCAGGTGAACTCTTTTAGTGCAATCAGACGTAACATCACTCCCCTTAGTGGCAGAGCGACATCACTGCAACGACCAGGACTCTGGGGCGCTGCACTCCCCCCCGGTTAAATCCAGTACTCCCGGACTGGGAAAAGAAAAACAACATTACATGTTATTAGAAAACACACAACATTTTTGAAACACTATAAACAAGTAAATGCTATGAACAAGTGAATATATAACAGTGCTTCCCTTTATGGGAGGTGAGGACGCTTGAACGTTGCAAAAGTTTGGTCATGCACAGTTCATGACTAGTGTTGAGCGATACCGTCCGATACTTGAAAGTATCGGTATTGGAAAGTATCGGCCGATACCGGCAAAGTATCGGATCTCGCCGATACCGATACCCGGTACCAATACAAGTCAATGGGACTCAAGTATTGGAAGGTATCCCTGATGGTTCCCAGGGTCTGAAGGAGAGGAAACTCTCCTTCAGGCCCTGGGATCCATATGAATGTGTAAAATAAAGAATTAAAATAAAATATATTGATATACTCACCTCTCCGACGCAGCCTGGACCTTACCGCTGTGAACCGGCAGCTTTCTTTGCTTAAAATGAGCGCGTTCAGGACCTTCCATGACGTCACGGCTTTTGATTGGTCGCGTGCCGCTCATGTGACCGCCACGCGACCAATCAGAAGCCGTGACGTCATCCCTCAGGTCCTAAATTCCTAGAAGGGAATTTAGGACCTGAGGGATGACGTCGCGGCTTGTGATTGGTCGCGTGGCGGTCACATGAGCGGCACGCGACCAATCAGAAGCCGTGACGTCATGGAAGGTGCTGAACGCGCTCATTTTAAGCAAAACAGGCTGCCGGTTACTACCAGGGCGCGTCAGAGGGTGAGTATATCCCTATTTTTTATTTTAATTCTTTATTTTTTACATGGATATGGATCCCAGGGCCTGAAGGAGAGTTTCCTCTCCTTCAGACCCTGGGAACCATACACTGGGAACTTCTGATTCCGATTCCCGATACCACAAAAGTATCGGATCTCGGAATCGGAATTCCGATACCGCAAGTATCGGCCGATACCCGATACTTGCGGTATCGGAATGCTCAACACTATTCATGACTCTCAGTTCAGTGGTTGTAACTTTAAAACAGCAGGGACCCCGGGTAAACAAAGGGGTCCCTTTTGAGAGTTTTGGAGCAATTCACTGTCCATTGTTCCGTTGTCCATTTTTAAACTTGTAACAAGGATATTTACACAAACACAATTAGCAACTTTAGTTAATACCTCCAAGTTTTGTAGCGAAGGGGAGTTTGATTCTTGGTGCTACGTGTAGACCTCCGTAGTGCAGGGGTTGCTATTGGCCTAGCAGGGCTCGCTATGCTCGCTACCACTGGTGTAGTGCACTGCCTTCTAGCTACGCTTCTAGTGAGTCTGGGTAGCACTGGCATGCTGGATCTCTCAGAGCTGCTGCTACCAACTGTGGGTACGGCAAATTCGCCGATAGCCGAGGGAGGCTCCGCCGGTCCGACGGTGGACATGGCATCGTCCGGCGGGGTCTGTGGTGATTGCGGGTCCGGAGGATCTGGCACCACGTCTAGTTCAGGCGGGTTCGGTTGACGAAACGTTAAGACAGGTACCACGATGGCCTGATTTATTTGAGTCCAAGACTGGGGAAAATCGCCAAGAACAGTGTGTATCATCTTCTCCTCTTCTACAGGTGGAGAGGCTCTTGGATCTGTTTCCTTCTCCCTCAACTTATCAGGGCATACCTTAAGGTGGTCTCTGGATATTGCCGTTGAGGTTTCCCCTCCATCCTTGATGATGAGACAGACTTTAATATTGTCGAAATCGGACGGCAGGATGGTATACGGATCCGCTTCCCATTGGTCGTCAAGCTTGTGTAGCCTTCTCTTCCGCTTGAGTACCTGCTCACCGGGTGGCAAGGGAATCGCAGGAGCATGCTGGTTGTAGTCCCTTTCCTGTTTTTGCCTGGCCTGAGCGAGACTTCTTTCCACGCATTCCTGTACTTTGCGGTACCTTTGCTGCCTCTCCGTATCCCAATCGGCATCCGGCGAGGTATCTTCGGGGGTTAGAACCCCCATGTCCAGATCAACGGGCAACTTGCTAGACCTTCCTCGCATCAGGTACGCCAGAGTGCAGTTGGTAGAATTCACTGGGATGTGGTTGTACATGTCTACCAGGTCGGGCAACTTTGTTGGCCACAAATTCCGTTCTTCTACAGGCAAGGTCTTCAATAAGTCGATCACCACTTGGTTCATCTTTTCACACATCCCGTTGGTTTGTGGGTGGTACGGTGTGGTTCTGATCTTCTTACACCCGTACAGACTGCAGAACTCCTGGAACACCTCCGCCTCAAACGCTGGTCCCTGATCGGTCAGTACCTTCTCCGGGTACCCATGGGGCCTACAGAAGTACTGCTGGAAGGTCTTGGCGGCCGTCCTGGCCATTAGATCCTTGACAGGTACAACCACCAGAAAACTGGAGTAGTGATCCACGATGGTGAGAGCATAAATATAGCCCGACCAGCTAGGCGTCAGCTTCACGTGGTTCTAACGGCCGTTTGGTGATGATGGGCTGCAAAGGAGCCCGTTGGCTGTCACAGTCCTTCCTGCGTAGCCTGCACGGGCCACACTCCCGACACCACTTCTCGATGGCTCTTTTCATGCCAATCCATTAGAATCTCCCTCGGAGTAGTCTCTCCAACTTCCTCCACCCGAAGTGTCCAGCCCCATTGTGGTACGCTCCCAGAACCATTGGCGCATCTTGCCTGGGAACCACTATCTGCCACACCAATTCATGAGTGCGGGGGTCGATACTTCTTCGGCACAGCTTACCATCGTGAATAAACAGTTTGCTTCTCCCCTTCCACAGCTGTTGGGTTTTTTGTGGATCATCCGGGCCGGGATGCAAACCTGCCTGCGTCAGGAGCTCTTTCACCCGACGGACCACAGGGTCACCATCCTGGGTCTCTGCCCACCCGTGGTGGGGCAGGGGATTCAGCGCGGCATCCTGGTTGTTTCCGTGCCTGTTCTTCACATGATGGGAGCACTGAGTGGCTTTGGAGCGATGGAAAGCGGGCAGCTCTAATTCTTCAAGTGCCTCTGGTTCCTCTCCCGTTTCTGGCAAATTGGGCATCCGGGACAAGGCATCGGCATTCGCATTCTTGCGTCCTGCCCGGTACTTGATGGTGAAGTCGTAACTGGACAGCTGGGCCATCCACCGCTGTTCCAAGGCCCCGAGTTTTGCTGTGTCCAAGTGTGTTAGTGGATTGTTATCCGTGAAGACGGTGAATTTTGCTGAAGCCAGGTAGTGCTTGAACCTCTCTGTGACTGCCCAAACGATGGCGAGGAATTCCAGCTTGAAGGAACTGTAGTTGTCAGGGTTCCTTTCCGTGGGACGAAGTTTCCTACTGGCGTAAGCGATTACCCTTTCCTTGCCTTTCTGGACCTGGGACAACACAGCTCCCAGTCCTACGTTGCTGGCATCCGTATACAGTACAAACGGTTGATCATATTCAGGGTAGGCCAGTACCTCTTCTCCCGTCAGCGCCATCTTCAAGCAAGTGAATGATCCTTCCAGTCCTTCGTTCCAATCAAATGGGGTATTCTTCCCCTTGGTCTTCTTGGATTGGCCCACCAACAGATCTTGCAATGGCGCGGCCTTTTTGGTGAAGTCCTTGATGAACCTCCTGTAATAGCCTACCAATAGTGTTGAGCATTCCGATACCGCAAGTATCGGGTATCGGCCGATATTTGCTGTATCGGAATTCCGATACCGAGTTCCGATATTTTTGTGATATCGGAAATCGGAATCGGAAGTTCCCAGTGTATGGTTCCCAGGGTCTGGAGGAGAGGAGACTCTCCTTCAGGCCCTGGGATCCATATTCATGTAAAAAATAAAGAATAAAAATAAAAAGTATGGATATACTCACCCCTCCGGCGGACCCTGGACCTTAGCGATGTAACCGGCAGCCTCCGTTCCTAAGAATGCAGTGAGTGTAGGACCTGCGATGACGTCGCGGCTTGTGATTGGTCGCGTGAGCAGTCACATGAGCGGTCACGCGACCAATCACAAGCCACGACGTCATCGAAAGTCCTTCACTCTGCATTCTTAGGAACGTGTTGTGAATTTGGATTCTGGGCTCCCCCGGTGGCTACTGGTGGAATTGAACTGGTGTCTTCATCTTCTCTGTTCACCTGTTCCCATCAAGATGTGGGAGTCGCTATATAACCTTGCTGCTCTGTTAGTTGCTTGCCGGTCAACAATGTTATCAGAAGCCTCTCTGTGCTTGTTCCTGCTCCTAGACAACTACTAGATAAGTTGGACTCTTGTCCATGTTTGTTTTTGCATTTTTGTTCCAGTTCACAGCTGTAGTTTCGTTACTGTGTCTGGAAAGCTCTTGTGAACAGGAATTGCCACTCTGGTGTTATGAGTTAATACCAGAGTTTTAAAGTAATTTCTGGATGGTGTTTTTGATAGGGTTTTCAGCTGACCATGAAAGTGTCCTTTCTGTCTTCTGCTATGTAGTAAGTGGACCTCAAATTTGCTAAACCTATTTTCATACTACGTTTGTTATTTCATCTCAACTCACCGCCAATACATGTGGGGGGCCTCTGTCTCCTTTCGGGGAATTTCTCTAGAGGTGAGCTAGGACTAATATTTTCCTCTGCTAGCTTTATTTAGTCCTCCGGCTGGTGCTGGGCATCTAGAATCAACGTAGGCATGCTACCCGGCCACTGCTAGTTGTGCGTTAGGTTTAGTTCATGGTCAGCTCAGTTCCCATCTTCCAAGAGCTAGTTCCTATATATGCTTATGCTATGTTCTCTTGCCATTGAGATCATGACAGTTTGACCGGCCCTCAAAGTGTTAATTGTTTGGGCTGAAGCAGGAGAAAAAGAAGTGTTGAAGGGAAATTTTTTTTTTTTTCCCCTCAGAGTTTTGCTGCCTAGCCCTTAATTGCTGTCTAGCTGCTTCTTACCTCCTCTTAACCCTTGAATGGCTCTGTGTCCACCTGTTTGTAATGGATCTTCAGAGTGTAACTGCAGGTTTGAATAATCTCGCCACGAAGGTACAAAATTTGCAAGATTTTGTTTGTCATGCACCTGTATCTGAGCCGAGAATTCCTTTGCCGGAATTTTTCTCGGGGAATAGATCCGGGTTTCAGAATTTTCGAAATAATTGCAAATTATTTTTGTCCCTGAAATCTCGCTCTGCCGGAGACCCTGCACAGCAGGTCAGGATTGTGATTTCCTTGCTCCGGGGCGACCCTCAAGACTGGGCTTTTTCATTGACACCAGGGGATCCTGCGTTGCTCAATGTGGATGCGTTTTTTCTGGCCTTGGGGTTGCTTTATGACGAACCTCATTTGGAGCTTCAGGCAGAAAAAACTTTGATGTCCCTATCTCAGGGGCAAGATGAAGCGGAAATTTACTGCCAAAGATTCCGCAAATGGTCTGTGCTTACTCAGTGGAATGAGTGCGCCCTGGCGGCGACTTTCAGAGAGGGTCTCTCTGATGCCATTAAGGATGTTATGGTGGGGTTCCCTGTGCCTGCGGGTCTGAATGAGTCCATGACAATGGCTATTCAGATCGATAGGCGTTTGCGGGAGCGCAAACCAGTGCACCATCTGGCGGTGTCCACTGAGAAGTCGCCAGAGAGTATGCAGTGTGATAGAATTCTGTCCCGAAGCGAGCGGCAGAATTTTAGACGGAAAAATGGGTTGTGTTTCTATTGTGGTGATTCTACTCATGTTATATCAGCATGCTCTAAGCGCACTAAAAAGCTTGGTAAATCTGTTTCCATTTGCACCTTACCGTCTAAATTTATTCTATCTGTGACCCTGATTTGCTCTTTGTCATCTATTACCACGGACGCCTATGTCGACTCTGGCGCCGCTTTGAGTCTTATGGATTGGTCCTTTGCCAAACGCTGTGGGTATGATTTAGAGCCTTTGGAGACTCCTATTCCTCTGAAGGGGATTGACTCCACCCCATTGGCTAATAATAAACCACAATACTGGACACAAGTAACTATGCGTATTAATCCGGATCACCAGGAGATTATTCGCTTTCTGGTGCTGTATAATCTACATGATGATTTGGTGCTAGGATTGCCTTGGCTGCAATCTCACAACCCAGTCCTCGACTGGAGAGCTATGTCTGTGTTGAGCTGGGGATGTAAGGGGGCTCATGGGGATGTACCTGTGGTTTCCATTTCATCATCCATTCCCTCTGAAATTCCTGAGTTCCTGTCTGACTATCGTGACGTCTTTGAAGAATCCAAGCTTGGTTCGTTACCTCCGCACCGAGAGTGCGATTGTGCCATAGATTTAATCCCGGGTAGTAAATACCCAAAGGGTCGTTTATTTAATCTGTCTGTGCCTGAACATGCTGCTATGCGAGAATATATAAAGGAGTCCTTGGAAAAGGGACATATTCGTCCATCGTCATCTCCCTTAGGAGCCGGTTTTTTCTTTGTGTCAAAAAAAGACGGCTCTTTGAGACCATGTATTGATTATCGGCTTTTGAATAAAATCACTGTTAAATATCAATACCCATTGCCGTTGCTGACTGATTTGTTTGCTCGCATAAAGGGGGCCAAGTGGTTCTCTAAGATTGACCTTCGTGGGGCGTATAATTTGGTGCGAATCAGGCAGGGGGATGAGTGGAAAACCGCATTTAATACGCCCGAGGGCCACTTTGAGTATTTAGTGATGCCTTTTGGTCTTTCTAATGCTCCGTCAGTTTTCCAGTCCTTTATGCATGATATTTTTCGCGATTATTTGGATAAATTTATGATTGTGTATCTGGATGATATTCTGATTTTTTCGGATGACTGGGACTCTCATGTCCAGCAAGTCAGGAGGGTTTTTCAGGTTTTGCGGTCTAATTCTTTGTGTGTGAAGGGTTCTAAGTGTGTTTTTGGGGTACAGAGGATTTCCTTTTTGGGATATATTTTTTCCCCCTCTTCCATTGAAATGGATCCTGTCAAGGTTCAAGCTATTTGTGATTGGACGCAGCCCTCTTCTCTTAAGAGTCTTCAGAAATTTTTGGGCTTTGCTAACTTTTATCGTCGATTTATTGCTGGTTTTTCGGATATTGCTAAGCCATTGACCGATTTGACTAAGAAGGGTGCTGATGTTGCTGATTGGTCCCCTGATGCTGTGGAGGCCTTTCGGGAGCTTAAGCGCCGTTTTTCCTCTGCCCCTGTGTTGCGTCAGCCTGATGTTGCTCTACCTTTTCAGGTTGAGGTCGACGCTTCTGAGATCGGAGCTGGGGCAGTGTTGTCGCAGAAAAGTTCTGACTGCTCCGTGATGAGGCCTTGTGCCTTCTTTTCCCGTAAATTTTCGCCCGCTGAGCGGAATTATGATGTTGGGAATCGGGAGCTTTTGGCCATGAAGTGGGCTTTTGAGGAGTGGCGCCATTGGCTTGAGGGGGCCAGACATCAGGTGGTGGTATTGACTGACCACAAAAATTTGATTTATCTTGAGACCGCCAGGCGCCTGAATCCTAGACAGGCGCGCTGGTCATTATTTTTCTCTCGGTTTAATTTTGTGGTGTCATACCTACCGGGTTCTAAGAATGTTAAGGCGGATGCCCTTTCTAGGAGTTTTGAGCCTGACTCGCCTGGTAACTCTGAGCCCACAGGTATCCTTAAGGATGGAGTGGTATTGTCAGCCGTTTCTCCAAACCTGCGGCGGGCCTTGCAGGAGTTTCAGGCGGATAGACCTGATCGTTGCCCACCTGATAAACTGTTTGTTCCTGATGATTGGACCAGTAGAGTCATCTCTGAGGTTCATTCTTCTGCGTTGGCAGGTCATCCTGGCATTTTTGGTACCAGGGATTTGGTGGCAAGGTCCTTCTGGTGGCCTTCCCTGTCACGAGATGTGCGAGGCTTTGTGCAGTCTTGTGACGTTTGTGCTCGGGCCAAGCCTTGTTGTTCTCGGGCTAGTGGATTATTGTTGCCCTTGCCTATTCCTAAGAGGCCTTGGACGCACATCTCGATGGATTTTATTTCAGATCTGCCTGTTTCTCAGAAGATGTCTGTCATCTGGGTGGTGTGTGACCGTTTTTCTAAGATGGTCCATTTGGTTCCTCTGCCCAAGTTACCTTCTTCTTCCGAGTTGGTTCCTCTGTTTTTTCAAAATGTTGTTCGTTTGCATGGTATTCCTGAGAATATCGTTTCTGACAGAGGGACCCAATTCGTGTCTAGATTTTGGCGGGCATTCTGTGCTAGGATGGGCATAGATTTATCTTTTTCGTCCGCTTTCCATCCTCAGACGAATGGCCAGACCGAGCGGATTAATCAGACCCTGGAGACATATCTGAGGTGTTTTGTGTCTGCTGACCAGGATGATTGGGTTGCTTTTTTGCCATTGGCGGAGTTCGCTCTCAATAATCGGGCCAGCTCTGCCACTTTGGTGTCCCCGTTTTTCTGTAATTCGGGGTTTCATCCTCGATTTTCCTCTGGTCAGGTGGAATCTTCGGATTGTCCTGGAGTGGATGCTGTGGTGGAGAGATTGCATCGGATCTGGGGGCAGGTGGTGGACAATTTGAGGTTGTCCCAGGAGAAGACTCAGCTTTTTGCCAACCGCCACCGTCGTGTTGGTCCTCGGCTTTCTGTTGGGGATTTGGTGTGGTTGTCTTCTCGTTTTGTCCCTATGAGGGTCTCTTCTCCTAAGTTTAAGCCTCGGTTTATCGGCCCGTATAAGATATTGGAGATTCTTAACCCTGTTTCCTTCCGTTTGGACCTCCCTGCATCCTTTTCTATTCATAACGTTTTTCATCGGTCATTATTGCGCAGGTATGAGGTACCGGTTGTGCCTTCCGTTGAGCCTCCTGCTCCGGTGTTGGTTGAGGGTGAGTTGGAGTACGTTGTGGAGAAAATCTTAGACTCTCGTGTTTCCAGACGGAGACTCCAGTATCTGGTCAAGTGGAAGGGATACGGCCAGGAGGATAATTCTTGGGTGAATGCATCTGATGTTCATGCCTCCGATCTGGTTCGTGCCTTTCATAGGGCCCATCCTGATCGCCCTGGTGGTTCTGGTGAGGGTTCGGTGCCCCCTCCTTGAGGGGGGGGTACTGTTGTGAATTTGGATTCTGGGCTCCCCCGGTGGCTACTGGTGGAATTGAACTGGTGTCTTCATCTTCTCTGTTCACCTGTTCCCATCAAGATGTGGGAGTCGCTATATAACCTTGCTGCTCTGTTAGTTGCTTGCCGGTCAACAATGTTATCAGAAGCCTCTCTGTGCTTGTTCCTGCTCCTAGACAACTACTAGATAAGTTGGACTCTTGTCCATGTTTGTTTTTGCATTTTTGTTCCAGTTCACAGCTGTAGTTTCGTTACTGTGTCTGGAAAGCTCTTGTGAACAGGAATTGCCACTCTGGTGTTATGAGTTAATACCAGAGTTTTAAAGTAATTTCTGGATGGTGTTTTTGATAGGGTTTTCAGCTGACCATGAAAGTGTCCTTTCTGTCTTCTGCTATGTAGTAAGTGGACCTCAAATTTGCTAAACCTATTTTCATACTACGTTTGTTATTTCATCTCAACTCACCGCCAATACATGTGGGGGGCCTCTGTCTCCTTTCGGGGTATTTCTCTAGAGGTGAGCTAGGACTAATATTTTCCTCTGCTAGCTTTATTTAGTCCTCCGGCTGGTGCTGGGCATCTAGAATCAACGTAGGCATGCTACCCGGCCACTGCTAGTTGTGCGTTAGGTTTAGTTCATGGTCAGCTCAGTTCCCATCTTCCAAGAGCTAGTTCCTATATATGCTTATGCTATGTTCTCTTGCCATTGAGATCATGACAGGAACGGAAGCAGACGCTTGGCCCGGTGAGAGCCAGGGGCCGTCCGAGGGGTGAGTATATCAATATTTTTTATTTTTATTCTTTATTTTATACATGAATATGGATCCCAGGGCCTGAAGGAGAGTTTCCTCTCCTTCAGACCCTGGGAACCATTCCGATATTTTGTGTCCCATTGATATGCATTGGTATCGGGTATTGGTATCGGCTGATCCAATCCGATACCGATACCTTTGCATATCGGAAGGTATCGCTCAACACTACCTACCAACCTGAGGAACTGCCGGACTTCATGGAGGTTGCTGGGTTTCGGCCAGTCCTTAATCACCGTAACCTTGTCGGGGTCTGGGGCCACTCCTTCAGCACTCACCACATGGCCTAGATACTGCACTTTGGGTTTCAGCAGGTGGCATTTGGATGGTTTCACCTTCAAGCCAAAGTTGGACAGGGCTTCAAACACCTCGGCTAGGTGCTTCAGATGGTCTTCATAGGTCTTAGAGAAGACAATGACATCATCCAGATACAGCAGTACGGTTTCAAAGTTCTTGTGCCCCAGACAGCACTCCATCATCTTCATCCTTCATCCTCTGAAACGTCCCCGGGGCATTGCATAATCCGAAGGGCATGTAGTTAAATTCACAGAGACCCATCGGCGTCGTGAAGGCCGTCGTCTCCTTGTCCGCCTCCGCCACGGGAACCTGCCAGGGACTCCTCTATCCTGGGCAGTGGGTATGCATCTTTATGTGTAATACGATTTAGCTGCCTATAATCCACACACATTCTCATTGTGCCATCTTTCTTCTTAACGAGGACTAATGGAGCTGTTCAGGGTCTACAACTGTCCCTCACTACCCCAGCCTCCTTCATCTCTCGCAACATGTCCTTGGCACACTGATAATGAGCTGGGGGTACGGGACGGTATCTCTCTTTTATGGGTCGGTGATCCCCTGTGGAGATATGATGTTGGATCCCTTTTACCTGCCCAAAATCTAGGGGGTGTTTGCTAAAGACCCGCTCGTACTCATGAACCACCCTGTAGGCCCCCTGTTTCTGGTGAGGTGGGGTAGAGTCAGTGCCCACGTGTAATTCCCGACACCAATCTTTCGGTTGCCCTGCAGAACCGTTGTTCTCTGCCGCATTGGACGGGACCAAGGGCCCAGGTGCCTGTATCACACTACTATTAACAGTAAACAGTTTGGCAAGTGTGGCATATTTAGCTAGCTGGACTTCTTCCTCCCCGCAATTGAGAACACGTACTGGCACCCTCCCCTTGCGGACGTCAACCACCCCTCTGGCTGTCAGGAGGGTAGGCCTGTTATCCGAATATACAGGTTCTACCAGGGCCTGATAGTCTTTACCCCTGAGGCCTATGGCTGCCCGACACCATATTAGCATTTCACTCCTGGGGGGTATCGCAATGGGGTTTGAATCACTCACTGTGACACGACCAATTTCACCACCAGTCAGCTCCACCTGCTGTCTTTGCATCAGGGCCCTGATTTCTTTTTGCAGGGCACGTTGTTCGCTGTAGCCAGATGTTTCTGCTACCTGTGGTAATAGGACAATAACTTCTGCAAGACAATTTTCTATAACATTAGTACCAATGGTCATCATGGGATTGCATTCACGGCGGTCAATATCAACAATTACAATCCCTTGGGCCTTCAATTCCACCCGCCCCACTTTGATGGTGACCTCTTTATACCCCACTTGTGGCAATGGCTGACCATTACTGGCTATTATGGTGAAATCGTCATCGGGGCCACGAGTAATATCGGTGTCCTCCCAGTACCGTTTATAAAGCACGTAAGGCATAGTCGTCACCTGAGAACCGGTGTCCAGCAAAGCGTTCATGGGGATACCGTTGATCACAATAGGAAGAACTGGTCGCCCTCCAATGTATTTGGCTCTCCAATGTTGCGGGCCTGATCGTCCTACTCCTGGGGCTTGGCCCTCTGCCCCAGGGGTTGCTCGTTTAAATGACAGTACCTTGCAAGGTGGCCCACCTGATGACAGCGGCGGCATATAGGTCATCCGTCCCGATGAAAGCGATCGTCGTCCCTGCGTCTGCTCGGCGGAGTCCTCCTCTGTCGCATCCAGGGGACATCCTCTGGTCTGGAGGCCAGCTGGATCTTCTCCTTGGGGGCCTCCTGTAGGGACTGCACGGTCCGGGCTAGGGCAGCAACGCTCTTGGTCAGCTCCTGCATCTGGAGGCGGAGTCCTGCGGGGGAATCATCTTCTAGGATCTGGGCATCGGCCTCGGCGGCGACTGGGGCATCCGATCCACCTCCTGGTGGTATGTGAGAGCTTGACACCTGGGAGGCACAGCACGGCTGGGTTGTCGCTCTTGTAGCGCTTGGATGGCTTTATCCTTGAATTGCACAAAAGTCAGGTCTGGATTCTGCATGGCCAGGAAGTGCAGTTGACCCCTTTGGTGGCTGCACAGGAGCCCCTCAATGAACCGCTCTTTCAGGAGTTTATCTTCATCTTGCATACTGCCGTGGTCACTCTGCTTGATGTCCCGGAGCGCCTCCTGGAGGTTAAGGGCATAGTCCCGTAAGCTATCCTGCGGCCTCTGTTTACACCCATAGAAAGTCAACATAATTTCTGTAGCTGTGCGGGTGTCAAAGGTGGCTTTAAGCTTTGCAAAGACCTGCTGTGCAGTTCCCTTATCCGCAGCGGGCCAGGACTTCACTTCTCTCAGAGCCGCCCCAAAGAGTTGGCCTGTTATCATATGAACTTTCTGAGGCTCTGTCAAGGGATAGAAATCGAGCAGGCTGCAGATCCCTTCTTTAAAGTCAGTTAATGTATGTGACTCTCCAGAGTATCGCGGGAGCCAGGCTGCTCCAGGTAGGTATGGCATGGAGAAGGGCATTATGGCTGTTGTAGCCGCAGCAGCCTCCGGCTGGCGGATAGGGACGGCGAGCTCTGCGGCAACCAGCTGTGGTACAAGGCCCGCGGCTACATCTACTGCGGGGCCCGAAGGTGCCTCTGGGTCTACGGCTGCGACCGCCGCCTCTGCTCCCCCCGACTCAGATATGGCCGCTCCGTCCCCCTGCTAACCTGCTGGCAGTTGGTGTTCCTTTTCCGGGATCGTCGCTTTACCGCGTCTTCTGGTTCCACGCTCTTTTTGACCGGCTCCGCCCATGAAGCTATGGCTCCTCCCTTCGTGCGCAGCGATGGCGGATTTTGGCGGCAACCAGCAACACACAGTCTTTGCAATAAATCACGGTTCAAGCACAGTTCAATCACAATTCTAAGTCACACATGACCTGATTCGTCAAGCTTAAGTAGATCCTGTTCGTGACGCCAAGTTTGGAGCGCCCCCAGACGCAGGGCTGCGGGGTACTCGGTACCGGGCCTCTCTGTCTCGGTCCTGGGGTTGTCACGGTGGCTAGACCCAGTCCGTGACCCTGCTAAGGGGCATCCAATGAAAAGGTGTGATGATGGTGCGTGGTGCATGTCACAATGAATAACGAGGACACAGGGTTGCAGTCTCTTTACCTCTTTACTGAAGGCTTCAGGATCCTCAATCCACAGCACTGCTAACAGGGCTGGCTGAGACCGACCGGTCCGAAGGCACATCCAGAGTTCCCTTTGCAGGTGGAAATCAGTGCCTACCTTCTAGCGCCTGTGTGTTGTAGTTCTTCCCTGCTGAGCACCACGGGATAGTCCTCACAACTGCTGGGTCTGTTTCTGATGTTCTCTCTCTCTCCGTCCCCCAGATGATATGGCTAGGATGCACCCGTATGACGTTGTAGGCCTGGAGTTATTCTGGGACCCTAGAGACGCCCCTCTCCCACAATTGCCTCCTTTGTCTTCGTAGGTGATTTAGGTGAGGCAGCCAACCTATAGCTAACTGTCCTGCCGCTGTTTGAAGTAATACATAGAGTCCCTTACTTCCTCGGTGCTCCGGCCACCGGCTACGCGCCTCAGAAGGATGTTGCCACGGTCTTAAGGGCACGACTCCTCCTGGTTCTGTCTGGTCTGCGCTGTGATCTCGCTTCTCACTTCTCCGCAATATACTCCGCTTTTGTGTCCTTTCTTAGGAGTCTGCCGCTGTAACACTCAAGCACGGCTCTGTAACATTCTGTCTGTCCTAGGCCGCTGTCAGGATCCCACCCCTGACAGGTCCTCTCTCCAGCTCTCCCTAGCTGCTTTCTCCCTGACTTTCTGTCCAACCCCCAGTTTTACCAAAGTGTGAGGAGTGGCCTAATAGATAGAGCCACCCCCCCTGGTGGCCGGAGTGTGGAGTGTAGTGTGTGTCTGTGATACCTGATCAGGTGAACTCTTTTAGTGCAATCAGACGTAACATCACTCCCCTTAGTGGCAGAGCGACATCACTGCAACGACCAGGACTCTGGGGCGCTGCAAACATATTCCTCACCTGTCTGAGGACAATCCATGAAGAAGTCCAGCTCTGCCACATCTGGATTACATGGCTGAGAAGTGTCATGATGTGACTGCTCAGTCATGAATCCAGGACACACTGAGCTGAGCTTGGGGCGCATCTTCAGTGATGAGCGGTAACATCATAAAGGTTACCGCCGGTCACTGCCAGCTGTTCCCACACTCAGTTCAGTATGAGCTGGCCGATGAACTGGGGAAACCTTTATGATATCACCCCTAGCACCGTGAAATTGTTTGTAAAAAGTGGTAAACATCAAAAAGTGTTTGGTATTACCATAATTGTATCAACTTGCAGAATGAAGATAGCATGTGCCTGCAAATACATTTATAATGTAACATAAAATGCTGGAATTGCTATTTTATGTCCATCTCACCCCAAGAAAGAATCAATAAGGGCTCACTCACACGAGCATATAACACGGTCTAGTGTATCTGATGTTTTATTAGATAGCACTCAGACCAATGTTATACTATAGGGCAGTGCAACCTAGTGCTTCTTTCTCATGTTGATATCGCAGCATGCTGTGAGTGCATCCGATAATCGGATCATGTGCACCCATACGAGTGTATGAGTGCGTGTAAAACACTGGACTGCACTCAGATTTCATCTGAGTGCAGTCCGATTTGCGTGGACAGAGACAATGGAGAAGATGGAGAAATTAAGTTCTCCATCTTCTCCGCACCTATGCTGTGATTCTCGCATGGGAGAGAATCTGCTCACAGTAAGCTGACACTCACCTAAAACTCTGTAAGAGTTTGACCCGAGTGTCATTAGTATAATTGGGCCGATTCACTAAAGAATATACGGCCTGAACGCAGCCTAAAAATTAGTGTATGTTATACTGTATGTGTTAGGGGTCGAGTTCCCATTTCTGCTGCGATCTCCCATTCTTGTCCTGCCGCAGTGGAGCCTGCTCAGCGGAGACGTCGGTCCCAGTGTCTTGCTCAGTCCCGCTCTGTACAAAGAGTTACTGCTGCTTCTCCGGCTTCTGCCATTGAAGTCAGTGCTGGGCAGCGGCGAATAGACGCTTCTGGGACTAAGTCCTGCTTTTCTCGTTCTGAGCATGCCCTGAGTGAGATCTCTCAGTGGAGATCGAGGGTCACATGGTCAGACACTGCAGCTAAGTCCATTGGTCCTTTCAGGAAGGTCCTTTAAGTGCAAAGGCTAAGTCTTGCTTTGCACACACTGAGCATGCCCAGGGCAAGATCTCTCAGTGGAGATTTAGGGTCACATGCTCTGGTATGACAGTCTCTCATTGGTCCTTTTAGGAAGGTCTTTTACTTGCTGCAGCTATATAAGGCTCGCATAGCCGCATGGCCATGCGCTAGTGTACATTTGTATACGTGCATACCTCCCAACTTTTGAAGATGGGAAAGAGGGACAAAGTTTGCGGCGCGCAAAGCGCGGCGCGGCAAATTTTAGGCCACGCCTCTGGCCACACCCATTCATAATTAGTCACACCCATATCCATGTCCCAACCACACCCATTTAGCACTGCCGATCACACCGTTTCATATACAATAGTTATAAACAAAAAAATATGGCCACACAGTGCTCCATACTGTATAATGACCACACATGATGCCCCATACTGTATAATGGCCACACATGACGCTCCATACTGTATAATGACCGCATGCATACTGTATAATGGCCGCACATGATGCTCCATACTGTATAATGACCGCATATGATACTCCATACTGTATAATGACCGCATGCATACTGTATAATGGCCGCACATGATGCTCCATACTGTATAATGAACGCACATGATGCTCCATACTGTATAATGGCCGCACATGATGCTCCATACTGTATAATGAACGCACATGATGCTCCATACTGTATAATGACCGCACATGATGCTCCATACTGTATAATGACTGCACATGATGCTCCATACTGTATAATGACCGCACATGATGCTCCATACTGTATAATGACCGCACATGATGCTCCATACTGTATAATGACCGCACATGATGCTCCATACTGTATAATGACCGCACATGATGCTCCATACTGTATACTGGCTGCACATGATGCTCCATATTGTATAATGACCACACATGATGCTCCATACTGTATAATGGCCGCACATGATGCTCCATACTGTATAATGACCGCACATGATGCTCCATACTGTATAATGACCACACATGATGCTCCATACTGTATAATGGCCGCACATGATGCTCCATACTGTATAATGACCGCACATGATGCTCCATACTGTATAATGACCGCACATGATGCTCCATACTGTATAATGACTGCACATGATGCTCCATACTGTATAATGACCGCACATGATGCCCCATACTGTATAATGGCCGCACATGATGCTCCATACTGTATAATGACCACATGACGCTCCATACTGTATAATGACCGCACATGATGCTCCATACTGTATAATGAACGCACATGATGCTTCATACTGTATAATGACCGCACATGATGCTCCATATTGTATAATGACTGCACATGATGCTCCATACTGTATAATGACCGCACATAATGCTCCATACTGTATGCTGGCTGCACATGATGCTTCATACTGTATAATGACCGCACATGATGCTGCATACTGTATGACTGCACATGATGCTCCATACTGTATAAAGACTGCACATGATGCTCCATACTGTATGCTGGCTGCACATGATGCTTCATACTGTATAATGACTTCACATGATGCTCCATACTGTATAATGGCCACAGTTCTCCATACTGTATAATGACATACAGGCACGCAGCTCACACACACGCTCACACACACGCACACGCACACAGCTCACACACACGGCTCACACACACGCAGCACACACACAGCTCACACACGCCCGCAGCTCACACACATGCAGCATCACACACACAGTATCACACATACACACGCAGCATCACAAACGCAGCTCACAAACACATGCAGGTTTGACACAAATGCATCACACACGCAGCCATCACACACACACAGCCATCACACACACACGCAGTCATCACACACACGCAGTCATCACACACACGCAGCCATCACACACACACACAGCCATCACACACACACGCAGCCAACACACACACACGCAGCCATCACACACACACGCAGCCATCACACACACACACCCAGCCATAACACACACACACCCAGCCATCACACACACACCCAGCCATCACACACACACCCAGCCATCACACACACACACAGCCATCACACACACACACCCAGCCATCACACACACCAGATACCTCATACACACATGACACACACACAAATGCAGCATCACACACACAATGACACACACATGCAGCATCAGACACACACACACATGTCACACACACACACACATCACACACACACAATGACACACATATGCAGCATCAGACACACACACACATCACACACACACATCACACACACATCACACACACACCTCTGTGTTGCAGGGGCGGCTGATGTCCATGTGCACTGCAGCTCTTCAGTTTCTCTGGCTGCTCACAGCTCTGCACTGTCCCGGCACCTCCCCCATCTCTCCTTCTCTGCCGGGATAGCAGCTAAGAGCTGGAGACGCCGGAGCTCCGTGCACACACTGGAGGGAGGTGAGTCGCTGACCTCTCATCTTGATCGCTGCTGGCTCTCTCCCTCAGTGTGGCAGCGCCGCATATACAGGGGGCGGGGGGGGGGGGCGGGATCGGTCGGTCGGAGACCCAGCATGTATAAGAAAAAAAAAACAGCCACAAACCTAAGCTACTCAGGTGCCGCCCCCTGCATTGTCCCCGCCCTAGGCACGTAGTGCGGGACATTAGTGCCCCGCCCGGGATCCCGGGGCTGACTGTCAAAATCAGGACAGTCCCGCGGGATCCGGGACGGTTGGGAGGTATGTACGTGTGTTTGTTGTGAGTGCAAGTCGTTCATTAAATACCCCTACCCTATTGTATGAAAGATCGCGTAAGGTGTATGGCTGCTACCTAGCGCCCGACTAAACACTCCACGTGTTACACACGAGTCAGCACCTATCGCTGTGACCGCCAGTGCGGCGCCACGCACCAGTAGTGCGCTTCTTAACCCACGTCTGGGTACTAGTGGTGTCTGCCAGCACGGCATAGTTCGCACTTCGGTGCTCTTACTATACCTACACACCCAGTTGCGGTGTGGTGAGCAAGTTGTCTGTACGGGCTTCTACCGGCTTCTACCCTGAGTCTTGGGATTGAGCTCGCCGACTCCTTGCTTGCACTCATTTGTGCGGTATTGCGGACCTGTGGCTTAGCAGGGTTCGCTTCCACCGCCATATAGCGCCGCCATTTTCTAGCAGCGGGTTTTCACCTGCACGGTGGACCCCGGACTGCAAACGCACCAATATTATTACATCTTTTACTTGGTGCATTCCGCCAGTCCTAACAGAACACTAGCGCCAGGGTCTGACTGGTAAATGGCGGACGATCAGCGTTTACAGCGGTACATCCAGCAGCTGGAGGGAAGGTTGGCGGCTCTTGAGCGTTCAACTTCGGCAGTGGATGTCACTGCTGTCGCTGTTCAGGCTGCAAGTGTAGCCGCAGCCAGTTTGTCCGCTGCCACCCCTGCCCCGACTTTATCCCGTCTCCCGCTTCCCGACAAGTTTGCTGGTGACAGTAAGCAATGTCGCGGATTCGTGAGCCAGTGCTCCATACACCTTGAGCTCCTGGCGTCACGTTTCCCTACGGAACGGGCGAGAGTGGGATTTATTCTATCTCTCCTGTTGGGCAGGGCGTTGGAGTGGGCAACGCCACTTTGGGAGCGTGATGATCGTGTGGTACAGAGTGCTCCTCTCTTTCTGGATGCACTGAAGCAGGTCTTCTTAGGACCTCGTGTTACCCACGATACCGTGCTCCAGTTGTTGACTATTACTCAGGGCTCATCCGTGGTCAGCCAGTTTGCTATCCAGTTCCGGACTCTAGCTTCAGAGTTAGAGTGGCCAGACAAAGTTCTAATTCCGGTGTTCTGGAAGGGACTGGCAGACCACGTGAAGGATGCCTTGGCCACCAGGGAGATACCCGCCACACTGGAGGAGCTTATTTCTGTATCTACCCGCATTGATCTCCGTTTTCACGAGCGGAGGTTAGAGCGGACCCAGTGTAGGCAGAGGTTTCGGCTGGCTCCCACCTTCGCCAGACCTCTTGTGTCTCCTGTTTTGGCGTCCGACTCCCATGAGGCCATGGAGGTTTCTCGAGCGGGACCTAAGTCCCAGGCCGCTCGAGTATCCGTGGTTTGCAAGTATTGTCATCAACTAGGACATTACGCCAATAAATGTCCACGGCGATCGGGAAACGATCGCGTCTAGTAACCATAGGGGGAGGTTCACTAGACACGGCTACATTTTCCTCCAAACTGTCCTTTAAAGGGACAATCCTGTTAGGCTCTTCCACTCAAAAGGCCCCGTCTCACATAGCGATTTACCAACGATCACGACCAGCGATACGACCTGGCCGTGATCGTTGGTAAGTCGTTGTGTGGTCGCTGGGGAGCTGTCACACAGACCGCTCTCTCCAGCGACCAACGATCAGGGGAACGACTTCGGCATCGTTGAAACTGTCTTCAACGATGCCGAAGTCCCCCTGCAGCACCCGGGTAACCAGGGTAAACATCGGGTTACTAAGTGCTGGGCCGCGCTTAGTAACCCGATGTTTACCCTGGTTACCAAAAAAAACAAACAGTACATACTCACCATCTGATGTCCGTCAGGTCCCTTGCCGTCCGCTTCCTGCTCTGACTGAGTGCCGCCGTACAGTGAGAGCAGAGCGCAGCGGTGACGTCACTGCTGTGCTGTGCTCTCACTGTACGGCCGGATCTCAGTCAGAGCAGGAAGCAGACGGCAAGGGACCTGACGGACATCAGATGGTGAGTATGTACTGTTTGTTTTTTTTTACATTTACGCTGGTAACCAGGGTAAACATCGGGTTACTAAGCGCGGCCCTTCGCTTAGTAACCCGATGTTTACCCTGGTTACCAGTGAAGACATCGCTGGATCGGTGTCACACACACCGATTCAGCGATGTCAGCGGGACCTCAACGACCAAAAAACGGCCCAGGCCATTCCGACACGACCAGCGATCTCACAGCAGGGGCCTGATCGCTGGTACGTGTCACACATAGCGAGATCGCTACTGAGGTCGCTGTTGCGTCACAAAACTTGTGACTCAGCAGCGATCTCGCTAGCGATCTCGCTATGTGAGACGGGGCCTTAACAGTCGAGCTTTGTGTGGATTCAGGAGCAGAGGGGAATTTTATGTCCTCTGCTTTTGCTTTGCACCACGCTATACCATTAGTTATGCTTGCTAAACCTGTAACAGTTAGAGTTGTGAATGGGACCACACTTCCACTGCAAATCACACACCAGACTGTCCCTTTCTCGTTGTCCATGTCCCCTTCCCATCAGGAGATTATTTCCCTTCTTGTCCTTCCCGAGGGAATGGATGAGATTTTACTGGGAATACCCTGGCTCCGTTTCCACTCTCCACATATTGAGTGGTCCTCAGGGAGAATATTGGGTTGGAGTAAGGCTTGTATGGGCAGGTGTGTGAGTGAGTGTGTACAGGTTTCTTCTACCGAGGTACCCGCAGACCTTTCTTCTCTTCCCAAATGTTATTGGTGCTATGTAGACGTATTCTCTAAAAAGGCAGCTGAGACTCTACCGCCTCATCGCCCCTACGACTGTCCTATTGACCTCTTGCCTGGAGCTGAACCTCCTCGGGGAAGGGTATATCCCCTCTCTCTCCCTGAGACGGAGGCTATGTCTCAATACATCCAGGAGAATTTGGCAAGAGGATTCATTAGGGAGTCAGTGTCTCCTGCAGGGGCGGGATTCTTCTTCGTACAGAAGAAGAACGGGGAATTACGTCCTTGCATCGATTACAGGGGTCTTAATGCCATCACCATTAAAAATAAATACCCTTTGCCCCTGATTTCTGAGCTCTTTGACAGGCTAAGGGGAGCAAAGGTTTTCACCAAACTAGATCTGCGGGGTGCCTACAACCTTATTCGTATCCGTGAGGGGGACAAATGGAAAACGGCTTTTAATACCAGGGATGGGCACTATGAGTATCTGGTGATGCCCTTCGGGCTCTGTAATGCCCCAGCCGTTTTTCAGGACTTTGTCAAAGATATCTTCCGGGATATGCTTTCCACCTCGGTCGTAGTCTATCTGGATGATATTCTCATCTTCTCTCCAGATATTGACTCCCACCGGAGAGATGTTGGCAGAGTTTTCGAACTCTTACGGGCGAATTCTCTTTATGCAAAGTTGGAGAAGTGTGTGTTTGAGCAGGAGTCTTTACCTTTCTTGGGCTATATCATCTCCGCTCAGGGATTGGCTATGGATCCTGCCAAGCTACAGGCTGTGATGGACTGGCAAGAACTCCATTCTCTTAAAGCGGTGCAGCGCTTTATGGGGTTCATAAATTACTATCGCCAGTTCATTCCCTACTTCTCAACTTTGGTAGCTCCCTTGGTATCCCTCACCAAGAAAGGAGCGAATCCCAAATTGTGGTCGGAAGAGTTCTCCAAGGCCTTCACTTCTATAAAGTCTCATTTTGCTAGCGCTCCCATCTTACATTGTCCCGATATGGACAAGCCATTCCTAATGGAGGTGGATGCCTCATCCGTTGGTGCTGGAGCAGTCCTCTATCAAAAGGATGCTCAAGGTCGGAAGCATCCATGCTTCTTCTTCTCAAAGACCTTCACACCAGCAGAGAGAAATTACGCCATTGGGGATAGGGAGTTGCTAGCAATGAAGTTGGCCTTTTCAGAATGGAGACATCTTTTGGAAGGTACTCGGTTTCCCTTCCAAGTCTTCACAGACCACAAAAATTTGGTCTATTTGCGTACAGCTCAGCGGCTGAATTCTCGTCAGGCCAGATGGTCCTTGTTCTTCTCCCGGTTCCACTTCACTCTCCATTATCTCGCCGGGGAGAAGAACATTCGTGCTGACGCCCTCTCTCGCTCCCTTGTGTCAACTGAGGAGGACGAAGAGGAGCCTCGGATTATTGACCCTTCGGAGAGTCTTAGAACCGTAGCTCCGGTTTCGCTGGAGTCTGTGCCTCCGGGCAAGACTTTTGTTCCCATCAATTTGCGACCGGAGGTTCTCTCTTGGGCTCATTCGTCCAGAGTGGGTGGACACTTTGGGGCAAAGAGGACATCTGAGTTGCTGGCGAGAACGTACTGGTGGCCACATATGGTTCGTGACGTCGGGGACTACGTTCGGGCATGTGTCTCTTGTGCCAAAAATAAGTCTCTCCGTCAACGGCCAGCTGGTTTATTATACCCTCTGCCGGTGGCAGACAGGCCCTGGGAGATGGTCGGGATGGACTTTGTGGTGGGTTTGCCCAAGTCTCGTGGCTGTACCATCATTTGGGTAATCACCAACCATTTTTCTAAAATGGTGCATTTGGTGCCGCTTCCTCGGCTACCTTCTGCACGGGCCTTGGCAGCGTTATTTATTAAGCATATCTTCCGCCTTCACGGTATGCCGGACAAAATTGTCAGTGATCGGGGTCCCCAGTTTGCGTCTCGGTTCTGGAGAGAGCTTTGCCATCTTCTCAGGATTGAGTTAAATCTTTCTTCTGCCTATCATCCCGAGACGAATGGGTTGGTAGAGAGAGCCAACCAGACCTTGGTCACATATCTGCGACATTTTGTCTCTGCTAGGCAAGATGACTGGGCATCTTTGCTATCGTGGGTGGAGTTTGCTCTGAACAACGCTGTAGCCGACTCCACTGGACAGACCCCATTCCTCCTTAACTATGGTCAGCATCCGCGGGTACCTGTGCCCATGCCCGTGTCCTCCGCCGATTCCAGGGTGGCAGACTGGGCTGTGGAGGCGCGGGACATTTGGGATCGCACTCAGGATGCCATTCGGGCTTCCAAGGAGAGAATGAGGTCCTCCGCCGATGCACATCGGCGCCCCGCTCCGACCTTTGCTCCAGGCGACTTAGTGTGGCTCTCCGCCCGTAACATCAGGCTGCGAGTTGAGTCTACAAAGTTTGCACCTCGCTACTTAGGTCCTTTTAAGGTCCTCGAACAGGTTAATCCCGTGGTCTACCGTTTAGCCCTTCCGCCTCGCCTAGGTATCACCGACACCTTTCATGTGTCCCTTTTGAAGCCCGTATACATGTCCTGGTTTTCCGAGTCATCTGCTGGGACATCAGGTTCGTCTACGGACGATTACGAGGTGAATGCCATTCTGGGATACAAGGTGGTACGTGGCAAAAAATTTTATCTGGTGGATTGGAAGGGCTGTGGCCCTGAGGACAGGTCTTGGGAGCCTGCTGAGCACATTTGGGCTCTGCAGCTTATTGCTGCTTTTGAGCGTAGCGAGGTCCAAGAAGGGGGGGTAATGTTAGGGGTCGAGTTCCCGCTTCTGCACAGGGGGAATCTCGGGCCGTCTCTGCTGTGGTCTCACAGGGGGAATCTCGGGCCGTCTCTGCTGTGGTCTCCCATTCTTCTCCTGCCGCAGTGGAGCCTGCTCAGCGGAGACGTCGGTCCCAGTGTCTTGCTCAGTCCCGCTCTGTACAAAGAGTTACTGCTGCTTCTCCGTCTTCTGCCATTGAAGTCAGTGCTGGGCAGCGGCGAATAGACGCTTCTGGGACTAAGTACTGCTTTTCTCGTTCTGAGCATGCCCTGAGTGAGATCTCTCAGTGGAGATCGAGGGTCACATGGTCAGACACTGCAGCTAAGTCCATTGGTCCTTTCAGGAAGGTCCTTTAAGTGCAAAGGCTAAGTCTTGCTTTGCACACACTGAGCATGCCCAGGGCAAGATCTCTCAGTGGAGATTTAGGGTCACATGCTCTGGTATGACAGTCTCTCATTGGTCCTTTTAGGAAGGTCTTTTACTTGCTGCAGCTATATAAGGCTCGCATGGCCGCACGGCCATGTGCTAGTGTACATTTGTATACGTGTGTTTGTTGTGAGCGCAAGTCGTTCATTAAATACCCCTACCCTATTGTATGAAAGATCGCGTAAGGTGTATGGCTGCTACCTAGCGCCCGACTAAACACTCCACGTGTTACACACGAGTCAGCGTCTATCGCTGTGACCGCCAGTGCGGCGCCACGCGCCAGTAGTGCGCTTCTTAACCCACGTCTGGGTACTAGTGGTGTCTGCCAGCACGGCACAGTTCGCACTTCGGTGCTCTTACTATACCTACACACCCAGTTGCGGTGTGGTGAGCAAGTTGTCTGTACGGACTTCTACCCTGAGTCTTGGGATTGAGTTCGCCGACTCCTTGCTTGCACTCATTTGTGCGGTATTGCGGACCTGTGGCTTAGCAGGGTTCGCTTCCACCGCCATATAGCGCCGCCATTTTCTAGCAGCGGGTTTTCACCTGCATGGTGGACCCCGGACTGCGAACGCACCAATATTATTACATCTTTTACTTGGTGCGTTCCGCCAGTCCTAACAGTATGTCCCTCCAAAAGGTTCCATTGAAAAATGCAACTTATCCTGAAAAAACAATTAGTTTTACTAACACAGTTGCGATGACGGAAAAATGTAAAACATATTGTTCTTTTAATGCAAAGATGAAAACAAAAAGTTTGATCTTTAGGGTCCAAATAGGTCTGATCCTTCATGGGCTAAAAGATGACAGGGCACCAATTTTAAGTTTTAAATAGGGGAAACAGCTTTATTCCTGTGACTATAAAAGAGGATGTCCAGTCTTATGTAAATTAAGCTTAATTCTTGCATAAGGTTATGAAATGACCGAATATACTAATAATATATATTTAGTGCAGGGGTAGGCAATTAATTTTCCCAAGGGACCACATAAGAACTGGGACTTCTCCTTGTATGGCACCATTTAGCTGTCTACAATGTGGATGGCTGCCGGAGTCACCTTTTGGCCGATGTCACACTGGCGTTTTAAACGGCCGAGTGCAATGTGATAAAAAATCGCATTGCACTCGGACCAATGTTAAGCTATGGGGCAGCTCCCAGCAGTCGAATTTTTGTCGGCTGTTTTCTTCGGTCAGAGTCAATCGCAGCATGCTGCGATTGTCTCGGACCGAGGAAAACTCTGGGCTCACTCGCACCCATATAAGCCTATGGGTGTGAGTGAGACAGCACACACCACTCGGATACCATCCGAGTGATGTGCGTTATAAGCGGACCCCAGCAATGGAGGAGATGGAGAAATTCATTTCTCCGCCTCCTCCACAGCTGTGCTCTGATCCTCCCTGTGTGAGAGAATCGGAGCACAGACGCATGACACTCGGCTCCTGCTCTGCTTCGAGCAGGAGCCGAGTGTCATTAGCATATCGCATCCGATGCTCTCGCATAGGATGCAATACGCCAGTGTGAAGCCGGCCTTACATTGCATGCATTATTCTGGCCCGTAAAATCAACCAGAATAGTGCATGTTACGATTTTTTTTTCCAGGCAAATGATCGGTCGGTATGGAAAAATCAGTCGGGTGTACTGGCACACTAGCTATGGTTGGCACACATAGATGGCACATGGACCAATTATCGCTACAGTCAGTAACTGAGCTCAGCTTGCTGATTGGCTGCAGCTGTCATGTAAGGGTAGTGGACTGTGTTGTCATGTTCTTGCCCCTGAAGACACCAATTGTGTCATGTGTATTATGTCATGTATCTTTGCATATAATGTGTCATGTGGAGTGTATTGCATTGTGGTGTTTGCTTGTGTAATGTATAGAGTGTGATAAGTATTGTTTGTTTAATATGCATAGTGTGCAGTAATATTATAGGGAATTTATAGTGTAAGATAAGTAATGTAGTGCACAGTGTGTAGTGTAAGGAAATTCTGCCCAGCAACAGACAGCAGGGTCAGAGGTAGTTAAGTTTTGGGACTAGCTCACAGGGGGAGGGCTTAGTGATAGGGACAGAACTGAGCTCCCTGGTTGGAGTGAGATAGAGTTTGGAGAGTTACAAGTGTTGAGTGTTGCCAAGAGGTGATCCCCTGCTAGAAGAGATTGGAGCAAGGAATAGCAAGATCCTAAATAGAATTACTGATGAGACTGAGAGACCTTCCAAAAGGCGTGATTGGATAAGAAGCCGAGTCACAAGAAATCTGAGAGCTTGCTAGTGCCCAAGATAACAGACCCAAAGAGGACTGGTGGATTAGTGGGGGTCCCAAGCAGTAGATCCTAGTGATAGAACGTGGAACTGCTGAACGAGTGGAGAGAAACTGGACAATCAGGATTGTGGCCTAGAAGCTGGGTTGTGGTGACAGAGATGAAACAGATAAGCTGCAGAGCCATGGAGTAGCATACAGAGGAAGGATACAGTGGGAATAAAAAGGCTTCTTAATGTGAAAGAAATGTGCTTAAAGGAGCAGTGTGAAAGACTAGTGGAAAGCATGCCAAGACGCATGAAAGCTGTGATTAAAAATCATGGTTATTCCACAAAATATTGATTTCTGAACTCTTCCTGAGTTAAAACATTAGTATTGTTGTTTCTAAATTATTATGAACATGTTTTCTTTGCATTATTTGAGGTCTGAATGCACTGGATTTTTAAAAAAATTTTGACCACTTCTCCATTTCAGAAAAAAAAAAAATGTATTGCTTGGAAATTGAGAGACATGTTGTCAGAAGTTTATAGACTAAAAGAACAATTTACATTTTACTCAAAAATATACCTATAAAGAGAAAAATCAGACAAACTGAACATTTTGCAGCGGTCTCTTAATTTTTGGCAGAGCTGTATTTTCCACAATTGGATATGTTTAAGTTAAATCTTCCTGTCCTGAGATAATCTTATAAATGTTTCCCTGCTGTGTACTGTGTACTGTGTAATGGCCGTGTTTGACTGTACAGGGACATGGTCTGATCAGACCACAGCTCCAGGGCAGGGAGGGGAGAAAAAAAATTGTACAGACATTACAGCATGGAATCACAAATAATTAAGTAAAACATTGTTTTAAAACAGGCAGTGAAATTTTTTACCTCAGAAAAATAATCAGCTGTGATTCTGTGCTGTCTTGTCTGCATATTCTCTTTTGTTTCCCCCTGTCCAGGAGCTGTGGTATGATAAGACCATGTCCCTGTACTGTCAGACACAGCCATTACACAGTACACAGCAGGGGCACATGTATAAGATTATCTCAGCACAGGAACATTTTATTTAAACACATCCAATTGTGGAAGTTATTATTATTCCAAGGTCTATTGACTAAAATTAACTTTTGTTTGTGGTAAAACCCCTTTGGGTACCCGCTATCCCTTGTACCTAACCCTTATTAAATTCAGCATGTTGGCAGATATGCAACAGATACAGACTTATATGTGTGCAGGAGGTGTTTACACTATTCTGACAGTAGATGGCGATGTTATTACTGCTTAGTTGAATGTAATGCATATACTTGTTGTACTTTGGTTTCACTTTCTTTCTGGTAAAAAGGTCTTTTAGATTTCCTGTTATGCTGTATACTATGCAACAGGTTATGGGCCCAGCATAGAAGACAAAAAGGACTTGGTGAATGCAAAAGAATTCTTCAGAGCAATTCTCTTCAAAGAAGTAGGACAAATAAGTTAAAGGTGAGCAGCAGTTCAGAGCTAAGACTCACAGTAGCTAAGCTGAACAATGAGAACTATCAGTTATGGAAGTTCAAAATGGAGATTTTATTGTCTAAAGATTTTTTAAGGGAGGTAATCACTACAGGCAGACCCATTGATAATAATCAGACATGGGACACAGACTTAGGACAACAACAATTGGGACCAACAAAGATGTATGAGGACAATCAAGGATGTCTTGTTCTTGCTCAGATGGAAAGAGTTAATCCAAGACCTAAACACATTGATGTAAAGTTTCACTTCTTGAGAGATCACCAGGAACTAGGAATCCTAAATTTAGAGTACTGCCCAACTGAATATATGACAGCTGATATGTTAATGTATAAAAATATGAGGGGACAGTACAAAGACCTTTCTGATGATCTTTTTAATCATAGACATGAGACAGGGACAAGGGGGCATCCTCTACGTCTGATGGAAAGAAGGTTTAAGCATAATAACAGACGCGGATTCTTTACTGTAAGAGCAGTGAGCCTATGGAACTCTCTGCCGTATGAGGTTGTAATGAGTGATTCATTACTTAAATTTAAGAGGGGACTGGATGCCTTTCTTGAAAAGTATAATGTTACAGGTTATATATACTAGATTCCTTGATAGGGTGTTGATCCAGGGAACTAGTCTGATTGCCGTATGTGGAGTCGGGAAGGAATTTTTTTCCCCAATGTGGAGCTTACTCTTTGCCACATGGTTTTTTTTTTGCCTTCCTCTGGATCAACATGTTAGGGCATGTTAGGTTAGGCTATGGGTTGAACTAGATGGACTTAAAGTCTTCCTTCAACCTTAATAACAATGTTACTATGTTACTATGTTATCCGTTATGCAGTACGATCAGGGAGCTGTCTGATGGCCTCCGTATTTATTCTGCAGCAGGACAATGACCCCAAACATACAGCCAACATCATTAAGAACTATATTCAGGAAGAGACCAAAGGCTTTGCACAAGTCAACAAAAGATCTGTGGTTAGTTCTCCAAGATGTTTGGCACAACCTCCCTGCCGGGGTCCTTAAAAAACTGTGTGCAAATGTACCAATACAGTAGAAAAATTGATGCTTTTATGCTGTTTTAAAGGAAAATGGCTGTCACACCAAGTATTGATTTGATTCAGATTTTTCTTCTGTTCATTCCCTTTAAATTTTCTTCATTGATAAAAAATAAACTATTAAAGCTTTTATTATTGAAATATTTTTTTTACCATTTACCAGCATGTTTTCTACACCTGCTTAAAACTATTGCACAGTAGATGACACCTAAAAATCTGTCTACTAACAAGACACCTGAATATTTTGTGTCCATTACCAACTATCAGCCATCTTCTTCTCCTTTAGGTCTTCTTAGACCTGAAAATAATCCTGGACTAATTTACAATAAATTCATGAAGAAATGTAATATTCTTCTCTTTTACACTGTAATAATCCGGAATACTTGATAATCCAGCATCTATTGTGTACTATTAACACAGGACTAATAAATATTACAGTATTACATTTCTGCCAAGTTATACTGTGCCATTTTAATATATCTCAGTTTAATATGTATATATGAAAAATATTCCAATTAATTAAGTAATACTCACATAATGTGATTCTATAAAACAAGCCATGTTATGTCTCTTCACAAAAAGTTCAGATAAGGTAAACCTGGAAGGAGGTATGAGTTCAGGTGAGGAAACCATAGCAGAGAATACTGTAATGCCACCGTGGTTGTTATATAATCCACATCGAAGAGTCATTTTAGCTGGACATGACCACATTGTGTGCAATAACATGCCAGGTGTACTGCCAACTCCAAAATAGAATTGGTAACTGGAAGAGGGAAAAAAATAATAACGCCGTAAAAATGTTTTCCAACTTCATGGATGGAAATCTTGCAGCTGTCACAGTAAATGTCATGTCATCTGTTATTTCTTGATCCGTTCTTCAATGAAAAGTGGGTAGAAGTCAGTGGTTCGTAATAATATATATATAATTTAATAAAGAAGGTAGGCCCTTAAAGTCCATGTTTATTGTAGTATTGTTAATATTCTTTTTTATACTGCATAGCAGTAACACATTTATGTTTCCTTTATACTGTATATTATACATTATACAGCAATGTGGCTTGATATATATGTATAAATTAATGCCGGCTTCCCTAGTATGGTTGGTTAGGATGGTTTTGTACCTGGTGTTCAGTGATTTAATGATTGCATTCATTCACGGAAAGACACTGAGGGGTAAGTCGACATACAAGGTATGTGCCTAGGGCGCAGCCGGCAGGGAGCATCATCTGGCTGCCTCATGCAGTGTTTCGCTGTGTCTCCCTGGGGGATAGAATTTTGAAGCCCCCGGAGTGTGATTTAGCCGTTCTTCAACATGGTTGTAAAACTAGAAGCCAGCTCGCAGAACAGGTAAAATGCGTGGTGAAGTAGTCCGAGGTCAAAAACCAGGGGGGTGCATCATAAATAGAGGGAAGAGACAAAGGTGTATTCAGGTAACGGTTCTAGGTCAAAATACCAGGAAGATAGGGGATCAGAACAAAGGGTTTAAACAGACGGATGGTCAGAATAAGGTCCAAGGTCAGGCGGCAGCAAAAGATCATCAAGCAAAACACTGGGCACAAAGAAAACCAACCAGACTTACAGTTGTGGCCAAAAGTATTGACACCCCTGCAATTCTGTCAGATAATACTCAGTTTCTTCCTGAAAATGATTGCAAACACAAATCTTTTGGTATTATTATCTTCATTTAATTTGTCTTAAATGAAAAAAACACAAAAGAGAATGAAGCAAAAAGCAAAACATTGATCATTTCACACAAAACTCCAAAAATGGGCCAGACAAAAGTATTGGCACCCTCAGCCTAATACTTGTTTGCACAACCTTTAGCCAAAATAACTGCGACCAACCGCTTCCGGTAACCATCAATGAGTTTCTTACAATGCTCTGCTGGAATTTTAGACCATTCCTCTTTGGCAAACTGCTCCAGGTCCGTGATATTTGAAGGGTGCCTTCTCCAAACTGCCATTTTTAGATCTCTCCACAGGTGTTCTATGGGATTCAGGCTGAATGATGTAGAGACACGGGTTCTTAATAAAGGTTTAAATTTTGTGCCCACATCCAACTTTCAACTTTTCGAAAGCATTGAAGATTTACATCTTTTTACAAGGAAGTTAAAGTGGAAAAAATTCTTTGTAAAAGAGGACAAACGTATCTGTAAGGAAATGGACATCCCAGATTCTCTTCTGGGAGATGTTAGATTCCTATATGGTCTGGCAGACTCTGTTCCTGAACAAGAGGGCAATGGACCCTTTACGGAACTGAAAAATAAGAGTAAAAAAATGCCCCCAGTACAGAGTGATCTTACAACCATAGATGTTTTTGTGGAATTGGTAACCAGAGACCTGGAGGAATTGGAAATAAAAACAAAAAGTGGCAAATATAATTTATCCAGGTCAGAGGTAGAAGTTTTGACCAATTTGGAAAGAGACACCAGTATTGTAATTAAACCCTCGGTCAAGGGCGGCAATACGGTAATCATGAACCAGGAAGATTATGTAGCTATGTGTTATAAGATTCTGAATGAACCCAAGGATTATGAGAAACTATCCTCTAACCCGACCTCTACATATGTCATACAATTGAAACAGATCCTTGATAGGGGTTTGGAAGAGTCTTTAATTGACAAAAATGAGTATGATTTTCTCTTCCCACAACACCCAGTACTATCAACCTTTTATTGTCTCCCGAAAGTACATAAAGGGTTGACACCTCTTAAGGGAAGACCGATTGTGTCTGGGATCAACAGTTTGTGTCATCATGTGGGTATATATCTGGATGTGATTTCGAAACCCCATGTGGTCTCACTCAACTCCTATACTAGGGATTCCACGGATCTGTTAAGGAAACTGGATGGTCTGATTTTAGAACCCCAGTCCCTGCTTTGCAGTATTGATGTGGAGGCACTTTATTCATCTATAAAACACGAGGATGGCCTCAGGGCAGTTGAACATTTTATTAAGAGTAGGGGTCAACAGCATATGAGACATAACAAATGGGTCTTGGATCTTCTGGAGTTCTGTTTGACTAAAAACATTTTTCTATTTGATGGTACGGTCCACCACCAGCTCAGGGGCACAGCAATGGGCAATTCGTGTGCGCCCACTTACGCTAATTTGCTCCTGGGCTGGTGGGAGGAAACCCTAGTTTTTAGTGAACCTTGGACCGAAGAACAGACTAAAATAATGTTTTGGTCAAGATATATTGACGATGTGCTACTGGTGTGGAACGGAGATGCGGTAGATTTTACAAACTTTGTGTCAAATTTAAATGATAATCCCTTGGGTTTACGTTTCAAGTGTGAATATCATGAGAATGAACTACCCTTCCTGGATCTTGTTATACAAAAAACAGCAGATGGTCATATTAAGACTAAAACTTATAGAAAGCCAACTTCCACCAATGCCCTCCTCCGTTGGGATAGCCATCACCCTGTGGCCCTAAAAAAAGGAATACCTAGGGGACAATATCTGAGGGCAAGACGGAATTGTTCCTCTTTACAGGACTTTCATGACCAAGCGGATGATTTGCGATCACGCTTTTTGGATAGGGGCTATCCAGATGGTATCCTGAGGAAGGCTTATAAGGAGGTAGAAAAGGTGAATAGAGACGGTCTTCTGGTACCAAAACCCAAAAATGAGAGTACTCCTAGGTTGAGATACATCACTGTTGTGAAATTGGATTTTGGGCTCCCCCGGTGGCCACTGGTGGAATTGAACTGGTGTGCATCATCCTCTCTGTTCACCTGTTTCCATCAGGATGTGGGAGTCGCTATTTAGCCTTGCTCCTCTGTCACTTCCATGCCGGTCAACATTGTAATCAGAAGCCTTTCTGTGCATGTTCCTGCTGCTAGACAACTCCCAGCTAAGTTGGACTTAGTCCTTGTTTGTTTTTGCATTTTGTTCCAGTTCACAGCTGTAGTTTCGTTTCTGTGTCTGGAAAGCTCTTGTGATCTGAAATTGCCACTCTGATGTTATGAGTTAATACTAGAGTCTTAAAGTAATTTCAGGATGGTATTTTGATAGGGTTTTCAGCTGACCATGAAAGTGCCCTTTCTGTCTTCCTGCTATCTAGTAAGCGGACCTCAATTTTGCTAAACCTATTTTCATACTACGTTTGTCATTTCATCTAAAATCACCGCCAATATTTGTGGGGGCCTCTGTCTGCCTTTCGGGGAAATTTCTCTAGAGGTGAGCCAGGACTATATTTTCCTCTGCCAGGTAGGGTTGAGCGAAACGGGTCGATCATTTTCAAAAGTCGCCGACTTTTGGCTAAGTCGGCGTCTCATGAAACCCGATCCGACCCCTGTGCTTGTCGGCCATGCGGTACGCGACTTTCGCGCCAAAGTCGCGTTTCAATGACGCGAAAAGCGCCATTTCTCAGCCAATGAAGGTGAACGCAGAGTGTGGGCAGCGTGATGACATAGATCCTGGTCCCCACCATCTTAGAGAAGGGCATTGCAGTGATTGGCTTGCTGTCTGCGGCGTCACAGGGGCTATAAAGGGGCGTTCCCGCCGACCGCCATCTTACTGCTGCTGATCTGAGCTTAGGGACAGGTTGCTGCCGCTTCATCAGAAGCAGGGAGAGCGTTAGGCAGGGTCCACTAACCACCAAACCGCTTGTGCTGCAGCGATTTCCACTGTCCAACACCACCTTCGGTGTGCAGGGACTGTGGAAGCTATTTTTTTTTTTTTTTCCCCTCAGCGCTGTAGCTCATTGGGCTGCCCTAGAAGGCTCCGTGATAGCTGTATTGCTGTGTGTACGCCACTGTGGAAACCAACTGCTTTTTTCAAAGCACATATCCTCTTGTTCCTTCCTTTCTGCACAGCTATCTTTTCTGTTTTTCCACACTTTTTATTTAATTTGTGCATCAGTCCACTCCTATTGCTGCCTGCCATACCTGGCTTACATTACTGCAGGGAGATAGTAATTGTAGGACAGTTTTTTTTTTTTTTTTTTTTTTTTTTTTTTGTGGGAGATTAAGATTGGCATTTCTGCTACAGTGCCATCCCTGTGTGTGCCATCTCTCACTGAGTGGGCCATAGAAAGCCTATTTATTTTTTCCGTGATTTGTGTTCTAAAATCTACCTCAACACAAAAACAGTACATCAATCAGTGGGAGAAAAATATTGGCCTCAGTCAGGGCTTGTGTGCCACTGCTGTGTGTGCTATCTCTCATTCAGTGGGCTATAGCAAGCCTATTTTTTTTTTTTTTTTTTAATATTATTTGGTTTCTAATTCTCCCTGAAAAAAAAAAAAAAAACCTAAAAAAACAGTGGGAGAATAATATTGCCCTTTCAGCTTGTGTGCCAGTCTTGACTCCTGGGTGTGCCACCTCTCTCCCTCTCATTCAGTGGGCCATAGAAAGCCTATTTATTTTTTTTTTTAAATATTATTGGGTTTCTAAAGTCTCCCTGAAAAAACAAAAAATACATAAAAAAACAGTGGGAGAGTAATATTGCCCTTTCAGCTTGTGTGCCAGTCTTGACTCCTGGGTGTGCCACCTCTCTCCCTTTCATTCAGTGGGCCATAGAAAGCCTATTTATTTTTTCCGTGATTTGTGTTCTAAAATCTACCTCAACACAAAAACACTACATCAATCAGTGGGAGAAAAATATTGGCCTCAGTCAGGGCTTGTGTGCCACTGCTGTGTGTGCTATCTCTCATTCAGTGGGCTATAGCAAGCCTATTTTTTTTTTTTTTTTTTTTTTTTTTAATATTATTTGGTTTCTAAAGTCTCCCTGAAAAAAAAAAAAAAACATAAAAAAACAGTGGGAGAGTAATATTGCCCTTTCAGCTTGTGTGCCAGTCTTGACTCCTGGGTGTGCCACCTCTCTCCCTTTCATTCAGTGGGCCATAGAAAGCCTATTTATTTTTTGGTTTTTTTAATATTATTTGGTTTCTAAAGTCTCCCTGAAAATAAAAAAAAAAAATACATAAAAAAACAGTGGGAGAGTAATATTGCCATTTCAGCTTGTGTGCCAGTCTTGACTCCTGGGTGTGCCACCTCTGTCCCTCTCATTCAGTGGGCCATAGAAAGCCTTGTTTTTTTTTTTTTTTTTAAATATTATTTGGTTTCTAAAGTCTCCCTGAAAATAAAAAAAAAATACATAAAAAAACAGTGGGAGAGTAATATTGCCATTTCAGCTTGTGTGCCAGTCTTGACTCCTGGGTGTGCCACCTCTCTCTCTAATTGTGGGCCATAGAAAGCCTTTTTATTTTTTTCCTTCATTTGTGTTTTAAAATCAACCTCAACACAAAAACACTACATCAATCAGTGGGAGAAAAATATTGGCCTCAGTCAGGGCTTGTGTGCCACTCCTGTGCGTGCCATCTCTCATTCAGTGGGCCATAGAAAGCCTTGTTTTTTTGTTTTTTTTTTAAATATTATTTGGTTTCTAAAGTCTCACAGAGAAAAAAAAAAAAATAAATTAGGTGGGAGATTAATATTGACATTAGTGCTTGAGTGACAGTCCTGCGTGTGTGTCATCTCTGTGATTTGGTGTCACAGAAAACAGAGTGTGTAACATTGTGCCTGATTTTCCTTGTGGTCTCACCAACCTGTTAAGGGATATTGAAATCATACTGAAGTTATAGCTCACCGTGTAAGTTGTTTGACAGCAACAAATAAAGTTAGTTTGGTTACGATTTTTAAACAATGAGGAAGTCTGGTGCAAGAGGTCGTCGTGGGCGTTCATTGTCAGCTGGTAATGATGGTAGTGGTAGTGGAGCATCAGGTGGTCGTGGGGATAAAAATATTCCACCTAAGTCTGGAGCTGTGGAGCCAGTTTCGTCGTCAGGCTACACAAGGCCTCGAACGCTCTCTTTTCTGGGAGTAGGAAAACCGCTTTTAAAGGCTGAGCAGCAACAGCAAGTTTTGGCTTACATTGCAGACTCAGCCTCTAGCTCTTTTGCCTCCTCTTCCGAAACTGGTAAATGTAAAAGCAGCGCGTCGCTTGTGGATGTTCACGGTCAGGGACAAGTCGCTTCCTTGTCCTCCTCAGCAAAAACTACAACAAGAGAGAAGGATGCAGCAGGCGACACAACGGGTCACTCCATGGAGCTCTTTACACATACCGTCCCTGGCTTAGAAAGTGAAACATTTAACAGGCCATGCCCATTACAAGTAGATTCTGACATGGAGTGCACTGATGCACAGCCACAGCCAGAGTACTATGCTGCTCCTTTGACTCAGACCACCACATTGCCCTCTCAGGGTACAGATCCACAATCAGACCCTGATGAGACTATGTTGCCCCGCCACGAACGCTATACCACCGACCGACACAGTGACACAGACGAAGTTGCACACGAGCTCGAAGAGGAGGTAATAGATGACCCAGTTATTGACCCCGATTGGCAGCCATTGGGGGAACAGGGTGCAGGCGGCAGTAGTTCAGAAGCGGAGGTGGAGGAGGGGCCGCAGCAGGCATCAACATCGCAACAGGTTCCATCTGCCGGGCCCGTATCTGGCCCAAAACGCGTGTCAAAGCCAAAACCTGTTGGAGGACAGCGTGGCCATCCGGTTAAAGCTCAGTCTGCAATCCCTGAAAAGGGATCCGAGTCTAGGAAGAGTGCAGTCTGGCATTTTTTTAAACAACATCCAACTGATCAGCGCAAAGTCATCTGTCAAAAATGTTCAACTAGCTTAAGCAGAGGTCAGAATCTGAAAAGTCTAAATACTAGTTGCATGCATAGACACTTAACCACCATGCATTTTCAAGCCTGGACTAACTACCAAACGTCCCTTAAGGTTGTAGCACCCTCGGCCAATGAAGCTAGTCAGCAACGCAACATCCCTTCCGTCACTGTAAGGCCACCATTTTCCGCACCACCGGCAGTATCTGTGCAGGTTTCTTTGCCAGCCAAAAGCAGTCAGGGTCAGGGAATCACCAGTTTAGTAGGAGGAAATATTGCATCTAGGGCACCGGCGGAAACAATACCGTCTCCAACCGTCTCTCAGTCTGCCATGTACACCGGCACACCCGAAAGTTCCACGATCTCCTGCTCTCCAGTCCAGCTCACCCTACATGAGACTCTGGTTAGAAAAAGGAAGTACTTATCCTCGCATCCGCGTACACAGGGTTTTAATGCCCACATAGCTAGACTAATCTCGTTAGAGATGATGCCCTACCGTTTAGTTGAAAGCGAAGCTTTTAAAGCCCTGATGGAGTACGCTGAACCACGATACGAGCTACCTAGTCGACACTTTTTTTCCAGAAAAGCCATCCCAGCCCTGCACCAGCATGTTAAACAGCGCATCGTCCATGCACTTAGGCAATCTGTGAGTACAAAGGTGCACCTGACTACAGATGCATGGACCAGTAGGCATGGCCAGGGACGTTATGTGTCCATCACGGCACACTGGGTGAATGTGGTGGATGCAGGGTCCACAGGCGACATCAATTTAGGGACAGTTGTGCCTAGCCCACGGTCTAGGAAACAGTTGGCTGTAGGCGTTCGCACCCCCTCCTCCTCCTCCTCGTCCTCCTGCAGAAGCTACAGCTCTTCCACAGAACGCAGTCGGCCAACCACTCCATCGGCAGATGACACTGTTGCACACCAGTTGTCCCATTATGGGCCAGCTACTGCCAAGCGTCAGCAGGCTGTATTGGCTATGAAGTGTTTGGGCGACAACAGACACACCGCGGAAGTTCTGTCCGAGTTCTTGCAACAAGAAACGCAGTCGTGGCTGGGCACAGTAGATCTTGAGGCAGGCAAGGTAGTGAGTGATAACGGAAGGAATTTCATGGCTGCCATCTCCCTTTCCCAACTGAAACACATTCCTTGCCTGGCTCACACCTTAAACCTGGTGGTGCAGTGCTTATTGAAAACTTATCCTGGGTTCTCCGACCTGCTCCTCAAAGTGCGTGCACTTTGCTCACATATCCGACGTTCGCCTGTACACGCCAGCCGTATGCAGACCTATCAGCGGTCTTTGAACCTTCCCCAGCATCGCCTAATCATAGACGTTGCAACAAGGTGGAACTCAACACTGCACATGCTTCAGAGACTGTGCGAACAGAGGCGTGCTGTTATTTATTTGTGGGAGGATACACGGGCAGGCAGTAGGATGGCAGACATGGAGTTGTCAGGTGTGCAGTGGTCGAAGATACAAGACATGTGTCAAGTCCTTCAGTGTTTTGAGGAATGCACACGGCTGGTTAGTGCAGACAACGCCGTAATAAGCATGAGCATCCCCCTAATGCGTCTGCTGATGCAAAGTTTGACGCACATAAAGGAGCAGGCGTCTGCACCAGAGGAAGAGGGAAGCCTTGATGACAGTCAGCCATTGTCTGGTCAGGGCAGTGTACAGGACGAGGTAGCGGGCGAAGAGGAGGTGGAGGACGAGGAGGATGATGGGGATGAGTATATTTTTAATGCGGAAACTTTCACGGGGGCACAGGAAATTGGTTGCGTGTCACGGCCGGGTTCTGGTTTTTTGAGGGACACAAGTGACGTAGATTTGCCTGCAACTGCCCCTCAACCAATCACAACCGGAGATTTGACAACTGGAACTTTGGCCCACATGGCGGATTATGCCTTACGTATCCTAAAAAGGGACACACGCATTACGAAAATGATGAACGATGACGATTACTGGTTGGCCTGCCTCCTTGATCCACGCTATAAAGGCAAATTGCAAAATATTATGCCACATGAGAACTTGGAACTAATATTAGCAACCAAACAATCAACTCTTGTTGACCGTTTGCTTCAGGCATTCCCAGCACACAGCGCACGTGATCGTTCTCACACAAGCTCCAGGGGGCAGCAGACTAGGAGTGTTAGGGGTGCACACATCAGAAGTGGCGTTGGACAGAGGGGTTTTCTGACCAGGTTGTGGAGTGATTTTGCTATGACCGCAGACAGGACAGGTACTGCTGCATCAATTGAAAGTGACAGGAGACAACATTTGTCCAGTATGGTTACTAACTATTTTTCATCCCTTATCGATGTTCTCCCTCAACCGTCATTCCCATTTGATTACTGGGCCTCCAAATTAGACACCTGGCCAGAATTGGCAGAATATGCATTGCAGGAGCTTGCTTGCCCGGCAGCAAGTGTCCTATCAGAAAGAGTATTCAGTGCTGCAGGTTCAATATTAACCGAAAAAAGGACTCGTCTGGCTACCCAAAATGTTGACGATCTAACATTCATTAAAATGAACCACAACTGGATTTCGAAATCTTTTGCCCCACCTTGCCCGGCCGACACCTAGCTTTCCTATGAAAAGCTCTTGCCTGTGAATTACTTTTCTAATGTCTAATTTGCTGCAGCTGATTGTACAGCATACGACATGTTTACACCTCCCTAAATGGCAAAACTCCCCACACGGGGCCGTGGTATCGCGACTTGGCGCAAGCACCCGTGAGACTGCTGTTTGTCTGAAGAGGTGGGTGTGCTCGCTTTTGGTTGACGGCATTGCTACTGGGTCCCTCATAGTACAATGTAGTGTCTCTGGCGGTGGTGGTGCGCACCCAACGTCAGACACACCGTTGTAACATGAGGGGCCCTGGGGCGGTCCCGCCGGCCTCAAGAGAGTTCCCCCCTACCCCAGCTCAAAATGTGCTCTACCACGTGCAAAATTATGTCGCACAGCTCCACCAATCTTTAGTCTATTCGCTGACATCATTCAATGTCTGGCACTGACAATACAAATTTGTAGACATCTATGATGCAACTTAAAGTAGTCTGTGTCTGTGTCCTATATTGGCACCATTAAATAGTTACTGCCAAATTACAATGTCAGAAACTCAGTAGATGAGCCCACCCCTGTACCTAAGTATGCCACCTTTTTTTTTTGTTTTGGTTGTTTTGCGAGACATTAACATCTATTTATATTTTGGGAGTACTGGGACAGACACTCCTTGCACTACTCCTCCACTCACCACCAAGCTGCCTGTGTATCCATGTAACCGCTGTAAAACTGCCATGAGCCTATTGTTTGTTATTTTAGGCCTTTGATAGCCTGTCTGCGGTCCCTACTTTAAATACTCCTCCACTGACCACCAAGCTGCCTGCCCGTGTATCCATGTAACCGCTGTGAAACTGCCATGAGCCTATTGTTTGTTATGTTAGGCCTTTGATAGCCTGTCTGCGGTCCCTACTTTAAATACTCCTCCACTGACCAGACCACTGCTGCCCGTGTACCCCTGGAACCAATTATAAAGTGCCTACAGCCAGCCCATTTTCTTATGTTAGGCCTTTGAAGCCTGTCTGCGGTCCCTACTTTAAATACTCCTCCACTGACCAGACCACTGCTGCCCGTGTACCCCTGGAACCAATTATAAAGTGCCTACAGCCAGCCCATTTTCTTATGTTAGGCCTTTGAAGCCTGTCTGCGGTCCCTACTTTAAATACTCCTCCACTGACCAGACCACTGCTGCCCGTGTACCCCTGGAACCAATTATAAAGTGCCTACAGCCAGCCCATTTTCTTATGTTAGGCCTTTGAAGCCTTTCTGCGGTCCCTACTTTAAATACTCCTCCACTCACCACCACCAAGCTGCCTGCCCGTGTATCCATGTAACCGCTGTGAAACTGCCATGAGCCTATTGTTTGTTATTTTAGGCCTTTGATAGCCTGTCTGCGGTCCCTACTTTAAATACTCCTCCACTCACCACCAAGCTGCCTGTGTATCCATGTAACCGCTGTAAAACTGCCATGAGCCTATTGTTTGTTATTTTAGGCCTTTGATAGCCTGTCTGCGGTCCCTACTTTAAATACTCCTCCACTGACCAGACCACTGCTGCCCGTGTACCCCTGGAACCAATTATAAAGTGCCTACAGCCAGCCCATTTTCTTATGTTAGGCCTTTGAAGCCTGTCTGCGGTCCCTACTTTAAATACTCCTCCACTCACCACCACCAAGCTGCCTGCCCGTGTATCCATGTAACCGCTGTGAAACTGCCATGAGCCTATTGTTTGTTATTTTAGGCCTTTGATAGCCTGTGTGCGGTCCCTACTTTAAATACTCCTCCACTCACCACCAAGCTGCCTGCCCGTGTATCCATGTAACCGCTGTGAAACTGCCATGAGCCTATTGTTTGTTATTTTAGGCCTTTGATAGCCTGTCTGCGGTCCCTACTTTAAATACTCCTCCACTCACCACCAAGCTGCCTGCCCGTGTATCCATGTAACCGCTGTGAAACTGCCATCATGAGCCTATTGTTTGTTATGTTAGGCCTTTGATAGCCTGTCTGCGGTCCCTACTTTAAATACTCCTCCACTGACCAGACCACTGCTGCCCGTGTACCCCTGGAACCAATTATAAAGTGCCTACAGCCAGCCCATTTTCTTATGTTAGGCCTTTGAAGCCTGTCTGCGGTCCCTACTTTAAATACTCCTCCACTCACCACCACCAAGCTGCCTGCCCGTGTATCCATGTAACCGCTGTGAAACTGCCATGAGCCTATTGTTTGTTATTTTAGGCCTTTGATAGCCTGTGTGCGGTCCCTACTTTAAATACTCCTCCACTCACCACCAAGCTGCCTGCCCGTGTATCCATGTAACCGCTGTGAAACTGCCATGAGCCTATTGTTTGTTATTTTAGGCCTTTGATAGCCTGTGTGCGGTCCCTACTTTAAATACTCCTCCACTCACCACCAAGCTGCCTGCCCGTGTATCCATGTAACCGCTGTGAAACTGCCATGAGCCTATTGTTTGTTATGTTAGGCCTTTGATAGCCTGTCTGCGGTCCCTACTTTAAATACTCCTCCACTGACCAGACCACTGCTGCCCGTGTACCCCTGGAACCAATTATAAAGTGCCTACAGCCAGCCCATTTTCTTATGTTAGGCCTTTGAAGCCTGTCTGCGGTCCCTACTTTAAATACTCCTCCACTGACCAGACCACTGCTGCCCGTGTACCCCTGGAACCAATTATAAAGTGCCTACAGCCAGCCCATTTTCTTATGTTAGGCCTTTGAAGCCTGTCTGCGGTCCCTACTTTAAATACTCCTCCACTCACCACCACCAAGCTGCCTGCCCGTGTATCCATGTAACCGCTGTGAAACTGCCATGAGCCTATTGTTTGTTATTTTAGGCCTTTGATAGCCTGTGTGCGGTCCCTACTTTAAATACTCCTCCACTCACCACCAAGCTGCCTGCCCGTGTATCCATGTAACCGCTGTGAAACTGCCATGAGCCTATTGTTTGTTATTTTAGGCCTTTGATAGCCTGTGTGCGGTCCCTACTTTAAATACTCCTCCACTCACCACCAAGCTGCCTGCCCGTGTATCCATGTAACCGCTGTGAAACTGCCATGAGCCTATTGTTTGTTATGTTAGGCCTTTGATAGCCTGTCTGCGGTCCCTACTTTAAATACTCCTCCACTGACCAGACCACTGCTGCCCGTGTACCCCTGGAACCAATTATAAAGTGCCTACAGCCAGCCCATTTTCTTATGTTAGGCCTTTGAAGCCTGTCTGCGGTCCCTACTTTAAATACTCCTCCACTGACCAGACCACTGCTGCCCGTGTACCCCTGGAACCAATTATAAAGTGCCTACAGCCAGCCCATTTTCTTATGTTAGGCCTTTGAAGCCTGTCTGCGGTCCCTACTTTAAATACTCCTCCACTCACCACCACCAAGCTGCCTGCCCGTGTATCCATGTAACCGCTGTGAAACTGCCATGAGCCTATTGTTTGTTATTTTAGGCCTTTGATAGCCTGTCTGCGGTCCCTACTTTAAATACTCCTCCACTCACCACCAAGCTGCCTGCCCGTGTATCCATGTAACCGCTGTGAAACTGCCATCATGAGCCTATTGTTTGTTATGTTAGGCCTTTGATAGCCTGTCTGCGGTCCCTACTTTAAATACTCCTCCACTGACCAGACCACTGCTGCCCGTGTACCCCTGGAACCAATTATAAAGTGCCTACAGCCAGCCCATTTTCTTATGTTAGGCCTTTGAAGCCTGTCTGCGGTCCCTACTTTAAATACTCCTCCACTGACCAGACCACTGCTGCCCGTGTACCCCTGGAACCAATTATAAAGTGCCTACAGCCAGCCCATTTTCTTATGTTAGGCCTTTGAAGCCTGTCTGCGGTCCCTACTTTAAATACTCCTCCACTCACCACCACCAAGCTGCCTGCCCGTCTATCCATGTAACCGCTGTAAAACTGCAATGAGCCTATTGTTTGTTATTTTAGGCCTTTGATAGCCTGTCTGCGGCCCCTACTTGCAATACTCCTCCACTGACCACAATGCTGCCTGGAGTGCCTGCCTGTGTATCCATGTAACCGATGTAAAACTGCCATGACTGCCTACTGTTTGTTATTTTAGGCCTTTGATAGCCTGTCTGCAGCCCCTACTTGCAATACTCCTCCACTGACCACACCAATGCTGCCCGTGTACCCCTGGAACCTATTTAAAAGTTCATAGAGCCTAGTTATATATTTTATTTACTATTAATAAGGCCATGATGGACTACGCTGTACCACGCTACAAGCTAACCAGTCGACACTTCTTTTGCGAGAAAAGCCATCCCAACCCTCCACCAGCATGTAGAAGACCGCATTGTCCATGCACTCTGGCAATCTGTGAGTACAAAGGTGCACCTGACAACAGACGCATGGACCTGTAGGCATGGCCACGGAAGATTACGTGTCCATTACGGCGCAATGGGTTAATGTGGTGGATGCATGGTCCACAGGGGACAGCCTACTAAGTCTGTCTGCAGTCCCTAATTCAAATTGTGCTCCACTGTCTAAATCGGAACTTCCACCTTCTGGCTTTCGGCCTATAGTATCAGAAATTAAACTGCATTTGGCCTTCAACTTTGGTTAGGGCCTACTAACGGCTTCTGCCCCTCCCTGGTGTTGCCCTCAACTAAATAAAGCTGAGCTTCAACCTTCTGCTCCAAATTACCATTTTGAAAAATGCAATAGGCTTTTCAGGCCTACTAAAGGAGTCTGTCTGTGTGCCCCTCCCTGGTGTTGTCCTCAACTAAATAAAGCTGAGCTTCAACCTTCCGGCTCTCATTATGTGGTTTTAAAAAAAAAAAAGGTGGTTAGGGCCTACTAACGGCTTCTGCCCCTCCCTGGTGTTGTCCTCAACTAAATAAAGCTGAGCTTCAACCTTCCGGCTCTCATTATGTGGTTTTAAAAAAAAAAAGGTGGTTAGGGCCTACTAACGGCTTCTGCCCCTCCCTGGTGTTGTCCTCAACTAAATAAAGCTGAGCTTCAACCTTCCGGCTCTCATTATGTGGTTTTAAAAAAAAAAAATGGTGGTTAGGGCCTACTAACGGCTTCTGCCCCTCCCTGGTGTTGTCCTCAACTAAATAAAGCTGAGCTTCAACCTTCCGGCTCTCATTAAGTGGTTTTAAAAAAAAAATGGTGGTTAGGGCCTACTAACGGCTTCTGCCCCTCCCTGGTGTTGCCCTCAACTAAATAAAGCTGAGCTTCAACCTTCTGCTCCAAATTACCATTTTAAAAAATGCAATAGGCTTTTCCGGCCTACTAAAGGTGTCTGCCCCTCCCTGGTGTTGTCCTCAACTGAACAAAGCTGAGCTTCCACATTCTGGCTTTCGCCCTATACTATCAGATATTAAACTGCATTTGGCCTACTAGTGTGGTTAGGCCCTTGAAACAGTGTCTGCTGCTCTTGGGTTTGCTACTCCACTGAACAAAGCAATGCCGCCTGTTTAGTCCTGTTACCAATTTTGAACTGCATGTAGCCTACTTTATTCTTTGGCCCTATATCTGTTTCCTCCTCATCCTGCCCATTGCCCAGCCACTGCTAAATGAGTCTGCTGGTACATTGACCGAGACCACTACATTCCCCTTGTACTCTACACAGCCAGAATCTGTCCCTGCTGAAAGTAAGGTTCCCCTTCCCGCATGTTATACCACCTTACACAGGGACAAAGAGGAAGGTGCAGATGAAAGTGCAGGTTCCTTCATCAGGTGGGGGGGCATACTCGTTGGCGACGTCACTGGCACAGGGCCCCTCAGAGTACGCAAAAGTGTCGCTGCTGGTGGGAGGCGCCCCCGCCATGCAAACACACCGCCGTACTTTGAGGGGCCCTGTGCCAGTGGCAATGCGAACGAGTGGGCCCCCCCCCTGCTTGCTCAGGATCACAGCACTTGCAACTTTTAAATAATTACCTTTCCCTGCAACACCGCCGTGACGTAGTCCGCATTTCCTGGGCCCACGAAAAACTTGAGCCGGCCCTACTCCCCCCACAACTTTTGCCAAATGACCCCCAATTCCCTATGCCCAACTATTATTATAAAGTTAATTAAGATTGACAAGCTTCAGAAACAAGAATGGATGTTTTTGGCATTAAAATGGGCACTGTAGGTGTTTTCCTGGCCTCCACTCACTGCCGACTATGCTTCCCCATTGACTTGCATTGGGTTTCGTGTTTCGGTCGATCCCCGACTTTTAGCGATAATCGGCCGACTGCACTCGACTCGACTCTGGACAAAATCGGGTTTCCCAAAACCCTACTCGATCTTAAAAAAATGAAAGTCGCTCAACCCTACTGCCAGGATTAGTTAGTCCTCCGGCCGGCGCTGGGCGTCTAGGGATAAAACGCAGGCTACGCTACCCGGCTACTGTTAGTTGTGCGGCAGGTTTAGTTCATGGTCAGTTTAGTTTCCATCCTTCCAAGAGCTAGTTCGTATGTTTGCTGGGCTATGTTCTCTTGCCATTGAGAACCATAACAGTTTGACCGGCCTAAAAGGGTTAAATTAATTGACAGAGAAAGGAGAGAAAAGAGAAGTCTGCTGAAGATTTTTTTTTTTTTTTTTCTCTCAGTTCTGAGTGTGCTTGTAATTGAATCTCTTGCAAGTCTGCCTATATTGCAGCCTTTCTCTCTCTCTCTCCTTCTAATCCTGGAATGGCTCTGTGTTCACCTGTTTAAAATGGATATTCAGAGTTTAGCTGCAGGTTTGAATAATCTCACCACGAAAGTTCAAAACTTACAAGATTTTGTTGTTCATGTTCCTATATCTGAACCTAGAATTCCTTTGCCTGAATTTTTCTCGGGGAATAGATCTTGCTTTCAAAATTTCAAAAATAATTGCAAGTTGTTTTTGTCCCTGAAATCTCGCTCTGCTGGAGATCCTGCTCAGCAGGTCAGGATTGTGATTTCTTTGCTCCGGGGCGACCCTCAGGATTGGGCTTTTGCATTGGCTCCAGGGGATCCTGCGTTGCTCAATGTGGATGCGTTTTTTCTGGCCTTGGGGTTGCTTTATGAGGAACCTCAGTTAGAACTTCAGGCGGAAAAGGCCTTGATGTCCCTATCTCAGGGGCAAGACGAAGCTGAAATATACTGCCAGAAATTCCGTACATGGGCTGTGCTTACTCAGTGGAATGAGTGCGCCCTGGCGGCGAATTTCAGAGAGGGTCTCTCTGATGCCATTAAGGATGTTATGGTGGGGTTCCCTGTGCCTGCGGGTCTGAATGAGTCCATGACAATGGCTATCCAGATCGATAGGCGTCTGCGGGAGCGCAAACCTGTGCACCATTTGGCAGTGTCTACTGAGAAGACGCCAGAGAATATGCAATGTGATAGAATTCTGTCCAGAAGTGAACAGCAGAATTTTAGACGAAAAAATGGGTTGTGCTTCTATTGCGGTGATTCAACTCATGTTATATCAGCATGCTCTAAGCGTACTAAGAAGCTTGATAAGTCTGTTTCAATTGGCACTTTACAGTCTAAGTTTATTCTATCTGTGACCCTGATTTGTTCTTTATAATCTATTACCGCGGATGCCTATGTCGACTCTGGCGCCGCTTTGAGTCTTATGGATTGGTCCTTTGCCAAACGCTGTGGGTATGATTTGGAGCCTCTTGAAACTCCTATACCCCTGAAGGGGATTGACTCCACCCCATTGGCTAGCAATAAACCACAATACTGGACACAAGTAACTATGCGGATTAATCCGGATCACCAGGAGATTATTCGCTTTCTTGTGCTGTATAACCTACATGATGTGTTGGTGCTTGGATTGCCATGGCTGCAATCTCATAACCCAGTCCTTGACTGGAAAGCTATGTCTGTGTTAAGCTGGGGATGTAAGGGGACGCATGGGGACGTACCTGTGGTTTCCATTTCATCATCTATTCCCTCTGAGATTCCTGAATTCTTGACTGAATATCGTGACGTTTTTGAAGAACCTAAGCTTGGTTCATTACCTCCGCACCGGGAGTGCGATTGTGCCATAGATTTGATTCCGGGTAGTAAATACCCTAAGGGTCGTTTATTTAATCTGTCTGTGCCTGAACATGCTGCTATGCGAGAATATATAAAGGAGTCCTTGGAAAAGGGACATATTCGTCCTTCGTCATCTCCCTTAGGAGCCGTTTTTTTCTTTGTGGCTAAGAAAGATGGCTCTTTGAGACCGTGCATTGATTATCGGCTTTTGAATAAAATCACGGTTAAATATCAATATCCGTTGCCACTGCTGACTGATTTGTTTGTTCGCATAAAGGGGGCCAAGTGGTTCTCTAAGATAGATCTTCGTGGGGCGTATAATTTGGTGCGAATTAAGCAGGGGGATGAGTGGAAAACCGCATTTAATACGCCCGAGGGCCACTTTGAGTATTTGGTGATGCCTTTTGGTCTTTCAAATGCCCCTTCAGTCTTTCAGTCCTTTATGCATGACATTTTCCGTGATTATTTGGATAAATTTATGATTGTGTATCTGGATGATATTTTGATTTTTTCGGATGACTGGGACTCTCATGTCCAGCAGGTCAGGAGGGTTTTTCAGGTTTTGCGGTCTAATTCCTTGTGTGTGAAGGGTTCTAAGTGCGTTTTTGGGGTTCAAAAGATTTCCTTTTTGGGATATATTTTTTCCCCCTCTTCCATCGAGATGGATCCTGTCAAGGTTCAGGCTATTTGTGATTGGACGCAACCCTCTTCTCTTAAGAGTCTTCAGAGATTTTTGGGCTTTGCTAACTTTTATCGTCGATTTATTGCTGGTTTTTCCGATGTTGTTAAACCATTGACTGATTTGACTAAGAAGGGTGCTGATGTTGCTGATTGGTCCCCTGCTGCTGTGGAGGCCTTTCGGGAGCTTAAGCGCCGCTTTTCTTCCGCCCCTGTGTTGCGTCAGCCTGATGTTGCTCTTCCTTTTCAGGTTGAGGTCGACGCTTCTGAAATCGGAGCTGGGGCGGTTTTGTCGCAGAGAAGTTCCGATTGCTCCGTGATGAGACCTTGTGCTTTTTTCTCGCGTAAATTTTCGCCCGCCGAGCGGAATTATGATGTTGGGAATCGGGAGCTTTTGGCCATGAAGTGGGCTTTTGAGGAGTGGCGTCATTGGCTTGAGGGGGCTAGACATCAGGTGGTGGTATTGACTGACCACAAAAATCTAATTTATCTTGAGTCCGCCAGACGCCTGAATCCTAGACAGGCGCGCTGGTCGTTGTTTTTCTCTCGGTTTAATTTTGTGGTGTCCTACCTGCCGGGTTCTAAGAATGTTAAGGCGGATGCCCTTTCTAGGAGTTTTGAGCCTGACTCCCCTGGTAATTCTGAACCTACAGGTATCCTTAAGGATGGAGTGATATTGTCTGCCGTTTCTCCAGACCTGCGGCGGGCCTTGCAGGAGTTTCAGGCGGATAGACCTGATCGTTGCCCACCTGGTAGACTGTTTGTTCCTGATGATTGGACCAGTAAAGTCATTTCTGAGGTTCATTCTTCTGCGTTGGCAGGTCATCCTGGAATCTTTGGTACCAGGGATTTGGTGGCAAGGTCCTTCTGGTGGCCTTCCCTGTCTCGAGATGTGCGAGGCTTCGTGCAGTCTTGTGACGTTTGTGCTCGGGCCAAGCCTTGTTGTTCTCGGGCTAGTGGATTGTTGTTGCCCTTGCCTATCCCGAAGAGGCCCTGGACGCACATCTCGATGGATTTTATTTCGGATCTTCCTGTTTCTCAGAAGATGTCTGTCATCTGGGTGGTGTGTGATCATTTCTCTAAGATGGTCCATTTGGTTCCCCTGCCTAAGTTGCCTTCTTCTTCCGAGTTGGTTCCTCTGTTTTTTCAAAATGTGGTCCGTTTGCATGGTATTCCGGAGAATATCGTTTCTGACAGAGGTACCCAATTCGTGTCTAGATTTTGGCGAGCATTCTGTGCTAGGATGGGCATAGATTTGTCTTTCTCGTCTGCTTTCCATCCTCAGACTAATGGCCAGACCGAGCGGACGAATCAGACCTTGGAGACATATTTGAGGTGTTTTGTGTCTGCAGATCAGGATGATTGGGTTGCTTTTTTGCCTTTAGCGGAGTTTGCCCTCAATAATCGGGCCAGTTCTGCCACCTTGGTGTCTCCCTTTTTCTGTAATTCGGGGTTTCATCCTCGATTTTCTTCTGGTCAGGTGGAATCTTCGGATTGTCCTGGAGTGGATGCTGTGGTGGAGAGGTTGCATCAGATTTAGGGGCAGGTAGTGGACAATTTGAAGTTGTCCCAGGGGAAGACTCAGCTTTTTGCCAACCGCCGGCGTCGGGTTGGTCCTCGGCTTTGTGTTGGGGACTTGGTGTGGTTGTCTTCTCGTTTTGTCCCTATGAGGGTTTCTTCTCCCAAGTTTAAGCCTCGGTTCATCGGCCCGTACAAGATATTGGAGATTCTTAACCCTGTGTCCTTCCGTTTGGACCTCCCTGCATCTTTTTCTATTCATAATGTTTTTCATCGGTCATTATTGCGCAGGTATGAGGTACCGGTTGTGCCTTCCGTTGAGCCTCCTGCTCCGGTGTTGGTTGAGGGCGAGTTGGAGTACGTTGTGGAAAAAATCTTGGACTCCCGTGTTTCCAGACGGAAACTCCAGTATCTGGTCAAATGGAAGGGATACGGTCAGGAGGATAATTCTTGGGTGACTGCCTCTGATGTTCATGCCTCCGATTTGGTCCGTGCCTTTCATAGGGCTCATCCTGATCACCCTGGTGGTTCTGGTGAGGGTTCGGTGCCCCCTCCTTGAGGGGGGGGTACTGTTGTGAAATTGGATTTTGGGCTCCCCCGGTGGCCACTGGTGGAATTGAACTGGTGTGCATCATCCTCTCTGTTCACCTGTTTCCATCAGGATGTGGGAGTCGCTATTTAGCCTTGCTCCTCTGTCACTTCCATGCCGGTCAACATTGTAATCAGAAGCCTTTCTGTGCATGTTCCTGCTGCTAGACAACTTCCAGCTAAGTTGGACTTAGTCCTTGTTTGTTTTTGCATTTTGTTCCAGTTCACAGCTGTAGTTTCGTTTCTGTGTCTGGAAAGCTCTTGTGATCTGAAATTGCCACTCTGATGTTATGAGTTAATACTAGAGTCTTAAAGTAATTTCAGGATGGTATTTTGATAGGGTTTTCAGCTGACCATGAAAGTGCCCTTTCTGTCTTCCTGCTATCTAGTAAGCGGACCTCAATTTTGCTAAACCTATTTTCATACTACGTTTGTCATTTCATCTAAAATCACCGCCAATATTTGTGGGGGCCTCTGTCTGCCTTTCGGGGAAATTTCTCTAGAGGTGAGCCAGGACTATATTTTCCTCTGCCAGGATTAGTTAGTCCTCCGGCCGGCGCTGGGCGTCTAGGGATAAAACGCAGGCTACGCTACCCGGCTACTGTTAGTTGTGCGGCAGGTTTAGTTCATGGTCAGTTTAGTTTCCATCCTTCCAAGAGCTAGTTCGTATGTTTGCTGGGCTATGTTCTCTTGCCATTGAGAACCATAACACATCACAACCTATAACAATGGTGCACAACAGATCCAGGCTATTCTGCAAAAACATTGGTCCATTTTGTATATGGACGAGGACATTGGTGAAATGGTCGGAGAGAATCCTAGTATTACGTTTCAAAAAGGGAAATCTATAGGCGACAGATTGGTTCACAGCCACTACATTGCACCAAAAAAGGAGACGTGGTTGTCTAACCAACTAAAAGGGTCTTTTAAATGTAGCGGTTGTGTCGCATGCCCTGTTATGGCAACAGGTTCAACCTTTATGAGTCAATAAACAGGGAAGGAGTACCGCCTATACCACTTCATCAATTGTAGAACAAAGGGGGTGATATACAGGGTGGTCTGCACATGCGGCCTTGAGTACATAGGCAAAACCATAAGGGAATTTCGAAGACGAATAGGAGAACATCTGAGAGATATTGCTTTGAAAAGAGACACCCCTCTAGCGAGGCATATTAACACCAGACATGATGGAAGAATTACTGATCTGTCATTTATGGGGATTGACAGGGTGGCACCACCAAGGAGGGGTGGCAACTGGGATCAGTTGTTGCTACAATGTGAGGCTAAATGGATCCATCGCCTTAAAACTCAAACATCGGGTGGCCTTAACGAAATCCTCACTTACAGCTGTTTTCTCTGATAAAATGTTACATACTTCACCTTATTTGTGCACCTTCTTTCCTTTTTTCCTCCCCCTATAAGTATCATGTAGGGTAGATAGGTGAAGAATAGGGCTAGCCGTCGAGGAATGGGGGCGCCATCTCTTGTTCTCTATCCCTAGGGTGCCAACCTCCATATGATAGGTAGGATTTGAGGATAGGGTCAGTATTAGTACATTATTTTTTGAGCGGGGGTATAGGTAGGCACATCTTTCCATCTATCTTCCTTCCTTGCACTGAGGGATAATATCATACTGTATTTACATTCTCCCGACCATTTCCCTAAGGGTAGGACTCTGTATTATTGCCCATCTGTTTGTCCTCTGTTTCTGGGTGTGAACTCGCTAGGACATTTCTATTTGTATTTTTTATTTTTATTTTTGCCAGGACCATGGGTCTTTTGAATAATTCTCCAGCATATTTTTCTGTATCTTCCTCTTTTTTTCGGATAGACAGCACATGCTATGATATATTTATCCTCCCTCCTTCTGGAGGTTATGTTAGGATGAAGTTTTTGTTTCAACGTTCATGCCGATAGCGGACGTCTCGGCATTCTTTTCCCTCTGTTTGGAGGGCTGGTATTGGCATACGATGTTTTCATATACGCTATAGTACTGTGAGTATCCTCTTGCGGATTGGTATATCCGCCTGTTATAACACTCTGATTAAATTACTAACCTCACTGATCATTTTGCTACGGGTCTCGTCTGATATCTCCTCTATAATTTACGTCATATAGTGCGCCGACAGCTAGTGAATTCATGCGGCTCACATATGCGTTCCAATTGAGGACGCTGAAATGACGTCAGCGGCTGAACGCCCCGGTGCATGCGTTCCACGCTGGAGACGCCTTTTGTATGATGCGCCGACAGCGAGGGCGCACAGGAAGTGAGTGGGCGCCGCTCGAACACGAGGAGCTAGAGGTGGCTTATTTAAGAGACAGCGACACAGTAAGTGTGAAACCCCCTTTTTCCCTGGATGACGGGTGTTTACACAAGATGAGGATCTAGCACCCGACTGTGTTTATCTATTACATCTTCCCCTGATGAGTCTTGTAAACGAAACGCGTTGGGAAGCTTGAATGCTGGGGTAATATGTTTCCATGGTGATCAACGTGGGGTAATGTATGGAATGATTTGCCTCCCCCATATATTTTGACACCGATTTACTCTAGGGGCTTTTCTCCCTCGTCATGATGAATACAATAGTATGAGGTGAGATGGTTCCCCTTTTTGTACTAATGGTCTGTATTAGGACTATGTGATATATGGATGGCCTAATTCTTCGGCCACACAATTCTTGCTGTATATAGGAGGCTGTCTCCTTTTTATTACGTGTATTTTGGTACGTATTTGCGTTTGCATTTTGGGTTTGTTATAATTTAAGTTGTCACATAGGGTGTTTTTTTTTTTTTTTTTTTTGTTATCATAGGTTACTTATTTCTGGTATAGTTCATCCCATTTTAACAATTGTCCATTAAAAGCTAATTTTTAACTTATTAGTCTCACCCTGCTTTATCTAACAAATTTTGGACTGGTGATTATAGTTTAATTATTGGTGTGGAATTATATCCAATTTGGCTTTAGGACAATTCTTTTTGTGTTTTTTCATTTAAGACAAATTAAATGAAGATAATAATACCAAAGAATTTGTGTTTGCAATCATTTTCAGGAAGAAACTGAGTATTATCTGACAGAATTGCAGTGGTGTCAATACTTTTGGCTACAACTGTAGCTGAAGCTATGTCTTGCAGAGGTCTCGGACTAATAGCCCAGCTAAGTAGCTGGACAATCACCTGGAATAATGAACACCTAGAGACAGCCAGCACCTCACAGTCTCAGCTGTCAATCAAAACACTGACAGCTTCAGCACGCCTCTGTACCATATTGGACGGCTGAACCATCAGTAACTGCATCCTAGACACACTGAGGGATGGAATCATGACACCTCCATTCAATTGTCTAAGAGATGTGTAATTGCAGCACTGACTGCCAGCACTTCCAAAGTGAAGGCAAAATGCTGGAGTGTGATAAAGTTACCTGATCATGTTGCTGATGTCACATGGCAGGCGCATGCGCAATGTGCCAGCCGAGATCTGCATGCCGCAACACGACAACAATAAGACATTTTACCTATTGGTTCATTTTAATCACTGTGATAGACCCTATCACAGTGATAAAAAATAGTAAATCAAACTCCCCTTTATCACCCCCTTAGTTAGGTCAAAATAATAAAATAAAAAAATGTATTTCCATTTTTCCATTAGGGTTAGAGTTGGGCTAAATTTAGAGTTGGGCTAAAGTTAGGGTTAGGCTAAAGTTAGGGTTAGGGTTGGGCTAGGGTTAGGGTTGGGGCTAGAGTTAAGGTTGGGCTAAAGTTAGGGTTGGGCTAAAGTTAGGATTGGGGCTAGGGATAGGGTTTGGCTAAAGTTAGGGTTGGGCTAGGGTTAGGGTTGTGGTTATGGTTGGTATTACAGTTAGGGTTGGGATTAGGGTTAGGGGTGTGTTGGGGTTAGGGTTGTGGTTAGACGTATGGTTAGGGTTGGGATTAGGGTTAGGGGTGTGTTGGGGTTAGGGTTGTGGTTAGTGTTATGGTTAGGGTTGTGATTAGGGTTAGGGGTGTGTTGGGGTTAGGGTTGGAGTTAGAATTGGGGGGTTCCACTGTTTAGGTACATCAGGAGGTCTCCAAATGCGACATGGTACCACCATTGATTCTAGCCAATTTTGCGTTCAAAAAGTCAAACAGTTCTTCCTTCCCTTTCTGTGCCTGCCATGCACCCAAACAGTGGCTTTCCCCCACATATGGGGTATCGACGTACTCACGAGAAATTGCACAACAAATTTTGAGGTCCATTTTCTCCTGATACCCTTGTGAAAATAAAAAAATTGGTTGCAAAGTAAATTTTTTGTGAAAAAAGTAAAATGTTCATTTTCCGTCCACATTCCTTTAGTTCTCGTTAAGCACCTGAAGGGTTAATAAACTTCTTGAATGTGGTTTTGCACACCTTGAGGGGTGCAGATTTTAGAATGGTGTCACGTTTGGGTATTTTATGTTATATTGACCCCCCCAATCTCACTTCAAATGTGAGGTGGTCTCTTAAAAAATGGTTTTCTAAATTTTGTTGAAAAAAATGAGAATTCGCTGGTCAACTTTTAACCCTTATAACGTCCTAACAAAAAATAATTATGTTTCCAAAATTGTGCTGATATAAAGTTGACATGTGGGAAATTTTATTTATTAACTATTTTGTGTGCCACCACTCTCTGATTTAAGGGTACAGAAATAAAATTTTGAAAATTGCAACATTTTCAACATTTTTGCCAAATTTCCGTTTTTTTTCATAAATAAACACAAGTTATATTGATGAAATTTTACCACTGTCATGAAGTACAATATGTCACGAAAAAACAGTCTCAGAGTCAGTGGGATACGTTGAAGTGTTCTAGAGCTATAACCTCATAAAGTGACCGTGGTCAGAATTGTTAAAATTGTCTTGGTCATCAGGTACCAAATTGGATAATATATATACAATAGAATACACCGGCGCTCCAAAAGGGTAATGAATGTGAGGATGAACGGAGCTGCTGGTGCCTGACAGCTGCTGTGCTAAGCCTGTCATATAAAAGAAAACAACTAGATATAATAAAATGTAGGTCACCGCGCTGCCTACCTCAGGGAAAGCTGAGTTTATAATGCCCCTAAAAAGGAAGAGACTTACTTGGACGTGTTAGATGCCAGGGATAAGTCTGTGGGAGCAGGTCTTAAGTGAGGTGGAGCTGGAAGAAGGTGGCTGCTCCTCCGTGCATAGGTGAAGATGGATCCAGTCGGCGGTGTGAGATGGCAGGGCTGCGGGGAGCGTCCTCCCTAGTTGGCGCCCAGCCACCACGCGCGCCGAAGAGGTGAACAGGCGGCGTCTCAGACAGAGAACGCCGCTACGCTGCAGCGGGGGATAGGGGGGCGTGGTCTGGGTGACGTCACCCGAAGCTGCGGGAAATGAGCAAGAGACGGGTGCCGAGCAGGGCCTCTGTTGCCTACGCGTTTCGAAGGTCTCCGGACCTTCTTCGTCAGGGCTAGAGGTCCCGGCAGTCTCTTGCTAAGTATATAAAGAAGAAGCCCCACCCACTGTTAATTGCAAAAAAAGGGGGAATGAATGTGTTTCTAACATTGCTTACATGCAAATGTATCTGGAAGCCGAAGGGTAAAGAAAATAGAAAATTGTAGATGAACTAATTCTGCATACTCCACACAGAGTGGTTGGAAAGTGGCTTGCACAGATTCATTAAATCAAATATAAGTACATTTGCCTGGCAGTGTGTTATTATTAAAAATATATATTTTATTAAATTACGTTTAAAAAGGGGAATATGTATAAAAAGGATATATATAAAATCAATTTTAATTGCGCTAGCTAAAAATGCAGATGTCTCTGCATACCTGTACATATATACCAATGAGAATAAAAATAAAAATAAATAGGGGGTTATTAAAATCAATACATGAATCAATACTTATTTAAAAGCAAAAAGCTCTAATTGGATAGTATGGCCCCTAGGGGTCTTAACCATGAATTAGAGCTTTTTGAATTAGTTCATCTACAATTTTCTATTTTCTTTACCCTTCGGCTTCCAGATACATTTGCATGTAAGCAATGTTAGAAACACATTCATTCCCCCTTTTTTTGCAATTAACAGTGGGTGGGGCTTCTTCTTTATATACTTAGCAAGAGACTGCCGGGACCTCTAGCCCTGACGAAGAAGGTCCGGAGACCTTCGAAACGCGTAGGCAACAGAGGCCCTGCTCGGCACCCGTCTCTTGCTCATTTCCCGCAGCTTCGGGTGACGTCACCCAGACCACGCCCCCCTATCCCCCGCTGCAGCGTAGCGGCGTTCTCTGTCTGAGACGCCGCCTGTTCACCTCTTCGGCGCGCGTGGTGGCTGGGCGCCAACTAGGGAGGACGCTCCCCGCAGCCCTGCCATCTCACACCGCCGACTGGATCCATCTTCACCTATGCACGGAGGAGCAGCCACCTTCTTCCAGCTCCACCTCACTTAAGACCTGCTCCCACAGACTTATCCCTGGCATCTAACACGTCCAAGTAAGTCTCTTCCTTTTTAGGGGCATTATAAACTCAGCTTTCCCTGAGGTAGGCAGCGCGGTGACCTACATTTTATTATATCTAGGTACCAAATTGGCTCTGTCACTAAGGGGTTAATTCATCCTTTGACTCTCAAGTATTCATTTACCACAGCTTCCAGGACCTGGTCCAGACTTGGCTTTGTCCCAAATACTTGGTGTCCCAAGGTCTCACTTCCAACCTACTGCAGTATTTTGAACCTGTTCTGTAGTACAATTATGGGGCACCAGAATTATCCTTCCTGTATCTTTAAATCTAATCTGCCATTGCTCATCCATAAGTTCCTTGTTGGTACTACTGCTGCTCTTATTCCTCCACACACTGCAGCCTACCAATTACTAACAAGCTCCTCAGGAACTCACTAACCTCTGCCTTTTCTTAAATAAGTCTCTTCCATGTTTGTTCCCATGCCTTTTAAACATTTCAAATAGCCTTTACCTTTAGGGTGTTCTGGTTTCTCCATCACTCCTATCTAAGTGTTCCATTTACCCGCAGACATGCAAATCAAAATATACACCAATATATGCACATTGCACCAATACCTTCAGGATCCCTGCAAACTCAAGTACCATTAAGGAACATGGAACGGTAAAGGACACGTGAACAGGTCACAGGCTGCAAATAAATAGGAGATCCACATTTTACCCTCGTTGACGTTGTCACTTAATAAACATTACCAAAAGGGACGTGTGATTTAATATTTTTTTGATCAGATAATTTCTTACCCAATTGAAATTTAGGGTATTTATGTCAGTACGTATGGTATGGACACATTGCCGTCAGAGCTTCTATTTAGTGTGGCAATTTGACGGAAAGAATATAAAAGTATGCAGCACTATTCTTACTGTCAAAAAGACTGACAGAAACCAAGACAGCAATGTAAGGTAAAAATGTTGTAGGACTACTTCAATAAGTATAATGTAGAAGAAAACTTAGGTCGGAGTCATAATAACCTGTATTGTATGTGAGAGCTACCAATAAGAAGAGACTGAGGAAGCCTGGGGTGACATATATTTACTATTACATTTCATCTGTGAGCAAAAGAATTTGTTTATTCGGTAATCTCCATAATTAACGTTTTGGACACTTGGATCTTTATTAGAACTGATTACTAACAAAGAGGGTAGGACATTGCTGCTAAAGCGCTGCTGTATACGACGCACGTCACTGTGGAATGGTGCTCTAGTATTTTTCTACATAATTTACGGGTTGGAACCCTACTTGGGCACCACTACACGGACTACTCCATATGTGGAAGGTGCTGGCTGTGTTATACAGCCAGTCAAACGCCTCTTAACTGCAGCACCATTAGTTGTGACATTGGTATTTAACGGGTTTCTCCAAGAATGTGATAAATGGCTCCATCACATGATTTAAACTGTATCCGATTCTAGTCATGTGTTGACAGGCTGCAGTCTGAAGAAACACAGCTCCCGAGACCTGTGTCTCAATGACAGAAGAGCAAGATCGTAAACACACATCCCGTAGTGAGCTGCTGAAGCAGGTCTGTGACATGAGTAGAAATAAATCTTCACGCTGACTGTCTGTGCAAAAATGGCTGAATCTGGAGAAAATAATCTCATGTTCCAAGTCAACAAGAAGATTTATTTCATTTCATGTCACAGTGCTGTTACAGGAGCTCACTGAAGTATGTGTGTTTACAATACAACTCTTCTGTCAGTTGAGACACAGGCCTCGGAACCTAAGATGGGCTACACTTTGAACTACATAATTGTCGCCATTTTATCACATTTTTGGAGAATCCCTTTAAGGTGATCGGGATCCAACAGGTAACATTTCTCCTTGCGGAGAGTTGCATGTCAAGCCCGACATGCCGAGGTGAGGGTCCAGACCAATGCATTGTTTCGGGTGCCCATTGCACTGCTGAAGGTCCAGATGACTGCCACTTTAGTCCTCCTTTTAAGGCTTCATAGAAGAACGTCACCTGAACTATTTATTTCAATAAAGCAGTACTGCAGTATATAGAACAAGCAAACAAGTAGTCAAGTGATCACAGGTTCAAGTCTCATAAGGGGGCTGAAAAAATAGAGTTAAAAAAAAAACGTTTGTAAAGTATGAAAAAAATATAAAAATTCTAATTGCCTAATTTTTTTAAGAAAATAAATACAAAATAAGCATATTTGGTATTGCTGTGTCTGTAGACGTCAGATCTACCATAGTATAAAATTAATCAACTCATACGCTAAACATACTGTAAATAGAAAGTTATTAGAAAAGTCAGAATTGTGTTTTATCGTCACTACATTTCCCTAAAAAAATGAAATAAAAAGCAATCTAATTGTTGTATAAACTCCAAAATGTTATCAATAAAAATGTCAGGTTGCCATGCATAAAACAATTCCTCATATAACTGTATTGATGGAATAATAAAAAGTTAAAAGTCTCAGAAAATGGTGACGCAAATATTTTTTTTTACTTATTTCCTGAATTTTTGACTACTTATATAAGTTTGGCATCACTGTAATTGTTAAGACCTACAGACTAATTTGCCAGCGTTTTTACAGCACAGTGAACAATGTAAAAACTAAACCGCAAAACAATGGCGGAACTGCATTTTTTTTCAAATTGTATCATACTTGGAATTTATTTTCCTATTTTCCAGTGCATTATATGGTAAAATGGTGGGTGTCACTGATCCTGCACACAAATGCAAGACAAGTGCAACTGGCAGCGGTATTCTTAATATCAAAATAATGGAAAAAAACCTCAACGGGACCTTTACGGACCCCACTATAGGTAATGGAATCCATTGACTGTGGATCAGACTGTTGCACACACCTGTGCTCGTGCGCTGTCTGCTGACCTGTCAGTGTGTGCACACATGGGGGGGATTCTGTTCTGGCAGTGCTTGTCCGAAGCAAGCACTGTCAATCAGGATATAGGGAAGTGTCCTATAAAATTAAATCAAGGGTCAGAATGATGCACTGAGTGCTGGGTCACACCAAGGGTGTGCTGAGCATCCTAATTTGCATGTTGATTAATCATTGTTTTCTGGACAGTATGGGGAAATGTTGAAGGGGTAATCTACTTCATGGACAACCCCTTCTTAAAGTCCTACAAGTAAAATAACAAAAGCTTATATTCACCTCCTGCGCTGGTGCATTTCCAGTGGTTCAGCGTTACATGAGCACTGCAGCCAATCAGCGGGCACTGATTGGCTGCAGCGCTCATGTAACATAGCAATGATCCGGCGTCAACATTGCTGGAATGGCACTGGTGTGGAAAGTGATTTTAAGCTTTTCTTATTTTACACGGGTGAATTGGGGGTTTAAGAAGGGGTTGCTCAAACAGTGGACAACCCCTTTAATGCACTAAGAGTTTGATTGTATACTTATTTTATGCTGGGTGGGGTGATAAACATTTTTAACATATGCTGTCAAGATTGAATAGCTATAATAGAATTCCCTTATACAGATATGGTGAGTTTGAGTTTTATTGTTGCACAATATAATCAATAGAAAAGGTGTCCCAACAAAATTAAGGTTGAAAATCTTTGCCCTATAATTGCACAAATTTAGATTTGAACAAACCTGGTTTTGCGGTGCTGTTAATTGGTGTAAAATTAGAAAAAATATATCATAAATTTTAGTTGATTTGTTAGAAGTGCGGGATCTAAGGTCACAGCTTTTGTCATCACTCAGCATTGTCTGTCTGCATTCTGACATAGCCGGCAAAAAGAGAAGCCTCTGGGGAAAGGTGACTATTTTTTGTGATTTGACTTCACCTTGATTGTTGATGATCAGGCAAAATTACTATTCCCATGCCTTAAGCAACAATAGTATTTGTCAGTTTGTCTACCACTGAAGTTCTAGGGCCAGTAAAGATACTAACCCAAATTATTACATAGCATGTTCTATAGGGGAAATTTGTGATCATTTTCTATTTTTCTCCTGTAACTGAAATTATTACAAAGCAAGAACATTTTGATCACAAAAATTCTTCAAAACGTTTGTCCTGCGAATAAAAAATATTTTTTTCCCAAGGGTTGATTGGTTAAAAAAAAATAAAAAGAGTCAGTTCTCACTCCTCCTCAATCCCTCGAAGCTCCTGTCCCGATTGTCAGAGGATGGTTTACCACAATGACCAATGATTGGTTAAGCAGCATTTCCTTCACTTTCTGGTATGTTGGGACAGGATCAGGGAATAGAGATCAGAGGGAAACACTCGAACATTGAAAAGGGAGTAACAGGAGCCGGGGATCTTTGAAGTTGAGTATCATTCTCTTGCTTTCTTTTAACTAGTCTGAGCCATGTGAAAAAAAAAGTATCTGCTGAAAAGACCCTTTAAAATGTAATATTTTGACATTATTATTTTGTTTTGAATTTTTATATATACTAATTTAAAAGTTTTAAAATAATAATGCCACAATATTACATTTTAAAGGGTCTTTTCAGCAGATACTTTTTTTTTCAAATACCCTTATTTGAGAAAATATATATATACAGTCCTGCTCATCATTATTGGCACCCATGAAGTTTAAGTACATAATGAGGAATATCTCCTGAAAATTAATGCAGTGAAACAGTTTTTTGTATAGAGCACTCGTGTTAAATACAAGAGAGCAAATTATAAACAATAATGTAAAACAAAAAGCAATGAGAGGGAAAAATAGAAAAACCTAAAACTTGCTGTGACACTGGCACCCTTTACATTAAATAAGTTTAAATAAGTATGGAAACACATTTTGACTCACCTGTGGTAAATCACAAAAAAGAATCACCTCTGATTAATTGTCGGTGCCCATGTGACATGAACTAGTCAATGAATGATGATTTGGTTTCCACAAGTACCATACACCGCACACTAAACCAAGCAGAGCTTTATTGTGGAAGGCAAAGGAAGAAACCATTGCTGAAGAAAATACATAAAAAAGAACAACTGATCTTTGCCAAAGAGTACCTTGACAAACCATAATTCTTCTGGGAAAATGTTCTGTGGACAGATGAAGCAAAAATCGAGCTTTCTGGCAATGCAAAGCAACAGTTTGTTTACAGACAGCGCAATGAAGCTTATAAGGAAAAGAACACCCTACCACCAGTTAAGCATGGTGAAAGATCCATAATACTGTGGGGCTACTTTGCTGTGTCTGGTACTGGAGGCCTTGACCATATCCCAGGAATCATGAAATCAGAGAATTATCAAGGGATTTTAGAGTGAAATGTCCTACCCAGTGTAAGAAAACTTGGTTTGAGTGGAAGATCATAGGTCCTCCAGCAAAACAATGACCCAAAGCACACATCCAAAGGCACACAAGAATGGTTTAAAAAGAAAAAATGGGCTGTTTTAAAATGGCCAGCAATGAGTCCTGACCTCAATCCCATTGAAAATATTTGGGGTGACCTGAAATCTGCCATTGGGGAAAAAGAACCCTGCAAACATTCAAGAGCATGAACAAACTGCAAAGGAAGAGTGGGAGAAAATACCAGCTGAGACGTGCAAGAAGCTTATAGATGGACACACAAGAAACGTTTTTAGGTTGTCATCAATACCAAAGGGTGTGCAACCAAGTATTAATTAGGGGTGCCTTTATTGCTGTACATGCTGTTTATTCTGTTTCTTCTTTGAAATTGCAACATGTAAGTTGAAAAACAGTGTTTTATTGTTGTATTACTTTGGACAATAATTAAAAAATCTTGAGAATATAACTTTGGTACATTTCCATTTATTTCTGAATTTATTGTACAGTCTATGAAAAAAACGAAGGGGTGCCAATAATGGTGAGCAGCACTGTATATGCCTTAAATTTGTGAAAACGTTTCTTGTTAGTACATGACTATTACTGATCAGGCCAAGACAGTGAATATTTGCTTTCTTGGTGGTAGCAATGTGGGAGGTCATGATCTCATAGAGTGCCCATTTTTCCATGGGAAGCCTCACAGATTGAAAACTGAGGCAGAGGCTGATTATCTTAATTACTTAGTTTATAGTAAATACTTTGAGATTACAATGGAGGGAGAAGAAAGGTAAAGACAGTTCAGTGTTCCCGCTGTGTCCTATGTGTAACCTAATAAAATAAACAGAAGGAAATTGTAGCAGCTTCTGGTATCTTCACAATTGGTCTCGTAGCACTTATAATGCTATCAATGATGATACACATCTAGGAATAAAATCTTGATTTATTAGAAGCCATTAAGTTTCAATTAAAACAGATCTGTCTCCAGATTTCACTCCCGCATACATAACCAACCACTTATGAATGCAGACAATTTTCATTTTTGCATTTTCATTATTTCCTCGTCTTGTTTTTCCCTTGATATATGAGATCTTAATTTTTGTGAGATAATTTGCGGTTTTCAATTACATCATTAACTTCACTATATAACGTACTGAAAAATGGGAACATAAGTAAAAACCCCGCAACCCGGCTATTGTTTTATGTGTTATTTTTTTATGGTGTTCAATGTGTGGTAAAAATGACCTGGCAATATGAATTCCCACGTCTGTATGATTACTGGGATTCCAAATTTGCATAATTGTTTTTCTTTGTTACCGTAATTTAGTGGCTTAATAAAATGATGAATTCTGTGGTAAAAATAGTTTCAGTTGCCATTTTCCCATAACTTTCTTATCTTTCCATAAATTAGTCTTAACAATGGCTTAGCTGTAGTTGCTAATGGTTCCATTTTCTGGAACATACAAGGTTTTGATCACGATAAGTTGCATTTTTTTGGAGTAGCTGCATCCACCAAAAATGGCAATTTTGCTGTTTTAATTTTTTTTTTCTGTACGACCTTTATCCTACAGGTTAAACAATGCTATACTTTAATAAATTGGACTTTTACAAACACAGCACTACGAAATGTGCATTTTTGACTTCTTTATTTTTATTTGTGTGAAAAGGGAGGGTGATTTCAATTGTATGTTTTTTTAAACCCATTGTTTTACTTCTCACTTTTTTAGTGATTTGAACATACCATTTTTTGATCACATGATCTGTGCACTGCATTAATACAGTATGAAATTAAAATCATGGTCTTCACAGGAGTGCCAAGATGGCAGCAACATCAGCCCTAGTTTTCATATAAAAAAACAACAACAAATATTAAAGAAGAATTTTTACTTTACTTCAGAACTTAAGGTACAACATCTTATCTATAGAGTAATATACAATTTTTCGTAATCAAAATGTAAACATCTACTTATGTACTATGAAAAAAAGGAATAATTTGGCATAAGAATCGCATATCTTCTTATGGTGCTCATTGCTCACACATTTCTTGAAATGATCACTTTTTTTTGCCTTTTGGTCTCTAGATCTCACACACAAGTGCCATGGACCTTTGACAGGACCAAAAAAGTACTAAACTATTAGTCGCACGGGGTCCGCTGGACCCCAAGCACCTCGCTGTAGTCGATGCCACATCTTGTGATGCACTGAGGAGGGAAGGGCACCCGAGCTAGGAAGCTACCTAAATATACAACAACCTACTTTCCTTCCAATGGACAGTTACCTAACTTCCATGCTTGAGGAAATATGAATAAAACAAACTCACTTGGGGTCCAATGGATCCCACGCGACTAATTAAAGGTTAAAGGGAACCTGTCACCCCCAAAATTGATGGTGAGGTAAGCTCACCATCATCAGGGGCTTATCTACAGCATTCTGGAATGCTGTAGATAAGCCCCCGATGTTACCTGAAAGAGGAGAAAAAGAGGTTATATTATACTCACCCAGGGGCGGTCCCGCTGCGGTCCGGGTCCGATGGGTGTCTCAGGTCCGATGGGTGTCTCAGGTCCGGTCCGGCGCCTGCCATCTTCATTCTATGACATCCTCTTCTGGTCTTCACGTTGTGGCTCTGGCGCAGGCGTACTTTATCTGAGCTGTTGAGGGCAGAGCAAAGTACTGCAGTGCACAGGCGCTGGGCCTCTCTGACCTGTCCCGGCACCTGCGCACTGCAGTACTTTGCTCTGCCCTCAACAGGGCAGACAACGTACGCCTGCGCCACAGCCGCAGCGTGAAGACCAGAAGAGGACATCATGGAATGAAGATGGCAGGCGCCGGACCGGACCTGAGACACCCATCGGGCCGGACCGCAGCGGGACCGCCCCTGGGTGAGTATAATCTAACCTCTTTTTCTCCTCTTTTAGGTAACTTCGGGGGCTTATCTACAGCATTACAGAATGTTATAGATAAGCCCCTGATGACGGTGGGCTTACCTCACCATCGATTTTGGGGGTGACAGGTTCCCTTTAAGATAAGCACTTTGTTAGTTCAGTTGTAGGTGGACTTGTGAAATACTCATTTTAATTTGAAGATTATACAACCATTTTGACACAGGTATTCAAAGTAAGCATACCAGCCTCATCAGGTTTAAGACAGCTATTTAGTAATGTATGCTGTTCGCATTGTGAAGTCTGGTGGCAGATCAGCCTTAATCCCATAAACATTAATAATGGTGCAGTTACTTTACATATGTAAAACGTATGCAAACTCTGTGGTTTAATTTGCTATTAGAGTAAAGAAACATAAATACCAAACATGCACTGTAACACGTCATCAGGTGGCAGCAGCAGGCGAGGCACTCATCTCCTTTTACATCCTGGAACGCTACATGAAAGTGTGGGCCGTGGCTGGGTGGACTTCTGCTGTGAGGACCTTATGCCCGTGCAGTTCGCATGTAGCCTGTGGTGTGGGTTGGCCAGGACCGAATGTTTTACAGTTCAAGGACAGAGGCTTCTGTTCCAACACAAACTCTTTGCTGAGTGGCATCTCGATAAAGGTTATATACATGGGATATCGGGTACAAAGTCTTATGGATGTTTCCTTTACCACATAAAGCATTTTCCACTTTCAATCTCCTTCCTCTGCAGTTTACTCAAGGGCTAGTGAGGTGCACTGTTTCTCTCTACTTCACAACAACCCAGCTTTAACGGTACAGTCCTGATTAGCAAGTCTACTTACTTTCTCCTTGGTTCCGCATTCTATTTCTTCCACTATTGGTGCCCTGAAACACTTGTAATCGGGACCCCCAATACTCAGTCATACTCATTCTTGCTTAGGTCTACTACCTTCTGCGTTACAAGCTCTAGGATTCATGTCTTGGCATCCTATCCAAGGACCCTTCTTCAGAAGGCCACTCTGTCTCATCAGTCACTTTTCTTTAGGATCACACTATCCCTTGCCTTAGTCTCTTCTCACTGTGGATCACTAATAATTAGGCAGCACTGCTCACTTTGCACTTTCAACTCCAACTCACTAATTTACAGGAAGCAGTAACTTGCTCTAACACTAACCCCTTCCACTGTGATCAAATCCCAAACATTAACTCTATCCTAACTTAGATAGCACTAAGGATAGATATTAATAGGACACAAAACCTAACTTTTAATGTATAATCATATAAAATAAGAGGAACACATGGATATAAACAATACCACAAAGAAGGTGCTCAAAAATAATACCAGAGCAGATAATAAAATGGTTTGGTCTTACCTCTTCGATGTCCTGGAGTAGGCTATGTGTGTTGTAGGGAAACTGGGGGGAGGGGTATGTGAAATAAGCTGCCCTGTCATGCCCCGTGCAGGTCTCCCATCCTTACAAGGACAGTCCCCAAGTGTGGTCCTGTCCTAAAGAATGTCCCTTAGTTCCATCCAGACAAGTTTCATCCACTAGTCAAAGCGGACTCATCAGGGTAAGAAGGAGTATATAAAGATGATTAAGGTTCAAAGTTTAAGAAGCATAGTAAAATGTTTGGGGACTCAGAAATTTTGAAGGTTATCCCTATGATGAGGGGCCTTATCCTGTCTGCAGAGTACTCTACAACTTGGGAAAGGTGATACTATGCACCAGGAGAGAAAAAAGGGACATTATCTAGGACAGGACCCCACATGGAGTCAGGATGGAGACATGGGGGCAGGATGGAGATATATGGGGCAGGATGGTAGGACATATGGGGGCGCAGAATGGAGACATGGGGGGGCAGAATAGAGACATGGGGGGGCAGGATGGAGACACATGGGCTTTGATGGGAGGATATATATGGGGCTGGGATGGGAGAACATATTGGGCCAGGATGGGAGAACATATGGGGCAGGATGGAGATACATGGTGTCATGATGTGTGTTATGGACCTGGTGGTTAGGTGCACCAGGAATGACCTGATAGTTAAACGCGGAATCGGGACGAGCTCTGGGGAAATGGGAACTCTGCTGACCGCAAACCCTACTCCTATCAACACAACTAGAAATAGCCGTGGAGCGTGCCTGACTCTGCCTAGACGCCTCTTCACAGCCTAAGAGCTAACTACCCCTAAAGAAAGGAAACAAAGCCTCACTTGCCTCAGAGAAATTTCCCCAAAGGTAAAAGCAGCCCCCATAAGTATTGACTGTGAGTTAAGAGGAAATCACAAACACAGGATGAAATAGGCTTTAGCAAAGGGAGGCCAGTCTAACTAAACAGATTGAGGATAGAAAAGGGATCTTTGCGGTCAACACAAAAAACTACAAAACCACGCAGAGTGTGCAAAAAATACCCCCGCACCGACTCACGGTGCGGTGGTGCCACTCTGCACCCCCAGAGCTTCCAGCTAGCCAGGCAGTTTCATGATAGCAAGCTGGACTAGAACTTAGCAAGAAAAACCATATGTAACAAATGAACAAGCAGGAACTTAGCTTAGCTGGAGTAGACAGGTCCTCAGAAAGATCCAGGAGAGATCTGAACCAGTACTAGAACATTGACAGCTGGCATGGAGTAACGACCTGAGTGGAGTTAAATAGAGAATCCAGCCTAGCCCTAAACGAGGGCAGGTGGGGAAGGAATCTCAGAACCAGCAGCTCCACTCACAGCCACCAGAGGGAGTCCACGGACAGAACTCACCGAAGTACCATTCATGACCACAGGAGGGAGTTCGAGAACGGAATTCACAACAGTACCCCCCCTTGAGGAGGGGTCACCAAACCCTCACCAAAGCCCCCAGGCCGATCAGGACGAGCCAAATGAAAGGCACGAACTAAATCGGCAGCATGGACATCAGAGGCAACAACCCAGGAATTATCCTCCTGACCATAGCCCTTCCATTTGACCAAGTACTGAAGTTTTCGTCTCGAAATACGAGAATCCAAAATCTTCTCCACCACATACTCCAACTCCCCCTCGACCAACACCGGAGCAGGAGGATCAACGGAGGGAACCATAGGCGCCACATATCTCTGCAGCAATGACCTATGGAACACATTATGGATGGCAAAAGAAGCAGGAAGGGCCAAACGAAATGATACAGGATTAAGAATTTCAGAAATCTTATAAGGACCAATGAAACGAGGCTTAAACTTAGGAGAAGAAACCTTCATAGGAACATAACGAGATGATAACCAAACCAAATCCCCAACACGAAGTCGGGGACCAACACGGCGACGGCGGTTAGCGAAACGTTGAGCCTTCTCTTGGGACAAGGTCAAATTGTCCACCACATGAGTCCAAATTTGCTGCAACCTGTCCACCACAGAATCCATACCAGGACAGTCCGAAGGCTCAACCTGCCCTGAAGAAAAACGAGGATGAAAACCAGAATTACAAAAAAAAGGCGAAACCAAAGTAGCCGAACTGGCCCGATTATTAAGGGCGAACTCAGCCAATGGCAAGAAGGTCACCCAATCATCCTGATCCGCAGAAACAAAGCATCTCAGATAGGTTTCCAAAGTCTGATTGGTTCGTTCGGTTTGGCCATTTGTCTGAGGATGGAAAGCCGAAGAAAAAGACAAATCAATGCCCATCTTAGCAAAAAGGAACGCCAAAACCTTGAAACAAACTGGGAACCTCTGTCAGACACGATGAACTCCGGAATGCCATGCAAACAAACCACATGTTGGAAAAATAATGGAACCAAATCAGAGGAAGAAGGCAATTTAGGCAAGGGTACCAAATGGACCATTTTAGAGAAGCGATCACAAACCACCCAGATGACCGACATCCTTTGAGAAACAGGAAGATCTGAAATAAAATCCATGGAAACATGTGTCCAGGGCCTTTTCGGGACCGGCAAGGGCAAAAGTAACCCACTGGCACGAGAACAGCAGGGCTTAGCCCGAGCACAAGTCCCACAAGACTGCACAAAAGAACGCACATCCCGCGACAAAGAAGGCCACCAAAAGGACCTAGCCACCAAATCTCTGGTACCAAAAATCCCAGGATGACCAGCCAACACCGAACAATGAACCTCAGAGATAACTCTATTAGTCCATCTATCAAGGGACAAACAGTTTCTCCGCTGGACAACGGTCAGGTCTATCAGCCTGGAACTCCTGCAGCACCCGCCGCAAATCAGGGGAGATGGCAGACAGAACTACCCGCTCTCTGAGAATACCAGCTGGCTCAGGAACCCCAGGAGAATCAGGCACAAAACTCCTTGAAAGGGCATCAGCCTTCACATTCTTAGAACCCGGAAGGTACGAAACCACAAAATTGAAACGGGAGAAAAACAGCGACCAACGAGCCTGTCTAGGATTCAACCGCTTGGCAGACTTGAGATAAGTCAGATTCTTGTGATCTGTCAAGACCACCACGCGATGCTTGGCTCCTTCAAGCCAATGTCGCCACTCCTCGAATGCCCACTTCATGGCCAACAACTCCCGATTGCCAACATCATAATTACGCTCAGCAGGCGAAAACTTTCTTGAAAAGAAAGTGCATGGCTTCATTACAGTGCAATCAGAACTTCTCTGAGACAAAACAGCCCCTGCTCCAATTTCAGAAGCATCAACCTCGACCTGAAAAGGGAGCGAAACATCTGGCTGACACAACACAGGAGCCGAAGAGAAACGACGTTTCAACTCCTGAAAAGCCTCAACGGCCGCAGAGGACCAATTCACCACATCAGCACCCTTCTTGGTCAAATCAGTCAACGGTTTAACAACACTAGAAAAATTAGCGATGAAGCGACGGTAAAAATTGGCAAAGCCCAGAAATTTCTGAAGGCTCTTCACAGATGTAGGCCGAGTCCAATCATAAATAGCTTGGACTTTAACAGGATCCATCTCGATAGTAGAAGGGGAAAAATGAAACCCAAAAAGGAAACCTTCTGAACTCCAAAGAGACACAGATCCCTTCACAAACAATGAATTAGCACGAAGGACCTGGAACACCATTCTGACCTGCTTCACATGGGACTCCCAATCATCCGAAAAGACCAAAATATCATCCAAATATACGATCATGAATCTATCCAGATACTTTTGGAAGATGTCATGCATAAAGGACTGAAACACAGAGGGAGCATTAGAAAGGCTGAATGGCATCACCAGGTACTCAAAATGGCCCTCGGGCGTATTAAATGCTGTTTTTCATTAATCGCCCTGTTTAATACGCACGAGATTATACGCCCCTCGAAGGTCTATCTTGGTGAACCAACTAGCCCCCTTAATCCGAGCAAATAAATCCGACTGTAGAGGCAAAGGGTACTGAAATTTGACCGTGATTTTATTAAGAAGGCGGTAATCTATACAAGGTCTCAGAGAACCATCCTTCTTGGCCACAAAAAAGAACCCTGCTCCCAATGGTGATGACGACGGGCGAATATGCCCTTTCTCCAAGGACTCCTTTATATAACTCCGCATAGCGGCGTGTTCTGGCACAGACAAATTGAAAAGTCGTCCCTTAGGGAACTTGCTACCAGGAATCAAATTAATAGCACAATCACAATCCCTATGAGGAGGTAGGGTACTAGACTTGGGCTCATCAAATACATCCCGGTAATCTGACAAAAACTCAGGGACTTCAGAAGGAGTGGAGGAAGACATTGACAACAATGAAACATCCCAATGTACCCCTTGACAACCCCAACTGGACACCGACATTGATTTCCTATCCAATACTGGATTATGGACCTGCAGCCATGGCAAACCCAACACGACCACATCATGCAGATTATGCAACACCAAAAAGCGAATATCCTCCTGATGCGCAGGAGCCATGCACATGGTCAACTGGGTCCAATACTGAGGCTTATTCTTGGCCAAAGGCGTAGCATCAATTCCCCTCAAAGGAATGGGATGCTGCAAGGGCTCCAAGAAAAAACCACAGCGCCTGGCAAACTCTAAGTCCATCAAATTCAGGGCAGCGCCTGAATCCACAAATGCCATAACAGAATAGGATGACAAAGAGCAAATCAGAGTAACGGACAAAAGAAATTTAGGCTGTACAGTACCAATGGTGACGGACCTAGCGAACCGCTTAGTGCGCTTAGGACAATCAGAGATAGCATGAGTGGAGTCACCACAGTAAAAACACAGCCCATTCTGACATCTATGTTCTTGCCGTTCAGCTCTGGTCAAAGTCCTATCACATTGCATAGGCTCAGGCCTCTGCTCAGAGGATACCGCCAAATGGTGCACAGTTTTGCGCTCACGTAAGCGCCGATCGATCTGTATGGCCAAGGACATTGATTCATTCAGACTAGCAGGCGTGGGGAACCCCACCATAACATCCTTAAGGGCTTCAGAAAGACCCTTTCTGAAAATTGCTGCCAGGGCACACTCATTCCACTGAGTAAGCACAGACCACTTTCTGAACTTCTGGCAATATACCTCCGCTTCATCCTGACCCTGACACAAAGCCACCAAAATTTTCTCTGCCTGATCCACAGAATTCGGTTCATCATAAAGCAATCCCAGCGCCAGAAAAAACGCATCTACATTACACAATGCAGGATCTCCTGGCGCCAGGGCGAATGCCCAGTCTTGAGGGTCGCCACGCAACAAAGAAATTATGATTCTTACTTGCTGAATAGGGTCACCAGAAGAGCGGGGTTTCAGAGCAAGAAACAGTTTACAATTGTTTTTGAAACTCAGAAATTTAGATCTATCCCCAGAAAAAAAATCAGGAATTGGAATTCTAGGCTCCAACATAGGATTCTGAACTACATAATCTTGAATGTTTTGTACCTTTGCAGCGAGTTGATCTACACTAGAGGACAGACCTTGAATGTCCATATGCACACCTGAGTTCTGAACCACCCAGAGTTTAAGGGGAAAAGAAAGGCAAAACACACTGCAGAGAAAAAAAAAATGGTCTCAGAACTTCTCTTTTCCCTCTATTGAGATGCATTAACACTTTGTGGGCCAGCTGTACTGTTATGGACCTGGTGGTTAGGTGCACCAGGAATGACCTGATAGTTAAACACGGAATCGGGACGAGCTCTGGGGAAATGGGAACTCTGCTGACCGCAAACCCTACTCCTATCAACACAACTAGAAATAGCCGTGGAGCGTGCCTGACTCTGCCTAGACGCCTCTTCACAGCCTAAGAGCTAACTACCCCTAAAGAAAGGAAACAAAGCCTCACTTGCCTCAGAGAAATTTCCCCAAAGGTAAAAGCAGCCCCCCATAAGTATTGACTGTGAGTTAAGAGGAAATCACAAACACAGGATGAAATAGGCTTTAGCAAAGGGAGGCCAGTCTAACTAAACAGATTGAGGATAGAAAAGGGATCTTTGTGGTCAACACAAAAAACTACAAAACCACGCAGAGTGTGCAAAAAATACCCCCGCACCGACTCACGGTGCGGTGGTGCCACTCTGCACCCCCAGAGCTTCCAGCTAGCCAGGCAGTTTCATGATAGCAAGCTGGACTAGAACTTAGCAAGAAAAACCATATGTAACAAATGAACAAGCAGGAACTTAGCTTAGCTGGAGTAGACAGGTCCTCAGAAAGATCCAGGAGAGATCTGAACCAGTACTAGAACATTGACAGCTGGCATGGAGTAACGACCTGAGTGGAGTTAAATAGAGAATCCAGCCTAGCCCTAAACGAGGGCAGGTGGGGAAGGAGTCTCAGAACCAGCAGCTCCACTCACAGCCACCAGAGGGAGTCCACGGACAGAACTCACCGAAGTACCATTCATGACCACAGGAGGGAGTTCGAGAACGGAATTCACAACAGATGTGGGGACATATATGGGGCCAGGATGGGAGAACATATGGGAGCAGGATGAAGACATATGGGGCCAGGAATGAGACACATAAGGGCCAGGATACAGTCTACAACTCCTGCACCTCCTCCTCCTCTTCAGCCTCCATCTATGAAATGAGCACATCTGTCAGAAACTGTAAGCACTGCAGCACTACCTCAGCCAAGCGGCAACAGGCTGTGCTGAAGCTAATGTGCTTAGGTGACAAACTGCACAATGCTGAAGAGTTGTGGACAGCGCTGAAAGAGCAGTCAGATTTTTGTCTGACACCGCTGAACCTACAGCCAGGCATGGTCGTGTATGACAATGGCCGGAACCTGGTGGTGGCTCTGAGGCAATGTGAGCTCATACACATACCTTGCCTGGCTCATGTGCTTAACCCCATGGTTCAACGTTTTCCCGGAGCTGCCAGATCCACTAGTGAAAGTAAGCCGTCTGTCTGCCCATTTCAGAAAGTCAGCTACAGCTTCAGGCGCCCTTGCCATGCTTCAGCAGCATTTGCAGCTTCCAGCTCACCGACTTGTGTGTGTGTTGGAAAAGATTTGTGAGCAGAAGAGGGCAGTTGGATGACTACCAGCATCAACAAGGCCATCATTATTCAGTTCAGACTCCACACATAAGACCTCAGGAGTGGACATGGATGTCAGACATATGTACTATCCTCCAAAACTTTGAGGATTGCACCAAGATGGACTGGTAAGCGGTTATGACGCCATAATTAGCATCACCATCTTGCTACTTTGCATTCTGAAAACCTCTCTGCTCACAATTAAAGAGGATGCATTTCAGGCAGAGCACGGGGACATGGAGCAAGGAACCATACATGGTGATTATACACAGCCCAGCCTCATGTCATCCCAACATGGATTGGTAGACAATAAGGAATAGGAGGAGGAAGAACAGGAGCTACTTTCATGCGCTATAGACGGTACTACAAGCACAACTGTCACCGTCTGTTCAGCGTGGATGGCCTGAGGACAGGGAGGAGGAGGATGAGGAGGAGGAAGACAGCATGGTCAGTCATCTTGTTAGTTAGGACACGGAAGTCTTGCATGTAACATTGGTGCAGGGCAGGCCTTGCATTCAATGCATAAACAAACAGTATGGGAGACACACTCTCTTCTAATGGGAACATGAGGCCCTCAAGTACGTCTGCAGAAACGGTTATTTGGGTGCATGTAACTTTAGGGCAGGGCAGGCCTTGCATTCAATGCAACATTTTTTCAGGAGGCCCTCCTGTATGTCTCATGAAAGGGGTATTGGAGTGCGTCATAATTTTTGGCAGCCCAGCCACTCACTGCATAGGCAATAACAGTAGACCCACTGTTTAATGGCCCTTTAAGAACATTAATGCCATCTGATGCCCCTCGAAAAATAGGCTCTGTGACTTTAAGAGTCCCTCCTTCATAAATGAAACAAGATGTGTCTGCTTATGTGTCACACAACACATGGCCAGCTAGGGTTGTTCAATATTACAATGACATTACTCAGTGAATGTATTTGTATTGGTTGAAGGCAATGCTAAAGTTGAAAAACGCTGCGTGTGTACATAGCCCAAGTGGTATTGGAACATTTTTGGTTGGGGTTAGTTATTTTGCTTTATATAATTCATTACCCTGGAAAAGATGTCCCTTAGCATGTATCACAGCAAAATCCATTTGCTTTCGTTTTTGTATGTTTTTTGGTGCACCTGTAAAATAGCGTGAAACTCTGACAACATTGTTTACAGCTGTGACCTAAGAGTCAGAAATACTTACGGGGCGATCCCCATGATGTTCCTGTGTCATTTCAGCAGTGTTTCCATCATTTTCAGACCTTAAAAGGACCCCCGGGGGATCACGGTAAAAATGCTCGGGTTTCCCTTAGATTTACATTGGGCTCGGTGCTTGGGTCAAGTACCCAAGTATTCCAATTTGCTCGACCCATATGTCTTTGGAATGTGGGAGGAAACTGGAGTACCCAGAGGAAACCCACACAAACACAGGGATAACATACAAACTCCTTGCAGATGTTGTCCTTGGTGGGATTTGAACCCAGGACTCCAGCGCTGCAATGCTATTCACTGATCCACCGTGCTGCTTCATTATAATATCCCCCTCTTCATGCACATCACGGTGCCATGTGATGTGCAGTTGTAGAGCTGGAATCCCGTGCCTGCGCCCTGCACTCCCTCCACAATTCATAACCTTTTCCTCCCTTCTATTGGCAGTGTATTCAGGGATCTTCTGCACAGGTGCCGGCAAGTCATTGCCACGTCCGCTCAAGTGACCTCCAGCGTGCACAACAATAAGGTGTTCTCTCCACTTCCTCCCTGTATATACTCATAGTTCCTAGTAATGATTATGCAGGGCGGAAGTGGGGAGGGCACGATAACGTCGCACTTGCCAGAGGTCACTGGAGGGTAAGTCGCAGATTTGCAGATCTAGAGACTGAAATGTTTGGCCGTTAATCTTTGCAAACTAGTTTTGGCTCAATGAGATAGGATGGAGAGCATCAGTGAACAGAGATTTTCAAGTGTTGCCACAGATACTCCCTGGGATTTAGGTCTGAATGTTGACTGGGTCATTCACACACATAAATATGCTTTAATGTAAGCATCCAGTTTACGATTCTGAGACATGACCGGGAGTGACCTATAGTTGCAGTACAGAATCAATGGACAACGTGGGAACGCCACGGATTACGTCGTAGATGCGGGGATTATTTTTTAACACTAAATCGGTGAATGAGAGACTGTTTCTTGTTTTTATATCTTTACCTCTCTCTTTTTATGTCTTTCAGGTTCCCATTTATGGACTACTTCGGATTTGGTGGAGTACCTCGGAATCCCTGGACTGGATATTTTTTTTATATAAATTGATAGAACATGGCTAGAGTCAGGGGGTGTTTTTAAAAATAAAAGTTTTGTGTGTCTTTTTCTCTTTTAACTTACCTGGTTAGTACAGGGTGTGTGTAATAGACACCTCTCTATTACTAACCCCTGGGCTTGATGCCAGAGGACATTACACAGCTGATATCAACCCCATAAACCATTACCCCGATTACCACTTCACCAGGGCAATCGAGAAAAGGCAGGCCAAGCCTGAATTGGCACAACACATGTGATATGCCAATTTTGGGGCGACTGCAGGCTTGTATTTTTAGGCTGGGAAGGGTCTAATAACCAGGGCCCTTCCCAGCTTGATAATAAAAACCCACAGCTGTCTGCTTCACCTTGGCTGGTTATCAAAAATAGGGGGACCCCACATTATTTTTTAAATTATTTAATTTCTTTAATAGGTTTAATAAGGCTAAACACCCTTTAGTGCAACATGAAAAGCACTTAAGGGGGCTAATTTATTATATGTAGGGAGTTGTGAAATTATATGTCTACAGGATATCTATCTATCTATCTATCTATCTATCTATCTATCTATCTATCTCTTTATTATTGCTTTATTAGTTTGTAAACTAGCTTTAAATTACATAAAGTATTACAGTATGTAAAAGATTATGTTAAAAACGCATTGCATAGGGATGTCATATGGACGCTAGGTAAGGAAGAAATTGCACACTCACGTAGCATTTGCATGACATACGTTGAACCATACAGATTCCACTCGTCCAACTTTTCAAGAGCAACATCGGAGCTATTTTTCATACCCTAATGAGAGCAAGCACTTACACTGAGAATAAATTTCACACAAATTGACTCAATTTACTAATGATGTGACTTCTGGAAGCAATTGGTCACTCAGGATTATATTTAGAAGAATTAGACTACAGGGGCTAAATACAAATGCACGTCACAATTTTCAGATTTATATTTTTTAAATAATTAGAAAACCATATATCATTTCCTTTACACTTTACAAATAATTACTACTTAGTGTTAGCGGGTGCAACGTGAAAAATGGAAAAATTCACGGGGTGTGAATACTTTTTCAAGGCTCTGTATGTATTAATCTCCCTCACTTTCTTTTTATCATATGTTCAGTAGGAATTCGTGGGGTAGCTCCACGCTACCGTGGGGATAAATTCCAAGAAATTATCAAAGATTCAAAGTGGTTTATTCAACGCGTTTCGGGGTTCTCATGTCCCCTTCGTCAAGAAATACCACGTATCATATACAGTTTGAGCAGTTTCACATGGTGTAAATACACGTTGCATTTAAAAAAAAAAAGCGACAATAGATCAGATGTCATGATGTCAAAGTTCATTGCTATCACAGGGTTAATAAAATCTACATCAATTTAATTATACAAATATAAAAAGACAAGAATTTATCGTGATCATTGGATCACTTCAACGATTGTAAGATTATAATAAAAAAGAAAAAACGATAAAAGGAAAAAGGTGGATCCCGACCTTTTTCAAAACAGGACAAGAACCCACAAAGAAAAGACTCTGGCTCTAAGGGGAGGTGCATTACATTTAGACCACCAAGTGGCTTGAGTGAGTAGATTTTCTGAAGTTAATCATTGAATTCCGTTTTCATAATGCAAAATAAAATCATTTTATTAATAAATCAAAATAAAAATTCGGACTAAATGGTCTAGTATAGAATTAATCATTCTATTCTACCTCCTCTTTCGGCCTCTCGCAGCATACTAACTCTCCAACACATGATGATGGAAACTCCCTTGATTTGGTCTTCTCCCGGCTTTGCTCACTGGATGATTTCACAAACTCCCCTCTCCCGCTCTCTGACCACAACCTTCTTTCATTCTCTATCAAGAACTGCCATCCCGCTCAGGTCATCCCCACTTTCCACACTTATAGAAACATACAGGCCATTAACACCCAGAAACTTATGAAGAACTTGCAGTCTTCATTGGCCCCAATCTCCTCCATCTCTTGTCCTGATTCTGCTCTGAAGCATTACAATGAAACCCTGCAAAGTGCCCTGGAAGAAGCTGCACCTCCTATACATAGAACAACTCGGCACAGACGGCGACAACCGTGGCACACGCTGCAAACACGTTTCCTGCAGCGGTGCTCCAGGTGCGCCGAACGTCTGTGGAGAAAATCTAATCTGCCCGAAGATTTCATCCATTATAAGTTCATGTTAAAAACATACAACTCTGCCCTTCACCTCTCCAAACAAACCTATTTCAACACCCTCATCACCTCGCTGTCCAATAACCCTAAACGTCTCTTTGACACTTTCCGGTCCCTACTCAACCCAAGAGAGCAGGCCCCAACCACAGATCTCCACGCTGACGATCTGGCCAATTACTTCAAAGAAAAAATTGACCACATTCGACAGGAAATCATTTCCCAATCTCTTCATACCAAGCACTGTCCTCCCTCCCCCACTGCATCTAGTTCACTCTCTGACTTTGAACCAGTTACAGAAGAAGAAGTAAGCAGGCTCCTTGCATCTTCTCGCCCGACCACTTGCACCAGCGACCCCATTCCGTCGCATCTCCTCCAGTCCCTTTCCCCGGCTGTCACCTCTCACCTAACAAAAATATTCAACCTTTCCCTCACTTCCGGTATTTTTCCCTCCTCATTTAAGCATGCCATCATACATCCACTACTTAAAAAGCCCTCCCTCGATCAAAATTGTGCCGCTAATTATAGACCTGTCTCTAATCTTCCCTTCATCTCTAAACTCCTGGAACGCCTGGTCCACTCCCGTCTTACCCGCTATCTCTCAGATAATTCTCTTCTCGACCCTCTTCAATCTGGTTTCCGCTCTTTACACTCTACTGAAACTGCCCTCACTAAAGTCTCTAATGACCTACTAACAGCTAAATCTAATGGTCACTATTCCATGCTAATTCTCTTGGATCTCTCCACAGCATTCGACACTGTGGATCATCAGCTCCTCCTCACTATGCTCCGCTCCATCGGCCTCAAGGACACCGTTCTCTCTTGGTTCTCCTCCTATCTCTCTGGCCGATCCTTCACTGTTTGTTTTGCTGGTTCCTCCTCCTCTCACCTTCCCCTTACTGTTGGGGTTCCTCAAGGATCAGTCCTAGGCCCCCTCCTCTTCTCTTTGTATACTGCCCCTATTGGACAAACAATCAGTAGATTTGGTTTCCAGTACCATCTCTATGCTGACGACACCCAATTATATACCTCTTCTCCTGTTATCACGCCGACCTTTTTAGAAAACACCAGTGATTGTCTTACCGCTGTCTCTAACATCATGTCCTCCCTCTATCTGAAACTGAACCTGTCAAAAACTGAACTCCTCGTGTTCTCTTCCTCTACAAACCTACCTTTGCCCGACATTGCCATCTCTGTGTGCGGTTCCACCATTACTCCAAAGCAACATGCCCGCTGCCTTGGAGTCATCCTTGATTCCGAGCTTTCATTCACCCCCCACATCCGATCACTGGCTCGCTCTTCTTATCTGCATCTCAAAAACATTTCCAGAATTCGCCCTTTTCTTACTTTCGACTCTGCAAAAACTCTTACTGTCTCACTTATTCATTCTCGTCTGGACTATTGTAACTCTCTACTAATTGGCCTACCTTTTACCAGACTCTCCCCGCTCCAATCTGTCCTGAATGCTGCTGCCAGGATCATATTCCTCGCCAACCGTTACACCGATGCCTCTACCTTGTGCCAGTCATTACACTGGCTACCCATCCAATCCAGAATCCAGTACAAAATTACTACCCTCATCCACAAAGCACTCCATGGCTCAGCACCACCCTACATCTCCTCTCTGGTCTCAGTCTACCAACCTACCCGTGCCCTCCGCTCTGCTAATGACCTCAGGTTAGCATCCTCAATAATCAGAACCTCCCACTCCCGTCTCCAAGACTTTACACGTGCGGCGCCGATTCTTTGGAATGCACTACCTAGGTTAATACAATTAATCCCCAATCCCCACAGTTTTAAGCGTGCACTAAAAACTCATTTGTTCAGATTGGCCTACCGCCCCAACGCATTAACCTAATTATCCCTGTGTGGCCTATTAATAAAAAACAACAACATAATCACGTTCCTCCATCATGTTCTCATACACTTTATGCAGTTAATAGCCTCTGTGTCTGTACTGTTACATACTTAGGCAGTTAACTGGTTCATGCAGCTTTACATGAACACCCGAGCCTTACACTATGGCTGGTCCGAATAACTAAAGCAATTGTTACCATCCACCTCTCGTGTCTCCCCTTTTCCTCATAGATTGTAAGCTTGCGAGCAGCAGGGCCCTCATTCCTCCTGGTATCTGTTTTGAACTGTGATTTCTGTTATGCTGTAATGTCTGTTGTCTGTATAAGTCCCCTCTATAAGTTGTAAAGCGCTGCGGAATATGTTGGCGCTATATAAATAAAATTATTATTATTATTATTATTATTATCATTTAAAAAGACTATTGTTATAGATATTTTAGATAATAATAACATTAAGGGAGAGAAATTAATTAATTATGGCGCTTCAAATTAAAGGAGGGGTGCAAGAAATGGAGAATACGCCGTTACATACCACTACGGGAACAAAACGGGGGCGCAAGAAATGGAGAATACACCATTACATACCAGCACTGGATCAAGGGAGCACACGTCTAACAGGGGCGGAGATTAGCCCGTAGTGAAGAGGAGAGGATCAGGTCGATTCAGTACTGCAGGGTAGAGCAGAGCAGCACAGAAGAAAGAACACGCCGCATCGCAACGACCCGGGATCAAACCACACACGTCTACCAGGGACCCATACAAAAAAAGACAGAAATCCCGAGGCTCCTCTGAGAAAACAGAAAGTTAGTATGGCTATTCCATTAAGAAACAGGGGAATATGCGCTTAACATGGGCAATGGAAAAAAACAATAACTCCAAGACATACCGCTATCTCGTGTCTTGAAAAAAAATAAATTATATATATTTTTTTTCCTATAAAAAAACTTTTTGTGAATGAATAAATGATTGTGGTATATAAAAAGGATAATTATAGATGAGCCACCACAAGAATAATTTATGGTCATATACTTCATTATATAATAAAAACAGTTAAAATTGAGCCACCATATGATTAGTGATGTGGGGATATGATTCGAAAATATCCAAAAGATATTTGTAGCGCCCCCACCGCCGCAGGGCCGAGGGGTACCCGGTACCGGGCCTCTGAGTCTCTGCTCTAGGGTTGTCACGGTGGCTAGGCCCCGGTCCGTGACCCTGCCATGGGGCGCACAGTGAATGGGTAGGTAGATGTAGATGGTGGTGACTGTAGCGGTGCAGTTGTGGGGTGCAGGTCGCGGTAAATAACGAGGACACCAGGTTGCAGTCTCTTTACCTCTTTACTGAAGATCTCTAGGTCCTCAGTCCGGAATAGGGTTCACCAGGCTGCGCAAGTCCGGCCGGTCCAATGGCACCCCCAGAGTTCTCTTCACAGGTGGAAATCTGTGCCTTCCTGCTTGCGCTATGTGTTGTGGTCCTTCCCTGCTGTGCTTACGGAAAGTCCCCACAACTGTTGTGTCTGTTTCTTAAGTTCCCTCACAACTCGATTAGATGATGTTCTGCTAATCCTCCGTCCCTCCCTGATGTTCTGGTTGGGACGGCACCCGTTTGACGGGTAGGCTCGGAGCTCTTCCGGGACCCTAGAGTCGCCCCTCTCCACAAGTTGCCCCCCAAGACTGCATAGGTGATTTAAGTTAGACAGCCCGCCTTAGACTGACTGTCCTGCCGCTGTTTAGAGTATTGCTTGAAGCTGGATATTATAATACTCCCTCGGCGTTCCGGCCACCGGTTATGCGCCTCAGTAGGATGTTGCCTCGGTCTTACAGCACGACTCCTACTGGTATTCTCCTATTGCTATGATCTCGTTTCTCACTCAGCACAATCTATCTCGCTTCTGGTCCCTCCTTGGGCACCGCCGCTATGCTGAGCAGGCACGGTCCCGTTACGTTCGTTCAAGTTGCCAAGCCTCTGTCAGGATCCCACCCCTGACAGAGACCCTACTGTATCTTCCCCCACAACACCCTCTGCCACAAGGTGTTGCCTGGTTCCAACCTAGTCAGCTTCTGATCTAACTTCCTGCCTGAACCCCAGTTTACCCACTATGGTGGGGAGTGGCCTAGTGAATAGAACCCTTAGCTCCCCCTGGAGGCCCGGCTGTGAATTGTATTGGTGTCTGTGATACCTGGTTAGACGAACTCCTTCAGTGCCATCAGACGTACCATAGTTCCCCATAGCGGCGGAGCCACAGTACTGCAACGACCAGGACTCTGGGGCGCTGCACTCCCCCCTGGTTAAACACAGTACTCCGGGACTGGGAAGAAAACAACAATACAAGTTAGAAAAAAGACATACAGTTTTGTTGAGTGCAATAACAATAAGTATACTTGAACAGGCTTCCCTTTATGGGAGGTAAGGACACTTGAACGTTACAAACATGGTTAAATATTATAGCAACATGCTATAAATAGCTCCTGTTACCCAACCGGGTATTCTACTAAGTGCAAAATTTGTTGAACAATAGTTTAACATTGCCCTTAAGGATGTACACTCTAAATCCTTTAAAGACCTTCTTATAATCACATTATAAGGCAATTTAACTTTCACATTCTCCTTCTTTAAATCTGCAGGACCGCCTGTCCTAACGGCACCAGACCTACTGCCTCTCCTTTCTCACAGGACCGCTCCTTTCAGCCCGAGCCTTCTGTCTTTTCCACTACTATACACAGTATAGAGCATAACATTCTTTCAGTTTAGGACTACTGAGCCTTCTTCAGATGGCTCCTAGGAGGACTCACTACCTAACCCCTACGGGTTCACTTTCTGTCCTCGGTAACACATTATTAACTCTTTCTTTCAATAAACTAGCTTTCCACGGAGGACTCAGGGTTTACCTTCTATCCCCATTTTCTATCAACATTATCAATATTTCTCCTACAGTTAACCAGTTCAATACACATAACTTTTACATGTAAACAGTGTCATTTTCTTTCAAAGCATCATCATCACTTTACTGTTTTAAGGCAGTATTACTCATAGGTACGTAGATGAACATCCCCTTTAAGAGGGGATCAAGTCTCTATGAGGTAGCGTGTCTTCTCAAGCTACCAGTCCATACTCAACAAAGGTTCCAGTGTGGTATCTTCACAAAGAGTCCTTCTTTAAGTAAAACCAGTAGGGAGCACCTTTAATAAGGTGCAAACTATTTACAGAAAGTTTGTATCATGCACTGTTCATGATTGCGGCAGTTCTAGAAACTTGTGCAAAAACTTTGAAAAAACAAACAAAAACAATAGGGATCCCGGGTCAACGAAGGGATTCCTTTAAGAGTTTACCCTAAACGGGTTTAGCAGCAAAACAGGAAACAGTAACTATATACATACTCATGGTATCGAGGTTTATCCTCACAGTAGATCACAAGACATCAGCCGAAAGTGGACCCCTTCTGACTGCGCAGGCTTCAATCCTTGCTCCACGGCTGATGTCGCACCAGTGTCACTGGTGGATTTCCTTGGTGCGGTCAGACCACCTGATGTCTGAACCTGAAGACGGACCCTAGCCGCCAGTTCGGTCGCTGCAATGAGACGTACGGCGGCAATGTTGGTAAGATCTGTCACGTCCGGTTCCATCATGGTTGAAGCAACAGATGACACTCTTCCAAGTTCACAGCGGCGAACGTTCCGGGCATACCATCCGTACGCATTCCGATGACGGGCGTAGGTCACTTGATCCCCCTTTTGCAACGGGTCACCATCTCGGCTGCAGCAGGGAGTCTTCACGTTGCAGCTGGTAACGAAGACGTCAGTTGGTAGCCCCGGTTCCTGTATGGAGCCCCACCCCCTCTTCGGGTGGAAGGCCAACACCGTTCCCCGCTTTACCACGTCTCCCCTACCGCGCGCAAGAGGCGGTTGTTGTACTCTCGGTGGGTCAGTTAATTCTGCCTCCTTTTGTCTTCTCCAATGTAGAATCAAACATTGTTGGTATTGTTCCCAGGTAAGCACAGCAAGGGTGGAACCTTCCTCCCGAGCTCCATCTGGCCCGATCCGGGGGGTATCCCACTGGAGAATCACCCCGTCTGGGCCCACGTCTATGGGTTCCCCCATCCGGTCGGCAGCGGTGGTACCAGTTTCCCCATTGCGTCGGGGGGCAATACCACTAGCTCTGCCGAGAGGAGGTGGCTCTTACTGTGATGAGGATCGGTCACGAGAGCGGGACCGGGCAGGGGAGCAGGGGCGCCGTCCATACCTGCGCCTGATGTAGTTCCACCTATGTCGATCCAGTCCATTGACAAGGACGCTGGAGTCGGCTGCAGCCCGGACCGCAGCTCCTCCAATGCGGTCTCCGGAGGCGGTTCCGCCTTCCGCGACTCCTCCTCCGTTGGCCCCGAGGTTGGGATGGGTAGGGTCAGCTCCGCTGCCGGTTCCAAGGACTTCGGGTCCTCCCGCTGCAGTGGACGTGGGTCTGTCTCCGGTGAATGAGGGCAAGCCAGGACCGTTCCTCCCTCGTTCTGGCACTTGCTGTTCATCGTCAGGGTCCGATAATCGGTGGCAGTGCATGCATCGGACTCCGCCATTTCTCCAGGGTCGAGCTTTTCCGTCACCTGCTTCCCGCCGTTCCAGGTCAGGGGGTGGTCCTCTGCTTCGGGGCAGGTCACCGCTTTGCAACAAGAGGTGCAGGGGGCGGT